>NC_091075.1:7500000-8125000 GCF_032405125.1 Capricornis sumatraensis | reverse complement strand
CTATGTCTGACGCAGGATACAGCATGCTTGGGGTTGGTGCATGGGGATGACCCACAGAGATGTTATGGGGAGGGAGGTGGGAGGGGGTTTCATGTTTGGGAACACATGTAAGAATTAAAAATTTTAAAATTAAATAAAAAATTTTTCATAAAAAAATAAAGCAAAAAATAAATAAATAAAATAAAAAATTTTAAAAAAATAATAATAATTATAATGGTAAAAAAAAGAAAAATCCCAGACACACAAGAGAAGGTATTTTATCCTCAAATTAAAATCCAAATCTATGCAAATGAACTATCCTAAGAAAAACCTTTGAAAAATTAAAAATATGAGTGCCAGAGTTTTTACAAATAATGTCAGATAACAATATTAAGATAGTCACAATAATATTAGCAGTGGTCATTGAGCTAATGAAAAATTGGTGTCACTTATAGGTGGAGGACAGCAGAGAAGTAGTTGTGGACAGTATAAGAGAACTGAGCTCTCATCTAATTTAGTTGTGTTGTTGTTTAGTTGATAAGTTATGTCAAACTGTTAGTGACCCCATGGACTGTAGCTGCCAGGCTCCTCTGTACATGGGATTTTCCAGGCAAGAACACTGGAATGGGTTGTCATTTCCTTCTCCAGGGGATCTTCCCCACCCAGGGATTGAACCCGCTGACCCGTGTCTTCTGTATTCCAGGTGGACTCTTCACCCCTGAGCAACCAGGGAAGCCCTTCTAATTTAATGGAAGCATTAAATTAGAATCCACCTGCAAAAGTGAGATTAGTTAGCTTTTGTTAAAATTATCAGTGTTCATTTTAAGAATGTAATTGATAGGTATGTTTGACTTTCACACATCTTAGAAGATAATCAAAATAATGTTTTCAAATGATGCAGCTTTTAGTAAACATGTGAGGTCTTGTTAACATATCACTGTCTTTTAAAAAGAAGTATGAGCAGAATGCTAATGACTTATTATGCTACTTTTCCTGGTGTCTCAGTCAGTGAAGAATCTGCCTGCAAAGTGGGAGACCTGGGTTTGATCCCTGGGTTGGAAAGATCCCCTGGAGAAGAGAATGGCTACCCACTCCAGTGTTCCTTCCTGGAGAATCCCATGGACAGAGGAGCCTGGTAGTCCAAGGGGTTGCAAAGGGTCCAACATGACTGAGCAACTTTCACTTTCACTTTTCTCCTTCTGAAACCATTTCTGTCATTGGGTTTTGAAGCACAAACATGTAGAAAGCAGTGAAGTATCTTTTCATCAGAGAGAAGTTGATACCATCATATTTCTAGGGGATACTGTTTTTTTTCCTTCACTCAACAAACGAACATTGAACAGCTAGCTACTAGACAGCTCTCTTCTCAGAATAAGGAATATAGAAAGGAACAAAACAAATAGCCTGCCCTTATGAAATTTATACTCTAATAAGACCGGAAACAAATACACAGATGTAAGTATATAGTCAAATATATAAAATGTTAGTAGTAGTAAGTGCTTTGGGGAAGAATAAAGCAGGGATAGAGGGAATTCAGGTAAATGTGATTCCTACTTTAAATGTGGTAGTTAGGGAAAACTTCACTAAGAAGATGTTTTAGTAAAGATCTAAGGGAACCAAGGGAGCTAGTGGTGGGAATATCTGTGGGAAGAGCATTCCAGGCTAAGAGAAAGACAAATGGGGGTGGTGGTGGTGGTTTAGTCACTAAGTCATGTCCGACTCTTGCAATCAGTGCACTGTAGCCTGCCAGGCTCCTCTGTCCATGGGATTCTCCAAGCAAGAATACTAAATACATAAACTCTAAGTTGGGAGCATGGGCAGGCATGGTTATGGAATAGTCAGAGGCCAGCATGGCTTTTGAGCAATGCGTGGAAGGTAGGTGGTAGCATGAAAAATCCAAGATTGTTGAGTTACATGTTTTGTAAAACCTCATAGACCATTGAAAGGACTTTAGATTTCATTCTGAACAGAAAATGATCTGGTTTACAGATCCACTCTGGTGTCTGTGTTGAGAACAGCCTGAAAAAGAGCAAGGGTTAACACTGAAGGATTAATTGGAAACCTACACAAATAATCCACCAGAGAGATCATGGTGACTAGGATCTGAGTGGTAGCAGTGGGCTTGAAAGGAGCTGGTCAGACTCTAGGTATGTTTTGAAGGTACATTTGAGTTTGCTGATAAATTAGATGCGATAGTAATAGGAAGAGAAATAAAAGGACTCAAGATCTTTTCACTGAGGAACTTGGAAGAATATTATTGTTAACTGAGATGGGAGAATCGGGTCCTTTCTGATATTCAGTTGATGGTGGTGGAAAGATCCCCTGGAGGATGGCACAGCAACCCATACCAGTATTCTTGCCTGGAGAATCCCCATGGACAGAGGAGCCTGGTGGGCTACAGTCCATAGGGCTGCAAAGAGTAGGACACGACTGAATATATAAGCCTAGATATGTGTATATAATTCAGGGCAAAGGTCTGAGCTAGAGACAGGATTTTGGAAGAGAATATGATATATTAGGGCTTCTCTGGTGGCTCAGAGAGTAAAGAATTTGCATGCAATACGGGAGACTTGGGTTCGGTCCTGGGTTGGGAAGATCCCCTGAAGGAGGGCAAAGCAACCCACTCCAGTGTTTTTGCCTGGAGAAATCCCATGGACAGAAGGGCCTGGCGGGCTACAGTCCATGGGGTCACAAAGACATGACTGAGCGACTAAGCCCAGCACATGGTATATTAAACCATGAGACTGGATGTCCTGGGAGAAATATTAATAATCTCAGATATGCAGATGACACCACCCTTATGGCAGAAAGAGAAGAGGAACTAAAGAGCCTCTTGATAAAAGTGAAAGAGGAGAGGGAAAAGGCTGGCTTAAAACTCAGCATTCAAAAAACGAAGATCATGGCATCTGGTCCCATCACTTCTGGCAAATAGATGGGGAAACAATGGAAACAGTGACAGATTTTATTTTCTTGGGCTCCAAACTCACTGCAGATGGTGACTGCAGTCACGAAATTAAAAGATGCTTGCTACTTGGAAGAAAAGTTATGACAAACCTAGACAGTGTATTTAAAAGCAGAGACATTACTTTGCCAACAAAGGTCCATTTAGTCAAAGCTATGGTTTTTCCAGTAGTCATGTATGGATGTGAGAGCTGGACCATAAGGAAGGCTGAATGACAAAGAATTGATGGTTTTGAACTATGGTGTTAGAGAAGACTCTTGAGATTGCCTTGGACTGCAAGGAGATCAAACCAGTCAACCGTAATGGAAATCAGTCCTGACTATTATTCATTAGAAGGATTGATGCTGAATCTCCAATACTTTGGCCACTTGATGGGAAAAGCTAACCCTGAAATGACCCTGATTCTGGGAAAGATTGAAGGCAGGAGAAGGGGAAAACAAAACATGAGATGGCTGCATGGCATCACCGACTCAATGACAATGAGTTTGAGCAAACTCCAGGAGATGGCAAAGGACAGGGAAGACTGGTGTGCTGCAGTCCAGAGAGTTAGACATAACTGGGCAACACAATAGCTAAATAAATCAAAGACTGAGTTTCAAGGATATTTTATTATAAAGAGGTTGCGGAGGAAGGGGAAAAAGTAGACTGAGAAAGACCTAGGCCAGGCTTCCAGTATTCCTACCACCTTCTGTACCATCCAGTAGACTAGAAGTTGCAGAACAGCCTGTTGAAGGCATTGCTGAGGGGCCAGTTGGGAGCTGACACTTCAGGAGGAAGAAGAGCTGTTCTCAGGACGAGACCAAGAGGTGGAAGGAAGAAAGGTCTCTCCCAGCGGCTCACTTGGGAAAGTTTATGCTTCCATCTCTACTACTTTAGATTCTAGGTCTAGAAGTTCTTGTTCCCTAAGAGGGCATACTTTGCCTGGAAGCAAAACTCCCAGTAAACTTAAAGCCATGGGTGATGCCCTCTGCGGCGAAGGCAATGGCAACCCACTCCAGTACTCTTGCCTGGAAAATGGACGGGGGAGCCTGGCGGGCTGCTGTCTATGGGGTCGCACAGAGCTGGACACGACTGAAGTGACTTAGCAGCAGCAGATGCCCTCTGAATTTGGGTTCTTTGTGCCAGATCAGCAGGTAAAGAAAGGACTCATTATAACATCAGACAGCTGTAAAAACAGGAGAGTGTGGCATTATGATGCAGTTGAATGTAGTGGTTAAAACAAACTTTACTCTGTGTAGTGTCTGTGTGTGAAATGTATGTCTCAGCTAGGAAACCTTTATAGGGTGCATAGAATGGCTCCCCTAATGAGATATGGGAAGTTTGTGTTCAGGTCATCTTCCTAAATTTCCAAGTACATTGGATGGCTCTAAGATACCACTGTTGTCCACACTTAATTCAAGAAAGAAATGATGGGCTTGTGTTTTTTTTTTTTCTCTACCATAAATAGAATGAGCAGATGAAAACCATTTCAGTGTATAAATTTTAATATATTTTCTTTCTTTGAGAAAAAAAAAAGAGATGCATTTATTTCTCCTCTTCAACTCTCTCCTCCCAACTCCCTGCCCCAGAGTCATAACCAAACACTTTATACTTTGCAAATGATTGGAGAATAAAGTGAGAGCAATTTTAACTCTCTTCCAGTTCTTGTAAAAGCAGGGGGGGTTTGTGTGTGTGTGTGTATGTGATTCTCTTGTAGTCAACCAGAAGTAGAAGCCCAAATATCATCTGATGTAGGTAAACATTTGCTAAATACCTACCCTCTCCCAAAACCCAGATTTTGCCTAGTTATGGCATTAATTGCAGTTAAATGATCTACCCTAAGTGGGCTTCCCAGATGGCTCAGTGGTAAAGAATCCACCTGCCAATGTAGGAGATACAGGAGACACAGGTTCGATCCCTGGGAAGGGTTGGGAATATTGCCTGGAGAAGGAAATGGCAACCCACCATTCTTCCCTGGAAAATCCCATGGACAGAAGAAACTGGTGGGCTACAGCCCATGGGGTTGCAAAGAGTTAGACATGACTGAGTGACCGAACACAGGAGGATATACCCTAAAACTGAAAAATGGTATAAGAAAAAACCACATAATCAATTAATTCCTCTAACTTAAAACACAAGATGATGTAGCCAACAGTATTTAACGTTTTTATTTTTTTTGGGGGGGGAACCTCTTTGAAATAATCTACTGTAGTTTTAAAATGAACTAAATTTAAAAAAATTAAATAGAATTACTCAGAGGATGCTATTTTGTAGAAGACAGCATGATGTCATTTTCAATCATGGCAAAAATTATTTTCTCCTGCTGTTCATTTGAGTGAAGAGAAAATTAATTTATAATCCCTTTGATGGCTTTTGTTTTCATTAATTTAATTTCCAATACATGTTAAGATCAGAGATGTTAAAAGAGATGTCAGTGACATCATCTTTTACTTGTAAAACCAGCCCAGTGGGGGCTTTTTGTTAAAGAGGATTGTTATAACAATCTCTCTAAGCTAAATAATACATTGCAGAAAGTAAAACAGAAATAGCATACTGAAAAAAAATTAAGCACACATCATAGGAAAAGTTTATTTCAGAAAAAAATGTGTTCAGTTGTGGCACTGCTTTTTCATATGAATAGATGTAGAATCATCATCTTCAAGTAGTAGTTCTCAGGGCTCAGCTGTTGAGAATCATCTGTACTTTGGGGCAATGAGGAGCTTCTCCAGCAGAGATTAGGATGTAATGGGTATGGGATGTGGCTCATGGATCTTCATTTTTACAAAGCTTCCAGGTGATTTGTGGTTTGAGAAACAGTCCTAATTATAAATTTTTTTTTCTGTTCAGCCCAGCTGAGTGTGATTATGATTACCTTCCTAGACTGAGGCTGACCAGAGTTCTGTTTCATTTTTTTTTTTTTTCCCAAATAAAGGTGATCAGCAGAGACAAACAAACAAGCAGATAGTCCTTTGTCTCTGTGAGGTTAAAGGCTCAAATGTTAAGTGCCTAACTCATGAAACATCCTACCATGAATGCAGCTCACTTCATAAATATGCCATGCCCTCAGTTATAAATTGATACTGGAAGGGCAGGAGAGAGTGAAAAAGCGAGAGGCCATTGGGGTCCTTGAGGGCTGCAATACTGGGAAAGGAGAAAGAACGACACAGAAAGACAAGCCTGGAAGCTAAGGAAACTTTCACAGGCTCTATAACTGCGTGAATTGTGTATTAATATTCACTTTGGCAAGAGATAAATAAAAAGTCTGCCTAAAATATTTCTGATCTTGTAGCTGCCACAAACAAGAGTTTTCAAGTTTTATGATGTGTTTGCTTGTTGTGGTTGTTATTGTATAGTTTTACATGGTCAGTTGTTCAGTTGCTAAGTTGTGTCTGATTTTCACAACCACATTGACTGTATGTAGCCCACCAGGCTCCTCTATCCATGGAGTTCTCCTGGCAAGAATACTGGAGTGGGTTGCCATTTCCTTCTCCAGGGGATCTTCCTGATCTAGGAATCAAACCAGAGTCTCCTGCATTGCAGGCAGATTCTTTACTGACAGAGTTATGAGGGAAGTTATAACTTTATATGACTTCACAGGAAGTCCTTGTGTTTTGTATAAATGTGTTTTGGTTCCAAGTAATTAATTTAGGGGCTTCCCTTGTGTCTCCAAATTTGCTGGCATATTGAGTGCAGCACTTTCACAGCATCATCTTTCAGAATTTGAAATAGCTGAACTGGAATTCAATCACCTCCACTAGTTTTGTTTGTAGTGATGCTTTCTAAGGCCCACTTGACTTCACATTCCAGGATGTCTGGCTCTAGGTGAGTGATCACACCACTGTGATTATCTGGGTCGTGAATATTTTTTTTGTACAGTTCTGTGTACTGTTGACACGTCTTCTTAATATCTTCTGCTTCTGTTAGGTCGATACCATTTCTGTCCTTTATCGAGCCCATCTTTGCATGAAATGTTCCCTTGATATTTCTAATTTTCTTGAAGAGCTCTCTAGTCTTTCCCATTCTGTTGCTTTCCTCTACTTCTTTGCATTGATTGCTGAGGAAGGCTTTCTTATCTCTCCTTGCTCTTCTTTGGAACTCTGCTTTCAGATGCTCATATCTGTCCTTTTCTCCTTTGCGTTTGTCTTCTCTTCTTTTCAGCTATTTGTAAGGCCTCCCCAGACAGCCTCAGGATTTGACTTAGGTCATACCTGAATGTTCTAGTGCTTTTCCCTACTTTCTTCAATTTAAGTCTGAATTTGGCAATAAGTTCATGATTGAGCCACAGTCAGCTCCTGATCTTGTTTTTTCTGACTGTATAGAGCTTCTCCATCTTTGGCTGCAAGAAATATAATCAATCTGATTTTGGTGTTGACCATCTGGTGATGTCCATGTGTAGAGTCTTCTCTTGTGTTGTTGGAAGAGGGTATTTGTTATGACCAGCAAATTTGCCAGAAAATTTGGAAAACTCAGCAGTGGCCACAGCACTGGAAAAGGTCAATTTTCATTCCAATTCCAAAGAAAGGCAATGCCAAAGAATGCTCAAACTACCGCACAATTGCACTCATCTCACACGCTGGTAAAGTAATGCTCAAAATTCTCCAAGCCAGGCTTCAGCAATACGTGAACTGTGAACTTCCAAATGTTCAAGCTGGTTTTAGAAAAGGCAGAGGAACCAGAGATCAAATTGCCAACATCCGCTGGATCATGGAAAAAGCAAGAAAGTTCCAGAAAAACATCTATTTCTGCTTTATTGACTATGACAAAGCCTTAGACTGTGTGGATCACAATAAACTGTGGACAATTCTGAAAGAGATGGGAATACCAGACCACCTGACCTGCCTCTTGAGAAACGTATATGCAGGTCAGGAAGCAACAGTTAGAACTGGATATGGAACAACAGACTGGTTCCAAATAGGAAAAGGAGTATGTCAAGGCTGTATATTGTCACCCTGATAATTTAACTTATATGCAGAGTACATCATGAGAAACACTGGGCTGGAAGAAGCACAAGCTGGAATCAAGACTGTCAGGAGAAATATCAATAACCTCAGATATGCAGATGACACCATCTTTATGGCAGAAAGTGAAGAGGAACTAAAAAGCCTCTTGATGAAAGTGAAAGAGGAGAGTGGAAAAGTTGGCTTAAAGCTAAGAATACTAAGGTCATGGCATTTCGTTCTATCACTTCATGGGAAATAGATGGGGAAACAGTGGAAACAGTGTCAGACTACTTTTTCAGGCTCCAAAATCACTGCAGATGGTGACTGCAGCCATGAAATTAAAAGATGCTTACTCCTTGAAAGGAAAGTTATGACCAAACTAGATAGTGTATTCAAAAGAGGAGACATTACTTTGCCAACACAGGTCCATCTAGTCAAGCCTATGGTTTTTCCAGTGGTCATGTATGGATGTGAGAGTTGTACTGTGAAGAAAGCTGAGCACTGAAGAATTGATGCTTTTGAACTGTGGTGTTGGAGAAGACTCTTGAGAGTCCTTTGGACTGCAAGGAGATCTATCCAGTCCATCCTAAAGGAGACCAGTCCTGGGTGTTCACTGGAAGGAATGATGCTGAAGCTGAAACTCCAGTGCTTTGGCCACCTCATGTGAAGAGCTGACTCATTGGAAAAGACTCTGATGCTGGGAGGGATTGGGGTCAGGAGGAGAAGGGGATGACAGAGGATGAGATGGCTGGATGGCATCACCGACTCAATGCAGATGAGTTTGGGTAAACTGGGAGTTGGTGATGGACAGTTAGGCCTGGTGTGCTGTGATTCATGGGGTCGCAAAGAGTCAAGACACGACTGTGTGACTGAACTGAACTGAACTGAACTTGTGTCTCCTGTGTTAGCAGGCAGCTTCTAATTCCCAGGTAGCTCAAGGGTAAAGAATCTGCCTGCCGGTGGAGGAGTCCCCAGAGATGCAGGTTCGATCCCTGGGTGGGGAAGATCCCCTGGAGGAGGGCATGGCAACCCACTCCAGTATTCTTGCCTGGAGAATTCCATGAACAGAGGAGCCTGGCGGATTACAGTCCATAGGGTCACAAAGAGTCTGACACAATCGAATCGACTTAGCAGGCCCACACAATTATCTTAGACCACTTTAGATCGGCGGTATACAAGTAAACAAGAATCTGCCTACAGCTTTATCAACATTTCCTTTTGTTACTGACCGTTTCGATTTGGGCCCCAACAACGGTCCTTCTGCCTAGTCTTGTCACAGTCAGTAGAAAGAGACGAAGTCTGGTTGAAAAGCAAAGGAAAACATCGTTCTTCAATAACACAGTGGAGAAGTGTGAGCCGGCAGGCTAGAGCACAGGCCGTGGGCTACTGGGCTGCTTTGCAGAAGTTGCTGCGGGGCCAGCACAGCTGCGTTGCTCCCGCTCAAGACTGCGGTTCCCACAGCCTCTGCGCAGGCGGGTCGCCATCGTTAAGCACAGGTGCGGTGCTTCTGCACACGGCTCCCAGAGCTGCGGGTCTGGGGCAGGCATTTGGCCCCGGGGAGCCTGGTCTGTAACCCCAGGACCAGGCATCTGCGAGTGGCATCCTATGAACAAGTGAAACTACATGAGAACCGTGGATGAAAAGAACCGAGAAAGGTCAGACTTGATTACTCAGATTGTTTCTGTTTCCCGCGAAAGTTTTAATGGGCTTTGTCAGTGATTTTTCTTTCCTCTCTTCCTTCTTGTTTTCCTCCTCATCCTCTTTTCTCTCTCCTGCTTTCTGCTTTCAGGCAGGTTTGATTAGGTAGGTTGATCGTTGCTGGCTTACAGGTGGGGACTGTTTTGTTGTAATTGTTGGGAGACTGATTTCAGCCTTTCTGGACATATGGGAAAAGATTTTGGATGTATCAAGTTTTCAGGAATAAAAATATTACAAAAGAAGGAACGGAATGAGAATAAGTGGTTTTAGAACAGGCAGGAGAGAAATTCTGTTTTGCTTTTAGATATGTGAAAAAATAAAACAGCAGAGGTCAGAAATCAAAATGAATATTGAATAGTGTTCAAACTTTGTCATAATGGTGAGTTGCTTAAAAAATAGAGTGTTGTGTTCAATATCCTCTTTCTCTGTTTTTATTTAGTGTCCTGTCTGCCCTCAGTGTTTGGAGATTTAAACATCAACAAGTGGCTTTATTACTTCAGTTTGAGAATTGCTGGCAGGGCCTGAATCTTGCCAGAAAGTTCTGAGATATACTCTTTTTTGGCAGAAAGAACAATTGCACAGGAACCTGATAAAGCGTAACTGAAATCAGACTTCACTGTGATAGACGAAGTAGTACTCTTTAAATAAAGCGCGCTCCCCTCAATATGTGAATTTACAAGCACTGCCTGTCTCTAGCCTCTTAACTCTCTCTGAAGGTTTTTAGTTTCCTACAAAGCAGAGTATATAGTATGTTCTGCCGTACACACAAAGGTAAACTAGCTCCCCATATAGGAAGGATTCTATTGCATACTTTAAATATATTAAATATTCACTCAATTAAAACTACATTTTCTCATCACATTTCCAGAGTTTTCCTTTAAAAAAGTCTTTTCTAAATTTTGAAATTTTAAGAAATTTTCTTTAAAAATTCTTAATTTTTTTTATTACCGAATAATTTTAGGTCATACCTGAATGGTCTAGTGATTTTCCCTACCTTCTTCAATTTAAGTCTGAGTTTGGCAAGAAGGAGTTCATGATCTGAGCCACAGTCAGCTCCCAGTCTTGTTTTTGCTGACTGTATAGAGCTTCTCCATCTTTGGCTAGAAAGAATAGAATCTATCTGATTTCGGTGTTGGCCATCTGGTGATGTCCATGTGTAGAGTCTTCTCTTGTGTCGTTGGAAGAGGGTGTTTGCTATGACCAGTGCGTTCTCTTGGCGAAACTCTATTAGCCTTTGCCCTGCTTCATTCTGTACTCCAAGGCCAAATTTGCCTGTTATTCCAGGTGTTTCTTGACTTCCTACTTTTGCATTCCAGTCGCCTATAATGAAAAGGACATCTTTTTTGGGTGTTAGTTCTAAAAGGTCTTGTAGGTCTTCATAGAACTGTTCAACTTCAGCTTCTTCAGCATTACTGGTTGGGGCATAGGCTTGGATTACCGTGATATTGAATGGTTTGCCTTGGAAACGAACAGAGATCATTCTGTCATTTTTGAGATTGCATCCAAGTACTGCATTTCAGACTCTTTTGTTGACCATGATGGGTACTCCATTTCTTCTAAGAGATTCCTACCCCAAATCACTGCAGATGGTGATTGCAGCCATTAAATTAAAAGACACTTACTCCTTGGAAGGAAAGTTATGACCAACCTAGACAGCATATTAAAAAGCAGAGACATTACTTTGCCAACAAAGGTCCCTCTAGTCAAGGCTATGGTTTTTCCAGTGGTCATGTATGGATGTGAGAGTTGGACTATAAGAAAGCTGAGTGCTGAAGAATGGATGCTTTTGAACTGTGGTGCTGGAGAAGACTCTTGAGAGTCCCTTGGACTGCAAGGAGATCCAACCAGTCCATTCTAAAGGAGATCAGTCCTGGGTGTTCATTAGAAGGACTGATGCTAAAGCTGAAACTCCAATACTTTGGCCACCTCATGCGAAGAGTTGACTCATTGGAAAAGACCCTGATTCTGGGAGGGATTGGGAGCAGGAAGGGGACGACAGAGGATGAGATGGCTAGATGGCATCAGCGACTCAATGTACATGAGTTGGAGTGAACCCCGGGAGTTGGTGATAGACAGGGAGGCCTGACATGCTGTGATTCATGGGGTCGCAAAGAGTCGGACACAACTGAGTGACTGAATTGAACTGAACTGAATAATTTTAGGGTTGGTTCTTTTCATCCTGAGTGAAATATCTATGGTGCTCTGGTTTAGGGATTTTTATCAACTAAAGCTATAAACTTCAATACAACCTTATGAAATAAAAAAATGCAGCAAAAATAGTTGAATGATATCATTACACAATTGCACACATATATTACTGTGTTTTTGACCATATACATGTTATATATATTTGCACTAATACCAGGCACCTGGGAATAATTAGAAAAGTAGCTCTTAACTAAGCAAGTCTCATTTGGAATTTGAATCTAAAATTGTGTAATATGAAATGTAAGTTATGTATCAATGAAAACTACATTTTGCCTGGCTTATTTAATTTTTTGATAACAATTTTTTTTCAAATCCATCTGTCATAAAATTGTTTCTCTTCTCTCTTTGTTGCTTCTTTTTAAAAGATTTATCTGAGAGCAGGCTTAAGTTAACATGCTTATAAAAAGTCACAATTTCTAAGACACAGGTTTTCCAAAATCATTTTTCATTTCATATCTGAATAGTTTTCTTATGTTAAGGGCTTCCCTGGTGGCTCAGATGGTAAAAATCGGCCTATAATGCAGGAGACCTGGGTTTGATTCCTTGATTGGAAAGATCACCTGGAGAAGGAAATGGCAGCCCACTCTACTATTGTTGCTTAGAGAATTCCACAGACATAGGAGTCTGGCGGGCTACAGTCCTTGGGGTCACAAAGTTTTTTTTTACACTAATGCCATTTATTTAATGAAATGTGATATTGTACAATGATAATTATTTTGCTGTTGCTTTTTGGAAATAAACGTGCTGTGCATTGAGTCACATGTAATTGACTTTTGTTTAGGTCAAAATAGTCAAATATCAACACCACCAAAATATTCCACCTGTGTATGTACCAGAGATTCATTTTTTTGTTCTTGTATTTCCATTAGGTAGTGGTTTGGGGGTGTGAGGGAAATATCTATTTCTTTGGTTCGTGATATTGTTTCTTATCCTGAGTGTTCTATAAATGTAGGTTTATGTGTGGCTAAGAGCATTTATCCTTTGTCTGGTTACACTTGTACCTCACAGGGGTTTGCATTACATAATCAATTTTTGTTTTTTTATTATAATTTTTTCAGAGTTTCTTCAAAATAGATATTTTTTGAAAAGGAGAAAAGGAAAGATGATTTGGAATTTAGAGAAATCTCAGAAAGCAAGAGGAAACAGTTTTATTTGATAATGCAGTAAGGTATGAATTTATGGACCTTACTAGTTTCTCAAATAAAAATCTATCTCTATTGCATGCTAGATTATGTTTCCTTAAAAACAGCAATTTTTCTGTTTTAAACAATGCTTAGAATCAATCATAGACGTTATGAATGGAAGGCAGATGTAGAGGTCACCATTTAAGCAAGTTCTACTTGACCTGTTCCAAACTAATCTGTCTCTATCTTATTTCTAATAATCTCCAGGGATAGATATTTCAGAACCCCCTTTCAGGAAAATGTTTCAATACTTAAGACCTATAAGTACTAAACAATTTGTCAGTTATGTGTTTTATTTTCATATAATCAAAAGTAATAAATGTTCATATGATATTTTGAAAGCTCCAAAAATTAATAAAAAGTGAACACCCTACTCCCATAATCCTACTGGTAAATTCTATATCGTTTAATGATTTTTCTTGATATTATATTCTTTAGTTTTATATATGTGGATGGAAAAGGAAATATCTAGGCATATTTCTCCATTTTATCATTATCATTTTTATAATTTCCTCCTTCATCCCAGTTTTTAATGTCTTGTCTTCTGGTATTATGACCTGGGTTTGTACTCTAACTTCTTTATATCTCTATTATGTTGTCAGACCCCAGTTGGATAAAATATTTTGTTGGCTCTTATCATTAATATTCTGTATTTTATTCCTTTGGACTTTTATTATCTCCTGGTATTTCATTAAAAATGTGAGGGCTACATTCATTCTCTTAAACCATCAGAATATCAATTAATGCATTTTATTAGGCTTTGAAACATACTGGAAATAATTTGACAGCATAATAAAGGGGGTGGTGGCCCTAAATATATCTCTATTTGAAATTCCATAGCTTGCTCAAGTGTAATTACTAAGTGAATGCCTTATAATAATCCTCTTTGGAAGCTGAAATTAGGGTTATACTCAGGGAACAAGGGAGGGAAAATAGATGGTTTATTATTCTACAACCTTCAGTAAGTATATTCATTCACATTGAGAATACTTTGAAAAAACTATATGTAAAAAGCTCAAGAATACTTTGGAAAATTACTATGAAGCAACCATTCACACACACACATACACACATTATTTGAGTGTAGTTTCTCTACAGTGTTGTTAGTTTCTGCTGTTCAGTTCAGTTCAGTCGCTTGGTCGTGTCTGACTCTTTGTGACCCCATGAATCACAGCACGCCAGGCCTCCCTGTCCATCACCAACTCCCGGAGTTCACTCAGACTCACGTCCATCGAGTCCGTGAGGCCATCCAGCCATCTCATCCTCTGTCGTCCCCTTCTCCTCCTGCCCCCAATCCCTCTCAGCATCAGGGTCTTTTCCAATGAGTCAGCTCTTCGCATGAGGTGGCCAAAGTACTGGAGTTTCAGCTTTAGCATCATTCCTTCCAGTGAACACCCAGGAGTGGTCTCCTTTAAGGTGGACTGGTTGGATCTCCTTGCAGTTCAAGGACTCTCAAGAGTCTTCTCCAACACTGCAGTTCAAACGCATCAATTCTTCGGTGCTCAGCTTTCTTCACAGTCCAACTCTCACATCCACCCATGTACATCAGCTATACATATATATACCCCCTCGTTTTTTGGTTTTCCTTTCCATTGGGTCACCACAGAGCCTTGACTTCCCAGTGCTATACAATTGCATCTCATTTGTTACCTATTTATAGATAGTAGTGTGTATATGTCAGTCCCTTGTTCCCTGAGGCACCCTACTCCTCCTTTCCCCCTTGGTATCCATATGTTTGTTCTCTCTGTCTGTGTCTCTCTTTCTCCTTTGCAACTAAGATCATCTATACCATTTTCCTAAATTCCACATGTATGCATTGATATATGATGTTTGTTTTCTCTTTCTGACTTAATTTCACTCTGTATGATAGTCCCAGGTCCACCTATGTCTCTGCTAATTGCACAGTTTTGTTCCTTTTTTGTGAGAGTTGGACTGTGAAGAAGGCTGAGCGCTGAAGAATTGATGCTTTTGAAATGTGGTGTTGGAGAAGACTCTTGAGAGTCCCTTGGACTGCAAGGAGATCCAACCAGTCCATTCTGAAGGAGATCAGCCCTGGGATTTCTTTGGAAGGATTGATGCTAAAGCTGAAACTCCAGTACTTTGGCCACCTCATGCGAAGAGTTGACTCATTGGAAAAGACTCTGATGCTGGGAGGGACTGGGGGCAGGAGGAGAAGGCGATGTCCCGGGATGAGATGGCTGGATGGCATCACTGACTCGATGGACGTGAGTCCGAGTGAACTCCGGGAGTTGGTGATGGACAGGGAGGCCTGGCGTGCTGCGATTCATGGGGTCGCAAAGAGTTGGACACGACTGAGCGACTGAACTGAACTGAATATTCCATGTATATATGTACCACGTCGCATCTTCTTTATCCATTCCTCTGCTGATGGACATTTAGATTGTTTCCATGTCCTGGCCATTGTAAGTAGTGCTGCAGTGAACATTTGGGCACCTGTATCTTTTTGAATTATGGTTTTCTCCAGATATATGGCCAGGAGTGGAATTTCTGGGTCAGTCATACATATATTGAGTGACTTAGCAAATACCAGTGAGTGTCTACCATAGTGCTGGCACCAGAGATACAAAAATGAATGATGTGTTTCCTTCCCTAGGGAAACTCACGTTTTGATAGAGAAGAATGAAATATGAACAAATAATTATAGTACAGTATGAGTAGATGAAAGTATGGAGTGTAATGCAAGAACACATTGCAGTGTTTGGGAAGACTTCATGGATAAGGCATCATTTGCATTTTCTCCTGTGCTTGGAACATAAGATATGTACAAGTGGAGAGAATAAGAAAAGATAGGGAACTTTTTGCAAAGAAATCTCATTTAAAAAGATAAAGCAAATGTCTGAGTAATGTCGTTTAAATGTTTCTATTTTCTATTTCTAATAAAATGTTCCTATTTTATAGAAAGTATGTCCAAATATGATTATGATATTTTTCTTAATTTCCTCAGTCTGAATTAGTTTTAAGTTTTTTTCTTTATGATTATCTTGAAACAAAATTGTTATATAGCTTTAGATTATTACTCATGAAAAAATAAATACTGTAATGGAAAACCAGAGATTTAGCACTGTCTGTACTAAATATTTTGTGTTTCTTGGCCTTGGTTTCCTATTCCATAAAATGGATAAGATGGCTTATATAATCTTGTTCAATTATACATGTAGTAAGACATTGCTTCAGATATTAGGATGATAAAAAATATCTGACTATTCAGTTTTCCTGATGTTCTAATGTGAATATGAAGAGGAACAATAAGAGCTAAAACAAATGTTTTGGTAAATAGTACTGGTAACAGTAAAATGTGATCTTCACAGTTCTTAATACAAAGAAGGCTTAGCCTTGCAGAGAAAGAGAGAGCTGGATATCTCAAAGAAAAACAGATTCAGTATACCAGAGCTATGTTCAACTGTGGCCAGGGATAACTTAAACAACGTGAAATCGATCTACTGTGAGTGCTGTGGAGGGCTATGCTCCATTCCCACTCTTTTCTTAGCAGTTATTCCAGATCCTAATTAAAAGTGGTTTTTATTATTATTTAAATGTTCCACAGGGAAAGACATGTCACCTTTTAAAAATACTTTTGCAGAACAAAGTGCTTCAATGTCATGACATAAGGATACAGGCAGGAAAAGACAAATGAGCTTTGGCAGTTTTCCCACATGGATAAATCCAGAAGGAGAAGCTAATAAATCAAGAAGGGTCATTGCCTTGAAAAGGAACATTGTCCATTCCTGAATATTTAAACTTACAGAAGTGGGATTCATTCTCAGGGTTCATTCTACCTTTCACTATTTTTGTATCAAAGGTGGTGGGAGGGGGGAGCTGAAAGCTAAACAGGGGCTGAAAATGACAACAAACATGTTTAAAGAATTTCAAATGAGAAAAAATGTTCTATTTTGATAGCAAAAAAAAAAAAAAAAAAGACTCAGCATTTTGGAACTGGGAGAGTATGCAAAGTGATAAAAGTATAGCCCATGGCCAACTGATGTTGAGGTATGACAAAAACCATCACAGTATTGTAAAGTAATTATCCTCCAAATAAAATAAATACATTTTAAAAAACAAAAAAAGGAACAAGGCAGATAAGATGTAAAAACAAGAAAGAAATTTAGCCAATGATCAAAAAATTCTTTTCTGAAATTATCAGTGTAATGTGTGTTAGCAACAGTAATTTGTTTTAAATTTTGAAATTTTCCATTTAAGAAAATGTCTTCAAGATGCTTAGTCCTAATTTTATTTAATAAAGCCAAAAGGTAAAATTGATTTACTATTTAATATAAACAAGCACTTTGCAGAGATAGCTCATTTAAAATCTCGAGTTACTGAGACATTTATAGTGCTTATTCTCTTCACTTGAACACAGAATGTTTTAAAAAATTTAAATGACAGTTAATATAAAATATTTAAAGTTATTTATATGCTTTTGCATGTGTTTTTTACTTTTGTAATATTTTAACTACTAACTTAAAAAATGCAAGTACAGAATATAGATTTTTTTCCCAACAGTTATTCTTCTAAGGAATATCTTGTAGTTACTAATACTCCTATTTCTTCTCCTTTTTCTCTGGATGTTAAATAATTTTAAGTGCTGCTACCTATATTCATCTATATATTTTACAGAGAGAAATAGTAAAAATGTACTTACATATAACTATGGTGCTTAACTTTTTTTTTCATTTTTATTTTTTTCTTTAGCACAAATGAAAGATAAAACCCAATATTATAGTCTTAACTCCATGTAAAATTTGTCTGCCTTGACTCTTAATCCATTTCTTTATTTTTCAGTATAGAACTAATAGACATTTTAGTTAATTATTTTAAAATAAAATTATTTTATTCACACTTTCCTTATGTTTTCTTATCCACTCACCATTTTTTTTAGGACTAGCTTGAATTAGTTACATCAGCTATTTACTGGGGGTACTATTAAGGTCATTGGTTCAGGCCACATCTGGGCCTGGAAAGCTAGCCATCTGCTTTGTGAATGTTTCATGTTAGTCCCAATGGTAATGCCAAGGAGTTGGGACACTATAGCAAAATGCATTCCACTACTAGGAAAACTCAATTATATTCCCTACAAAAGAAGACAAATGGATTAGATGAATAGGCCTTCAGAATGGAATTTCTTCTTATTCGTTACAGCCCATTGATCAGATGATCAAAGACCTAAATACTTCTGTTTTAGAGAAGCAAATGCCAACTTCTAGACATCCTTATCACCACCTCCTTGGTGGCTCAGATGGTAAAGAATCTGCCCACAGTGTGGGAGACCCTGGTTTGGTCCCTGGGTCAGGAAGATACCCTGGAGAAGGGAATTGCAACCCATTCCAGTATTCTGTCTTGGAAAATTCCATGGACAGAGGAGCCTGGTGGGCTGCAGTCCATGGGGTCGTAATGAGTTGGACACTGAGAGACTAACATGTTCACTTCACTTTTCAGACATCCTTATTTTATTGTGAAATAAAGCACATAAAAAAAGTAAAAATATAAATGTGTGAATTGTGAATTCATACGTAACTATAATGTGATCTCCAATGCAATTCCCTTCCTTTCCACCAAAGTCAAGAAAATACTGTAAGCACTCCAGAAACCATGGGGTTTGAGGTTGTAGTAACCTCTGACCTCTACTATAGAGGTGGCTAGTATCCTTATGTGGTGGTGATTTCCTTTTGCTATTTTTCTTCATAGTTTTGCCACATATGCTTGTTTACCTAAATAATATGGCTTTGTTTTACTAGACTTTTAAGCTCTGTGTTTTGCTATGTTTTTAAGCTTTGTATAAATAGACATTTACTGTATGTCTCTTCTGCCTTGTATTTTGAGAGTCATACTAATTCTGTATCTGTGTTCTGTTTACTTTTGTTATGTGAAGATGCTTTTTTTTTTTTACCCATTCTATTATAAATTGAATTATTAGGAATAACACTGCTATGAACTTCCCTATACATGTTTCCTCAAATAGATGTACATTAGACTATAAAGGAGTGGAATTTTAGGGTCATGAAAACATTCATCCTAAAGGAAATCAGTCCTGGGTGTTCACTGGAAGGACTGATGCTGAAGCTGAAACTCCAATACTTTGGCCACCTGATGTGAAGAGCTAACTTATTTGAAAAGACTCTGATGCTGGGAAAAATTGAGGGCAGGAGGAGAAGGGGACAACAGAGGATGAGATGGTTGGATGGCATCACTGACTCAATGGACATGGGTTTGGGTGGACTCCGGGAGTTGGTGATGGACAGGGAGGCCTGGCGTGCTGTGGTTCATGGGGTCGCAAAGAGTCAGTTACGACTGAGTGACTGAACTGAACTGAAGTGAAAACATTCAGATAGGTAGTGAATGGCCCATTCAGGTTTCCTACCAGGTTTACTAGATTCCTCTACTATCTGGTTCTACTCTATCCTTATAACTAATTTTACATGAGTAAAAGCAAATATGAATATAGTCCTGGAACTATGTATGTCTTTCTTGATATTAGTTAAACATACTTCTTAGTGATAAAAATTAATATACAACATATATCCCTGCCTGAATCTAATAATTTTATTTGGCAAATTATCTACTGTGTAGTTAGGGTTTTTTTTTTTTTTCCTAATTTGCTGTCACAAATAGTTAAATATATAGACAATAGTATTCATAAACTTTTTCTTTAAAGTCAATAAAGTCAAAATAAAGTCAAATTTTTCTCTATTTTGTTTGAACAAAACCCTAGATGTAAAATTGACTGGTTAAAGATAAAACAAGAGTGTTAAAGTTTTCAGGAAATTTAGCACAATTATTTAACCATAATTTATAAAATTGTCCATTTTTCCTTAAAAGAGCTAATTTCCAAAATCTGCTGGAACATTGAAAGAGCAAGTCAGTCAGTCAGTCAGTTCAGTCTCTCAGTAGTGTCCGACTCGTTGAGACCCCATGAATTGCAGCACACCAGGCCTCCCTGTCCATCACCAACTCCTGGAGTTCACCCAAACTCATGTCCATTGAGTCGGTGATGCCATCCAACCATCTCATCCTCTGTTGTCCCCTTCTCCTCCTGCCCCCAATCCCTCCCAGCATCACAGTCTTTTCCAATGAGTCAGCTCTTTGCATGAGGTGGCCAAAGTATTGGAGCTTCAACTTTAGCATCAGTCCTTCCAAAGAACACCCAAGACTTATCTCCTTTAGAATGGACTGGTTGGATCTCCTTTCAGTCCAAGGGACTCTCAAGAGTCTTCTCCAACACCACAGTTCAAAAGCATCAATTCTTCAGCGCTCAGCCTTCTTCACAGTCCAACTCTCACATCCATACATGACCACTGGAAAAACCATAACCTTGACTAGATGGACCTTTGTTGACAAAGTAATGTCTCTACTTTTGAATATGCAAGAGAGTTCCAGAAAAACATCTATTTCTGCTTTATTGACTATGCCAAAGCCTTTGACTGTATGGATCGCAACAAACTGTGGAAAATTCTGAAAGAGATGGGAATACCAGACCACCTGACCTGCCTCCTGAGAAATCTGTGTGCAGGTCAGGAAGAAACAGTTAGAACTGAACATGGAACAACAGACTGTTTCCAAATTGGGAAAGGAGTACGTCAAGGATGTATATTGTCTCCTTGCTTATTTAACTTAGATGTAGAGTACATCATGTGAAATGCTGGGCTGGATGAAGCACAAGCTGGAATCAAGATTGCCAGGAGAAATATCAATAACCTCAGATACATAGATGACACCACCCTTATGGCCGAAAGTGAAGAGGAACTAAAGAGCCTATTGATGAAAGTGAAAGAGGAGAGGGAAAAAGTTGGCTTAAAACTCAACATTCAGAAAACTAAAATCATGGCATCTGGTCCTATCACTTCATGGAAAACAGATGGGGAAACAGTGGAAACACCGAGAGACTTTATCTTTTGGGGCTCCAACATCACTGCAGATGGTGAGTGCAGCCATGAAATTAAAAGCCGCTTGCTCCTTGGAAGAAAAGTTATGAGCAACCTAGACAGCATATTAAAAAGTAGAGGCATTACCTTGCCAACAAAGGTCCATCTATTCAAAGCTTTGGTTTTTCCAATAGTCATGTATGGATGTGAGAGTTGGTGTATAAAGAAAGCTGAGCGCAGAAGAACTGATGGTTTTGAACTGTGGTGTTGGAGAAGACTTTTGAGAATCCCTTGGACATCAAGCAGAGCAAACCAGTCCATCCTAAAGGAAATCAATCCTGAACATTTATTGGAAGGACTGATGCTGAAGCTGAAACTCCAATACTTTGGCCATCTGATGTGAAGAATGGACTCTGGAAAAGACCCTGATGCTGGGAAAGAAGATTGAAGGCAAGAGGAGGGGTCCACAGAGGGTGAGATGGTTGGATGGCATCACCGACTTGATGGACATGAGTTTGAGCAAGCTCTGGGAGTTGGTGAAGGACAGGGAAGCCTGATGTGTTGTATCCAGGGTGTCACAAAGAGTTGGACTGACTGAATTGAACTGAATTTATAAAATTATCCATCTTTCCTGATAAAGTCACCAGTTTTAGCATTGAACATAAATATTTTATAGTTGCCAGTTTTATGATGAAAATAGTATCTTAATAAGCATTTCTTTATTAGTGACTGGGTTCTTTGGTAGCACAGATGGTAAAGAATCTGCCTGCAATGCAGGAGATCCAGGTTCAATTCCTGGGTCAGGAAGATGCCCTGTAGAAGGGAATGGCAACACACTCCAGTATTCTTGCTTGGAGAATTCCGTGGACAGAGGAGCCTGATGGGCTACAGTCCATGGGGTCACAGAGCTGGACATGACTGAGCAACTTTCATTTCATTTTTTCTTTATTATGAGAGTAAATAAATTTTTTTGCATAGTATTATTTATATTATCTCTTCATAAATTTATATCTTTTCTTCCTTTACTATTAGGAAGGAATGTATGTTATGTACTTGAGGTTTTGCAAAAACTTTTAATGTGATATACGATATTTTGTCTGATAAATATGTTGAAAATTTTAAATGCTTTAAATTTTTTTGTATTTTTCATCACCTAGTGTCAAAATTTTAGATAGCAAAGTCATTTATCCTCCTTAGTAATCTTTGCTTTTGTTGTAGATTCTCTAAAATTATAATGACCATTCGCCTGTGTATTTTTCACATACTTTTGTCATCTCTATTCCCAGGCTGCCACATTTCAAAAGTTTGTAGGGCACCATTTTTATCTCATACCATATTTACTGCTTTCAATTATTATTCTCACTGGAATTTATATTATTATATAGTGAATATTTGGATCATGTAATTTTTTTTCCAAGTGATTAAGCATGTTGTCCAAATACCAATAACTAAATAATTATTTTCACTATTGATATGATCAACATCATATACTTTGTTTCTGGACTTTTTGTTTTTTCCATTGTCTTTCCTGAGTCAGAACTGTGTATTATCATCTGGTTGGACAAGATCTCTTATTTTTATTCTGTTTCAACATTTCTTCTCTTTTGTTAGTCATTCTTTAAAATGAATTTTAGAGTCATATTGTCAAACTCTGAGATATTATGGGGTATTTATTGGCAATCCGTTACACTTTTAAGTGCAAATTTTGAGAATTTGCAGATTTACAATGTTGAGTTATCCTAAACAGAAACATTGTTAGCATTTTTATTTATTCATTTCTCATATGTCTTGACACTAGGTATTTTGTAATAAGTAAATTCTGGAAACATGCCTAAGTATTTAAGCATATTTAGCATAAAAAGCTACCTAACCATGTAGGTAGACAAAAACCATGTCTTTTATTTTGACTCAAAGTAAATGGGAATGTAAATATACTTTGCTGTTTTCATCTGTGTGTTTTTTAGAAAAAAATCTGTTACAGAGAAAGCTTTTATAGACAATTCTTAAAATATTATGTGGCAAAACCCCAATGGAACAATAAGAAATGCAGTTACTCTACCAAATAGTTGATGAGTAAATGATCAGTCTGTTTGCAAACACTGTAATAAAGGAGGACAGACATATGCATGGGACTTGCTCTAATTTTGTAAAGATTAAAGATTAGAAACCACTAAAGAGACAAGATCAGCTAGTGCTCCATTACACCCAGCTGGTATGCCTTGGTGAGCAACTTTGAAATAGTGTAACGAGTGGTATACAAATATGTTCCAGCATGCCAGGAGGCGGCACGACTCAGCAGAAGCACAGATATGAGAAAGAGACCTGCTGAGACTTCAGATACTGAAATGATAAAGTCATACGATAGGACAACTATGCTAATATATTTAGAGATATTGGAAAGCCAGAGAATAGGAAACGTTTGCTCAAGTTCTGAAAAAAATACAGATCTAAAAGATAGAACAATTTAATAACCCGGATTTAAAGGGAAGCTAAGGGTAGTATAAAGTTTTGAGGATACAGCCAGAGCAGAATTTTGGGCATGTTAGCATTAAGATGTCTGTTATACATCGAGGTCCTGAAGTCAGTTGTCCGTAATCCTATGACTGTGGAGGTCAGGAGAGAAGTCCAGTCAGGAGAGAAAAATTTCAGAGTCAGCATGATGATGTGTTTCTTTCCATATACAATTGAGGGCTCAATGCACAGTGGTAGCAAAAACAGAGATTTGTTTCATCTTAGAGGCATGCTGTTTTCCAGTGAATTGACTTAGAAAGGAAGTTAGGAGTGTTGAGGGGTATAAGAAAGTGATAATAGCATAGTGATTTAGAAGAATTGTTGGGAGTCCTAATTTTTCCAACACATTTGTGTCTTCAAATACAGTGTGAAGACATGATGTTTGGGGCTGCAGTTTTCTTGAGACAATAAAGACCCACTTTTCTAAAGTACTGACATTTCCCCAAATTGTAAAATAGATATAGTTTTACCCTCTTAGGGTAAAAATTGGTAAGTAATCAGAATCTCTCAGCAATTATAGGAGCCATTAAAGCAACTATAAGAGACTATATTAATAATAGAAAAGAGCAGGATCAAGAGGCTTTCTGAGTCTTGATTAGCAGCACAATCTTGCTCCTTTTACTAGCATTCTGTGTCATCTTGGGCAAGTAGCTTAATTGTTATGAGTCTTAATGTCTTCATTTCTAAAGCAAGGGCATTCAGGTATATATAAAATATTGTAATACAAGTCTTTCTTATAAAATTGCTTCAGTTAGGATGCCTTAATACATAGATCAATACAAATTGTTCATATTTTAAACAATGAAAATCTTCTGAAAATTCAGATAACCATACTTTTGCAAAAGATTTGAAGGGTTATTTTAAAATCTAGTGGGCAGTCATTCAAAATATACATCATCTCTAGAAGCCAAAACATATTCAATAAATGCAGCTCTTCCAAAATTAATCCCATATCCTTTAGAAATAAGCTCTAGACTTCTAGATCAGGAGAACAACATGCAAACTACATATATATGTTTCAACAAGTTACTTGACAAAGTCTTTTATGACAAATCTTGCCCACCAAGGGTGAGAAGTAGAAATATTTCATAGATGGTAATATAATTATTTGATGGTTGAACAAAACCCCAGAAATCCTGACAGTACATTTTGCCTTGATGTTTCTTAGCATCTCTTGAATAAACCCTATGAGAAAAAAATGCTTAATGAGCCCCATATCTTTTCCTTTACATCGGATGCTGAATACACAGAATGAATGTGCCTTAGTTCTGTTACAGGAAACATGTGGTTCACAGGCTAGCTTTGACTCTTGGAGCTAGGATCCACTTAATGCCACCGTATCCCTCTTCATTCTTTTTCTGCGGCTACATCTTATATTCCTATATTAAGAAGCTAAATACTTACCCAAGTTAACATCAAACAGATGAATTATTTTGACTGTTAAAAGGATTGAAGGGAGTTCTGATTTTGGATAAGATGGAATATGTGTATTCTACTCTAGATATCCCAAATATAGCTGTAAAACCTGGCCACAGTTCATGGAGAAGGACTCGTTTTGGAGTCTTTGAGAAATAAGTAGTAGCAGCTGGCCGACTAGGGAGGAAGCCTGGAATTCAGAGTATACCAGATTGGCAGTGAGTTTCCCATTTTCATCACGTATACCCTGGCCTGGATGCAAAGCAGTCCAAATGCCAGAAGAGGGCATGAAGGTGCCGAGTTTCGGGAGAAACTCTCTAGTTCTCTCATGTGGAGTAGGACTGGAGCCTCCACATATTCAGAGAGAGTGTGGGATATCCCCCATTTAAAGTTTTTTCTTTCTTTTCTTCATTCTCTTACATTCTGGCTTCCAGACAAACCCATAGTAGCTATGGAAACAATAGCATCAGTGGTGGCAGCAGGAACCCAGAGGAACCTCTTCTTTAATTAGAGGAGGTATGGATGGAAGAAGGTACTTTTCTCCTCCCTGGTGTACTGTTCCTTAACCTCACATGCAGACAAAGTATGCAGAAGAGTGGAGTAATTAGAACCCCAGCTTTCTGCTCAAGAACCAGAAGGAGAAGAGAGCTGAGAAAAGGGAGACCTTAGAATCATTTATAAGCTCTTGGGCTCACTCCTGAGCTCTAAGTTTGTGTATCTGATCCTAAACAGATACTGAAAGATCCCAAGAACTAACAGACCATCAGTGACCACTCAGGTACCAAACTGCCCACTAAGTGGCTCATATCTGCGGCAGACGTGAGTAACTCTGCAAAGGTTTGAAATGGAGCTAATGTTGAACAGAACATCCTGTCAACAGAGTCAAAGAACAGAAAAAGTACAGTGTTGAAGTATTTGAAGAAATGATGGCTGAAAAAAATTGACTCAAGACATGAATCTGCAGGTTTCAGAAGTTGAATAATCTCTAAACAATGATAAACCTAAGGAGATCTAAGAGTGGACACATTGTAATCAGACTGCTGAAAACTAAGTTCAAAGAAAAAATATTGATGGTAACCTGGAAAAATGACTCATTACTTTTACGGAACCATGACCCAAGTGATTTTGTGTTTCTCTTCAGAAACTGCAAAGCCCAAAAGGAAGTAAAACAAAAATTTTAAAGTGCCTCAGGAAGAGAACTGTTAACCCCAGGGTCTATATTCAATAAAAATAGCCCTCAGGAATGAAAGGGAAATAAAAACATTTTCAGATGAAGGAAAACTAAGAGAAGTTGTTATTAGTAAAATGCTTAAAAAATAATTGCTAAAACAAATTCTTTAGACAGCAGGAACATGATGCCAGAAGCAAAGTTGAATCGTACAGAATGAAGGAAGAACAGAAATGGTTATTAAATACCTGTGTAAATATTATGTCTTTTCTTGAGTTCTTTAAAAATATTTTACAGTTAAAATAAGAAATTCTAACAACTTGGATGAATCTCAAAGGCATTGTGCTGAGTGATAGCTTGTCTCCACCGCTTACCTACTGTGTGATAGTTTATTTGATATTATTAAACAGGCGTCACATCCTTTGTTTCCTTCTAAAGTAGTCACAACCTCCATGTCTATCATATCATCTAGTTTTACCTTAATAATAATCATTAGCACAATATTAAGTATTCATAAATTTTTTATTTGTCTTCTTTATGTCCTCTTTCCCACCTGCCTGTCAGTGGTGAATTTGTCCTATTTATCACCGCATTCTTAATATTCAGTACTTTGAACAATGTGTGGTATACAATATACATTCATTTGCTAAACACATTTATATTTAATGGCTGAATTAATTGGTATTTTAGTAAGGCTGACACGAACACATTTGTGTCCAAGGAATTGAAATGTGGTGTCTTATAGTAGCTAATATCTTATGAGTGCTTGCTAGAATTCCAGATGTTGTTCTAATGCTTTCCATGTATTCCTATAACATTCATAACAATTCCATGAGGGAAGTACTGTTCTTACACTTGGTCTAAAGATGAGGAAAAGAGCCATAAGGAGAAAACAATTTGTCCAAAGTCACACATGTGTTTTAAGTGGTGGACCCATGTGGTGAAATCAGGAAATTTGACTTTAGAGCTCTTACCAGCATGATATTGTCCCTGCTTCTACCTAAAAGCAAAGTCATCATCTGAGGTGTGGTTTGAGTACTCTAGGCGTTTGGTGATAAGGCTAGAACTTAGAGAAAAACACGTATGAGGCACACAACGAGGTGCTGATGACGGCCTGGACATGCAGTGTAGGAAGTGGAGGTTAAAGGGTATCTTTGACTTGATACCAATATCAAGTCAACGATAGCACTCTTTCCTTACTCTTATTTCAGTCAGTAGTGAAAAGTAGAGAGCAAACAGATTTTGGAGGGAGGATATACACATGTAAATGACAAGCAGTTTGATGGGAATAAAATCATAGATTTGGGGATTATTAATACACAGTCAGTACTGTTTCCTTGGAGAAGGAAATGGCAACCCACTCCAGTATTCTTGCCTGGAAAATCCCATGGACAGAGGTACTTGGCGGGTTAGTGTCCAGGAGGTTGCCAAGAGTGAGACACAACTAGGAGACCAAGCATACATTATGTTTGCTTATTATAAGTGGTATAATTCACAATTTTCATAATTTTGAATTTGGGGTACATTTTAATATTGAGGCTATATGTTATCTTTTATCTGACGTTGTGTCTTACAATTGAAGATCTTTGGGACTATGTTTTATGAGATGGACAATGTTGAGAAAAGAAGAAAAAAGTTAAGGATTGAATCTTTAAATTGAGAGTTTAAAAGAACAAGACAAAAATAACAGGAAACCATGAGGAGAGTAAGATCCCAGCCTTCTCTGGTGTCACCTTACTGAACTGATGGATTTCCTTTCAGCCCGGACACACTTAGTCAGTTGAGAGGGACTAAAACCACTTGTAAACTTGCTTATGTCCATTTCTTTCCATCAGTAAAAGTTTAAAGTAAGTTATAATGCAAAATTTTGTGAAATAGCCACCGTGCTCTTTCCCCTATTCTTGATACCCCAGAACATTCCTTGCTCTTAGACCTGAAGTAACACAGAGGGGCTGTGTATCATTCCTTTGGGGAATTACACCCCATCAACCCCCAAAACACACAGTTCTCCATGAGTAAGATTTCTACCTTGGTCATTTTGCCTTTCCATGTCTGATTAACTCTTGCGGTGTATGAAACATTTTAAACTTTATTTAAAGCTCACCCTCTGAGAATTATATTACTGGACTACATTCTCTCCCAGGTAAAAATGCTAAGTTTATTTAGGTCCCAGGCTTAGTTGTCCTTTTCTGTTACTTTTGGGCCTCTTTGCAAATTAATAATAAAATTTCTCATGCATTTTTCATGGCCACAGAGTCAAGATCAGAAAAGCCAAGAGCTTTAAAAAGTTTGGGGCTCTCTGAACCATGCAAAGTAGAGAATTTTGTGCAAAAATGAGGGAAAAGAAAACAAAATAATGATCAGATTAAAGGTGAGGGTTAGATGTAATAAGATTTGATTTTCCTTGAGACATTCAAGAAGGAAATTAATAGTTTAGTGGAAAATATTAGATATATTCAAGGAAAAGTTGAATTTGAGGAAAATGCTCGATGTGTCAAGGATTTCAGGAGAAGACTAATCGAATGCTTGTAAGAATGGCTGAAAAAAATTGGTTCTAAACTACCAAAGAGTATTTTTCAATCTTTCACAGTGTCTGTTTTCTGGCTAATGGGATAATTAAAATGTCAACTAAAAATGGGTACATTTCAATTACAACCATACATTGTGCAATTAAAAATGCCTCACAGCAAAATAAACCTGTTATTATTATTATGGGGGGAATTTTTTATTAGGTTAAGAAATGTATTATCAGCTTTGATTGAGGTGATGCAGTAATGTCACCTTTATTCTCATAAATCAAATAAGGTGCCTGGAAAGTGAACTTCTAAAAACATTTTAAAATTCTCAGCCTGAAGGAAAATAGATAAAGGCATATTCTATTGCTTTAGCAATCTTAGAATGGTAATTACCCTCCCAATAGGTGAATGAGTAGGAACATTTGGCAGACCACAGGAGTTTAATGCCTATAAAATGGCCTTTTCTTCAGCTTAATAGCAGGTGTGTAGTGTTGGTTACCTCATTTTCACTCTCATTAAGCAGAAAGTACAGTGATGTTAGAATGCTGGAAAACTAGTCTCCAGATTTTTCTGCCCTCTTCATTGGAAGATTTATAGATAATCCATTAAATTTTTAATTAGCACATATATAACACAGTAAGAAAAGAAATATGAAATACCAACAGATTTTTGATTCAAGGTGGAGTTTTATTTCTGATGGGCAAAGGTTACCCTTTACTTCAACCATGTTTTAAACAGAAATGTGAAGCATATAATGGACAAAAAATGATGTGGTGAATTCTTTTACAAAACAAATAGCAACTGGTCAATCACTATTACCTTAGTTTACTTAGTTGCTTAGGTGAAAACCTGAGAGCCATCCTTGATTCTTCTCTTTGTATCTGAGATGCAGTCCACCATCAAGTCTTCCCCACTGTCTTAAAAATTAGAACCCCAGACACTTCTCTACAGCAGCTCTGTACCAGCAACTTTGGGCAGCCCTGGTTCCCCCAGCAGCCTCCTACACTGTCACCCCGACATTCTCTTCTCCACTGAGCAGTCAGAACCAGCCTGTAAAGTAAAAGCAGATCAGGACTTTCTCCTGTTCACACGTTACATGGAAAACAATCCCCAGCCTTGCCTGCGACCCGCAGGCCTCTGTGACCAGGCCTTTGCTTTCCTCTTAGAATTCATCCACTGCCGCAGCCACTCGGGCTCGTTGTTTTCAGCCCAGGGTTTTCTCCCTGCAGCACTCCTCATCCTGCAGGTCTCTCGATGCTGCTCACTTTATTTCATTCTCGGCTTTCTTTGCTTCCTGGAACAGACCAGGAAGTCTTCCAAGTTAAGGCCTCTGTGCGGCTCTTCCTGTTCTTGGAGTCTCTTCCTCCAGATACCTGGATGCTTCACAGAACTTCCCCTGAGGCCCATCTGGCGTCCTATTTAATTTGTTTATTGTCCCCAGTCCCTGCACTCTGGATCTTCTCTGTCACTTTCTACTTTCCTGTATAGCACATATCAGCTTCTGAAATACCATATAATTTACTTTTTTAAAAAATAATCTTTATTATTTGTCTTCCCTTTGGCCAGGAACTCTTTAGAACCAGGATTTACTGGAGTCTTTTTTGTTGCTCATTTTTGTGTCCCATTGTGTAGAACAATGCCTGGCATACAGTAGCCCTGTATTAAGTGTTTAAGTGAATGAATGAATGAGATTTAAGTGCATAAGAGTCTGTCAAAGGATTTTTTAGATTTAGAGAAGTCATTTCAAAATTAAGACTAATAAGGCATAAAATATTCTCATAATAGTTTATAAATCTTCTGTCTTCAGGAAGTAGTTGAATATATTCTCTGTTTACTGAATCCAGTTGCTGATCTGAAAAATTTTTTCAAAGGCAAAATATAAGATTGAAGAGATTAGCTATTTCTGTCATTCTGTGTTAGGAGATAAATCTCAACTTTCAAATCAACATCAGCATATATTTTGTAATGTAATCTTTTAGTAATTAATTGTAGCAGCTCCTTTAAATTTTTTCTCACTTCTCCTTACTAAATGAGTATATCTTTAATATACGTTTGTATCCTTTCATTCCTTGATATTTTTCCTTTCATTCCTTGATATTTTTATTTCATGTAGTTTAGAAGGACTTCCCTGGTGCCTGTAATGTGGGAAACCTGTGTTCCATCCTTGGCTTGGGAAGATTCGCCTCGAGGAGGGCATGGCAACCCACTCCAGTATTCTTGCCTGGAGAATCCCATGGACAGAGGAGCCTGGTGGGCTACAGGCCATGCTTAGAGTTGGACACGACTAAGTGACTAAGCACACAGAAGATCTATTTTCCTCAAAAAACAGAAACTTTTAAATTTATTTGTACTCTATTCTTATTCCTTAAAAAGTTTTAAAATATAGTTGATCTAAGAAGAAAAAAAAGCTAATATCCTTCTATATATATAGTAATGGTAATTATTAAAGGAAACTAGTAAAGGAAAAAATACCACTTGAAATTATTATTAAAAATTTCAAGAACTTTTGAATAATCGTTTAAAGTAGCTTTAATAGTATTACACAAACTATAGTGCTTTCTATTTATCTATTGTACAATAAACTTTTATTTGGATTGAGTTGCAATAAATAAAGCATAATAGTCAATAATATGCTTGATATGTAAGTGTAGTCACTATTAGTTACATAATAAGAAGAGAACGTGTCCTAAAATGATGCTGTGTAAGGCTAGAGAGTATGACAAGACTTTCGGTATGTTTACAGACTAGTGAGACAGATGACTACTTTTCTACAAGGATTAATTTACCTGTCCTTTTTTTTGTGATTATGTTTCCAAATTTTGGCCATGTGACTAATTTATATTTAAATAGTGTGAGACAAAAGAATACATGTCAATTCCAGGTCATACCCTTAAAGGAGTAGACAGACACTAAACTTATTTTTTACTCTTTCCTGCTGTGATGTGAATGTTCTGGAAGATCTGGAGAAACTACCAGGGATGTAGAGATGCAAGTTGTGCATAGAAAACGGCAGTTGTCCTACTGGTCTGGTATTGCAGTCCTCTGAGCTGTCCTCTGAAACAGTACACAAGGTCTGTCTTATGTTGAAGCTTTTCTTGGGGATTGTTTTGTTATAGAACTATAGACTTACCTAATAAGACCAAAGAATATGGGACAAAAACTTAAAAATAAGCAAACATTCATTCAGGGTTTCTGTGCATAAAACATTCCACAATCAATTTTTACTGAGTTTTGGATTTGGGGAATTTTGAAAGAATTACTCCATTGTTTTCTAGTTTCTAATAAAATCAGTGAAGAAACCAATAACAGACTGATTTTTGTTCTTTAGTTCCTGGTAAGGTGGCAAGAACTTTTTAAAAAATATCTGGAAGCATTTAGTTTCTTCTCTTGTAATCTGAAGATATATAGTGTTTCTCAATTCTGGGAACTTTATTCTATCTTAATAATCTCCCACCTCCAATTTTTATGCTTTGTTTTTTTTTTTTCTTCTGGATTTTTAAAAATATCTCACATTTTTTTCTCATATTTCTGTTTATTTTTTCCCCAAACTTCTGAGCTCTGAGCCACCAGTAAACATAAGGAAAAATAGCCCTGTATTTAAAGTTTCAATTCTTTCATCATGTGAGGACCAAGAGAGCTTTTTCAGTGTGTTTTAAAGTGAAGCTCAGCACCTTCCACAGATTTATTGCTGTTGATTTCTTATAGATTAGAATTTTTCATGCCCAGCCCCTTCGATACCCCAGCCTTATTGGAATAATGCTGACGATAAAAATAAAGTTGTTAATAATAACTGGCATTTAGTGAGCATTTCTGTGTGACTAACATGGTTTTAAGAATTTTGCTTGTATTATTCCCTTAGCACTTCATGAACTGAGAATTGTAATTATTGCAACTGGGGCAAGCTGACAGTAAATGACTTCCCCAAGTCTCACAACTAAGAGCAAGTAGAACTGGAATTCATGGTGACCTACAGTAAAATTTTTAACTCCTAGTAAATGCGTAAAATACCAAGAGGCTGTCATTTGTATTTTTCCATTGAACCATGTTATATATTTGAGTTTAAACCTTCAGGTAAGAGGAGCTTTTCAATTAAAAAAAAATTGCACGTGTTTATCTTTGAAGCTCTGTAGGAATCCTTTGAACATTTTATTGGCGTATGTTTTAAATAGTTCTACTGCAAGGGAGCTTCCTTTGTTTATTTCTAAGTCGTGACTTCTGTCCATCCCCTTAAGCCTGCTTCTGACCTTTATCTTTTCTTCAAGCTGTAAGAAAACAAGAGTATTCCAAATTAGCCTTGAATTTCTAGTTTGGCTGGGCTATATCAGAGATAATGGCCTGATAAAGAATAAGCAAAAGGTAGATATCTGGGGATTGTTTAATTCAGAGTCCTTTTGGAAACTGCTCAGAAAAATGTTAACTTGATTGGGGAGCTAGGAAGGAAGAGCGAGAAGGACCCAAAATTAACTTTTACTATTTCGTTTCCTGTTTTAAGTGACTATTACTGCATTACTGCTGAAGTGTGTTAACATGAAATGTTGATTCAGGGTATATAGTCACCAGGCATACGTAAAATTAAGTCTCTTATCATGGAACTAGAGATACATAATTGGGGAAATTTATCATAAATTTAAGTCATATAATATCTTTTAAAAAACTTTCATTGATTCTTTAATAGAATTAACGATTAAAATTCACATTTTACAATAAATATTACTATGTTTTTATTAATATCTGTTGTTTTATAAATTATATAAATTAATATTCTTTTTAAAGGCTGTTAGAAATTCTAATTCTCCCTGTTTTGCAAGGAATTTGTTGACTTCTAAGACCACATTTTTCCCTTTACTGGAAACAGAAAGCGTATTACTAAGAAACAGATGTAAAATAATTCCGTGATCCTTAGCTGGTTCCTCAAAGAATCTCCTATTTCCCACCCCCACTTGTTTACGTTTTGCAGAGGGAACACTAAACCATGGTAATATTCATCTGATCATTTCATAATGATGGATGCAACAGCCTTTCAGAAAAGCCAACTGGGAAAAAATTTTTAAATAGTTTTTTTTTAATATATTGAAGAAATAGGGAAATATTAGAATGTCAGTGAAAGGGAAATGGTCATGCAGTGTCACAAAAGATTAATTTTGTAACACAAAAATGTAGGCAACTTGTGTTTTACTGTCTTTGTGAGAAAGTCCATGAAATGGAAATATAAAATTTACAAGACAAATTGGGCCCTTTGAAAATCAGATCCAAGTGTTTGTCTGAATACGTGTCTGTGTGTTTTGGGAGAAGTTGTGAAGAATAGTTTCAATCACATGACCTCTATTTTAATTTTATCCACATGACCTTGGATCCTACAGGGACCTCTTAAGATGAAAGAAGTAGGTTGGTGCAGGTGTCGGAGCAAGATCAAAGGACAACAGGCTGTCTTAAAAAAAAAAAAAAAACAGGAAAATAACAAACTGGAGCCAAGTGTTCAAGTGCTTTCATAGTGAAATCTACTTCAATGAAAGCCTTCTGTGAATTTGTGATCCAAATTTTATATATAAAAAAAGCTTACAAACATACTTGTACATTCAAAATAATCAGTTAACCTTCAGGACATGTTAGACAATACAAAAATCACTATTTGACGAGAGTCATGATGAGATCTGTCTTCCAGAGACAGCTTATTTGTGAGTAATTATTACCAATAGATGAAATATACCCCTATGGGGACAAAGATGAACTAAAATGTTGTTCCTGGAACTTACACATTAGAGGAGACGTTGATATGATGCAACTAATCAAATTAATAAAGCATAATTTCAAAAGTGATAGGTTCAAAGAAAATGAGTCAGTTTTGGAAAAGTATATGATACAAGCTTAACCTAATTTGGAAAAGTAAAGGAAATGATCTTTCCCTTGAGATCAGAGGATTGAGTAGGGGTTAAACAGGTTAAAGTGGAGAGGAAGAAGAGAATCCTATATTGAGGGACAAAGTATATGTAAAATCCCCGTGGAGGGAGAAAGCCTGGAAAGAAAGCCAGAGTGACTGAAGAAGGGGTAGGCAAAAAAAACTGGGGAGGTTGATAAGACTCAGACCATATAATAGTGCTCTGTGGGCTGTGTTAAGAATTTTGGTCATCATTCTAAGACCACAGGAAAAATAGATTATAAATTGGGCTAAGTAAGGGGAGAAGAAAGATTAGGGATGCAATAAGATCACATTTATATTTTGAAAATGTTAATTTTCTATACCATAGAGTACAGGTTGGATAGGAACTAGAATAAATTCTTGGAGGCCAGTTATTGTAGCAATCCAGGTGAAAGATGAAGATAAATTTGACTAGAAGAGAGGCAGTGGAGATGGAGAGACATTAAATGAATTTAGAAACAATATATGAGTTGCCTGAACTTGGTAATTTCTTTGATATGGGAGGTGATAGAGTTACATATCCGTGACTCCAGCTTAGCTTTTAAGGAATCAGATGGGTGACAATGCCATTTGCTGAGATACTGTAAGTATTAGGTTTGTGGGCATAAGATCTTTTTTTTTTAAGCAACTTTATTAGGGCAAAGCAAAGTTGACAAACCATAAGTACATACATTTTAAATCGTATCATATTTAAGGTATGTGTGTATATATATATACACATATTTAAATTATGTTCAAATCATATATACATATTTTAATTAATTGTATCTCAGTTTGATACAATTGACACAGGTATACATACACCGGGCTTCTCTTATGGCTCAGACAGTAAAGAATCCACCCGCAATGCGGGAGACCTGGATTCAATCCCTGGGTTGGGAAAATCCCCTGGAGAAGGGATAGGCTACCCACTCCAGTATTCATCTTTGTCTCCATAGGGGTACATTTCATCTATCGGTAATAATTACTCACAAATAAGCTGTCTCTGGAAGACAGATCTCATCATGACTCTCTTCAATTCTTGCCTGCTTTTTAACATGCTGTCTAGGTTGGTCGTAAATTTCTTTCCAAGGAGTTCAGTTCAGTTCTGTTGCTCAGTCGTATCTGACTCTTTGCGACCCCATGAATTGCAGCACGGCAGGCTTCCCTATCCATCACCAACTCCTGGAGTTCACTCAAACTCACAGAGGAGCCTGGAGGGCTATAGTCCATGGGGTTGCAAAGAGTCGGACACATCTGAGCGGCGAAGCACATACATACACCTGTGAAATTATTGCCACAGTCAAGACAGTGCAGATACAGTCAGGACAGTGCACATGTCCATGAGCCCAGAATTCTCTTTCTGTTATCCCTCCCTCCCATACTCCTCCTTTACCATCCCCTGGTAACCATGGATCTGCTTTCTGTCCATCCATCAGGACCAGTATAAAACACATTCTGCATGCAATGCGGGAGACGTGGGCTCGATCCCTCAGTTGGGAAGATCCCCTGGAGAAGGGAAATACTCCAATATTCTGGCCTGGAGAATGCCATGGACTGTATAGTCCATGGGGTCGCAAAGAATCAGATACAGCTGAGTGACTTTCACTTTGTTTTAAAATAATGTGGTTTGTCTAATGCTAGATTGTTAATTAAAGCAAACTTAGCTGATTTCAAATTATTACTAAAATAATACATGTTTATGACAGTAGAGTTAAAATGGAAAAATTTAAGCATAAAAATGATTTATATCTATATACAGAAGTACATCACACATACAGAGAATCTACATTGGAGGTGGATTCTTTAGCAGCTGAGCCATAAGAAAGCCCAAGAATACTGGAGTGGGTAGCCTATCCCGTCTCCAGTGGGTCTTTCCAACCCAGGAATTGAACTGGGGTCTCCTGCATTGGGGCAGATTCTTTACCAACTGAGCTATCAGGGCAGCCCATGCAAAATCTGTTTTGTACTGGTCCTGGGTATAGGTCGGTGAAGGCATTTTGCTTCTTTAATAGATCAAGAAGGGTAGGTGTGGGATAAAGAATAAGCATTCATAGAAGAAGAAAATGATGGAGAAAGAACAGGGAGGCTGAATTCAGGAATATTACTTTACAAATTTTCTGGAAATATTAGTCACCAGAGACTAGCTTCAACTATTATTTCAGCCTTTATTCTATTTCATTGTGGTCAAAATACTTCATGTAGAGTCACAAAACATTAAAAAAATTTTCTTTTAGAATTTCACAGTTGTCTTTTATGTTTTTAAAATATGTCATGTCAGAAGTTAATAGGAATAATTTCCTTTGTTAATCATTTCAAAATATATTACTTTACACTTATTTTACCATATTCTTTTTTTAATCAATTCAGTCTTATTAGTGTTGAGACTTTTCAGAGAAAGCACAAACATAAATAAAATTTAAATGCTACAAATTTCAAGTAACTTAATTTAAAATGGTTTCAGTTCAGTTCAGTCGCTCAGTCACGTCCAACTCTTTGCGACCCCATGAACCGCAGCATGCCAGGGCTCCCTGTCCAACAGCAACTCCTGGAGTTCACCCAGACTCATGTCCATTGAGTCAGTGATGCCATCCAACCATCTCATCCTCTATCGTCCCCTTCTCTTCCCGCCTTCTATCTTTCCCAGCATCAGGGTCTTTTCAAATGAGTCAGTCAGCTCTTCACATGAGGTGGCCAAAGTATTGGAGTTTCTGCTTCAACATCAGTCCTTCCAATGAACACCCAGGACTGATCTCCTTTAGGATGGACTGATTGGATCTCCTTGCAGTCCAAGGGACTCTCAAGAGTCTTCTCCAACACCACAGTTCAAAAGCAGCAATTCTTTGGTGCTCAGCTTTATTCACCGTCCAACTCTCACATCCATACACGACCATTGGAAAAACCATAGCCTTGACTAGGCAGACCTTTGTCGGCAAAGTAATGTCTCTGCTTTTTAACATGCTGTCTAGGTTGGTCGTAAATTTCCTTCCAATGAGTTCAGTTCAGTTCAGTTCTGTTGCTCAGTCGTGTCCAGCTCTTTGCGACCCCATGAATCGCAGCACACCAGGCCTCCCTATCCATCACCAACTCCCGCAGTTCACTCAGACTCACGTCCATCGAGTCGGTGATGCCATCCAGCCATCTCATCCTCTGTCATCCCCTTCTCCTCCTGACCTCAATCCCTCCAATGAGTCAACTCTTCGCATGAGGTGGCCAAAGTATTGGAGTTTCAGCTTTAGCATCAGTCCTTCCAATGAACACCCAGAACTGATTTCCTTTAGGATGGACTGACTGGATCTCCTTGCAGTCCAAGAGACTCTCAAGAGTCTTCTCCAACACCACAGTTCAAAAGCATCAATTCTTCAGCACTCAGCCTTCTTCACAGTCCAACTCTCACATCCATACCTGACCACTGGAAAAACCATAGCCTTGACTAGGCAGACCTTTGTCGGCAAAGTAATATCTCTCCTTTTCAATATGCTATCTAGGTTGGTCATAACTTTTCTTCCAAGGAGTAAGCGTCTTTTAATTTCATGGCACTTAACATTTTTTGGAAAATTTGAGATTTTTCTTCGTATTGTAATTATCATAATTTGAAGAAGAAGCTCATCCTTATTAAGCGTTAATGTTATTTTTGGATGATTTTTAGTTATGATTCAGTTTCTCAGTCATGTCCAACTCTTTGCGACCCCATAGACTGCAGCATGCCAGGCTTCTCTGTCCATCACCAATTCCTGGAGCATGCTCAAACTCGGATAATTTGGTATTACTTTAAAAGGAATATATTTAAACATTTTTATTACTTTGAATATATTATTTATATAAATCAGATAAAGATAAACATAATTACTTTTGCATCATTTATTGTTATGTCCATTGCTTTACCAAAATTTTTACATGTAAAGAGATAAAAAATGGAATTAATGTATTTAAATTCATGTCATGAATACAGTAAGCATGAAAAGAGATGGAGATTTTATTTTCCTAAGTTTAAATTGCTTAAATAACATTTTGTGGCAACCTCAAAAAAAAAATCTTTAAAATTTTTTCCGGTTAGTATGCCTTCTGCTTTTTTTCTTTACAAATTTTTTTCACTTGCTCTGGTATCTCAAACAATGACTACATTTGCTGGAGTTAAGTAATGAGCACCCATGACTTGACCTTGCATCAAATTTTTCTTATATATACCACTATGCCTGAAGTTCCTAGCCCATAACACAGAACATAATAAATACTAAATATATGTTTATTTAGTAAGTGAATTATTGCTTTGTAGATGAGTTTGTTGAAATACAAAGGATAGAGTCATAAATATACTAATTCTGTGTGATTAAAGATGTCCTCTTTCAATGATCTCATGTTCTTGTCATACATCCAAAATTGGACCACACAGAAATCCATTTATATGAACCGTAATGGGTGTTTCTTTGCTCTCTTTTTATTTTTAACTTGTTATGTCTTTACCATCTTCTATGTTTAAGGGCTTCCCAGGTGGCTCAGGGGTAAAGAATCCACCTGCAATACCTGTGACCTGGGCTTGATCCCTGGATCAGGAAGGATCTCCCAGATAAAAAAATGGCAACTGATTCCAGTACTCTTGCCTGGGAAATTCCATGGACAGAGAAGCTTGGTGAGTTACAGTCCATGGGGAAGCAAGAGAGTTGGACACAACTTAGCGACTAAACAATAGCATGTTAAAGGGGCTAGTACAGCATCAATCCTAGACTTAAGACAAATAGAGTTTGTTGTTATGCCTTGAAATGGTGAATATTTAAAAACCATTGATTGTCCTCATTGAAGTTTACTGGCTTATTATAAAAGATACAACTCAAGGACTGCCTAATGGAAAAGGTGTGGGAGGGTGGGGTTGGTGTGGGGCTCCCATGGTTTGTCTAGAGGCATGTCCGCCCAGCATCCCGATGTGTTCACCATTCCTGTTCAGTGTTCGGCGCCTTCAGAGGTAAAGTTTGAAATAAGCTCACCCACATTCACAGAGAACCAGACTCCATGTAGACTACGCTTGGCTTTACTAGGTGGGATGTGGCTTTGATATCAGGAGTAGGATGCCTTTGCCAGGACAAGTAAGTAAGAGAACTTGGGACCAAGAATGCTGTGGGGAACCAGCTTGGAGTTTGTGACCAACTGTGTAGCAGAGATGGTAAGAGGGCAAAATCAAGGACTTCCCTCTGCCTTCAACCTTATTGTGGCAATTGAGATTCTGAGGATCACAATCGAGCAAGAGAAGAAACCATAACTGGGTAAGAAGCAGTAAAGAGAAGATTCAGGGAACCATGGGTCTAGCAGGGTTAAAGAAAATGAAGACATATAAAAGGTACCTTATCACCGAGTTAGGTCCAATTCTGATGTTTTCCCAGAAGATTATGACTTGCCACTGCATGCTTCTCAAAATGCTCAGTATGAGCATCTGGGTGGTTCAAAGGGTAACTGGGGAAAAACCCTATTTCAATTTTTACTCTAAAATTAGCTTATATCTGTTTCCTGCTTAGAAGTTTGTCATGAATAGTACCAATAATTTTAGGTGGTATAAAAGATACTGACAGAATTAGATGAGTATGTAAGAGATTCAGAGTGAGATATAACTACTCTCAATACCAATTTTACTAAATTGCCTCAGTTTCCCTAATGTTATCAGTCTTTGGGATTAAAAAAAGTAGTTCCCAAGTCCAGTAGGTTGACCTCATCACTGAATGTTTTACTGAGCTTTGTTAGAAGAGCTCTTTCGGGTGTTGCCCCAGAAATGTGAACAGCAAGGGAGCAGAAAGGAATCATGGTTCACCATAAAGCTCTGGAGTCTAGGTTTCTAGATTTGAATCCTGCCTGTGATAGTTAATAGCTCTGTGAATTTCAGCAAGTCCCATAACCACTATCGTTCTCAGTTTCCTCATTTGTAAAGTTCAGTTAATAATAGTCTATATCTCACGGGGTTCAAGTGCTGAGCCAGGAGTCTGGCCCATGGAAAATAATCAATTCAGGTTGGCTAATGTCATTATTAAGGACTTGTGGGAGGCCCTTTTCTATTTATCACATGTGACGACTCCACCACATCTTGAAAGCAGTAATGCTATCCCCTGGCATTACTAAAATATCTAATTGAACAGAGCCTCTTGATTCATTAATATCCCCAAGTCCTTTTTATATGCTAAGGTCTCCACCTAAAATTGATATTCTCCTGCTATATCAAAACCCTCTGGTGGGAGATAATTCGTATTCATGAAGAAGAGGTAAGACTGTTTTGCTCGAAGACCAATGAGAATGTTGCCCCACCCCCCTCAACCATATCAGTTTGCAGACTGCTTATAGTGCCAGTGCCAGGCTAGGAATAGCAAGCATTTGGCTTGCAACAATAGCAATATAATTTACTAGCTAAGCAACTGACTTCTAATAACCCTTTGGTACAAATGTTTTGTGTCCTCTAATCCTGTTTGAAATCTTTATTCCAGATATTCAGTATTTATATGTCTGTAGTTCAGAGGCCTACCCTCCATATTAGGTGCTTTTTATGTTGTATTTCATTTAATCTGCAGAGAAACCTATTTGATATTTAATGTTAAACCAGTTTTCCAGATGACAGTATACTGTTCTAATTCATTAAGACCCATTGGCCACTTGCCATAATGTTGAAGCCTAATTTGAGATGTCCGATGGCCATTAGAAAATTGGGTTTGTTCTAAACAATTCTGGATATATTTCAAATTCATTCTAAAATATTTCACATGTTAGATGTTTTACATAGGTTAGGTTTACTCAAGGCTTTTCTGCCAGGATAAATTTGTTTTCTAATATATCTAGGCCTTTTGGGGCCTAATATTTTACTAGTTATAGGTTTCTTACTACAGAAATCATATTACTGGTCTGTTAAAGATCCTACATCTGAGTAGAGAGTATTTATTGAGTCTTGCATATTATGCAGAAAAGTGAGTTAGACCTATGTGTAATTGTGCTCTAAGAAGATGAGAATATTTATCCTGGTTATGACTTTGTTGCCAAAAGTTAAGTGTTATTATGTTAGACTTCCCTGGTAGCTAGCTCACTGGTAAAGAATCCACCTGCAATGCAGGAGACTCTGGTTGGATTCCTGGGTCAGGAAGATCCCCTGGAGAAGGGATAGGCTACCCACTCCAGTATTCTTGGCCTTCCCTGGTGGCTCAGCTGGTAAAGAATCCGCCTGCAATGCGGGAGACCTGGATTTGATCCCTGGGTCGGGAAGATCCCCTGGAGAAGGAAAAGGCTACCCCCTCCAGTATTCTGGCCTGGAGAATTCCATGAACTGTATGGTCCATGGGGTTGCAAAGAGTTGGACACGACTGAGAGAATTTCCCTTTCACTTTACTTTGTACATTCAAGCTAAAGCCATCACATCTTTTCATATATTCATTTTTCCTTTGTTTCTTTATCTCTCTTTAGATCTGTCTATCTGATTCTGTGTGTGACTGTGAACAGTCTTACTACAAAATTTTCCTTCTAACATCAAAATGTGAAATATTTCCCTCAATCAGTAGAGATAATATCATGTTTAATGGTCATGTAGTATTGCATTACAGGAAAACATGAGAGTCTGCTGTATGAATGGACCTCTATGTTCTTAATTGTTTCACTTCAGTTCAGTTCAGTCGCTCAGTCGTGTCTGACTCTTTGCGACCCCATGGACTGCAGCATGCCAGGCCTCCCTGTCCACCACCAATTCCTGGAGTTTACTCAAACTCATGTCCATTGAGTCAGTGATGCCACCCAACCATCTCATCCTCTGTCGTCCCCTTCTCCTCCCACCTTCCATCTTTCCCAGCATCAGGGTCTTTTCAAATGAGTCAGCTCTTTGCATCAGGTGGACAAAGGATTTGAGTTTCAGCTTTAGCATCAGTCCTTCTGATGAATATTCAGGACTGATCTCCTTTAGGATGGACTGGTTGAATCTGCTTGCTGTCCAAGGGACTCTCAAGAGTTTTCTCCAACACCACAGTTCAAAAGCATCAATTCTTTGCTGCTCAGCTTTCTTTATAGTCCAACTCTCTCATCCATATATGACCACTGGAAAAACCATAGCCTTGACTAGATGGACTTTTGTTGGCAAAGTAGTGTCTCTGCTTTTTAATATGCTCTTTAGGTTGGTCATAGCTTTTCTTCCAAGGAGTAAATGTCTTTTAATTTCATGGCTGCAGTCACCATCTGCAGTGATTTTGGAGCCCCCCAAAATAAGGTCTATCACTGTTTTCACTGTTTCCCCATCTATTTGCCATGAAGTGATGGGACCAGATGCGATGATCTTAGTTTTCTGAATGTTGAGCTTTAAGCCGACTTTTTCACTCTCCTCTTTCACTTTCATCAAGAGGCTCTTTAGTTCTTCTTCACATTATGCCATAAGGGATTACTATTAACGAATTGTTTACTATTAAAATGACACTGTGATAAAAAGAATCTCTTTGTGTCTGCAGTAGACAGCATAATGGACCTCCAAACACTTTCACTTCCCAGTGCTGGAACAGGACTTTGTAGATGTGATTAATTTAAGGATTTTTATGATGAGAGATTTTCCCGGATTAAGCAATGAAATCTCAAAGCTTATATGAGGAAGATAGGGGCATTAATGTCAGAGGGGGAGAGAGAAAGAGATTTGAAGATGCTCATTGGCTGTGACTTTGGTGGTAAGTTACCATGAACAAAGGAACATAAGTAACCTCTAAAATCTGGAAAAGGTAAACAAATAAATTGATTTACCCTAGAGTCCCCAGAAAAAAATTACAGCACTGCTAACACCTTAATTTTAGTTCTCTAAACCCATTTTAGGACTTCTGACCTTCAGAACTGTAAGATAATAAACTTGCATTGTTAATATATTTGTGCTTAAGCCATGAAGTTTGTAGTGATTTGTCATCGCAGCTATAGGAAACTAATACAGTGTGTCTCTTTGGACTCTATCCATTCAGGGTAAATTCTCAGAGTGAGGTTGCAAAGTCAAATACATTTAAAATTTGTTGCATATTGACAAAATTACTCAATCTTTCCAAAGGTTTCAAACTACACACTGACTGTGTGGCTTTTCTCTTCCCACCTCCCTCCCCTTCCCTCTCCCAACTTCTCTCAACCCTACCCATGATCTTTTTCATCTACAACAGTGAAAAATAACTTTTACAGTATTTTTGATTAATTTTTGTCAGTTGTTGTTCAGTTGCTAAGTCGTGTCTGACTCTGTGACCCCATGGACTGCAGCACACCAGGCTTCCTTGTCCTTCACCATCTCTCAGAGTTTGCTTAAACTCATGTCCATTGAGTCAGTGATGCCATGATAATCAACGTGTGGTAAGCATCAGTGCTTCTCAAAGTTTAAAATGCATTAAAAATCAATAGGAATCTTGTTCAAAGGCAAATTCTTGACTTAGTGGACCTGGGATGGGGGCTTAAGCTCTGTGTTTCTAATAAATTCCCATCTGATGCCAGTGCTGCTGGCCCTTGGAACTCCCATAGAGAATCAGGGAATCCGAGTTTAGTATTTCTTTATTTGTGGGAGGTGTCATTGAAAAATCAGAGCACAGATTAAGAGCCTGACAAATCAAATTCCTGCTCTGCTACTCCTTAATTATGTAAATTTGGATATGAGACTTTCTGAGCTTCAGTTTTCTTATCTACAAAACTAGTATAGTAGGATAATAGTGCATGGAAATTTTATACATTTTCTGTGATGCTTCAGTAACATGCATCTAATTTCTTTAGCAGAGAGCTTGAAGCTCATCAGTTATTATTAGCTCTGTCGATTAAATTGACTATCTGCTTCCTTTAATTTTCACTTGGAATATTCACTTTTTCTTATTGCAAATGCTCTTGTATGCATCAGGTATTAAGATCTCCTTTTCTCCCATTAATTTAATAATATTTTCTCCTAAACTTTAAAATATGTTTTAACTTTGATATTTCACATTTATGGGGTCACCATGATCAATATTTTTATTATTATTATTATCTCTGGTCTTGGTTAAATAGGATTTCTCTCTACCAAGAGTATTTTAAGGTGTACATTTTCTTCCTGTGCCTCAAGGATTATTTTCTCTTTTTCTTTTCTTTAGATTTTAAGTATTTTATCCACCTGGAATTAATTTTGCTGAGGAGAGTGATGTAGGGTTTCAATTTATTTTTTCCTCCAGATTAGCCAGTTATTCCATCATTTATTGAATAATGTATTTTTCCTGCTGGTTGAAATTTTACCAGTTTTTTGTAAACCAAGTTTTATATATAGTTGATTCTATTTTTGAACTAATTAGTTTTTACTGTTTAGCTCATTTATTTCTAAATAGTACTGAACACTTAATTGCTGTAGCTTTCTTACATTTTAATATTCAATAATTCAAATTTGCCCATTAATATCTTTATTTTAGAATTCTCCTATTGTATGGTATTTCACATAAATTTCAGGAAAAGAATTTTGTTGAGAAAGAGTCTCTTTCTATATACCCCAGCAGTAATTAAGATGTCTTTATCCTAATCTTTCTGAATTTACTTCTTTCTTTGTAGTGCTAATTTATCTATATGTTATTTTAATCCTGTAGATAGACTTTCTGAAGCTTGTCACAATTGGAGAAATTAATGAATTAAATAATAGCTATATTAATATTTAAGTTTTGCTAAACCACATGGTTAAATTGAAATTGATTAGTAAGCACCATCAAAAATCATGTACTTTTATCTCAAAATGTGTGCAGTTCATAATTTATGTAGCTTGGTGTCTGCTATCTAAATATTAGCTTCTTTCCGTAGTTTTGTGAAGTCCATCTAGTTAGTGCCTGTTCCCCTTATATCTAAGATATTATAGCATCAGAAATTGCCCTCCTCCTATAGTAGTAGTATGTGCTATCTTAGGTTGGCACCAGGTTCCTGCTGGACTTTCTCTGATTAACATCACTCTTATTAACTTAGAAGCAGGTTTTCTATATGTCTGAACAAAGGAGCTATAACTCATAGAGGGTTGAGGAAAATTCAGTATTAACCATAAACTACTTAACCTGCTTCCCCAAATTAAATGTAACTTGAGCATACTAATTAATTTGATATAAACTGTGACCTCTTGTGGTGGGATTTTTGTCATTGTTTTATGATATTTATGCTCAGTATTCTCTTGCTAATGATTATTTTAAAGGATTTGTCACTATCTAAATACCACTATGGCAAGAAACTATTTTTTTTGGCAATTTCAGTGCATTGTGAAAAGCAATGAATCTGTTTCATTGCTAATCTACAGGGTTTTGGCTTTTGGCATTTACTAAAAAGCTTCCTTCTGTTTGTTTAAGGTACAATATTATTTGTACAGTTCAAATAGAACTTTTTTCTTAATGATGTCTTCCTAATCATTTATTTAAACTTAATTTGCAAGATAAAGATCTCTTTTCATGTTCCCAAGCAAACCAGAGTTTGTGAAGGGCAACAGCATTCCTGAATTTCTTTTTCTTTGAGTGTTTTTTTTTTTTTTTTTTAAAGAGAGTGGTCTATTTTGTGGAACAGCAAGTTTTTGTGCCATTTCAGATAGTGTTGCATGTGGCAGAATAGCCCCATTCACATTTTCTGTGCGGCGGTTTGTAAAAGCAGTGTGCTGTGGGAACCTTTTTTAAGACGGGGGTCTATAGGGGCGGGCAAAGGGCTGCACAACGCCTGTAGCGAGACACACTCTGTTCAGGACTCAGATATGATTTTACACTTGGTTTTATTTCCCATAAGTATTCAGCACATGTTCCTTTCTGTGAAAACTAAAGGGTTCTCTCAGATGGTACATTATCACGTGAGCCCACGGAGGCTAATAGAGGAACTCTGATCACGCTCGGCACTCCCCCATGAGACCCTGGTGCGGGTTAGTCACTACTCAAGTTATGATGATGTTCATTTTATTAGAGCACATAGCTCCGCAGCCGCTGCTTGCCATCTTTTTACTTGAAAGTCTTTCTGGATGGCTTCTTCTCTCAGGAAGGAAACACCAGTAAAATGGTAGGCATTCCCTTTACAATGCAGTGAATCTGAAATAACAGAAATAGGTTTTCACTCTAAATAGCCTGAGTGAATGTCTAAGCTTCTCCTGGGCCCGGTAGTACATTCCGTGGATGGAGATTTTTCAGTTCAGTGTCTCTAAACCCCAAGTCCCTGCCATGTTCCTTTCAATCTTTTTTTTTTTTTTTTTGCCCCTTCTATTTCTAAATTAGAGCAGTTGGGTTTGCCCAGAGACACATACAGTAGTGATGCTCTGTGATTCAAGTCAACGAATGTTTAGTCTGGATCCCACAAAAGCCCACGATTCCCAGCACAGACACAGATACAGCAAAGCAGGGAGAAAGCAAACACGGCATCAAAGAAAACTTGTGAATATAGACACTACTATAAAAACTAACTCTATGTTAGCCCCCAAAAAGAAAGAAGTAACAAGGGTTTTGAATGCTAAAATATAGAGGGTTGTATGAAAGGGAGGGAAACATCCACAAAGTAGACAGACTGAATAAAAGTATTTATCTTTAAACCACACAAGTCATGGTAATTAAATTAGGTCAGGCTGGTTACAACACTACAAAAAGCAGGCTGTAACTAATTTCAAAAGGAACAGAGAAGACCTGAAAAGAAAAAGGATTGACAGCTCCTAATTTTTTTTTTTTTTTGATCCAATCAAGGCAACCCAACATCAAAAAGTGGAAAGAGAAATCCTGATTTAGCAGGAAATTTGCTTCATCACAGAATATAAACTTTGCAGATATATTCAGGATCAGCTCAGAAGTATGGAAAATTATTATTTGTTGTAAGTGAAAAACAAAAAGTTACTTACAAATGAAGTTCGCCATTTGAAAGAAACTGATCAAACAACAACAAAGATTCTCCCTAAATGGTTCAAACCCTATTTTAGATGCTACGTCTTCCCTATTCATTGTAACTACATAGATTTTCTCAGCTTCAGTATCTTCTGCGTTCAGTTGTTTAGTATAACTCTGAAAGTATTATATGAAGAGGGACATGGAAACTTTTCTTTCCAATTTTCTCTCCACAAGACCACTTACTGATGCCTATGAAAATGACTTTTAAAAATAGTTTCAAACATTTTATTTAAATGTAAATGCACCAAGTTATAAAGAACTTTTGGAACATAAATTGGTGAATGGGAGAAAATAGCACAGGAAGCCTTTTATTGGGATCTCATTTTTTTTTTTCTTTTAAAGAAAATTTAAAATGAATCACTTTGTATCTTTCTTGAGAAAAGAAAAGCACAAGATTTGAGAGATTTTTGCTAACAATTTTTTAAAGTAGGGAAGTCAGTGAATACTAAGCAATTAATTAACAATGCAAAGAAACAGTAATAAAATCTTTCATTCTTGCCATCCGATAATTAACTTCATTTCTCTCTATCACTAGGGAGATGTGAGTTAGGGAGGGTGCTGCTTCCTGGGTGGTGCAGTGGTAGAGAATTCGCCTGCCAATGCAGGAGATGCAAGAGACATGGGTTCAATCCCTAGGTTAGGACGATCCCCTGGAGGAGGAAATGGCAACCCACTCCAGAATTCTTGCCTGGACTATTTCATGGACAGAGGAGCCTGGTGGGCTACAGTCCATGGGTTCACAAAGAGTTGAACATAACTGAGTGACTGCATGTGCACAGCATGCAGTAACTAGAGATAGAATAATTATCAATAAGAATAGATACTGGCTGAGTAACAGAAGTAATTATGCTGTTTCATTACATACTTAAGATATTCACTTCTCTTTTCTGTATCTTGGACACAAGCCATTTTTTAGCTGCTGTGATACATTTCCTTATTTACATAATATCCTGCTCCTCATGACTTTAGACTGGCAGGGATTGCTGGTGTAGGCAAACACACAGATATCATAACTATATTTGGATATAGTTCTGCCTTTCTCATCTTTTGTAGGGCACATTTAACACCTTCCCATCTTCTGGAGATTTTCCCCAAAGTGTGATTTGGTGATTTCCCTGTCGTGGACTGGTGATGGTGCTTGTGACATAACATCGCAGCGTGGGGAGCATGAATAGCCATATTCACAAGCAGAAATGTTATAGTTTCTACCAGAAAAGACTGTGGCATAAAAGTGAGGTCAAGAAAGCCTCAGAGAAACAGGCCACATTAGATTTTATGATGGCTTCTGATAGGGCCATCATCAAATTAGCTTGCTGCTGCTGCTGCTGCTAAGTCGCTTCAGTCGTGTCCGAGTCTGTGTGACCCCATAGACAGCAGCCCACCAGGCTCCCCTGTCCCGGCTTAACTCCCTGTTAATCTTAGGCACGCATCAAGAGAAGCAGTGTGAAGAATGCAGAGAAGGCAGATGCTGCTGTATTAACTTGCCTGCATTGTGCCATGGTGTATACCCCAATTCTACATGAGAACAGGCCTCTCACTAGTGAGAATTATTGCTAGTGTTCCTCTGGGGTAGTCTTTCCAACACCTGGAGATCTTAGCAAGGTCTGTTGTGTTAGGACACTAGCAGAGATGTCTGTGGTCCTCTTAGCAGGAGGCGGTTGCTAATTTCCCATCTGCTTTGCACAGTGTCTCATCTAACTCAAACAGCCATTCGAATTTTTACTAAGCGCATACTTGCTAAGTTCTGCTTTGCAGGGAAAACAGCATAATAAGAGAGGCGCATCAAGGCAGAGAAGGGTGGAGTTAGAGAAGGAAGAGGGAAGGCAAGGCAAGGAGAAAGGTGGGGGAAACTGAAAGAGACCGAATATTTTAGAAAAGTTTCAGAACAAAGGAGCTACTGTGACCCTTGCCCCTTCTTGAAGGGCTCCGTCTGCGGTAATGAGGTTCTGTTGTTGGGTATTCAGCCTTGTAAATGGACCCAGGATGGGGGTGGGTGGACCACAGTGGAAGGGGAACAATCTTCCCTTCCCATCTCCATGACCTCGGGCTGCCAGCACACTACTAAGCGCACACAGAGCCGCATGCTGGAACAGGAGGCAGTGAGACGGCGCAGCCCAGGGCTCAGTGTGAAAGCTGTTTCCTTTTGAAGCTAACGCTTGGATTAGGGCTTCCCTTGTGGCTCAGCGGGTCAAGAATCTGCCTGCAGTACAGGAGACCTGGGTTTGATCCCTGGGTTGGGAAGATCCCCTGGAGAACGGAAAGGCCACCCACTCCAATATTCTGGCCTGGAGATTTCAATGGACTGTATAGACCGTGGGGTCACAAAGAGTCATACATGACTGAGTGACTTTCACTTTCAATGAATTAAGTTGATCATTTAACACTTAGGCTTGATGTATATATCTGGACAGTATGAATCCAGGTAAAATAGTTGTCTGAGAACTTAATGAGAATATGAAGGATTAATAGCAATGCCACAGAAAAAGGAGAGTTCTTTATAGTCAAAGTGTTAGTTGCTCAGTTGTGTTCAACTTTTTGACCCCATGGAGTGTAGCTGCCAGGCTTCTCTATCCATGGAATTCTCTAGACAAGAATACTGCAGTGGGTTGCCATTCCCTTCTCCAGGGAATCTTTCCAACTGGGGGATCAAACCCAGGTCTCCTGCGTTGCAGGTAAATTCTTTACCACGTGAAGCATTAGTGAAGCCCCTTTATAGTCAAAACTATACTGAAATTGTTATACTGAGATATATCCCTGTGTTACCATCTGTGACAGTTACTTGGAAGTTGTTTTTTATTTATGATATTCCACATTTTAGAGGCTGTCGAGGTTAATTTAGTGTAACAGGACAGATGAAGGACTACAGACACTCACAGCCGGAGCTGGATTTACTGGCTTGTTGATACTGGATCCTTGGCTCCATCTATCGGAATCTCAGCTTCTTTGCTTCACACATAGCAAGCACTCGATAAATGTTGGTTCCTATGATAATATGACTCTCAAGAAATTATATTTTAGATCATGGTAGTCAACACTTTTGGTTTTCAGCTATAAGTCTTCACTACGTCATAGTGCTCATCTTAGATTGGGAAGTGCTTCATGACAGGGACCCTGCTTTATTTATCCATTTGTGTCTAGCTCTTACACAGTCCTGATACTTAAAATGGGACTGATGGATGGCTGAATGAATGACTGGATGAATCAGGAAATAAAAGTTGTTTTTATACTGAGACATTTATTGTTCATTTGGGTGATGGCTATGCTTTTAAAAGATGCACAGAGTTTCAGAGGAATGGAAATTTTTCAAAAAATAAACTTGGCTCAAAATCACCCAAAAACCTCAAGTAAACCTCTCAGGCTATCGGTAACTGTGATCTCCTTTAATCCAAAACACTCTTTGCATTCTTAAATGTGTTAATTTCAGAAATTTCTTGGAATGCTGATAGGGTCATGATAGTTTAGTTTTCAAATTTACCCAGTGTTTTGAGTCAAATCCCTGTATTTTTCTATTGTGAGATGGCATGAAATACATCTGTTACTTGGATGACTCTTAAAGGATTGGAAACTTGTGAAAATGTCATACTAGGCTACTCCAAATTTTTGTGGTCAAAAATATGTATTTTGTTTCTTCCTAGTATTTGCTGTTATCAGTGTCTTATTGCCCTAAACAGTAATTCTATATTTAACTCTATTAAATTTTAAAGCAAGTGATTCCCAACTTAGGATCAGATTTTATTCTAATAAGTTTCATTTTATGTTGATTTCCTAGAAACTGGAGCAGATATTTCCAAAGAAATTATGATTTGTAATGGATATTGAGTCTTTACTCAAAAAAAAAAAATCTTCTGGTTGTTAATTAGATAGGACTTGATGGATGTCGTAGAGTTTGAGAGTGTGGACAGTGGGCTCGGACTACTGATGTTGTCCTGGCTCTGTAAGCACTAGATGTTTGACCTTAGACGAATGAATGATCTGTAATTTTGCTTGATAAATGGTATTATTTTTAACATACACTTAAGTACCACATGCATACACCAAATTACATAAATCCTAAGTGCATACCTTGATGAGAAGGCAGTGGCAACCCACTCCAGTGTTCTTGCCTGGAGAATCCCAGGGACAGGGGAACCTGGTGGGCTGCCATCTATGGGGTTGCACAGAGTCGGACACAACTGAAGCGACTTAGCAGCAGTAGCAGCAACCAATAATAAGGCTTCCCAAGTGGTGCTAAAGAACATTTCTGCCCATGCAGGAAACATAAGAGACCTGGGTTTGATCCCTGGGTCAGGAAGACCCCTTGGAGGAGGGCACAGCAACCCACTCTAGTATTCTTGCCTGGAGAATTCCACGGACAGAGGAAGCTGTTGGGCTACCGTCCATAGGGTTGCAAAGAGTCAGACACTACTAAAGTGACTTAGCATGCACACACACAACCACTAATCAGGCAAAGAAATATAACATTAACAACCCTTCAGAAGCTCACTTGTATCCTGTTTCAGATTAGCCCCTTCATTTGCTGTTTGTGAAATTCATATAAATGGAATCACTAAATAGGTACTGTGTTTTAGCAGAAGCCTTTTAATCAATGAGAAGTTTGCGTATCCATTCTCTTATGTGTAGTTGTAGTTTAATTTTATTATTGTGTATAATTCCATGTATGCATACATTAGAAATTACTATTTATTCTATTTCGATGAACTGTTGGGTTGTTTCCAATTTTCAGATAGCTAAAAAAGTTGAGTACCCTTTCATATGCTTCTTGGACATTTGAATATTTTCTTTTTGATATGTGCGTTGATTTTTTTGGCCCATATTTCTGCTCCATTGTTGCCTTTTTCTTATTGCCGTGTAGGGCTACATTAAAAGTTCTTGATATAAGTCCTTTGATATATACATTGTGGTTATCTTTTTGTACTGAGTTGTTTGCATTTAGACTGTCTTTATAATGTGTCTCTTTATGTCTTTATAATGTTGGAACTGAAGTACTCAGTTTTAAAGCAGGTCAGATTAATCAGTTGTCATATATATATATGCATATATATATATTAATTTTTATCTAGAATCCCTCTGGAATTGATTTGTGACAGTCAAAATTTATATCTCCCCCACTTAAGGATATCCACCTGATTTAGCTCAGCTTATTGAAAAAATAGTTTTTTCTCGCCTCACTATGTTATTGCTATTGTCACAAATAAAGGAAGCATCAATTCAGATTCAATCAGAGAAGCAGAACCGCTAGAAGATAGATGTATACCTAAAGATCTGTTATCTAGATCGGACCTTATGGTGTTCTGAAGGCTGGTGAAACAGTCTTTTGAGGCTTTTGCCTCTGTATCTGGTCCTGAGCTATCACTTGGGAAATAAGGACAGGAAGTGGGGAAGTCACATGAGCTTGAATCCCATGAGGATTTGGTAAAACCCAGTCTCCCTCCACCTCCAAGTCCTCAACTACAGTGATGGATGATCTGCAGAAGTGAATGCCTTTCATATGGAGTTAACAAGCCCTTGGCCCAGGGGACAGAGAGGCTGAAAGAGGGACTTGAGGAAGTGCAGGCCCAGCACTGGCCCACATGCTGCCAGATAGGTGCAGTTTGTGAGTTGCCACAACACCTGTATTTGTGCTGCTGCTGCTAAGTCGCTTCAGTCGTGTCCGACTCTGTGCAACTCCATAGACGGCAGCCCACCAGGCTCCGCTGTCCCTGGGATTCTCCAGGCAAGAACACTGAAGTGGGTTGCCATTTCCTTCTCCAGTGCATGAAAGTGAAAAGTGAAAGTGAAGTCACTCAGTCGTGTCCGACTCTTCGAGACCCCCATGGACTGTAGCCCACCAGGCTCCTCCATCCATGGGATTCTCCAGGCAAGAACACCAGAGTGGGTCGCCATTGCCTTCTCCGTATTTGGCTGACCTTAGGAAAAACTACTGTGCCCGCTGCTCACTACCAGGTTCCAGGTCTCATGCAAAATGCTCTGTGACCCACTCAACTTGGTGATACGCAGGCAAGGAAGTTCTGGTAAACAGTTTCAGTTTAGCTGTGCTGGCGCAATGCAAATTCACCACTGCTATGTGTAGGCTTGCTGCAGTGGCTATCTATTCTTGCAACAAACCACACTTTATTAACTGATGTCAACTATAATGGGCTCCTTTTTTTTTTCTGGCTGTGCTATGTGGCATGCAGAGATTTTTAGTTCTTAACCAAGGGTGGAACTTGTGCCCTCTGCAGTGGAAGTGTGAACACCTAACCCTGGACTGCCAGGGAACTTCCTAAATGTGTGTTTCCTTGATGTCATCCTAAAATATATCTTTTAAAATATTTCATTCTTTTTAATATTTTAGCTGTGTATAAATACAGTTCATTTTTGCTTGTCATATTCAGAAATACTGCTAAACTTTTTAATTATCACTTTTCTGAAAAAATTATTATCTTTTTCTGAAGCCTTGAAGTTTCTATTCAGAAAAGCAAGTAAAAATAGATAATAATTATAGATTATTTCTCCCCTGTTATCCATATGACTTTTTCTTATTTCTTTTTTCTTTTTCTTGCCATTTTGTACTAGTTAGGACCTCAGTTGAACAGAAATGGTTGTAATCTATGGGATTTCAATATTTTTTTAAGCATTTTGTTTTGTATTGGGGTATAGCTGATTAACAATGTAGTGATAGTTTCAGGTGAAAGGAGAAGGGACTCAGTCATACATATGCATGTATCCATCCTCTGCCACGCCTCCATCCCACCCAGGCTGCCACATAACATTGAGCAGAGTTCCATGTGCTGCACAGTAGGTCCTTGTTGGTCATCCACTTGAAGTATAGTAGTGTGTACCGTCCATCCAAACTCCCTAAATCCCTTACCCCCATCTCCCACTCACCAGCAACCATAAGCTCATTCTCAAGGTCTGTGAGTCTGTTTCTGTTTTGTAAGTTCATTTCCATCATTTCTTTTTAGATTCCACATATAGGGGATGTGGGCTTCCCTGGTGGCTCAGACAGTCAACAATCTGCCTGCAATGCAGTGAGACCCAGGTTCCGTCCCTGGGTTGGGAAGATCCCCTGGAGAAGGGAATAGCAACCCTCTCCAGTATTGTTGCCTGGATAATCCCATGGACAGAGAAGCCTGGTGGGCTACAGTCCCGTGGGGTCGCAAAGAGTCAGACACGACTGAGCGACTAACAAGGAATGTCCTGTATTTCTCCACTGTCTGACTTCACTCAGTGTGACACTGTCTAGGCCCGTCCACATTGCTGCAAATGGCCTGATTTCATTCTTCTTTATGGCTGAGTAATAATCCACTGTGTATGTACCACGCCGTCTTTACCCAGTCCCCCGCTGATGGACATTTACCGCATTTCCACTTCTTGGCTATTGTAAACAGTGCTGCAGTGGACACTGGGGCGCAGGTGTCTTTTTGGATCGTGTTTTCCTCCAGATATTATGCCCAGGAATGGCTTGTAGGGTCATACGGTAGCTCCATTTATAGTTTTTTAAGGAACCTCCACACTGTTCTCCATAGTGGCTGTACCGATTTACATTCCCACTGACAGTGTGGTAGGGCTCCCTTCTCTTCACACTCTCTCTAGCATTTACTGTTTGTGGGTTTTTTGATGATAGCCATTCCGACTGGTGTGAGGTGGTATCTCATTGTAGTTTTGATTTGCATCTCTCTAATAATTAGCGATGTTGAACATCTTTTCAGGTGCCGATTGGCCATCTCTATGTTGTCTTTGGAGAAATGTCTGTTTCGGTTTCTGCCCATTCTTTGAGTGGATCGTTTGCTTAGATGCTGTTAAGCCTCACGAGCTGATTGCATGAGACTAATCTCACATTGGCCACATCCTTTGCAAATGTTTTCTCCCAATCTGTGGGTTGTCTTTTCGTTTTGTTTATTGTTTCCTTTGCTGTGCAAGACTTTTGAATTTACGTAGGTCTACCTTTTTTATTTTTGTTTTTATTTCCATTATTATGGGAGATGGATTGAAAAAGGTATTACTGTGATTTATGTCAGAGAGTGTTCTGCCTATGTTTTCCTCTAGGAGTTTTATAGTGTCCAGGTCTCACATTTAGGTCTTTAATACATTTTGAGCTAATTTTTGTATATGGAGTTGAAGAATGATCTGATTTCATTTTTTTTTACATATTGCTGTCCAGTATTTCCAGCAACATTTTGTTGAAGAGACTGTCTTTCCAACATTGTGTAGACTTGCCTCCTTTATCATAGATTAATTTTTGATAAGTACATGTGCTTTTTTCCTGGGTTTTCTATTCTGCTCCATTTTGAGAATGATCTCAGTCTTCACTGTTAAGTGTTGTTTAAGATTTTGTAGATACTCTATCAGATGGAGGAGTCTCCTTTCTATTTCTGTGTTAAGAAAAATTATGCCATAGTAGGTATTGAAAACTAACTTTTAAAAATTGTACTTTATAAAATTTCTAAGAGAAAAAATAACTAGAGGTTGCTAGCGGAGATGTCTGGAAAGACTTTCCCATCTCATTCCCATTTTCAGTAAATAAATATCTTCCTTATATTTTTCAGAACATCACTTCCTCCTCTACCACACTTGCTTCTTTTCTTAGTGTAAAACTATAATGGCAACAGTTTTTTATTTTTTTTCATATATCAGTTTATTATTAAGAATTAATTTGAAATAATGGAGTAGGATTTATTTTAAAAGACAGGTAAAAGGACAGGTACTATGGGTATGAAAATACTTGTAGCCACTGTTTGCATTTGATCCAGTGCAGATGGAGTCCTCAGAGGAAAAGGCTTGTTTTAAAGAAAGAACTGACTTCGTTAGAGAGAGAGAAGAGTGTGTGTATTATAGTCTCAGTATTGCTTTAATGAATATATTATTCTCCTTTGTTTCTAGAACATGTTCTTCGTTGCTTAGAACATGTTGCAGTTTCCTGAGGACTGAAACTGAGAGGAACATATTTGAGAGAATGTATAAGAGATATAGGGGAGAGATGTCTGTGTCCCCTTTGACTTACATTTATCCATTTATCTGAGTTTTAGTCAAATCAAATACCCATTTAAAGAGTGTCTGGTCATAATCTTTACAGTTATATTGTACAAGTGGTTTTTAAAGATGAGAAGTCATATTTTGAAATCTTATCCAGAAATTAAAAATACCTAAGAAATAATTTTCATAGGAACTAAAGCTATAATTAGTTTTAGGTTCTTTAATTGAAGATACTACCTACCAAACATTTCAAGTTCTCTTCACCTAACACCAGATAAATATCTTTCTCTCTTGCTAGAATAAAGCTTTAGCTGTCCTTCGTGGTTCTGTCAGTCATTTTCATCCTTTTGTGCGGTATTTGTGTCATGCATTTACATTTTAAAAGTTGTGGTCTATGCAGTGTGACTTTCAAACAATCGACAAACCTATTCCCATGTCAACCCCTCTGCTTAATCAGCAGTCACTTTATTCCTGCTCTTTTCAAAGGCACTTGAACTGCCTGAAAAGCTAAAGGACAATTCAAGTGAGTGCACTGGGCTGGTCCCCTCCAGTGTTCATCTATGCAGACCCACACATGCAGTCTTCTAGTGAAGAAGGGTGCTTCAACAGCACCATCATAGCTATGCTGAGCAGATGTCCTAAAAATAAAGAAAAGGAAGTTGATTTTTCTTATTCTGTGTATTTGAGTGTGTTGCGGTTGTAAGGTGGAGGATAAATACTAAAATTAAGGAAAGAAAATAATTTACAGTAGCAGTGTATGAGCCCTTCTTGTTTGGCAAACACAGCCTGAATAGTTTTATAGAGAAGTATGCTGCCCTGTCCATCACTTCTAATGATCATCTCCACCTTGCCAATTTACATGTATACTCAGTGTTATCCAGAATTCTAGGGGCTTAGGCATAAAAACTACTGAATATCATTGATAAAATGATGAGTTTTTATTTTTTACTGCAGACTTTTGGGTGCTAGTAGGCTTAAGTCCCTTGAACCTTTGAAATAATGCTTTAATTTTTACTTTGGGAAGTCAGGGTTGCCAAAGGAAATAGACCAAGAAAGTTAAGTGCAGATCATTTTGAATATGAACAAAACATTCAACTTGAGAATTTCATTTGACTATGTCCAAAAAAATTTTTTTAATGTCAGAATTTTGGGGGGGCTTCTCTGTTGGCTAAGCTGATAAAGAATCCACCTGTAATGCAGGAGACCCTAGTTTGATTCCTGGGATGGGAAGATCCCCTGGAGAAGGGATAGACTACCCACTCCAGTATTCTTGGGCTTCCCTGGTGGCTCAGATGGTAAAGAATCCATCTGCAGTGTGGGAGACCTGGGTTCGATCGCCGGGTTGGGAAGATCCCCTGGAGGAGGGCATGGCAAGCCACTCCAGTATTCTTGCCTGGAGGACACCCATGGACCGAGGAGCCTGTCCATGGGATTGCAAAGGGTCAGACATGACTGAGCAACTAAGCACAGCACCACATATAGTTGATTAACAGTGTGTCAGGTGTATAGAAAAGTGATCAATTATATATCTGTATGTTACTGCTACTAAGTAACTTCAGTCATGTCTGACTCTTTGCAACCCTAAGGACTGTAGCCTGCCAGGCACCACCTGGGAAGTCCATTTACATGTATATATATTCTTTTTTGGAATTTCAGAATTTGAATTTTTGGGAGGTATAACATGGGGCTGAAACTTGAGAAACATACGTGCTTTCACATGAGACAATGTTTTGACAATTTCAATTCTCAGTTTGAGAGTGTTTTATTTTAGACTTAAATACAAGTTGACTATGGTCAAAATGTGAATATTGACATATTAAGAAGATATTGTTGATGAAAAAATACTAAACAGCACGTATCTCAATGTATTCCTAACCACTGACCCCAAGACCAAAAAGAGGCTGTCGTTCATCATTATACACAATGGAAAAACAATTTTAGAGTCAGACAAATACATTTGAGCTGGCTTTAGGTCATTAGCTATGTGATTAGAAGAAATTATCTTACATTTTTGAAATTTCAGTGATTATTATTAATAAAAATAAATCCTCACCCCCATCCCACCACCCCAGCCAAGGGCTCTTTTGATTTGTATATAGTAGCTGTGAATATCCCTGGGTCAGGAAGATCCCCTGGAGGAGGGCATGGCAACCCACTCCCCTATTCTTGCCTGCAGAATCCCATGGACAGAAGAGCCTGGCAGGCAACAGTCCAAAGAATCACAGTGTCAAACACAACTGAGCCCAAGCATGAAGCATGTGGACCTTTTTCACCAAAAGTGAAATACATGTATTTTTCTAAATATGTGATGGTAAGTATCTAAAAATAGTTTTCCATATTTTAAGGATGTTTTATTATGATAAATTAGATATATTTCATAATATTTTTTATACATAACCTTTCCTGAAAATGACAAAGTAAGCACTTCATTATTTTTGTCTGCACAACAGATTTAGGGTTTCTATACTATGACTATTGATTTTAGAAATTATAAAATTATTTAATAAAATTTTCAGTTTTGCCTGGTACAGCTGAATTTAGGTTGAGTTTTGAAGCTACTCTTTCTTGACTTGTGAAGTTTAGGGTGCATTTGTCCAATATATCAGTCATCAGTTGTTGGTGGGTAATTTGGCTTCATTTCTATTCCCTGGGTTCGTTCGATCCCTGGGTTGGGAAGATCCCCTGGAGGAGGGCATGACAATAATTTTATTGTTATATCTGGGGCTTTCAAAATGGGTGGAATTACATAAGGATTAGGATCACTCAGCAGAGGAGACCAGGAAAGACTGAGGGAAAAGAGACACTAGGTAGGCCTTTAGATGAGATTTATCCAGGAAATGGATTCCAATGAAATACATGCAATCTTTGCAAGTTTTTTTATTTTAATTTAAAGACTAACTGTCTACTAGGTATTATGCAGTGTCTTAGGTACTCTTTGGAGAAGGCAATGGCACCCCACTCCAGTACTTTCGCCTGGAAAATGCCATGGACGGAGGAGCCTGGTAGGCTGCAGTCCATGGGTCGCTAAGAGTCGGACACAATTAAGTGACTTCCCTTTCACTTTTCACTTTCATGCATTGGAGAAGGAAATGGCAACCCACTCCAGTATTTTTGCCTGGAGAATCCCAGGAACAGAGGAGCCTAGTGGGCTGCCGTCTGTGGGGTCGTACAGAGTTGGACACGACTGAAGCGACTTAGCAGCAGCAGCAGCAGGTACTCTATAGCCACAGTAACTTGAAGAAGGTGACAGTACAAAAAAGGCTGTTGTTACTAAAATTGGAAACATATACTAATATGCTTGTAAACATTCCTTTTAATAATTCTTAGATACATGTCATTCTAACTTAGTCCTTTTGGCATGACTGTTTTGACCCCAGAGACTCCTTCCCCTCTCTAAATTCAACCAGGATGTTTTCAGCCTCTGTGTTTATTCCTGTGTCCTAATACTCACAGTTGACAGCTTCCATCTGCCCCCAGCGTCATCGTATCCTGGCCTCCCAGGCAGTCTCTGGGTCTCGGAGCTGACGATCTAGCCTTGTCCCTCTTGCTCTGGGTTCAGGGTGAGGTTCCTCTGAACCTGTTGGTCAGCCTTAGTGAGCTCGAGCTGGGAGAGCCTGAGGGATGGGTGACCGTCTATGTTTGGCTGACGATCAGGGCTGCTCTTTACGTGTGTCACTGATAGTACAAAACAGGACTTTTATTATGTGAATGTATTTCACACGAATTAAATCTAAAAAGTTTCTTCAGCATGTTCATGTGGTCAAAAGAACTACCCTAAGTTTACCAAAATGCTCTGCTTCAGATTCCCCCAACACAGAGAGGTCAGTATGCACATTGGTTTATGTTAGAATTTGTGTGTGTGTAAACATTTTTTCCCCTCCTTCATGATGAGGGTAAGCTGAAGGTATGTCACCAAAAACTCAAATGTTGAAAGTGATCGCAGAGTATCCCTTTTCAAAGTGATAGAATTTGCATTTATTAGTATGACGTTTCAGTGTTTTCTGATGTACTAAAATGCCTTCTAATTGATTACCTAGTTAAGCATGGAGATTCTTGATAGAACACCTTCCAGAAGTACTGAAAGCAATTGGATAATGTGATGAAACACGGATTTATTCACAGACACATTAGAGGCTGAGACATGGTGATACGTGTCAGTTCAGGTCACTGTTTCTCTTGTCTAAATCAGAGCTGCTGAGCCACAACCATCAGTATATGTAATGCTAATTTGTTAACAGCCTCTTTATAATAAGCCAGACTCATTTTACCTGGTGCTTTTATTTTAAATGTATGAGTTACATTAAATAACATTCAAATAAGTAGTAGAATTTTAACTCAAAGAATATGGAAAGAAAAGCCATACAGCCACATTCAGAACCAGCTGGAATCTGGCACCTGACGATGATTAACAGGTTGAACAGATTAGATCTAAATCTGTTTAAATAAAATTGAAAAAAATATTTTTATTGAAAACAGCTTCAGCAACCTAACCGATCCATGAGATCTGAAAAAAATGATTTGTTTACATATTATCAGTCAATACTGAGATGGGCTGGAAGATTTTGAACACACCATACAAAAGAGGACACAAAATTGGTCAACTATCCCAAGAGTTCATCCGACTGAGACAGAGTATTTGAAATACCAAATTATTCTTGCAAAGTATCAATTTTTAATGGGTATTTGATGTCTCAGATTACTATTACTAGTAAGCAAAGTAAAAATATTAATAAGTTTGATTTATGAAATATTTATAAAATATTTTTTGACTACAAAGACAAAAATGTTCATTTCTTTGCAGTCAAAAATAAAACATTTAAATCTGTCTAAATAATTTTGATTAAAATATTGAATATAATGTGATCTACTAAGATCCACTGAACTAGTCACTTTTGCATTGTGAAGATAAACCTGAATTTATGATTACTTTTCAAAAGATGACAGTGTTTTTGAAGAAACCACTTGAATATAAAAAGTGTAGAGATTTTAATATAACATGTTATATAAAGTAGTTTGCTGAAACTTGTAGTAATTTGTGAATTTTATGTTATACCAATTTTATATTCAGTTCAGTCACTCAGTCATGTCCGACTCTTTGTGACCCCATGAATCATAGCACGCCAGGCCTCCCTGTCCATCACCAACTCCCAGAGTTCACTCAAACTCATGTCCATCGAGTCAGTGATGCCATCCAGCCATCTCATCCTCTGTCGTCCTCTTCTTCTCCTCTTCCCTCCAATCTCTCCCAGCATCAGAGTCTTTTCTAATGAGTCAACTCTTCGCATGAGGTGGCCAAAGTACTGGAGTTTCAGCTTTAGCATCATTCCCTCCAAAGAAATCGCAGGGCTGATCTTCAGAATGGACTGGTTGAATCTCCTTGCAGTCCAAGGGAGTCTCAAGAGTCTTCTCCAACACCACAGTTCAAAAGCATTAATTCTTTGGCGCTCAGCTTTCTTCACAGTCCAACTCTCACATCCATACATGACCACTGGAACAATCATAGCCTTGACTAGATGGACCTTTGTTGGTTACCTAAAACATAATAGGGATTTTTAAATGTTATAGAGAACATACAAAGCCCTAGAATAAATCCTGGTGGCTGGTAACTATGGCTGCCACTTAAAAAACCAAAAATTATAGCACAATAAACTTTTCTGTGTATGTGCAGAGGGAAAACCAAACTTTGAAGAGATACCCTAATTCAGATATAGGCTTTTTCTTAGACAAGCCTGTCTTATGCAAAACAAAGCAGTTCTCTAGTCTCTCATCATCTTGTCTCCCAAATATATCCAGGAGATTGATTCACAGTTAGTTGGTAAGGTAAATACAAGGGGAGTTTGTTAATATGTGTTTGCTACCCATTCTCAAAATAAAACACGTTTTTATAACAGATTTCTTTCATGGAATTTTATCTTCAGACTATTATTTGGACATAATTCCAGAGATGTGACAAGCAAATAAGCAAAAAATAAATAAAATAATGATCTCAGCCTTCAAAACATGCAATTTTTCCTCTAAACAATTCTTCCTTTTTGGCAATCTGTCTCAAATTATATGTAAATGGAAATATGCTGTGTAAATAACATGAACAAAGCATAGTATCTGGTTGGGATGAAAGTCCTCTTTGAATATTGTTTGTAACTTGAAGACTTTGCTCACTCGTTGGATAGATTCCATTATACACAGCCGGGAGCAATATATAGTGTGGATTATATGACTTTGCTGTAATGGACATGCAAATACATATTTTTCACATATAATATACAAACATCTCAGCAGGACAGTTGGATAATGGAGCCAAAAAATCAGGAAACTGGCAAATATACAATGGATTACTATGTCTTGATTCCACACTTCAAATAAAATAAACATTAAATTCATCTGATGTCTTATTTTTAAATTGGAGACATATTGATAGAGGGGCATTTCAGTTCACAAGCACTCTCAATTACTTCCATGTTAACCACATTTCACAAACTTCCAACTTGTGAACTGTTTTCTAAGAAAAAAAAAAAAAACTTATGTGGTAGAACTTGCGGACTTTGACCAACTCAAGTTTCTCGAGTTTTCATTCATTTTTTGTCTTTTTCTGCAGTCCTCATGTGGCCATTTAAATGAAATTTTAAGTATCACATTTTTAGTAACTAAAATTTTTAATTAATGTTGCCAAAGAGTTTCAAGTTAACCTAAAACTTTCATTAGTGTTCCTGAATGTTATAGTTTATTACCTCCTATGTGATTCTACAAGCTAAACTATAGTAAATAATGAGAATATTTTGATTTGCACAGCTTTACAGTTTACAAAGGCCACATGTTCATTCATTTAGCTGATGAAAGTCTGAGCACATACAGCATGCTGCATGACGTATGTTTTCTTGGACTCAGGAAATAAACTGGAGATGAGGAAGGATTGGCCCCTGCTCTCATGCTGCTTCCAGTCTAGCCTCCTGAAATCCTTACACATTCCAGTGACGTGGATGCCCCTGAAGCACATCAACCTCCTGTCTCCGAGAAGCTGTTACCCAGAACTTTGTGTTGTGCTTTACCCAGTGTAATTGTATCACTAAACAATATGCTTTTAAGTTATACCTGGTTTTTATGCCATCATATAAATGGAATCCCAGATGGCACTAGTGGTAAAGAACCTGCCTGGAGGAGACATAGAGACGTGCATTCTAACACTGGGTCAGGAGGATCCCCTGGAGGAGAAGATGGCAATCCAATCCAGTATTCTTGCCTGGAAAACCGCATGGACAGAGGGACCTGGCAGGCTGCAGTCCACAGCGTCGCAAAGAGTTGGGCACAACTGAAGTGACTTAGCACAGCACAGCGCAGTGAAATGGAACCATACTGTCCATATTCTGTGGCTTGCTTTTTCCATCCATGAATTTTTTTTCTTTTAATATTTGGGTCTCCACATACTTATAGTTGTGTGTTTTCACCGTGGCATAGGATGAACATACAACTATTCATGAGCTGGTAAGTCTGATGCTGGGGGGATATTTATGAGTTCCAATTACCCCAGATCTTCACCAATCATGGAATTATTAAGCTTATAATTTTTGCCAAAATGGTAGATTAGAAAGATAGCTCACTGTGTTTTTATTTAGGATTTCCTTAATTACTAATAAAGTTAGCATTTTTTACAAGTTTTTAATCATTTTTATTTTAAGACTTGCCATGTGTCTTATTTTAATGATTTTTGATGAAGCACAAGCTTCAAGGTCTTTTCCAAGGAGTCAGTTGTTGGACAGCAAAGAGATCCAACCAGTCCATCATAAAGGAAATTAGTCCTGAATATTCATTGGAAGGACTGATGCTGAAGCTGAAACTCCAATCTTTTGGCCACCTGATGCAAAGAACTGACTCCTTGGAAAAGACCGTGATACTGGGAAAGACAATTCAGGAAGAGAAGGGGACAACAGAGGATGACATGGATGGATGGCATCACTGACCCGATGGACATGAGTTTGAGTAAGCCCTGGGAGTTAGTGATGGGCAGGGAAGCCTGGTGTGCTGCAGTCCATGGTATGGCAAAGAGTTGGACACGACTGAATGACTTACTAATCCTTTGTAAGTAATATGTTTGTAAATATTTCCTCTAAGTTATGAATTGTCTTTCAAATTCCTTTTTGTCCCACTGATAAACATTTCTGATTTTTATTAAGCTAGTGATAGCATTTTAAATACTAAGGGATTTATATCAAAGCCTTCAGTTTACTTCAGTTCAGTTCAGTCACTCAGTCATGTCTGACTCTTTGCAACCCCCATGGACTGCAGCATGACAGGCCTCCCTACCATCACCAACTCTTGGAGTTTACCCAAACTCATGTCCTTTGAGTTGGTGATGTCATCCAAGCATCTCATCCTCTATCGTCCCCTTTTCCTCCTGCCTTCAATCTTTCCCAGCATCAAGGTCTTTTCAAATGAGTCAGGTCTTTACATCAGGTGGCCAAACTACTGGAGTCTCAGCTTTAACATCAGTCCTTCCAATGAACACCCAGGACTGATCTCCTTTAGGATGGACTGGTTGGATCTCCTTGCAGTCCAAGGGACTCTCAAGAGTCTTCTACAACACCACAGTTCAAAAGCATCAGTTCTTCTGGGCTCAGCTTTCTTTATAGTCCAACTCTCACATCCACACGTGACTACTGGAAAAACCATAGCCTTGACTAGACGGACCTTTGTTGACAAAGTAATGTCTCTGCTTTTTAATATGCTGTCTAAGTTGATCATAATTTTCCTTCCAAGGAGTAAGCTACTATTAATTTCATGGCTGCAATCACCATCTGCAGTGATTTTGGAGCCCCCCAAAAAACAAGTCAGCCACTGTTTCCACTGTTTCCACATCTATTTCCCATGAAGTGATGGGACCGGATGCCATGATCTTAGTTTTCTGAATGTTGAGCTTTAAGCCAACATTTTCACTCTCCTCTTTCACTTTCATCAAGAGGCTTTTTAGTTCTTCTTCACTTTTTACCAAAAGAGTGATGTCCTCTCCATAACTGAGGTTATTGATATTTCTCCCAGCAATCTTGATTCCAGCAGTGCTTCATCCAGCCAAGCGCTTCTCATGGATGTACTCTGCATAGAAGTTAAATAAGCAGGGTGACAATATACAGCCTTGACATACTCCATTTCCTATTTGGAACCAGTCTGTTGTTCCATGTCCAGTTCTAACTGTTGCTTCCTGACCTGCATACAGATTTCTCAAGAGGCAGGTCAGGTGGTCTGGTATTCCCATTTCTTTCAGAATTGTCCACAGTTTATTGTGATTCACACAGTCAAAGGCTTTAGCATAGTCAATAAAGCAGAAATAGATGTTTTTCTGGAACTCTCTTACTTTTTTGATGATCCGTCAGATGTTGGTCATTTGATCTCTGGTTGCTCTGCCTTTTCTAAAACCAGCTTGAACATCTGGAAGTTCACAGTTCACATATTGCTGAAGCCTGGCTTGGAGAATTTTGAATATCACTTTACTAGCGTGCAAGATGAGTGCAATTGTGCAGTAGTTTGAGCATTCTTTGGCATCGCCCTTCTTTGTGATGAGAATGAAAACTGACCTTTTCCAGTCCTGTGGCCACTGCTGAGTTTTCTAAATTTGCTGGCATATTTAGTGCAGCACTTTCACAGCATCATCTTTCAGGATTTGAAATAGCTCAACTAAAATTCCATCACCTCCACTAGCTTTTTTTGTAGTGATGCTTCCTAAGGCCCACTTGACTTCACATTCCAGGATGTCTGGCTCTAGGTGAGTGATCACACCATCGTGTTTAACTGGGTCATGAAGATCTTTTTTGTACAGTTCTTCATGTATTCTTGCCACCTCTTCTTAATATCTTCTGCTTCTGCTAGGTCCATACCATTTTGGTCCTTTTTTGAGCCAGTCTTTGCATGAAACCTTCCCTTGGTATCTCTAATTTTCTAGAAGAGATCTCTAGTCTTTCCCATTCTATTATTTTCCTCTTTTTCTTTGCACTGATTACTGAGGAACGCTTTCTTATCTCTCCTTGCTATTCTTTGGAACTCTGCATTCAGATGCTTATATCTTTCCTTTTCTCCTCTGCCTTTGGCTTCTCTTCTTTTCACAGCTATCTGTAAGGCCTCCTCAGACAGCCATTTTGATTTTTTGCATTTATTTTTCTTGGGGATGGTCTTGATCCCTGTCTCCTGTACAATGGAGCCTCCGTGCATAGTTCATCAGGCACTCTATCAGATCTAGTCCCTTAAATCTATTTCTCACTTCCACTGTATAATCATAAGGGATTTGATTCAGGTCATACCTGAATGGTCTAGAGGTTTTCCCTACTTTCTTCAATTTCAGTCTGAATTTGGCAATAAGGAGTTCATGGTCTGAGCCACAGTCAGCTCCCGGTCTTGTTTTTGCTGACTGTATAGAGCTTCTCCATCTTTGGCTACAAAGTGTATGATGAATCTGATTTTGGTGTTGGCCATCTGGTGATGTCCATGTGTAGAGTCTTCTAGTCTTCTGTTGTGTTGTTGGAAGAGGGTGTTTGCTATGACCAGTGCATTCTCTTGGCAAAACTCTTAGCCTTTGCCCTGCTTCATTCCATATTCCAAGGCCAAATTTGCCTGTTACTCCAGGTGTTTCTTGAATTCCTACTTTTGCATTCCAGTCCCCTATAATGAAAAGGACATTTTGAGGGGGTGTTAGTTCTAAAAGGTCTTGTAGGTCTTCATTGAACCATTCAAGTTCAGTTTCTTGAGCATTACTGGTAGGGCATAAACTTGGATTACCGTGGTATTGAATGGTTTGCCTTGGAAACGAACGGATATCATTCTGTTGTTTTTAAGATTGCATCCAAGTACTGCTTTTTGGACTCTTGTTGACCATGATGGGTACTCCATTTCTTTTAAGGGATTCCTGCTCACAGTAGTAGATATAATGGTCATCTGAATTAAGTTCACCCATTTCAGTCCATTTTAGTTCGCTAATTCCTAAAAAGTCGATGTTCACACTTGCCATCTCCTGTTTGACCACTTCCAATTTGCCTTAATTCATGGACCTACATTCCAGGTTCCTATGCGATATTGCTCTTTACAGCATCGGACCTTGCTTCTGTCACCAGTCACGTTAACAATTGTGTGTTGTTTTTGCTTTGGTTCCATCTCTTCATTCTTTCTGGAGTTATTTCTCCACTGATCTCCAGTAGCATATGGTCACCTACTGACCAGGAGAGTTCATCTTTCAGTATTCTATGTTTTTGCCTTTTCATACTGTTCATGGGGTTCTCAAGGCAAGAATACTGAAGTGGTTTGCCATTCCCTTCTCCAGTGGAGCACGTTTTGTCAAAACTCTCCACTATGACCCATCTGTCTTGGGTGGCCCTACATGGCATGGCTCATAGTTTCATTGAGTTAGACAAGGCTCTGGTCCATGTGATTAGATTGGCTAGTTTTCTGTGATTGTGGTTTCAGTCTGCCTGCCCTCTGATGCCCTCTCTCAGTGCCTGCCATCTTACTGGGGTTTCTCTTACCTTGGACGTGTAGTATCTCTTTGTGGCTGCTCCAGCAAAGCGCAGCCGGCACTCCTAACCTTGTACGTGGGGTAGCTCCTCTCTGCGTGCAGCTGCCCCACTCGCCACTCCAGTACCACTCAGCCACCTTAGATATGTACTAAGTCACTGAGTCATGTTTGACTGTTTTGTGACCCCATGGACTATAGTCCTGCCAGGCTCCTCTGTCCTTGTGGTTTTCCAGGCAAGAATACTGGAGTGGGTTGCCATCTCATCCTCCAGGGGATCTTCCCAACCCAGAAATCAAAGCTGCATCTTCTTCACTGCACGTGAATTCTTTTCCACTGAGCCACAGGGGTAGCCTAGTATGCTATAGAAACCAGCATAAAAAGGATACCAATTAGTAAATCATTAAATGATTTTTGAAAGGCCTTAAACAGTGAAAGAAGGTCTATAGAAGTTTTTAAAATTTGATAAAATACCTAGCAGTTAGAAGCATCATATTGTTTTATTTTATTTGGGGATATAGTTGATTTATAATATTGTTTTTAGTTTTAATCTCAGATGTATAGCTAATCCATTCTTTTACAGATTCTTTTCCCATGTAGTTTATTACAGAATATTGAGTAGCATTCCCTGTGGTATAGTATAGGTCCTTGTTGATAATTCACTTTGTCTGTAGTAGTGTATATATGTTAATCTCAACCTCCTGATTTATCTCTGCCCACCACTCACCTTTCCTCTTTGGTAATTGTAAGTTTGTTTCAAAGTCTGTTTCTGTTTTGTAAATAAGTTCATTTGTATCATCTTTTTGATTCCACATACAAATGAACCATGATATTTGTCTTTGTCTAACATTTCATTTAGTATGAGACTCTCTAATTCATTCGTGTTGCTGCAAATGGGATTATTTTGCTGGTTTTTATGGCTAAGTAATTGTCATTGTATATATGTATTACATCTTTATCCATTCACCTGTCAGTGGACACTCAGACTGTTTCTATGTCTTGGCTGCGCTAAATACTGCTGCAATGAATGCTGGGGTGAGTGTATCTTTTCAACTTACAGTTTTTTCTGGGTATATGCTCAGAATTTGGATTGCTGGACCCTAGAAGTGGGATTGTGGGTCCATATTGCTGGACCATAAAAATAACTCTATCTTTAGTTTTTTAAGGACCCTCATACTGTTCTCATAGTGGCTGTACCAATGTACATTCCCACCAACAGTGTAGGAGGATTCTTGTTTCTCTGCACCCTCTCCAGCATTTATTGTTTGTAGAGTTTTTGATGATGGCTATTCTGACTGGTGCTCTTTCCTCGTGGCTCAGATCGTAAAGAATCTGCCTGCGAGGTGGGAGACCTGGGTTTGATCCCTGTTTGGGAAGATCCCCTGGAGGAGGGCATGGCAACCCGCTCCAGTATTCCTGCCTGGAGAATTGGAGAGTCGCTGTGGACAGAGGAGCCTGGCAGGCTACAGTCCATGGAGTTGCAAAGAGTCGGACATGACCAAGCAACTATGCATACAGCACATTCTGCCTGGGGTGAGGTGATACTTCATTGTAGTTTTGACTTGCATTTCTCTAATAATTTGTGGATCATCTTTTCTTGTGTTTTTTGGCCATCTGTATGTTTTCTTTGGGGAAATTTTTATTTAGGTCTTTTGTCCATTTTTTGATTTTTTTTAACATATTAAGCTGCATATGAATTTTAATCCCTTGTCAGTCACATCATTTTCAAATATTTTCTCCCATTAGGTGAATGGTCGTTTCATTTTGTTTATGGTTTCTTTTCCTATGCAAAAGCTTTTAAGTTAATTAGATCCCACTTATTTTTGTTTTTACTTTCAGTGTTTCATAAGGTAGATTAAAAAAAAATACTGCGATTTATGTAGGAGTGTTCTGCCTATGTTTACCTCTAAGAGTTTTATAGTATCCCACGTCTTTGTTTTGAGTTTATTTTTGTGTGTGGTGCTAGAGAATATTCTAATTTTATTGTTTTACATGTACCTGCTCAGCTTTCCCAGCATAACTTATTGAAGACATCATCCATTTCCATTGTATATTCTTGCCTCCTTTGTTGCAGATTAATGGATTCTAGGTGTGTGTTTATTTCTGAGCTTTCTATCCTATTTCATTGATCTGTATTCCTGTTCTTATGCCAGTATCATAGTGTTTGGATTTCTGTAGCTTTGTAGTGTAGTTTGAAATGAGAGTGCCTGATTACCCCCAGCTCCCTTTTTCTTCCTCAGTATTTCTTTGGCTGTTGAGGGTCTTTTGTGTTAGCCAGAACCACCTGCGCCCCCAACCTTGGCAGCAGACCTTTCAATACTAGCAGGTGGGTCTTGCCCAGTCTCTTTATGACGTCAGTGCTTTTTCTCCTATGACCTGGTGCACACAAGATCTTGTGTGTGCCCTCCAGGAATGCAGTTTCTATTTCCTCTAGTTCTGTGGAATTCTGTGGTCATACTCTGCCAGCCTTCAAAGCCTAATTTACTGGGTCTCCTCTTTCTGTTTCCAGACCCCCAGGTTGGGGAGCCTGGTGTAGGGCTCAGAACTCTCACTTTCATGGAAAAACCCCTGAGGTATAATTATATTCACTTTTGTGGATCACTCACCCAGAGGGAATGGGATCTGATTAAGTTGGTGAGCCACCCCTCCTACCATCTTGTTGTGGCTTCTTTGTTTTGGGATGTCAGATATCGGTTTTGGTGGGTAGCCTTTTTTTTTTTGTCAGTGGTTGTTAAGCAGTTAGTTGTGATTCTGGTGTTTTTCATGAGAGGAGGTGAACTTGAGCCCTTCTAACATGCCATCTTGTCTCCTCCTTGGTCGCTTTTCCACTTTCTTTATTGAAGCATAAGTTCCCACATGTTCTTGATAATCAAAAGTTCTTAAAATTAATGTAATCTAATTGATCAATTTTTTTTGGTAAAATTTTTGTGTTGTGCTATGTTTAAGAAATTTTCTTTATTCTATTATCGCAACATTCTCCCATATTTTCTTTTAAATATTTTAAATCCCTGTGTACTAGAAAGAATTTTTGTGTGGGTTGCTTTGCAGAGATCCAATTTACCTGTGTAGACCCAATTGTTGAAGCATGTTACTAGTGTATTTAATAGTGCATTTCATTCTCTGTTGACCTTTAGTACCAGTACCATCTTATATTTGAATTCTACTTTTACCCTGTTGGATAGAAGCACCAGTAAAGTGATAAAGCAAAGTGTTGAAAGCAGCAATATTGTAATGCTCAAAAAAATCAAAAAGAGCATTTCCAATAGTTCATCATGCACTTCTACTGTGTATTTTAGACCACTCATATATTTAGAAAGTTCTCTTTTATTTCTATGTGTGTGTTGTGTTTAAATAAACTCCCTTTCTATGCCTTCTTTATATAGACTTATAGAGGTCACAATATTCAACCTATTTTGTAGTTTTGAGTTAAACTTATTCATGGATTTAGTCTTTTTATAAATAGTGGGATTCAGTTTGCTAGTAGTGTGTTTAGAATTTTTGTATCTTTGTTCATGAATGAAATTGTCCTGCTGTTGTTTCTTCCTTTTGTCCTTGTCAAGGTTTGATCTTGACCTCCAGAAACTCAGTAGTTCAGCGTTTTCACCCATTATATATCCTGGAAGAGGTTATCTGAGACTGACACTGTGTTTTTAATTTCTTAATTTTGAATGTCTGGGAGACTTCATAAATGGAGTCATCTGAAACTTACATTTGTTTCATGTGTGGTAATTTCGTTTGATCTACATTTCAGTTCACTAATTGTCTTGTGCACATATGTTCAAATGTGGCCAATGAATTTTCAATTTTAATAATTATATGACATTTAAATTAGTTATTTATTAGATATTTTATAGTTTTTGCTTCTTCAGATATTTTCATTTGTTGTTTCTTTAAATAGGAGAAGCGTATTTGTTTTAATATTAATTTATTTAATAATTTTAATATTTGATGTACTTGCAGATCTAGTTCTATTATTTTTTCTCTGGTATCTTTCATATTGTCATTTTTCTTTTTGAACTTTATTATCTTGGCTGCTTGCTAGTCATTGATCACAGAAAAGTACCTTCATTCATCAAAGTTAGAGATAAGTCTTTCCATAAACAGTATTATTTCACTTATCCCAGTTTCCTAGGGATGCCAAGAGTTGAGACAAACTCAAATCATTTGTACAACTCCAGGCTGTATGCTCCATCCAGAATGAATATTCTTATATACGTAGTGGACAGATTCATTTAAGAGCAGTGTGTGGTCACAACTTTGTAGGATCTTTTTCCTCCTTTTTTTTTTCCTTTTCTTTTCCTTTATTACCTATGCTGAAACCCAAGACAATCCAGTATGCTGTTTCCTGATGCTGGGGATATAAGCAGAATTTAGATCATATGTATCTCTTTGGAGTCCTGGATGAATTTTGAGAAAGTTTGTTTTTTATAACAATATTTATCTAGCATGGTGCTAAGCATTTAAAAGTACATGATATTAGAAACCATCATTATGCAGATTATCCTCAATAAACATTTATTAAATGTTCAGTTTTTCATAGTGCTCTACCATGTTCTACAGAGAGGATGCTTTTGTCTTAAACATTTTCCAATAGATTGATTATTTATTAGAACCCTAAGTTTGCATTATGCATAAGCCAAGAGGTTACATGCTGGGATTCAAAGATGCTTTAGATTAAACCCTTAAGAACTTTCTGTTTAGGTGGGATTTACTTTATTACTGGGGCCTCTAATAATTATCCCAGGATTTGAATTTACCTTTTTCCAATTGCTACCTTGATGGTCTGATAAAGCAGAGACTGCTTGGTTCATGTACTATTGGTAGTAGTAGCAGAAGAGAGTCTGGGGACCCCTCCTCACATAGGCTCAGTTCTTGGTAAGGATGCAGAAAAGAAACTGAGGTCTTACCTGTTGCAAGAAAGTTTACTAATGATAAAGAAAGAAAGGAGAGGTTGCAAAGAGTTGGATACAACTGAGCTACCAAGCACACACAAAGAAAGAACAGAGGGAACACTTGAAGAGAGAGGTGGGCCACGCTGAGAGAGGCAATGCCTCTAGAGGGCTGGGGTACAGAGATTTTAAGGCAAGGTTATTTGCATAATCCAGGGGGTTGTTAATTGACAGTCTTGATTGACAGCTGCAGGTTATATAACAAGATAATCTACTGCAGAGGTCCTTCCCATGATTCAGTCTATTATAATTAGATGTATGTATTGGTAGAATATTTATGAGCAGTTAATGAGTCCAATAGCTGCCAAAGATTACTTTAGTGTGATGTGTGGGCATGTGCTAGCATAGGGCAAGTCGCCAGTTGCCTGGTGAGGTTATCTCTGGCTCCCTGACTCTTTTGGAGTGCTGATGGGGCATATTAGGGGCCAGGCTGGGTGTTTAGCTGAAGGAGCTGACTCTTGTTGCTCTCAGCTAACTTCTTGCCTAATAGTAGGAAAGGACAGGAGAACTTGCAGATTCTCCTGCATGGAGATTCTAAACTGTCAATTAGATATATCACTGTGCCTCCTCAGAAGGGAGTAAATGAGGGTGTGGAAAGAAGAGAAGTAATTCTCAAACCTTCTTTCTTAATATGCCCCCAGGACAGAGGAGGTGGGAGGGAAAGGTTGTTTTGCTTCTAAACTAAGCTGGAAATGATGTCAGCACCTGAGCCTTGTAGAGCTAGAGTTCATGTTGGAACAGATTACTCAGGGCCAGAAAAGTGTCAGACTTTGAAATTAGTATTTTATTTAGAAAAAATCGAGGAACAGCTGTAGCATTTTGAATGGGAAAGAGACAGGGTGAAAGTTGCCCTCTAGAAAGCACTGCAAACAGTGACTTAGATAACCAGGAGGACTTGAAAAGTATAACTATAGAGGGCTCCCAGCTTTAATACTGTTATTATGAGGTGATAAGGGCCTAAATGTTCCTGTGGCTCATTTAAGTTTGTTTTACTTTTGTAAGATTTTCAAGATATCTTTAACTGATGGAGTAACCAAAATGTTCTGTAATTTATGTGCTTTGGCTCACTAAGGGGACTTGTGTTTCTAAGCAACATGTAAATAACTATCTTGTTAAAATACTTAATTTTTAAAAGAAATATTGTTATAAGGCATATGTAATCATTTGTAAAGATAAACACTCTCTCCCTTTTTTATTTTTGAGCTCTATACTTTTGGCTAAAATCTATGGCTTATTAGAGTTTAGTCATAAGATTTTTTTTTTTTTAAGTTGGCATGCTTTCAAAATTACTCAATGGTGAAAATTTGGAACCAAACTTATGTCCTGAGAGAGACTTATTTCAAAAAGCGAAATGGACTTATTAGAAAAAGCAGTATACTAAACTCATAATCAGTGATTTTTTAAATATGAAATACAACCTTAACTACCATATGAGGAAAGAAAAAGTTGCACTGAAAATGTTGAGGACGTTAACGAGCTGTGTATATATATTGGGAAAAGCTCTAAAGCCAGTAGAATATTCCTGATCATCTCTTGTAAAACTCAGCACTTCTCCAGTGATGACTGATTTATTTTTTACTGGTGGAAATTTAGTAATTACTGATTTCATAATTAATAAGTAGAAGTTGAATTACTTGTGGGAGTCTAATTTTTTATTATATGAGGCCTGTTTCAAAAATAATTGTCTAATTTTTTCTCATAGGATTAACAATTAATAGGTAGTTTTCAATGCAGCTGTGCTCATATCTTTTGAGACTATTAGATGTGAATAACTCCTTATAAACAGAATTCTCTGTGGTAGAATTTCTCATCCTTTGTAGTCCTATGAAATATACCCCAAGAGAACAATGGATTTGTGAATGGCAAGAATTAAGCCCAAACTTGTTCAGCCTACAAGTGTTTGTGTATTTACCTTGGGAGGTGACTTTAGCACACCCTTCGACCTTCAGCTGAAGAACCAGGGTGAGCCTGGCTATTTCACCCTACAAGAGCCTTACCAGTTTAGCACAGCATTGAAAATGAGAAAAAGGCAATCTTCTTATATTCTGTGAATATTAAAGTAAGCAGTTAATAAAATAAAGCAAAATGTGAATGGGAGATGTTGAGAGTGCCTTCTTTATCCTGACTAGATAAGCTATTTCTGGGTTTCTTTTGAATTCAGTCATTTTATGATCTGTAATGTGAGCACTTGAATTCTAAAACAGAAGTTCCAGCCAGACTACAGAGTTGCACTTCAGGAAACTTGATTGAAATTGCTGGTGGTAAAGCGTTCCCCTCCTCACTTTTTAAAAGGTAGACTTGATGGATCAATGGATTAGAGACAGCTCCCCTTCTCCAAACCCCCTAATAATGTGCATAATTAGGAGACAAGCGGTGGAGTCAGCTAAAAGCACAATTATTAAGTAGTGAGGCCACAGCTGGAGCATTGTTGATCCTGTTTTCTCTCTGCAGATGTTTTCAAAGCTTCATACTATGTTTCAGTATAATAGGAAGAGCTTATAAATTGAAGAACTTGCTTTTTAGTTGTTTCTAAGAGTTCTACTTCATTATTAAAGCAGAGTACAGCAATTTGAAGTGCATTTTTACTTAGCCAATTTAATCTGCATTTGGCTAGAACACACTTCAAGTTCTTGGGATAGGGTCCAATTGTTATGCAAATTTAGACCACTGCCTTATTATAGTTGAGGCAAAGAAGTGCAAAAAAAAAGAGATAGCAGCTGTTTAGATGAAATGAAAATTTAACTGGATTTGAACCCTGTTGAAGGCCAGACAAGGTTAGGCAAAAACCTGCTAATAAATACTCTCTGTGATATTAAAACTTGTGAATGCATCCATGTCTTCTTCCAGAAACTGACGTCCTAACAGAGCTCATATTATAGCTCCAAATTAGGCTGCTTTACCGTAATCCAAAACAAGTAAACAAAATTCCTTAATTAAGTTATAAAATGTAGGAGATATAGCCTGAAATGTTTTATATATAAATTACAATAACAACAGAGACAAAGGTGATTATTATAAATATAATACCATGTATCCTATTAGACTATTTCTGTATTTTTTTAATTTGAAATTTTCAAAGATGTTTTCACTCAAAATGTCAGAGTCTCCATATTCTCTTCCCAAAGATTCTTTAAAGAGTACAACGATAGTTTGTGAGTGACTTTTCAATTATATAGCAAAGGTGGGAACAAAAAATAAATTGCAAAAAATGGATATTCAGATGGTTCCACTGAAAATTGGAAAACTGCAAAAATTTACCTAAGGTCACACCATACCTGATTAAATCAGTAGTCTCATTTTGAGTTCTTATAACATTAGGAAACTTTGAAATTGCATTCAGAAAAATGAGAAATTTTAGATTTGGAGATCTCAATTCAATTCATTAACAGTTGTTGAAACCCACGCCAACTACCCGCGTGAGGCAGTATGTTGTTTCAGCAACTGTTTGAAGTACTTGAACATTTCTTTAGATGACCTTATTTCTTCACAAAGCTGGCTTTTTGTTAGTTGTGATAAAAGCAAGTGTTACATGAAGATCATTGTGGAACAGGAAATGAAAGTGATGAAGTCCAATCTGATGTCAAGATTTGAAGTTTCTGACAAGCACACTCATCTGATTAGTAATTGCAGTTATTTAAGAGTGTAATAAAAGTATTGTTCTTTCTTCCATTTTATACTACTTTTTGTATACACTCAGAAACCCATCATCAAGATCAAGATGATGAGGATATATAGGACTCCTCAAAGCTTCTCATGCCTTTTGTAATTCCGCCCTCCTGTCCTCCCAGTCTTACCACTCTCCGTGGCAATCACTGATCTGCTTTCTGTCAGTAGCTTTCATTGTCTAGATGTTTATATAAAAGGAATCATATAGTATGTGCCTCTTTCCATTTTTATCTGGCATTTTTATTCAGCAAATTATTTTGAGATTCATTCATATTGCATGCAACAATCTGTCATTTTTTATTACTAAGTACTTCATTATACAAATAGATACATTGTACAAATAGATGCAAATAGATATGTGATTGTACATTGTTTATCCATTTACCTGTTAATGGATTGAGTTTAGCTTGAGACTTATGCAACTGAATTTACAATGAACAATAAGTGTACATATAGTCATGCCCTGTTATCCATGGAGCATGGACACCCCTCAGATACTAAAATCCTTGGATGTTCAAGTCCTTTATATAAAATGGTTTAGTATTTGCATAGAATCTATGCATATCTTACCATATGCTTTAAATCTTCTCTAGATTACCTATACATAGTACAAAGCTGATACTATGTAAATAGTTGCCTGCATGCAACAAATTCAAGTTTTGCTTTTTCAAATTTTCTGGAGATTATCTGTTTTTTTTGTTGTTGTTGTTTGTTTGAATATTTTTGACCTGCAATTGGTTGTATCCAAGGATGATTATATATTTTTGAGGGCCTCCAAAATCACTGCAGATGGTGACTGCAGCCATGAAATTAAAAGACACTGACTCCTTGGAAGGAAAGTTATAACCAACCTAGACAGCATATTACTTTGCCAACAAGGGTCCATCTAGTCAAGGCTATGGTTTCTCCAGTAGTCATGTATGGATGTAAGAATTGGACTATAAAGAAAGCTGAATGCCAAAGAATTGATGCTTTTGAACTGTGGTGTTGGAAAAGGCTCTTGAGAGTCCGTTGGACTGCAAGGAGATCCAACCAGTCCATCCTAAAGGAAATCAGTCCTGAATATTCATTGGAAGGACTGATGTTGAAGCTTATACTCCAATACTTTGGCCACCTGATGTGAAGAACTGACTCATTTGAAAAGACCCTGATGCTGGGAAAGATTGAAGGTGGGAGGAGAAGGGGACGGCAGAGTATGAGATGGTTGGATGGCATCACCGACTCAACGGATATGAGTTTGAGTAAACTCTGGAAGTTGGTGATGCACAAGGAAGCCTGGTGTGCTGCAGTCCATGGGGTCGCAAAGAGTTGGACACGATTGAGCGACTGAACTGAACTGAACTGAAGGATGAGGAACTCATGGTTAAGAAGGGCCAACTGTATTCTTTTGTTACTTTGACTAAACACCTAGGAGTAGAATGGTTTGTAGGTTGTATGTTTAATTTTCAAGAGACTATCAGAGTATTTGCCACAAGATGTGTCATTTTACTTTCTCACCAGCAATATTTGAGAATTCCACATCTTTGCTAACACTTTGTATGCTGCTGCTGGCACCCCACTCCAGTACTCTTGCCTGGAAAACCCCTGGACGGAGGAGCCTGGAAGGCTGCAGTCCATGGGGTTGCTGAGGGTCAGACACGACTGAGCGACTTCACTTTCACTTTTCACTTTCATGCATTGGAGAAGGAAATGGCAACCCACTCCAGTGTTCTTGCCACCAGGCTCCCCTGTCCCTGAGAGTCTCCAGGCAAGAACACTGGAGTGGGTTGCCATTTCCTTCTCCAATGCATGAAAGTGAAAAGTGAAAGTGAAGTCGCTCAGTCGTCGGACACGACTGAAGCGACTTAGCAGCTAAGTCGCTTCAGTCGTGTCCGACTCTGTGTGACCCCATAGACGGCAGCCCACCAGGCTTCCCCATCTCTGGGATTCTCCAGGCAAGAGTGGGTGCCGTTGCCTTCTCTGAAACTTTGCATGAACCATCTTTAAATTTTAAATATTTTAATATGTGTGTAGTAGTATCTCATTGTGGCTTCACTTTGCATTTCTATAATGCCTAATGATGTTCAGCATCTTTTTTTATGTGCTTATGTGCCATCTGCATATCTTCTTCTTTTGGTAGAGTATATTTTAAATCTTGTGCCCTATTTTTTATTTTATTTCCTCATTGTTAAATTTTAGTAGTTTAAAAATATTTCTGGATACAGATCTCTTATTAGATAGGTGATTTGCTAATATTTTCTCCCTACTTTTCATTTTTTATAGTACCTTTTAAATAGCAGAAATTCTTAATTTTAATGAGGTCCAATTTATGTGTTTTTTTTTTTCTAAATATTGTACTTTTGGTGTTTAAGAAATCTTTGATTAACTCAAAATTACTAAGATTTCCCCCTCTTTCTCATGACACTTTTTCTTATGTTTTAGCCTCATTTTCTCCTTCTTAAAATGACTTTTGGGCTTCCCTCGTATCTCAGTCAGTAAAGAATCTGCCTGCAGTGCAGGAGACCTGGGTTTGATCCCTGGTTTGGGAAGATCCTCTGGGGAAGGAAATGGCAGCCCACTCCAATATCCTTGCCTGGAAAATCTCATGGACAGAGGAGCCTGGTGGGTTGTAGTCCATGGGGTCACAACGAGTCAGGCACGACTGAGTGACTAACACTTACTCACTTACAATGACTTTCTCATCTCTATGCATCCAGAATACACTGGTACAAACAGCCCACTGTACACTGTTCTCACATGCAGTGGGAGAATAAGGAAGTATCTTTCCTGATGATTCCAGAAGAAAAGCACTTTGATCCCATGCCTATCTCTAATAAAATCAATCCTTATGGCCAAAGGGTAGATGAGTCCTTGGCCACAGCTGGGTATCATGCCCACTTCTAGGACTTGGTCTAGGAAAAGATTTCTCAAGAAAGATGGGCTCTAGAATATTGCCCCTGAAAAATCCATAAAACATGGCCACTGCGTACATACCTACCATTCCCTGTAGTTTTTATAAGCAATTGTTTGCATGGGAAGTGACTAGAAAGTCAACTGTCTTTTATTCTACTTTTTGATGTTTGTACAGTGAGACACATACTCGACATTTTTGTGGATTATTCCTATGATAGTAATTTCTGTGTATTAGGGTACTGATTGGAAGTGTCATCTGCAGAAATATGGATTTCCCTCGTGGCTGAGTGATAAAGAATCCTACTACAATGCAGGAAAGTGGGTTCCATCCCTGGGGTAGGTATATGCCCTGGAAAAGGAAATGGCAAATCTCCAGTATTCTTGCCTCGGAAATACTATGGAAAGAGGAGCCTGGCAGGCTACAGTCCATGGGGTCATTGAAAATTGGATACGCGTGATCATGGACGCATGCTGTAGAAATATACCATTTTTGGATCCTGTCCTTAAATATCCTTAGGAAAGAAAATTTTAGGGTGAAAGAAAAAGCTAGCATAAAAATGCAAAAATAATGTAAATGGGGTCATGAATACAGTGAGGAAATGGTCACACAGGAAAAATACTCCTGAGAAGTACTAAACTACTTTGTTGATATTACATACATTTTGATGTAAGACCAAAACATTAAAATAATGTTTTATAGTACTTTGAGTCTCTTCTGGTTTCTTAAAGTAAAGATGGAGTTGATAAGAAGATGTGATCATAATTATGAGAATATTAATGAAATATAATGGACACTTTAGACAGTCATTGCTAAATCTTCCCTTGGCCGGAAAAAAACCTCCTTCATTTTTGTCAAGAGCATTACTTATTTCTGGTCATATTTGATCCTGTGGTTTATTGAATAAATTAATAAATCCTACTTTTTACCTAAAAATGCATGTCTTTTTATGGATACTGGAAAGTTTTATAAACTTTATTTGCCAAGTACTCATTGGAGAAGGAAATGGCAACCCACTCCAGTGTTCTTGCCTGGAGAATCCCAGGGATGGGGGAGCCTGGTGGGCTGCCGTCTATGGGGTCACACAGAGTCGGACACGACTGAAGTGACTTAGCAGCAGCAGCAGCAGCAACGGTTGGAACTTCTTGAATATTCATTTTTCCCTTAGAGATGTATTGCAAATATGGTACACTAGCCACATGTGACTATTAAATACTTGAAAGGTGGCTAGACCTAGTTGAAGTTTTAAGTGTGAAATCACACAAGACTTTTGAAGAATTATTAGCATGAAATTATAAAATTGCTCATTAAGAACTTTTTTATACTGATTCCATATTGATATGATATTTCACATATATTTGAGTACATATATATGTGTATATGTGTGTGTGTATATATACATATATATACATACATATATATATATATCTTAGTGTGTTAAGACTATAAAATACCATAAACTGGGTGGTTTAAACAGCAGATACTTATTTCTGTTGGTGATGAAGGTTGGGAAGTTCACGACCAAGGTGCGGGTAGATCTGGTATTCAGTGAGGGCTAGGTTCCTGTACCCTGTGTCCTCAAAAGGTGGAGGGGCACGGGAGCTCTCTGGAGTCTTCCTTATAAGGGTACGAGGGGCTTCCCTGATGGTCCAAATGACTCCATGTTTGTAATGAAGGAGACACAGGTTTGATCCCTAGTTGGGGAACTAAGATCCACAAGGAAAAAAAAAATCTTCTATAAGAGCACTAATCTCATTCATGAGGATTCTGCCCTCATGACCTAATCACCTTCCAATGGCTCCAACTCATACATACCATCACATCGAGGATGAAGTTTCAACATATGAAATTTGAAAGAACACATTCAACTTGTAGTAGTTTATGTATAATTAATTCCATCTGCTTCCTTCGCATTTTTAAAATGTGGTCACAGTGACACATGTGGCTTTTGCACTTATTTTCGGATAGCGCAGCTTTAGAGCAAACGACATGTTTGAGTCATAAAGTACATATTACTTTATCAGTTCTTACATAATCTTAATCAAGTTCTAACATTCTACTGTTTTACCACTCTGACTACAGACCCATGGTTGAAATTAAAGGGTGACAATGAGAAGAAATTAGTTTTTAAAAATTAGCAATTTGTTTAAAATTTTTGATTTTTTGTATTTGAGAAATACGTATATAGTATATAATTATTTATGAGTATTAATGCAATAATGAAGAAATGTTTTATGGCTCTAGTGAGAACACTATTTGTCATTCCTCTCAACAATTTAATATAAAATAATTAAGCATTTTTATTTTAATGACTATGAGATGAAGTGAGAACAGGGTATACACATCATCTGCTGAGGGCAAAGCTCTAAAAGTCCAAGAGACGGCATTTATACTCTGAGCTCTCCATGAGTGACTGAGAGCAGATCATTCTGCTTCTCTGAATCTCAGTTTATCTGAAGAGCATATTTTAGATGACTTTCAGGCTTCTTTCAGTATAGCATTCTATATTTTACAGTTTAAAATAATTACTCCTCTTCTTTGGTTTTTTCCTTTCCTCCTCTTCCTTTGACTTTCTTTGGAGGCAGTGATCTCACCAACTCCCTGGTTGGTGGCAAGACTGGGGAAGTAGCAGCGAGGTCAAGGAAATGTAGAGCTGAGAAAGTGGCAGACACACGTGGCTAGGAATTTTGGCTCTTACAGGAGGACTGAGTGTTGACAAACAGTGGGAAATGGACTGAAACTGTGGAAGGAATGCAGAGTATGATGGCACATCAGTATAAGGCAGAGCAAACTAGGGTTTGATCTTACTTTCAAAATAATTTATAGACCAAAAGTTGAAGCAAAGAAAAATAGAAAAAGATGACTTTGTTTTTTACTTTAAAAAAATATCAACTGTACCAAAGAAAATGTATCAAGAACTCAGGAACTCAAACTACCCTTGGCTTAATGTTACTCTAGGACAACCTCATTGTTTCAGGTGACTATATTCATTCATTCAACAATATGCATTATCTACTTACTATAGTTCCTTGCTGCTGCTGCTGCTAAGTCGCCTCAGTTGTGTCTGACTCTGTGTGACCCCATAGATGGCAGACCACCAGGCTCCTCCATCCCTGGGATTCTCCAGGCAAGAACATTGGAGTGGGTTGCCATTGCCTTCTCCAATGCATGAAAGTGAAAAGTGAAAGTGAAGTCACTCAGTTGTGCCTGACTCTTAGTGACCCCATGGACTGCAGCCTACCAGGCTCCTCTGTCCATGGGATTTTCCAAACAAGAGTACTGGAGTGAGGTGCCACTTTTAAACCCACTTTCATGTAAGATATTTCCACTGCTCTTCTCTCTATAGGAAGCTTTTTTCCCTCTAATCAGTTTATTTATTATAATCTTAAAGAAATAGACTTGGGTTTGAATTTCAGAGCCCTTAATAAGAATACTTAACTTTTTTTTTTCAATAGCAGCAAAATTTTCCTCAATGCTAGTAGAGGATGATTCTTAGAAATGGCAATGGTCTTGTGTTCAAGTATTTAATACCTATTCCTTTTCTCACCCCTTGCCCCAGAAAATATGAGGCTTCCCATGGATGATGGATGAAGTCTAATACAACAGATCTTGGCTGATGACTAAGCAATAGAAGATTGTTTATTCACAGGAAGTTCATTCCTGAAGATTGTGTTTACCTGTTCAATTTTTATTTTTATTGGCTTGTACCTTTACATATTTAGTGAATATTGGGTCTGAAGTAACAGCTCACATTTTGCTTTTTATTTTTTCTGTAATAGCTGAAGTTTGTTTTAGTAGCTTTAACAAATGTTCCTTTTATCACTGTTTTGTGAAGCCAGGGTCATCTCCTACTATATATTATTATATATACACCGTTGTTTTTTGCGGATGATTGTTCTTTCCTACTGATCTTTCTCATGAGTCTTACATCATTACCACGGTATGTGCTGATAAAGATTCACAATGCATTTTCATTTCTGAGCATATGTTTCTTTTATTATTATTATTGTTTTTCATAGATTTTTCTCAACTCATTTGTTTACTTTGGAATCAATTTCTCAAGTACCAGTTAAAAAAAAAAAAGAGAGGGAGAGATTAACTTAGAAAGAAAAGCAAATTAGATCTGTATTTTAATACCATTTTACCTTGCAGGAATTCCAAGGCAAACCATTCAATATCACAGTAATCCAAGTCTATGCCCCAACCAGTAACGCTGAAGAAGCTGAAGTTGAACGGTTTTATGAAGACCTACAAGACCTTTTAGAACTAACACCCAAAACAGATGTCCTTTTCATTTTAGGGGACTGGAATGCAAAAGTAGGAAGTCAAGAAACACCTGGAGTAACAGGCAAATTTGGCCTTGGAATATGGAATGAAGCAGGGCAAAGGCTAATAGAGTTTTGCCAAGAAAATGCGCTGGTCATAGCAAACACCCTCTTCCAACAACACAAGAGAAGACTCTACACATGGACATCACCAGATGGTCAACACCGAAATCAGATTGATTCTATTCTTTGCAGCCAAAGATGGAGAAACTCTATACAGTCAACAAAAACAAGACCAGGAGCTGACTGTGGCTCAGACCATGAACTCCTTATTGCCAAATTCAGACTTAAATTGAAGAAAGTAGGGAAAACCCCGAGACCATTCAGGTATGACCTAAATCAAATCCCTTATGATTATACAGTGGAAGTGAGAAATAGATTTAAGGGCCTAGATCTGATAGATAGAGTGCCTGATGAACTATGGAATGAGATTTGTGACATTGTATAGGAGACAGGGATCAAGACCATCCCCATGGAAAAGAAATGCAAAAAAGCAAAATGGCTGTCTGGGGAGGCCTTACAAATAGCTGTGAAAAGAAGAGAGGCCAAAAACAAAGGAGAAAAGGAAAGATATAAGCGTCTGAATGCAGAGTTCCAAAGAATAGCAAGAAGAGATAAGAAACCCTTCTTCAGTGATCAATGCAAAAAAATAGAGGAAAAGAACAGAATGGGAAAGACTAGAGATCACTTCAAGAAAATTAGAGATACCAAGGGAACATTTCATGCAAAGATGGGCTCGATAAAGGACAGAAATGGTATGGACCTAACAGAAGCAGAAGATATTAAGAAGAGGTGGCAAGAATACACGGAAGAACTGTACAAAAAAGATCTTCATGACCCAGATAATCATGATGATGTGATCACTCATCTAGAGCCAGACATCTTGGAATGTGAAGTCAAGTGGGTCTTAGAAATCATCACTATGAACAAAGCTAGTGGAGGTGATGGAATTCCAGTTGAGCTCTTTCAAATCCTGAAAGATGACGTTGTGAAAGTGCTGCACTCAATATGCCAGCAAGTTTGGACAACTCAGCAGTGGCCACAGGACTGGAAAAGGTCAGTTTTCATTTCAATCCCAAAGAAAGGCAATGCCAAAGAATGCTCAAACTACCGCACTATTGCACTCATCTCCCATGCTAGTAACGTAATGCTTAGCATTCTCCAAGCCAGGCTTCAGCAATACGTGAACCATGAACTCCCTGATGTTCAAGCTGGTTTTAGAAAAGGCAGAGGAACCAGAGATCAAATTGCCAACATTCTCTGGATCATGGAAATAGCAAGAGAGTTCCAGAAAACCATCTATTTCTGCTTTATTGACTATGCCAAAGCCTTTGACTGTGTGGATCACAATAAACTGTGGAAAATTTTGAAAGAGATGGGAATACCAAACCACCTGACCTGCCTCTTGAGAAAAATGTATGCAGGTCAGGAAGTAACAGTTGGAACTGGACATGGAACAAGTGACTGGTTCCAAATAGGAAAAGGAGTATGTCAAGGCTGTATATTGTCACCCTGCTTATTTACCTTATATGCAGAGTATATCATGAGTAACGCTGGACTGGAAGAAACACAAGCTGGAATCAAGATTGTGGGGAGTAATCTCAATAACCTCAGATATGCAGATGGCACCACCCTTAGGGCAGAAAGCAAAGAGGAGCTAAAAAGCCTCTTGATGAAAGTGAAAGAGGAGAGCGAAAAAGTTGGCTTAAAGCTCAACATTCAGAAAACGAAGATCATGGCATATGGTCCCATCACTTCACGGGAAATAGATGGGGAAACAGTGGAAACAGTGTCAGACTTTATTTTTTTGGGCTCCAAAATCACTGCAGATGGTGACTGCAGCCATGAAATTAAAAGATGCTTACTCCTTGGAAGAAAAGTTATGAGCAACCTAGATAGTATATTCAAAAGCAGAGACATTACTTTGCCGACTAAGGTCCGTCTAGTCAAGGCTATGGTTTTACCTGTGGTCATGTATGGATGTGAGTGTTGGACTGTGAAGAAGGCTGAGCACCACAGAATTGATGGTTTTGAGCTGTGGTGTTGGAGAAGACTCTTGAGAGTCCCTTGGACTGCAAGGAGGTCCAACCAGTCCATTCTGAAGGAGATCAACCCTGGGATTTCTTTAGAAGGAATGATGCTAAAGCTGAAACTCCAGTACTTTGGCCACCTAATGAGAAGAATTGACTCATTGGAAAAGTCTCTGATGCTGGGAGGGATTGGGGGCAGGAGGAGAACTGGATGACAGAGGATGAGATGGCTGGATGGCATCACTGACTCGATGGGTGTGAGTCTGAGTGAACTCCGGGAGTTGGTGATGGACAGGGAGGCCTGGTATGCTGCAATTCATGGGGTCGTAAAGAGTTGGACACGATTGTGTAACTGAACTGAACTGAACTGAACTGAGTGATTCATGAACAGGTTCTGGCAGACACAGGTTTTTCTGAGGCCAGACTTCACATATCCCTCTCTTGTGCAATAGGCAGCTGTGATAGCAACACCAGTTTTCAGATGTTTCCTGACTTCAGAGAAGCAGGAACAGTTTCCTGATATTTGGATAACAGTTGCATGGCATGGCCTTGCAGTCTGGTGATAGTCTTATGACTTCCACTCTTCTGTTAATTCCAGTAAAATCTTAAATACCCGATTCCTTTTGGTGTGTGTGTGAAATACCTAGATGAATTTATCTTTCCTGCATTGAAACCTATCCCCATAAACAGATTTACAAAGTTCGGAATCTGTGTTATTATCTCACAAGATTGGACTTGACGGCAACAATAAGCTAGTGGAAAATGAGATACCGGTGGTCAATTACATAAGTAGAAAAACTATCTTTTAAATAATTACTTGAGGTTGTCTGGAGACAAGCGGCTGCTTAAGACAAACTTTGACACGTTATTTAGCAGCTTTCATAAGCCATTTTGATGGGACTAAGGGATACTCCTATGTCTGTGGATCAATGACTAATTCCAGAAGTAATGAACAGCTTAAAGAAAGATAATAAAATGTTCTAAATTTTTAATTTTGGTCTTATGGCATGGTCTGAGGGTATGAGACTTTCTTTTCTGACTATTGTAAGAATTTCTTACAGTTCAGAGTTGATGTAGTTAAAAACAAAACCAAATCTGATCTTGCAGTTTGCTTAATTCCAGCACAGTTTGAACTCATAGCTTCACTAGGTCTCTGTGTGAAATTTAGCACAGTGATTAGGAGAGAGTGGCTTTAAGCAAGAGTTAGGGACAATTGGTAGTTTGTATGAATCTGGGTTCTGTGAATCACCAAGTCTCAATGAGCTTCCTTGCCATTAGTAGTCCCTTCACAGATAAAGGTAGTGCTGTCTTGCTGGAAAGATCCTTCAAGGACTTTACCCGAAGCAGTTAACCTACAAAGGATACTGTTTCTCTTCATGTCCACCTCTCATTGCCATCAGATCCATATCAGAGTCAGATTCTATCCTGTGTTAGAAGAAATAATTAAAAAGTTGGAAGCGGAAGAAAATAGCTACACATCAAAAAGAATTTTAAATTCTTGATAATTTAATGTGGTAGACCCTTAGTAATATATGTGGGAATGAATTCCAAGAGTGCTGATGACTAAGGAAGAAATTTGTTAGTGTGGGTTGGATTGATGTATGCTGGTATAATTGCCGGGGATGTGGATTCAGTGTGTTAGCTTCAGTGTCTGAGAACAGCATTGAAAATCTTCTTCACCTAGCGTTGAACAGAAATCTCAGTGGTTCTCTTCATTAAGTTGAAGTGGGATACCAGGCTTCCCTAGAATAATAATGTGGTAGACACTAATGCTTGTCAGCAAATATTTCAAGTTTTCTATTGAGAATATCACACAATTGTGTTCCAGATCACCTTGTTAGTTAGTTGAGGGTGTGTAGGTCTGTTCAGTAAATTGTGAGAGAACATGGCACGTATCATTTACAAGCCAGAACATTTAATTGTTCATAATGCCACACTTCCAGAGCATCTCTTCCCTCTGCTACGTTGGCAGACAGTGTTTGAGATGGTGGCTGTTTCATCAGTTCGATTCACCGAGTATATCCAGTAATAGAACCCGTTTGCTGACCTGCAATGAACAAGTAGTATAGGTAAAACATGAGCATTTATTATGTACAAGCACTAAGATTTGACAATAGTTAGTATGGCATAATCTAATTTATCTTGATTTACAACTAAAGGAACTGAAACATTGAGAATGGATCATGTGTTAAAACTCCACTATATCGCTATGTACTCCAGGAAATTTCCAAAAATACTGGAAAATTCTTGAAGAAATGGGAATACCAGACCACCTTACCTGTCTCCTGAGAAACCTGTATGCAGGTCAAGAAGTGACAGAACCAGACATGGAACAATGGACTGGTTCCAAATCCAGAAAGGAGTATGTCAAGGCTGTATATTGTCACCCTGCTTATTTGACTTATATGCAGACTACATCATGCTAAATGCCAGACTGGATGACTCACAAGCTGAGATCAAGAGATGGGAAATATCAGTAACCTCAGATATGCAGATAATACCACTCTAATGGCAGCAAGTTAAGAGAAACTAAAGAGCCTTTTAATGAGTGTGAAAGAAGAGAGTGAAAAGGCTGACTTAAAACTCAGCATTCAAAAAACTAAGATCATGGTATCTGGTCCCATCATTTCATGGAAAATAGGGTGAGGAAAAATTGAAAACAATGACAGATTTTATTTTCCTGGGCTCCAAAATCACTGCAGATGGTGACTTCAGCCATGAAATTAAAAGACACTTGCTCCTTGGAAAAAAGCTATTACAAACCTAGACAGCATGTTAAAAAACAGAGACATTACTGACAAAGGTCCATCTAGTCAAAGCTATGGTTTTTCCAGTAGTCGTGTATGGATGTGAGAGTTGGACCATAAAGAAGGCTGAGTGCTGAAGAATTGACACTCGTGAACTGTGCTGTTAGAGAAGACTCTTGAGAGTTCTTTGGACTGCAAGAGGATCCTACCAGTCAATCCTAAAGGAAATCAGTCCTGAATATTCATTGGAAGGACTGATGTTGAAGCTGAAGTTCCAACACTCTGATGCAAAGAGCCAACTCATTGGAAAAGACCCTGATGCTGGGAAAGATTGAGGGCAAGAGGAGAACGGGATGACAGAGGATGAGATGGTTGGATGGCATCACTGACTGAATGAACATGAATCTGAGCAAACTCCAGGAGATAGTGAAAGACAGGGAAGCCTGGTTCACTGCAGTCCATGGGTTCACAAACTATCAGGCACGACTTAGTGACTGAACCATCACCACAACAACCACACATTGGCAAGAGAAGCATCTGTTTCCTTGGGAAGATCTGCTGTAACTTCCTTCTTAAAGCTGGAGATGACAGTGGAAGATGCCGTGATTGAAATGGATGCCTGATTTCAGTGGGATGATGAAATCTCAGAAATGCAGAGCTCTTCATCATCAGGCATAAAGTACATATAAATGCTATAATAGGTAACAGGACCAAGGTATGGATTGAAATGGTTTGATCCATAAGAATCACCCTGTCCCTAGGACTCAGAAACATCTACAAGAACAACATATTGACTCTTTCTTGACATGTGTGTCAAAAAATAGAACTCTACATTTGGATGACAGAGAGAGACCTGATTTAAGTAAAAAAAAGAAAAATGAGAGAGTAGAGAGATATGGATTCCCTAAAAAGAAAGACACTGCAATATTGTCACAATATTGTGTTATAAATGTTCTTCCTCAGATCCCTCTGCCTCCCTTTCCCAAAGGAATCGGTGGCCATTTATGTAGTCTTTATATGCTGAGAAAAGGGATACTCAGAATATTAGAAGAGTATTAATCACTGAGACCTAGTTATCTTATCTAAGGGCACTCTATGAGGAATGAATGACAAGTTCTGTTTCTAACCAACCCCCCCCCCCCCCCCACACACCCCTCTTCCCGCCACTGTAAGACAAAACCCCTTTTACGGTATGGAATATTTTAGATTAAGTCTGGTTTTTCTTATATAGTATAGAACTTTGGAATCGCTATGTTTTCTGGAATGTTTCCATGGAAAGATAGAAAACTTGTATCTTAACTATACACATATACATGTGTTACATATTGTTTAAAAAAAAAGCAATGTTCAAGTTTTAATTCTAATTTTAGGTAACTTGGACTGTACTTCCGGTTCTTCCTTTACTTTTAAAATGCTGGGCAATTCTGTTAGCCTCTTTGAACCTCTTTGAATCAGCAATAAAATGGGATGAATAATACATGAGGTATTTTACAAGGTTGTTGTGAGGCTTAAATAAAAGGATGCACTTGAACTTTTCTGCTTTGTAAATTGTAGAATGCTGTGGAAATGTTTCTTTTTCATCTCCTCTCGGACTCCCACATCAAAAAAATTTCAAGGGCAGGATTGTGGCTAATTCATTTTAAAATCCCCCAAATATCAAACATCATGTACTGTACATAACAGTTACTTATTGTTATGACAAAGTTACACTGAGAACTAAATATTAGCGCACGAGGATTAGAGGATTTAGGTGAACCGGGCGGCACCCTCCATTCCCTGACTCCCTCTCTATGTACTGTGTTTCACAGCAGCTAAGTAATGAAGGAGGCCTTAGCGAGGCCAAAGTAGTAACTGCACTGAGACCCAGAGGGAGCCTTTTAGTCCAGAGCTGTTTTACACATCCTCATTCATTCTACCTCTTTCTTGAATTCCCGGCTGACAATATCGTGCCTTTCAATGTCAGCAGGCATACCAACATCTCTGCCACCTTCCTAAGACCGTATCTTTGCCCAATCACAAACCTGTGCAACAAATACAAGAAGCTTCTAGTGGGGTCGATGCTTCCATAAACCTCTTCAGGATGTGTCCAAGTACTGCCTGATGCAAAAGGGAAGGTGGAGCTCTGGGGAAGCAGGATGTGAACTGTCAGTAACGGTGTTCCCCTGGAAGTCAAGGGCGCTAGACTCACAGGCATGTCCTGTCGTGTACTGAAGAGGACCTTGCTCTCTGATTCTATCTTGTTCACCTCTTCCAAAATCATTATGTTTTTATCTTATTTGCTTAGAAAGTGCGTAGCTCACTTCGGTGAAATGGTTTTAGCAATTAAGAAGCTCTAGAAATCAAGATATTAGCAAGTAGTATAAATTATTTCACCTTGAGTGGTGTATGAACCTACATACCTTAAGTTTTTAGAATCTAATTTCAGTAATTCCAGATAGTTAAACTATTTGCTTATTTGATTCATTAATTTTTGCAAGTTTACAGCTTCACTTGCAAAATGCATTAATTTCTTCAGTATTTTTACAGCAGGGATGAGTTTCATAGTCATAAAATATGAATCTATAAAAAAGAACCTATTTCAGAATCTTTCTCACTACTGACTTATCAGAAAGCTGTTAATAAAAATATCAGGGCAACACCTAGGAAACATTTACTCTGTATTTAAGTAGAAGGTGAACCTGAAATTGCTGGATTTGGTGAGAGCAAGAGTGTGAGGATGTGTATGTGTGTGCCTGTTTGGGTAGTGGAACAGCTGGAGATGAAAATCAAAGTCTTGATGCGTAACTCTAGATGTCACAAAATGTTATAGAAAAGTCATCTGTCATCGTGCTATCAGTGAATGTGCCCTCTATGTATACATAGCAGTCCTCTGCTCTCTGAGGTTGCTGCAGGCCATTTGGACTTTTCTGATTTAACTGTTTCTATGCTGCTGCTGCTGCTGCTAAGTTGCTTCAGTCGTGTCCGACTCTGTGCAATCCCATAGACCACAGCCCACCAGGCTCCCCCCGTCCCTGGGATTAGTTACTGTTGTGTTTCTTGTGATCAGCTATGTAGGAAATGCTTATTTCATTTCAGAAGAGATTGAAGTTCAAGCATATCGAGAACATTTATTTGCAAAAGTGGTGACTTGAACATTTTTCAAAAATTAAAAAGTATTGGATTTCTTTTAAGAGTTCACTTATTTTAGGGGTAAGTGAAGTGAAGTGAAATGAAGTGACAGTCACTCAGTCATGTCTGACTCTTTGCGACCCCATGAACCATACAGTCCATAGAATTCTCCAGGCCAGAATACTGGAGTGGGTAGCCTTTCCCTTCTCCAGGGAATCTTCCTAGCCCAGGGATCAAACCCAGGTCTCCTGCATTGCAGGCGGATTTTTTACCAGCTGAGCCACAACAGAAGCCCATTTTCAATAAGAACCAAGCTAGACCTACTAAAAGTTAGTCAGAACTGTCAAATAATTTCTGAAATAAATTTACTGTCAATCCTGAGATAATTCTGAATCCTAAGTTTTACTTAAAGAAAACAATTATAAAGTGGACTTGCTTTTGTGTTTTGAATAAAGAAGGAACATGAAGACTTTTCCTTTGACCTGCTTAGGGACCCAAAGTCTGTAAAAATCTATCAAAGAATTTTGCATATCAATTAACTCTTTGGTCATAAATTGTAGCCACCACTATCGTCTATAATCAATCTTTTTTTTTCTCCTTTAAAAATATTGTGCTTATTTCCTTTTTAATAGTAGTGATCATGGTTTCTGAGGCACAGCCAAAAATGGAACAGAATATTTGAATTCTGGAGGTATTAAAATTTTTGCTTTACATATTACTTTAATCTTGTACTGTGTGCATATGTGCTAAGTCATTTCAGTCATGTCCAACTCTTTGTGACCCCATGGACTGTAGCCCACCAGGCTCCTCTGTCCATGGAATTCTCCAAGTAAGAATACTGGGGAGGGCTGCCGTGCCCTCCTCCAGGGGATCTTCCCAACTCACGGACTGAACCCGGTCTCTTACACCTTCTGCATTGGCGGGTGGGTTCTTTACCACTAGCACCCCTTGGAAACCCAATGTTGTGCTACTGCTACATAGAATTGTTGAAATAAGTATGGAAAATTCACAGGGATATTTACATATAAAACATTTTTTAAAGTTACTGAATTCCCCTAAAGACACTGTAATGTTTTTGGATCTTTATATAAAGAACTCAATTGAAAAGATTTTGTATCTATTTCAGTCAGTGATATCCAGCCACACAAATACAGGTCTACTGTTAATTAAAACAAGTGTTTCATATGTTTGAATGGATATAATATACCAACAAATTCAAAATGAATATTGTCTCTGAGCATTCTCATTGTTGTTTCTTCCACTATATTCTACTTTTTATATAAGTAAAATGTTTGTTCATAGTAGTAAGTGTGATGTAATGTCAAGAAGGCAACAATTCACATTCTATGAAAATATTGTCATAAAAACTTCTAAAAACCCAAAGGAGATATTTTAATCATTCTATTTATAATGAGCCATTTCTATTGTTGATCACATCTTTCCTTAGAAAGAAAATATTCAAAATAGCTTAAATATTTTTTTAAAAAACTTTACTTGCATCTACAGGTAAGATTAGCCTTGGAAAAGTAATCTTAGATTTGCCAGCAATAGGTGTTAGAATAAAAGAAACCTCAGGAATTACAGTAAATGTATTTTCTTTTTGATTCTTTTTCAAATTCTTTTTCCACTTAGCTCATTATAGAATACTGAGCAGAGTTCCCTGCGCTACACAGTGGGTCTTTGTCCATCTGTTTTAAATATAGCACTGTGAACTTGTCAATCCCAGACTCCCAATCCATCCCTCCCCTTTCCCTTCCCCCCATAGCCATTAAGTTCATTGTCTGTTTCTATGTTGTAGATAAGTTCATTTGTGTCATTTTTCATTTTTAGATTCCACATATAAGTGATATCATGTGCTATTTGTCTTTGTCTAATTTGCTTCACTTGATGTCATAACGTCTGAGACCCTCCATGTTGCTGGGAATGGCGTGACTTTACTCTTCTTTATGAGAGTGATATTCCACTGTATATGTGCACCACATCTTGTTTATCCGTTCCTCTGTCAATGGGTGTTTAGGTTGATTCCATGTCCTGGCTATTGTAAACAATGCTGCAATGAATACTGGGGTGCATGTATATTTTCAAATCAAGTTTTTCTCCAGACATATGACCAAGAATGGAATTGCTGGGTCATATGGTAGCTCTGTTTTTAGATGTTTAAGGAACCTCCTTACTGTTCTTAGTGACTGTACCAGTTTACATTCCCACCAACAGTGTAGGTGGGAATGTAAATTAGTTTCTTCACACCCTCTCCAGCATTTATTGTTTGTAGAGTTTTTGATGATAGCCATTCTTATTGATGTGGTTGATAGCTCATTGTAGTTTTGATTTGCATTTCTCTAATAATTACTGATGTTGAAAATCTTTTCATGTGCCTCTTGACCATCTGTATACCTTCTTTGGAGAAATGTGTTTGTAGGTCTTCTGCCCATTTTTGATTGGGTTCCTTGATTTTTGGTATTGAGTTGCATGAGCTGTTTGTAAATTTTGGAGTCTAATCCTTTGTTGGTTGCATCATTTGCAAATATTTTCTCCCATTCTATTGGTTGTCTTTTTGTTTACAGCTTCCTTTGCTGTGCAAAAGCTTTTGAGTTTAATTAGGTTCCATATGTTTATTTTTGTTATTATTTCTATTACTGTGGGAGATCGAAAAAGATACTGCTGCCATTTTTGTCAGGGAGTGTTCTGCCTGTTTTTTCCTCTAAGAGATTTATAATATATGGTCTTTAATTTAGGTCTTTAATCCATTTTGTGTTTACTTTTGTGTATGGCATTAAACAATATTCTAAGATCTTTTTTTTTTATGTAGGTGTCCAGTTTTCCCAGCACCATTAATTGAAAAGACTGTCTTTCCTCCATTGTATAATCTTGCCTCCTTTGTTGTAGATTAATTTATCACAGGTACATGGGTTTATTTCTGGGTTTTCTATCCTGCTTCATTGATCTGTATTTCTGTAGCAGTGTTGTACAGGTTGAAGTCAGGGAGACTGATTCATCCAGCTCTGTTTTTCTTTCTCAAGATTGTCATTGAGAGAATCTCCAGGACTTGTTTTCCACAGTCGGAACAAGTCTTATAAAATAAAGTCAAAAGGAAAAAAGATAGGGCACTTTAACCTGTTCTAAGCAAAACCAAACCCAACAAAACAAAAAACCCAAGGATTTCCCTTTGGGCTTATCCATGGGAAGCATTTCAGTAACCACGTACCCAGGTTTCTGAGTGGCTCTTTGGCTTGGCATGTTGAGTCCTGGGCATTGGGTCTACATGCGTGCACAGGATGCTACCTCTGCTATCACTGTGAGGGCACAGCAGCACCAGCCATGTGCCGTGTGGGGCCTCTTCTAACTGACAGAGAAAACTTGGGTTGTTGTGGCGGTCTTATAACTGACAGGAGGCTTCTGATGGATCGAATCAAATTATTAATTCAGAACTCTCAAGGTTTGTCATCTCTCCTCTCTTGCATCTGTTTACTCTTCTGAAAAGTCAAACGAACAAATTAAAAGTGCTAGCAATCATAAAATGAATTCTGCTCAATTTTGAGTGTTCAGAGCTCACCTGTCAGGAATAATTTAGCTTGTTGTCCTAGACCCCTTCATGGTTTATGTGAGTGGGTCTATGTTAGACAGTCTGCTGAGATGAGCTCATTTGAGGCAACTGCTGCATTCTCTTCACCCTATTCTCCGGTTTGCTGCTCTCTTGTGAGTGCTGGACTGGTGTTTCATTCAAGGGACCTCTGGTGCTGTACCTTAAATAACCCAGTGTAGAAAGAAAAAACAATAAGGTAGTTTTGAGCATAAGTTCAAGCACAAAACCAACAAATGATTACTGATAGTGTGTGCATAATGGCAATTTACAAGAGCTTTGTAAATTACTTCGTTACTATCTATGAAACAGAGAACAAGTAAACTTCACTAAGCATCACTAGATTCATCTTTAAAATGGGATAATTATTTAAGATGGAGATAAAAATACAATAGATATTAAATATTATTAAAAAGAAGTATATTAAATTAAAACTTACAGTTATCTATTAATGAATGTATCATAATTTAGTATCCAGTTATGTAGGAAAGTGTTCTGGTAAGTTATATTATTGTTCCCAGATGTTTGAAGCTCCTCCCAAGGGAAGAATTACAATTCCCTGACCCACAGACATCACACTTGGCCATATGACTTACCTTGGCCAGTGAAACTGAACAGAAGTGATACTTGTCACTTCTGAGCATAAACTTTAAGAGCCACTGTGTGGTTCACCATTTCTTTTTCCCCTGTGCCATGAAAATCAGACAAATGTGGATGGAGCCTGCATCACCATCCTTGATTCTCGTATTACACCAAAGTGTGAAAATGCAGTCTATCTGTAATGAATTCCACCAGTAGGAAATAAACCATTTTTGTAAGCAACTAAGATTCTGAGATCCTTTGTTACTGCAGTATAACCGCACCCCCCAAGTCTCCCCAACCCCCGCCCACAGGAATATTTTACTTTGGGCCCCATGACTAAGCCATTCCCAAAATAAACACAGAGAAGGTTTCTTCATTTGGTGTGTGTCTTTTCCAGTGGAAGAAACATTTCCTTCCAGCAAATGAATTTTAGGTTTGGCACTAGACTGAAAGCATTTTGGGGTCTCCTGGTGCTTTGTTTTCTGGTAAATTGCAATTGTGGGTACTGATGCTTCACAACTCTACATAGCAGGCAATTACTACTAGTATTTCTCAAATGGTCCCTTTCTAAAAACAACTTATGAATATAAAAATCAAAAGCCAAAGTTTCATTGTTCTTTGCTTGGAATGAATCCCGGACAACTGCATTGAATTTATTCATAATACATAAAAAGAAAAGGCTTAAGAAAATCTCAGTGGGAGTAAGAAGAGAAGGTAGGAAATTGGCAAGATAATGAAAATGAAATTTTACATAATCTTAAGGCAAAGAAGAGGCAAGGTCAGGGCTTTTTAATTAGAAATTTTATACCTTTGAAAATTAGACTTATTTACTTATAGTATTGTATGTGTTTGACCATTAAATGTCTGTTTGAGTTCCAAATGTTAATTTCAAGGATGTCAGCTACTAACTTTTAATGGTGAGTCTCTTAAAGTTTTTAGTTTAGAGGCTGAATATGCAATAGAGCCTAAAGTTAGGTTCTCTTGGTTCAGGGTGTAGAGAGTTGTAGGCATGATCTTCATAATATACATGAAAAGTGATCATATTTTAAATGTATCAAGGAAAATTCAGTTCAGTTCAGTTCAGTTCAGCCGCTCAGCCGTGTCTGCCTCCTTGCGACCCCATGAACCTCAGCATGCCAGGCCTCCCTGTCCTGGCAAGGAAGATTGCTGTTTCATATTTTATTTCAGATAGGTCACAATGATAATTTTTAGTATTGAAAAACTATTATTTCATGTATTAATTGGCTGAACTGCTGTTACAAAATACTGCAGACTGAATGGCTTAAATAGCACAAGTTTATTTTCTCACAGTTTTGGAGGCTGGAAACCTGAGATCGCATTGCCAGCATGGTTGGGTTCTGGTGAGGGTCCTCTTCGTGGCTTGTAGGTGCCTTCATTTTTGCTGTGTCCTCACCTGATGGAGACAGATCTATGGTGCCACTTTCTCTTCCTATAAGGGCACCAGCTCTGCTGGATTAGGGATTCACCCTTATGACCTTATTTAACCTAACCACCTCCTTGAAACCTTATCTCCATTTCAGTCACATAGGGGGTTAGGAATTCAAAATGTGAATGTTGGAAAGGGGACAGCTCAATCCATACCAACTCCTGATTTACTCATTGATCAAACTGGTTATTCATATTAAATTCAGGAATAAACCAAGGGTACCAGCACAAAAAGCTTTGACATTAGAGATCTTTAAATTCTTTAGGGACTTTTCATCAGATAATTAAAGACCAATTTCATATTTCATTATTTATTAAAAAAGAATCAAGTAACCACTATATGTGGGGTGTTGTTCCAGATAGAGGTGTATCCAGAACAATACATACGAAAACTCCTGTCTTGGTGAAATGTATATTTTGGAGAACATTACAAGTGAGTCAGTACAACCTATAAGTAGATCTTGGCATTCTTGAACTGAGGTGCAACTATATAAAATAACTGCCTTAAATATAATAGATTTAAGAGTGTACAACATCAATCATATACACAGAAATCCCAGTTATTTTAAATAAGAGAATACAGTCTTCCTCAGATGATGTTGAGAGGACCTTACCACTTCAAGGCATCTCAATGCCATCTGGCTTATAAAATTAGTCTCTTATAAATAAACATTAAATCAAGTTCAGCATTTTCCCTTTCCCCCTTCGCCTGCCTTTTCTCAAGGCCTGATCTCAGTCTGGACTGGACTTACACATTTTCTGGCTGGAAAAGAGTTTTTGTCCCCATCTGTCTACCGGGAATTTAGTGTGCTCTGCTCTCGGGGCGTCAGCTGTTTTCACAGTGTTGAAGAGTTCATGCCAGGTTAACTCAGCTCTTTTCCCCAGGCTAAATACAGCTCACAGGGATTGCCCTTGGCGAGTGTCTCCTAGCACCAGCTGGTGGTGATCCCCTCTGGGTCCCAGCCCGTTTCTTGTGACCTTCTTAGACTCTGCTGCCTTTTCTACCTGCCCCTGCTCTGTGCTGGTCCTCTGAGAAGGAATCTTCTTGTGTCTTGGGATTTCAGCTCAGAGACAGAGGGGGGTGTGTGTGTGTGTGTATGTGTCTGCACACACGCACAGAAGTCTACACATTCTTACCACTTTCTTTAGGCATTTGCTGTCCAGCTCTGAAGCATTCTCCTTTCTTTTGCTTGGGAAGTACTGTGGGGTCATAAATGCTTCTTTCTTACTCTGTGGCTTAAGGTGAAAATCCTATAGTTTGGTTACCAGTTTCTGCTTATTGCTATTTAAAACATCTTTATCATTGCTACGATTTAGAAGATTCTTTTGCTTTTCTACAAAGCTTGGATTCTTAAAATTGTTGTCTCTGAAGACAGCATTAAGTGTTAGCTTTAGAAGTTGAAGTCTGAGCTTCGTCACCTTTGCTTTTGGTTGGTTTCTGCCCTCTTGAATCTGAGGATGCCTCATAGCGTGGGTGGAGAACATCAGGGCAGCAAGAATGACCAGGAATAACAGTCACCAGATAACATTTCAAAACATTGTCCTCAGTCATGAGAGCTTCAAAAGACATGAGAAAATAAAGTTAGTGCTCACCAACACTATGATCCAGGAAAATGCTTCTTTTGTTTTAGAAACAATGGATTACATTTTTAAAAGTTGGAGCTTAAGTTATTAATGTCCTGGGATGAAGTTAGCATGTTTTTGTGCATAAACTATTACAAATAATAAACATGCTTTTGGTCAGTTACCAAAAGTATGAATATTCTGCTAAAATGATTGAAACCAGTTTTGGCCTGGATGGCATCTAAAGGCTTTTGCATCAACAATGTAAAAGGTGTAAATTTAGTTACCCCAAAGCTAAAAGTCTTGGTAATACTGTCTTTAGCCTTATATGCAGATAAAGAAACCATCAGATTTCAGAGGAAACAGTAAAAAGATCACATAATTATTTAAAATTCATGAAAAATCTCACTATAAATGGTATCATTACTTTGCCGACTAAGGTCTGTCTAGTCAAGCCTATGGTTTTTCCAGTAGTCATGTATGGATGTGAGAGTTGGACTGTGAAGAACACTGAGTGCCGAAGAATTGATGCTTTTGAACTGTGGTGTTGGAGAAGACTCTTGAGAATCCCTTGGACTGCAAGGAGATCCAACCAGTCCATTCTGAGGAGATCAGCCCTGGGATTTCTTTGGAAGGAATGATGCTAAAGCTGAAACTCCAGTACTCTGGCCACCTCATGGGAAGAGTTGACTCATTGGAAAAGACTCTGATGCTGGGAGGGATTGAGGGCAGGAGGAGAAGGGGACGACAGAGGATGAAATGGCTGGATGGCATCACAGACTCGATGAACATAAATCTGAGTGAACTCCGGGAGTTGGTGATGGACAGGGAGACCTGGCATGCTGCGATTCATGGGGTCGCAAAGAGTCGGACAGGACTGAGCGACTGAACTGAACTGACATATCCATTTTGGCAGTTTAGAATTTGAGAATAGTGAATCCCCAAGATTTCCTCCATTCCCCCTACCCTTCTTCAGTATTTCCATCACATTGTTCCTTCAGGCCCTTTTCCAGTATTTATAATAACTTATATGGCATCTCTTAACTTTCTAATTCAGTATCTCCCCCAGTGGACCTGAGTGCCCAGGAAGGCACACACCATGCTTGTTACGCTCTCTACCCACTCTGCCTGCAGAGCCACAGACAGCACGCCTGTTTGCTGGGCGCCCGGTAAACAGTAATGACACCAGAACGGCCCCATTTGCCTTTGTCTCCATAAGGAGAGTAACTTTGAAGTAGTTTGTGATGATTCAGATACCTGAATTTAGATACAGAACAAAAGGGACTATGATCAAGACTGAGGCTTCTCTGAGGCTCAAACTCTTCTCAGAATCAGAGAAACAGATTCTTCCTCTTCCAAAGTGCTTCTGGAAATCTTCCAGTTATACCTACAGAAGATTTTCTCGGAGGAGCCTATTTAGAATGCAGATATGGTAACTCCTGATGTTATTTAACCAGTCAGATTGTAGTACACTGAATTCATACAGGGCCACATGAAGTGTTTTTATCTATAGTCCTCAGAATATGGGCAGTCTTAAAAATAAGCATATATCCGAGAGCCTGGGCGGAGAGGGAGGAAAACTTCCTGGCTGGGGCTCCGGGCCCGCTCCCTTTGCCAACCCTCCAGTCCCGCCTACCGGTGCCCTTCGCTTCCCCACCCCTCTCCCGGCACCCCCAGTGTCCACCATGGCCAAAGCCTACGACCACCTCTTCAAGTTGCTGCTGATCGGGGACTCAGGGGTGGGCAAGACTTGTCTGATCATTCGCTTTGCAGAGGACAACTTCAACAACACTTATATCTCCACCATCGGAATTGATTTCAAGATCCGCACGGTGGATATAGAGGGGAAAAAGATCAAACTGCAAGTCTGGGACACAGCTGGCCAAGAGCGATTCAAGACAATAACTACTGCCTATTATCGTGGAGCAATGGGCATTATTCTAGTATATGACATCACAGATGAGAAATCCTTCGAGAATATTCAGAACTGGATGAAGAGCATCAAAGAGAACGCCTCGGCTGGGGTAGAGCGCCTCTTACTGGGGAACAAGTGTGACATGGAGGCCAAGAGGAAGGTGCAGAAGGAGCAGGCTGATAAGTTGGCTCGGGAGCATGGAATCCGATTTTTCGAGACAAGTGCTAAATCCAGTATGAATGTAGATGAGGCTTTCAGTTCCCTGGCACGGGACATCTTACTCAAGTCAGGAGGCCGGAGATTGAAAAACAACAGTAAGCCCCCCAGCACTGACCTGAAAACTTGTGACAAGAAGAATACCAACAAGTGCTCCTTGGCCTGACGACTCCTTTCTGCCTCTCCACCCTAAGCCTGGAGACTGAATCTGAGGAAGGCGGGGCTGAGGGACTGGGCAGGGGAGAAATAGCAAATGGGGCTTGGAGGGGTAGAGATGGGTAGATGGTAGAAGAATGGGGAGAATATGGAGAAGAAACAAAGGAAGGAGAGAGAAGGAAAGAGGAAAAGAAAGGAAGCAGGATAGAGTGGGAAGGAGAGGCAAGAAAAAGAATTGGGAAGGTGAGAAGGAAGTAGGAAGAGAGGGAGGAGGAAAGGAAGATAGATGGTCCTAGGCCTCAGACCTTCTCTGGGTTTCCAGGGCAAATATAAATGTAAATAAAAGTTGATTTATTGTTACTGGATTGGGCTTTAGGGTCCTGAGAGAGGCTGGCTCAGTACCACCCTCTGAAGGTTTGGTCCTATGCTGTCACTCTGCATGGTCTTTCTCAGTATTAAAGGCCACCGTTTGCACAAAAAAAAAAAAAAAAAAAAAAAAAAAAGCATATATCCTTAAATGATTAGCTCCTTTCTTTCATATCTCTCCTAATAAAATTTATTTCTTATCTTTGTTAATTCTCTGACAATCAATCTGTAGGTTAAATCCAAAATAGACTGGCTTTTTGTTCATTTTTCTCATAGCTAGTGCTTTGAGAACTAATGCTCTCAAGTCAGATGGTATGTTAAAATTTTTATTATCAACTTTAATTTTATTTGAACTTATATATACAGGAATACCTTTAGAAGGTTTTTTACCAACAAAGGAAAGGACTATTAAAACATTTGATGTTAAAAATTTGTGAACTTGATGCAATCTCATTTAGTCATTTGCTATTATTATCTTAAGAGTGAAGATGATGATGCTGAGAAGTCCATCTGATATGTGTGTTTCCTTAGCCTTATCTGGTTTCCATGGTGTCTTCTCCTAAATTAGCTCTTCTCTGTTGGTCTCACTCATGCCACTCTTATTTAGTCTCCCAGATTTCTGAGGCAACAGATCATACAGTAAAAAGGCTGAATATCAGAAATGAAAAACTGATGGCCTGATGTAGAAACCGTTCTTACCACAAATGATGGTTTCAGAATCCTACCCTAACTTTGTGGAACAATGGAACTCAAAGTTTTAGTGGACTATCTGTCAGGCATTAGTTTGATGCCAAATGATAGATTTTATTTTGGCTTTTAAACATTTATTTAACCCCAGACTCAGCCATTGTGTAAATTAGTAGGTCCAGCAGTAGTATGTGATTTGGGTATAAGTACTTTTTTCCCCTTCTATTTTTGGGGCATAAAAGAAGAAAGGAGGGCAGAAAAAATAATGCTTTTTGTTTGTAAATGAAGGACTGGGATTGGGATGGAGGTTGGAAAAAACAGGCAGTTTCCTTTTAGATTTATTTCAGCTGAAGCAACACACTATTGAACTTCAGAATAAAGAGCCAGTGGATGACAATAATTTACTTTTTATTAAATACTGGCCGTACAAATATATTTCTAAGCTGGTTCTTTTTCTTTTGAAGTTTACTAACTAGGAAATTAGGAAAACAACACAGCTGAACCTTGAACAGTGCAGGTTTGAATGGCTCAGGCCCATTTATATGCAGATGTTTTTCAATATTACATAAGAGAGTACTGCACCATTGGTGGCTGGGTGAACCTGAAGATCTGGAACTGTGGATACTGTAAGTTACATCTGATTGTAAGTTATATGCTAACTACAAGTTACATGTAGATTTTCAACTGTGTGTAGGGTCAATGCCCCTAACTACTGTATTGTTCAAGACATCCAAAAGACACAATGTTGAGAAAGAATTAAGAGTATCTCTGTGTCCTTGCAGTCGTTGTGTGTGGTTGTTATTATCCCTGCATGGTCTTTCAGAAGCCGTGTAATGTTCTTGATGAGTTTCAGTGTATTCTGGGACAACTAGGAATTACTGGAAGTCTTCACTCCAGGAGGATATTTATTTGGAGATTTCAGAGAGAAGTACTTTGGAGTACTAACACATTTTCAGAGAAAGGAAGATATTCTTTCATTTATCCACTCCCATATTCAACAAATATAAACTGTGTGCCTACTTTGTGCATAACAAAACAATAGATGAGACAGATACTAACTACTATTTTTGCCCAACTCCAGGAGGAACCAAATTGCCATAGAACCTTTGCCCTCATAGACCAAACAGTTTAGCTGGGGAGAGAGACACTAATTAAATATTACCCGAACACTCAAACTACCGCACAATTGCACTCATCTCACATGCTAGTAAAGTAATGCTCAAAATTCTCCAAGCCAGGCTTCAGCAATACACGTGAACTCCCTGATGTCCAAGCTGGTTTTAGAAAAGGCAGAGGAACCAGAGACTAAATGGCCAACATGCACTGGATCATTAAAAAAGCAAGAGAGTTCCAGAAAAACATCTATTTCTGCTTTATTGACCGTGCCAAAGCCTTTGACTGTGTGGATCTCAATAAACTGTGGAAAATTCTGAAAGAGATGGGAATACCAGACCATCTGACCTGCCTCTTGAGAAATCTGTATGCAGGTCAGGAAGCAACAGTTAGAACTGGACATGGAACAACAGACTGGTTCCAAATAGGAAACGGAGTATGTCAAGGCTATATATTGTCACCCTGCTTATTTAACTTCTATGAGTACATCATGTGAAATGCTGGGCTGGAAGACGCACAAGCTGGAATCAAGATCACCTCAGATCGTGATTCCTCAGATTGAGGAATCTCAATCACCTCAGATATGCAGATGACACCACCCTTCTGGAAGAAAGTGAAGAAGAATTAAAGAGCCTCTTGATGAAAGTGAAGAGGAGAGTAAAAAGTTGGATTAAAACTCAACATTCAGAAAACTAAGTCATGGTATCTGATCCCATCACTTCATGGCAAATAGATGGGGAAACAGTGGCTTACTTTATTTTTCTGGGCTCTAAAATCACTGCAGATGGTGATTGCAGCCATGAAATTAAAAGACACTTACTCCTTGGAAGGAAAGTAATGACCAATCTAGACAGCATATTAAAAAGCAGAGACATTATTTAGTCAACAAAGGTCCACCTAGTCAAGGCTATGGTTTTTCCAGTGGTCATGTATGGATGTGAGAGTTGGACTGTGAAGAAAGCTGAGTGCCGAAGAATTGATGCTTTTGAACTGTGGTGTTGGAGAAGACTCTTGAGAGTCCCTTGGACTGCAAGGAGATCCAACCAGTCCATTTTAAAGGAGATCAGTCCTGGGTGTTCACTGGAGGGACTGATTTTGAAGCTGAAACTCTAATACTTTGGCCACCTCATGCGAGTTGACTCATTGGAAAAGACCCTGATGCTGGGAGGGATTGGGGGCAGGAGAAGGGGATGACAGAGGATGAGATGGCTGGATGGCATCACCGACTCAATGGACATGGGTTTGGGTGTATTCTGGGAGTTGGTGATGGACAAGGTAGCCTGGCGTGCTGCAGTTCATGGGGCCACCAAGAGTCAGATATGACTGAGCGATTGAACTGAACTGAACTAGAAATATGGTGAAAATATATCCTGGGAAAGAGAGGAGAGGTCTGATGTTAATTGTAGCAGTGGAAGGTTCTATAAGAGCATGATGTCTGTACCAGAGAGTTAAGAAAGCCTATAAATTAATACACAAAGAAAGGAAAAGAATCAAAGATGATATTGAAGTAGAAGATCAGCGATGAGAGCATCTGCCCTTTCTATTTGGTACTGCTCCAAAAGTGAGTGGGCACGTGTGTGAGACGTGGACACTCTGGTGACCTGTACTCCCTGAGAACATGGTCACTGACCCTTAGGTAGAAGCTCATGTAAGTTAGAAGCTAAGTAAAACCAAGGAAAAGAATTTGGAACTCTGAGTTGGTGAAGGCAAGACTGTGAGAGTGATTCCTAAGGAACAGATGCAAGGGGGAAGGGACAAAGGGGAGAGCAGATATGGGCAGATGAAGTGATTTCAGAAGCTAATAATAAAATTCAGTTTATGGGGTATCTAATACATGCCAGATCCTGTGCTAGAGGTAGAAACCTGTGGTAGATTGTGCTGACTCTAAAGCATATCTTTTTTTTTTTTTTACAATATAGAAAATTTTGGTGTGTTTTTATAAAGCTTTTGGTGGTCAATGATAAGAAAACTAATTTTATATTACATATACTTCATACAAGCCAGCTTTTGTGTTTAAAAGACAGTTAGAAATTAAATGAATTTTTTTCTATTATATAAGTTGTAGTGAGTTTATGCTTCATAAACTTCTCCATATTAAAAATGGTGGCTAGTTTTATCCAGCCAGGGCAGAGATGCCTAGGTTTATGGTGTCTTAATGTCCTGTGGCAGCCACAAAGGGGATAGGGAGAGAGCAGATGGAGTGTTTGGTTCCCCTTCTGACTTCAGTCTGATTAGCTCTGATTTTCTTAAGTGGACTAACTGAAGTTTTACTTGGGTATGTTTTACAAAGTTTTTTCCTAATAAAAGTAATGTTTATAAACCCTGAAATCAGTGTGAATCCTGAAATTCTACTAGTCTTCCAACCAGTGATCATTCCCTGAAATATTATAAGCTTATTTGAAAATTTGAAAGCCACTAAAGATTGTAGTTTAAAAAATAATGTCATATAACTCAAATTCATTTAAACATCAATCAACAAGCTGTTCTTCATAACAAAATTATAGCATAAAGTTTCATTTTTAGCTTCCCATTTCCCTTTAAACCAGTTGTGTAACTTCAATTTATGCAGGTTCATTTTCTCCCCAAACTTGCTTGCTTTGTCCTTTATCTTGTCCTCTAAATTATGCACATCAACTACCTCCAATAATTTTAAAATGGAAATTGTACCACCTCCTAAGAATAGTGTCTCAACACAGCATGCTATGGTTTAGCGGTTTTCACTGACAGCATCTCTCCTAGTATTTTAATCAAACATTTACTTAGATCTTTCTGACACAGTAATCATACTACTTTATGTGAGAAACAGCATTCTGATGCAGACTTTCTCCTCTGAGGTTTAAAAAAAAAAAGACAATACTGGAAAATACAAACTCGTTATGAGCTTAGAACACTGATTTTATCAAAAAGACTCGAAAAAGATTCGACATATTCACTACCTAAGGAAGAAGGTATTTACCACAAAAGTCTTTATAGATCAGAATGAGTGAAATGATTTTAAAAGTTCAGAACAGTCAGTGCCCCTGTTAAGGTTAACTAATTACCCATATCCTGACCCTAGCTGTCCTCGCTAATTTGAATTTTCTGGAATACTGCTGATCCAGGTTGGACACGCTTTATGAAATTAACTTGTTTCCTAATTCTTCCATACTTAAACTTTCACCCCCTTATTTGTTCACGTATTCACTCATATATTCATTTATAAATACAGAATTGATGGAGTAACCTCTCCGTCCTAGGCACAGTTTTGGCCGCAGGAACATATCCGTGGAGAGAATTAATAAAATCCCCACCCTTTTGGAGGTTGGATAATCCTTTCATGGGGAGCCAGGCTCTAAAGTCAGACTTCCTGGAGGTACCCGGGCTCTGCCTGTGTAACCTTGGGCAAGCTGTTTAACATCCAGCGCTTGTTTCTGTGTAAAGAAGAGAACATTAGTTTCAACTTCATAGGGGTATGTACAGGTCAAATGATTTAGTACGGTATTTGTAAAGCATTGAAAAGAGTACTTGACTTCTATTGGGAGCACAGTAAGTTGGGTCTTATTATAAATAAGTGAGTAAATGTAAGATATTATTTTGTATGGGCACAATGCTGTGAAGAAAATCGAAGTAATAAGGAGTTAGAGAGTGAATAAAATTGGGGTAGGTGGTGTGGCTAGTCAGGTCGGGGAAAGGTTCTCTGAGAAAGTGACATTTGACCTGAGCTCCACAAAGAAGTTGATTGTTACCTCAAATTGAAGACTGAAAGCCAGAAGAGCCTCGAACATGTGCGTGATCAGCAGTCTTGTGCCCTATTTATCCGTCTCTTGAGGCCTTTTTCTGGATTTCTGGGATTGTTGGATGAGAAAGAATGATGAAATGGAATCAAACAAGGATAGGCTGAGAAACCAAAATTTAAAACTCAAGCCAACTCTCTTCTTCTTTTTTTCACAATAAAAACAATAGTCAAGGTTTTAAAATGATAGTCTGTTATGTACATACACCAAAGAAAGAATCTCAGGCCATTTACCTGGGGTCTCTGACCTACATGATATATATGTAGATCACCTTAGCTGATTGGTTTCTGAGTTCTGTCTCCATGAAGTCATGTTCCTTACAAAGTCCAAGAGATGCTCTGAATTATTCTTTCTGAGAATATATGTACACTGGTCTGGGAGCTTCCCTGATGGCTCAGCGGGTAAAGAATCCGCCTGCAATGCAGGACATACAGGACACGTGGGTTCAGTCCCTGGGTTGGGAAGATGCCTTGGAGGAGAAAAATGGCAACCCACTCCAATATTTTTGCCTGAAAATCCCATGGACAGAGGAGCCTGGCAGGCAACTGTCCAAAGGGTCACAAAGTTTCAGACACGACTAAGCACAGGCATCACTGGTTTTAAGATTTTGTGGAAATTAATAGCTGATTGTTTTAATTTAATTAATTTATTTTTAAATTGAAATATAGTTAGTTTGCAATCTTATATGAGCTTCAGGTGTACAGCAAAGTGATTCAATCAGATCCTTTTTCCTCATACAAGATATTGAATATGGTTCTAGCTGATCCTGTTTAGATTGGAGCTAAATGATACTGAATAAAAAAATATAAAATCATTATTTTTTTAGATCTACTAATCATTCATTTTCGTAGAGTTTCTGTCTTAAATCATGAAGAAAAATGCCCAGACCCCACGTTGTGCAGATGGAAACAAACAGAAAAGAAGATATCCATGTACAGAGCCAGGGCTCCTTTAAAATGTAAGAGGCAACAAAAAATGCTGAGAAGAAAGAGAGAATATTATAATTTACAAGTCAGATAAGTTGATTTTACTTTTATTGGTGCTTGACCTAAGTTATATTTACCTAAAACCAGATATGTTTTTTTTTTTTTTTTACTCCCATTGTTAATTTTTAGCTCTTGGCTTAAAAAAAAAAACACACATTTGTATATATCAAGGAGCATAATTTTTGATGCAATTACAGTTTTGGCATTTTAAAAGTGTATACAGTTAGCAAACTTCTCATTAGAGTTGGATTTGTTTTAACACTGCCCCATAACTTGGCCCGAAATTCCCTTAGCCTTCCACATCCTAACCTTATCAACCCAGCACTTTAGGCACACTGAAGAACTCATGACCCCCTAAGTGTGTGCAGACATTTATTTATCCTAGTCCTTCACTCCAAACACTTTTCTTTATCAGGACTTAGTGACCTTCCTTTGAAGGAAGATATCATTCATTTTAATTACAGGAAGCAATAATACAGTGGTCTAGATAGTGTGAAAGCAGAAGAATGGACCCATAAAAATACTTGTAAGTGGAGTGAGTGAAATAAAAGTGCAGACTAGTAAGCGGTGTGGTGTGCTTTCTAAAGCTCTCTGAAAGTCAGCAAGGACCAGGTGTGGCAATAAAACTGTGTTTGGGGAGTAGACTAACTGTTGCATAAAAAGCTGTCAATGGTTAGCAGAGTTATGATTATGAAAATATTTTTAGCCTTTGTTTTTATAAACATGTAATTTCATTAACAAACAATGGCTAGTGAAAAATGAATCTGCAGAGCAAAGTTTCCATCAGTCCTGGAAACACCCCTTAGCTCATAGTTTCCATGACTGTGTAGGCCTCTGTACAGGTCAGCCTCAGTAATGACAGTCTGGCACACGTGTCCTCACCCAGATTCTTCCTCCTTCCATACTAGTGACGATATGTATATTAGCACAGTTTGGAGCAGCTTAAGAGGATTTCTTTTGTTTGTATCAGTGTTTGATGTGAGAATGTGTTTTACCACGTTAGGGGGCATGCTCAATCTTCTTCTCTATGTTAGGGGAATAAATTCAGGTCATGGAAGCTTTTTCAGTGGTCTTGTTTTTTTCTTTTGATTGATACTGGTTAAATGTTTCCACTAACTTTTATTTCTCTATAGCCAATCAAAAATAAATAGCATTTTAGTAACTCTTACTTTTTTTCTATCTCAGTTGTAAGAGATAGAACGACACTGTTGTTCCAAATTAATTTTAATTCAAAAGTACCATAGAAGCTGAAACTACACCCCAGTAGTTTGTAGGAAACTGAAAAGGGGTATAAATGAACAACTGCTTTGGAAAGTGGTACACACATATTTAAAATTTATATGTATGTTATTTGTTCATTAGTTGAATGATGTAGGACCAGGTGGAACAGGTTGTGCGGCAATTTAATTCAGAGTTCTTTTGCTGATTTATTATTTTTTCATTATTTTATAGAAATATTAATCATATTAAATTCAACTACATTTTTCCTTTTTTAAAATAAATTGGAGTTTATTGAATCTTTCCAAAGATTTCAACTTAATTTTCATAGAAACAGCTGCATATTTTAATTCACTCATAACTTGTATTATTCTTGATTAACTTTAACAATTATAATAAAAAATACTCAAACAGAATTGACAACAATTATTAGTGGGCATACAACTCAACTGGTACTTGCTAATGGTCACAAATATACTGCTAAGTTGATTATTAATTATAAGCAGTTACTATCCTGTGTGCATGCATGCTCAGTAGTGTCCAGCTCTTTGCAACCCCTTGGACTGTGTAGCCTGCCAGGGTTGGTCCCCTGTCCATAGGATTTCCCAGGCATGAATACTGGAGTGGGTTGTCATTTCCTTCTTCAGGGGATCTTCCCAATCCAGGAATTGAACGTGCATCTTCTGCGTTGCCAGACAGATTCTTACCGCTGCACCACCTGGGAAGTCCAGTGTCTGTGAGTAGCAACAGTATGAGCTTCCCTGGTGGCTCCGCAGTAGAGAGTCTGCCTGCAGCACAGGAGGCCTGGGTTTGATCCCTGTGTCAAGAAGATCCCCCGGAGGAGGGCACGGCAACCCACGCTAAGTACTCTTGTCTGGAGAATCCCATGGACAGAGGAGCCTGGCAGGCTGCAGTCCATAGGGTCACACAGAGCCAGACACAAGTGAAGTGACTGAGCAGCAGCAGCAGCAGCAATAATACTACTCACTGGGAAACAGAGAACCTCCACCACTCAGTTATCACTGGCAACTCAGCTGAACAGAGGTTGACTAAAATAGTGCAGTGTTTTCTAACTTACAGTAACATTTTTGCTTGAAATGAGTGCAGTTTGTAGTATCACGTGAAAAGCTGGAAAATATATCTTGGACTATGAAATTTTTATGAATGTTTTCACTGGTTTATTGATCTGCTAGTAAAGTAACATTAATGAATCATTAAATATTTTAATTAATTTCCTAAAACCAATTTAAATTATTTTCTTTTCTAGAACAGCAGAGTGATTCAGAGTGCAAGCTCTGGATTCAGGTGGTTGAGGCTCACATTTCAGCTGTATTATTTATTAACTGGAGCCTTAGGAAAGTTACTTAACCTCTCCACGCCTCATTCTTCAGCTGCAAAATGGGCATAGGGAGGGCAGTGAGTTCATAGAGCTGTGAGGACTAGACGAGATAATATATACACACTGCTCAGCATTGCACCTGGACTGTAGAAGGAATTCAGTAAGAATAGCTACAGTAAGTCAGTACCCTCAAGCAAACGAGTTTCATTCCAAGAGCATGTCCGTAAGTCCAATTTAAGTCCATCGAAGTTAGCCTAGGCACCCAACTACGCAATTGACTATATAGTACTGTACTGTAATAGGTTTGCAATGCTTTTCACGCAAATAACACATAAAAAATAGACACAAAAACAAAACATTTTTAATCTTACAGTAAGTACCTTGAGTAGTACAGCAGTACAGTACAACTGGTACTTCTTAGAAGCACCAGCTACATCACCACTGCTTTTACACCTGCTTCCAGATATCCTGGGCTTGAAATAAAAATACTGTACTGTGAACTCTAAACAGTACTGTACAGTAAAGTACAGCAAAGCACAGCCACTTGTAGAGTATGCACACATTTTCAGTGCCTGTCAGACACGTGAACTCACTTATGTGACCGGACATGAGAACTTACAGTGGCATCTATGCCAGTTCACATCCTGAAGGTTCGTGTGTAGGGCACTTACTCTATTATTATGATTCTCAATCTTATTTTTTCATTTGTGCCTAAAATATTAGAAAGATGGCTGGCTATGTCCAGAATATCCATGAACTGAACCTTGAGATGGGAACTAGGGAAAGGAAATCAACTAAAAGAATCTGGATGAATAGGGTTGAAATGTGGCAATTTCTACTTACTAAAAATTGAAATTTTCTTTGTGTCTAAACAAAAAGATCATGTTTTTGACCATTCTGATTCAAAGATTTCACAAAGTACGTTGATTCAAATTCTAACAAATGTCTGACTTATGTGAAAATCCTCTTTAGTAATGAGTTTTGAAAATATATTTATAGAAAATCCCAAATGAACAATTAGTATTTAAATAAGTTTTCTATGTTTTTATAAATGCATAGCATATTACAAACACACTAATTGGTAAGTTTTCAATATCTTTGAAACCATTCTATATGAATTTTTAAGAGCTGTAACTTTGGTATTGTAACACTTTTAAGTCAAATTAATAGGACTTTATTTTCCATAAGAAAAAAGATGTTTCTTTTAAAAACAATAAGAATGTCAAATCAATAATATTGGTATTGATGTGTTCGTGAATTTATGCCTGTAATATCTGGGAAGGTATGTAGGTAGTAACATCTATTACCAGGAAGAAAAATAATTAGATGATTATTTGTATATTGTGAAATAGAGAAGACAATAAAAACATTTAGAAACATATATATACATATGTTTATATATTTATTGTATAAAATTTAAATGCTAATGTGAATAGATATATTTCTCCCATACTCTCTCTCCACATTCCACATCAATTCAAATTTCAGGCCTGTGGCCATCTGGGAATCTCTTTTCTTGCTGTCAGCTCTTTTTCTTCCTACTCCGCATGATTCCCTTTGTCTTTTCACTGTTCTTTAGGTGGCTGCCATCTCTTTCCTTAGAAAAAAAGGAAAGGCTACCATCTCTTTTTCCTTCACAAAGATGTGACGTTTTTGTGACTCAGCTATTCCTGGTTCTGTCCTTGGGGAGCTGCTCGGATCTCTCAGTGATGAAAACTTTATGTACTTCAGCTTCCCTAGCCATCCATTTACAAAACAAGCAGGTCTTCAATCTTCTGATATTGGCCACTTCTCATGGTAGTACCTTAAGATGTTGTTAGGTTGATGTGTGGTGGGAGCAATGCTGTTGGAAAAAGCATTGTTGGTACCAGTAGACCTGTTCCTCATGGGGTTGCCGCAAACCTTCAATTTCTAAAAAATGCAATGCCTATTAAGCAAAATAGAACAAGGTACCCCTGTACTGTTATAAGCATCTGTTTAGGATCTTAGAAATAAGGAGCATGCCATACCTGCACGTAGCTCTTAATGGGTCAGAGCAGAGGTGTACCAAGGCAAATATCTTGGTCATTAGATCCCTGTGGTCATCCAAGTGAACAATTATTTGAAAATACATCTCTTTGTTCTTTGAATATTTTATTTTGGGAATTTTATAATCTATAGAAACATTCAGTGAAGAGTATCATATTCATCTTCACATCCTTCACTTAGATTCATGAGTTGTTAATGTTTTGGTACGTTCACTTGAGGAGGGGTTGTCGTTCAGTCACTGAGTCGTGTCCAACTCTGTGACACCATGGACTGCAGCATGCAAGGCTTCCCCATCCTTCACTATCTCCCAGAGTTTGCTCAAACTCATGTCCACTGAGTCGGTGATGCCATCCAACCATTTCATCCTCTGTGACCCCCTTCTCTTCCTGCCCTCAAGCTTTCCCAGCATCAGGGTCTTTTCCAGTGAGTTGGCTCTTTGCATCTGGTGGTCACAGTTTTGGAACTTCAGCTCCAACATGAGTGAATGTTCAGGGTTGATTTCCTTTAAGATTGGCTGGTTTGATTTCCTTGCTGTCCAAGAGACTCTAATAAGTCTTCTTTAGTACCACAATTCAAAAACAGCGATTCTTTAGAACTCAGCCTGCTTTATGGTCCAACTCTCACATCCTTACATGACTAATGTAAAACCAAAGCTTTGACTATAGGAACTTTTGTTGGCAAAATGATGTCTCTGCTTCTTAATATGCTGTCTGGGTTTGTCATAGGTTTCCTTCCAAGAAACATCATCTTTAATTTCATGGCTGCACTCACCACTGACAATGATTTCGGAGCCCCCAAAATAAAATATGTCACTCTTTGCACTGTTTCCCCATCTATTTGCCATGAAGGGATGGGACTGGATGTCATAATATAGTTTTTTGAATATTGAGTTTTAAGCCAGCTTTTCACTCTTCTCTCACTCTCATGAAGAGGCTCTTCAGTTACATATAATATAGAATGACACTATGTTTCCTAAGTTTATACCAGCCTCAGGTTTAGAATGAGGTCCTATTAATAAGTTGTGGTAGGCTTTATAGTCCACTCAAAGGTCTCCCACCTCCTCCCTTATTTCTGAGAGGCCCTGGACATGTCTCAAGTGTGCATATGGGTAAGTTTGTTGGTTACCATAGCCTTCCATGAAGAAATATACTATATATATAAAGACATGACCTGAAAACTTCCCACAGCCCCAAGTATGCCCACAGTTACCTAACCTTCCCATCAGGCACCAAGAACTCTGTCAGTTCAGTCACTCAGTCGTGTCCGACTCTTTGCGACCCCATGAATCACAGCACGCCAGGCCTCCCTGTCCACCAACTCCTGGAGTTCACTCAGACTCACACCCATTGAGTCAGTGATGCCATCCAGCCATCTCATCCTCTGTTGTCCCTTTCTCCTCCTGCCCCCAATCCTTCCCAGCATCAGAGCCTTTTCCAATGAGTCAACTCTTCACGTGAGGTGGCCAAAGTACTGGAGCTTCAGCTTTAGCATCATTCCTTCCAAAGAACACCAAGGACTGATCTCCTTCAGAATGGACTGGTTGGATCTCCTTGCAGTCCAAGGGACTCTCAAGAGTCTTCTCCAACACCACACTTCAAAAGCATCAATTCTTCGGCGCTCAGCCTTCTTCACAGTCCAACTCTCACATCCATACATGACCACGGGAAAAACCATAGGCTTGACTAGACAGACCTTAGTCGGCAAAGTAATGTCTCTGCTTTTGAATATGCTGTCTAGGTTGGTCATAACTTTTTCCCAAGGAGTAAGCGTCTTTTAATTTCATGGCTGCACTCACCATCTGCAGTGATTTTGGAGCCCAAAAAATAAAGTCTGACACTGTTTCCACTGTTTCCCCATCTATTTCCCATGAAGTGATGGGACCGGATGCCATGATCTTCATCTTTTGAATATTGAGCTTTAAGCCAACTTTTTCACTCTTCTCTTTCACTTTCATCAAGAGGCTCTTTAGTTCCTCTTCACTTTCTGCCATAAGGGTGGTGTCATCTGCATATCTGAGGTTATTGATATTTCTCCCGGCAATCTTGATTCCAGCTTGTGTTTCTTCCAGTCCAGTGTTTCTCCTGATGTACTCTGCATATAAGTTAAATAAGCAGGGTGACAATATACAGCCTTGACGTACTCCTTTTCCTATTTGGAACCAGTCTGTTGTTCCATGTCCAGTTCTAACTGTTGCTTCCTGACCTGCATACAGATTTCTCAAGAGGCTGGTGAGGTGGTTTGGTATTCCCATCTCTTTCAGAATTTTCCACAGTTTATTGTGATCCACACAATCAAAGGCTTTGGCATAGTTAATAAAGCAGAAATAGATGTTTTTCTGGAACTCTCTTGATTTTTCCATGATCCAGTGGATTTTGGCAATTTGATCTCTGGTTCCTCTGCCTTTTCTAAAACCAGCTTGAACATCAGGGAGTTCATGGTTCACATATTGCTGAAGCCTGACTTGGAGATTTTTGAGCATTACTTTACTAGCATGTGAGATGAGTGCAATTGTGCAGTAGTTTGAGCATTCTTTGGCATTTCCTTTCTTTGGGATTGAAATGAAAACTGACCTTTTCCAGTCCTGTGGCCACTGCTGAGTTTTCCAGATTTGCTGGCATATGAGTGCAGCACTTTCACAGCATCATCTTTCAGGATTTGAAACAGCTCAACTGGAATGCCATCACCTCCACTAGCTTTGTTCATAGTGATGCTTTCTAAGGCCCACTTGACTTCACATTCCAGGATGTCTGGCTCTAGATGAGTGATCACACCATCGTGATTATCCAGGTCGTGAACATCTTTTTTGTACAGTTCTTCCATGTATTCTTGCCACCTCTTCTTAATATCTTCTGCTTCTGTTAGGTCCATACCATTTCTGTCCTTTATTGAGCCCATCTTTGCATTAAATGTTCCCTTGGTATCTCTAATTTTCTTGAAGAGATCTCTAGTCTTTCCCATTCTGTTGTTTTCCTCTATTTCTTTGCATTGATCGCTGAAGAAGGCTTTCTTATCTCTTCTTGCTATTCTTTGGAACTCTGCATTCAGATGCTTATATGTTTCCTTTTCTCCTTTGCTTTTGGCCTCTCTTCTTTTCACAGCTATTTGTAAGGCCTCCTCAGACACCCATTTTGCTTTTGTGCATTTCTTTTCCATGGGGATGGTCTTCATCCCTGTCTCCTATATAGTGTCACAAACCTCATTCCATAGTTCATCAGGCCCTCTATCTATCAGATCTAGGCCCTTAAATCTATTTCTCACTTCCACTGTATAATCATAAGGGATTTGATTTAGGTCATACCCGGATGGTCTAACGGTTTCCCCTACTTTCTTCAATTTGAGTCTGAATTTGGCAATAAGGAGTTCATGATCTGAGCCACAGTCAGCTCCTGGTCTTGTTTTTGTTGACTGTATAGAGCTTCTCCATCTTTGGCTGCAAAGAATAGAATCAGTCTGATTTCGATGTTGACCATCTGGTAATGTCCATGTGTAGAGTCTTCTCTTGTGTTGTTGGAAGAGGGTGTTTGCTATGACCAGTGCATTTTCTTGGCAAAACTCTATTAGTCTTTGCCCTGCTTCATTCCGTATTCCAAGGCCAAATTTGCCTGTTACTCCAGGTTTCTTGACTTCCTACTTTTCCATTCCAGTCCCCTAGAATGAAAAGGACACCTGTTTTGGGTGTTAGTTCTAAAAGGTCTTGTAGGTCTTCATAAAACCGTTCAACTTCAGTTTCTTCAGCGTTACTGGTTGGGGCATAGACTTGGATCACTGTGATATTGAATGGTTTGCCTTGGAAACAAACAGAGATCATTCTGTCATTTTTGAGATTGCATCCACGTACTGCATTTTGGACTCTTTTTTTGACCATGATGGGTCCTCCATTTCTTCTGAGGGATTCCTGCCCACAGTAGTAGATATAATGGTCACCTGAGTTAAATTCACCCATTCCAGTCCATTTTAGTTTGCTGATTCCTAGAATGTTGACATTCACTCCTGCCATCTCTTGTTTGACCACTTCCAATTTGCCTTGATTCATGGACCTGACATTCCAGGTTCCTATGCAATATTGCTCTTTACAGCATCAGACCTTGCTTCTGTCACCAGTCACATCCACAGCTGGGTACTGTTTTTGCTTTGGCTCCATCCCTTCATTCTTTCTGGAGTTATTTCTCCACTGATCTCCAGTAGCATACTGGGCACCTACTGACCTGGGGACTTCCTCTTTCAGTATCCTATCATTTTTCCTTTTCATACTGTTCATGGGGTTCTGAAGGCAATAATACTGAAGTGGTTTGCCATTCCCTTCTCCATGGACCACATTCTGTCAGACCTCTCCACCATGATCTGCCCATCTTGGGTTGCCCCACGGGCATGGCTTAGTTTCACTGAGTTAGACAAAGGTGTGGTCCTAGTGTGATTAGACTGACTAGTTTTCTGTGAGTATGGTTTCAGTGTGTCTGCCCTCTGATGCCCTCTTGCATCACCTACCATCTTGGGTTTCCCTTACCTTGGATGTGGGGTATCTCTTCACGTCTGCTCCAGCAAAGCGCAGCCACTGCTCCTTACCTTGGATGAGGGGTATCTCCTCACCGCCACCCTTCCTGACCTTCAACGTGGGATAGCTCCTCTAGGCCCTCCTGTGCCCCAGAGCACTACTGCCTCCAGTAAATAGCATGTGTTTCTCTCTCAGACTATTACTTCTCTTCTGTGTTTTGTGATATTCTTTACACCTTGGAACCAAGCCCATTTATAAGTGCTTCCCTGTTTCTTCTTTCATGTTACACAAATATCAAAGGTACCAAAACAGGGCTGCCTTCCCTAGTGCCTTTCTTTAAAAAAATGAAACTTTGCTTATACCTTAGTCTACAATTAATATCATCACCAAACAACTCAGACATGAGTTCCTGTGGAAGTTAGCTATGAACAGATTTCATGTAATCATCTTTCAGTGAAGTCCATCTTTCTCTCTGATTTCTATTTGCCTGCCTTTGTTTTCTCATAGGAAAAGTTCTCTTCAGCAAGCACTTCAGTCTTTTATGCAAGTTGACCCCTAATGAACCTACCATATTTCAATGTCTGTCATGGACATCACTCTGGATTAAGGTCTTTCCCTTCCCCCAACATTCAAGAATATTCATACCCATACATAAACAGCGCATTTCTGAGAACCAGAAATTAAATCTCCAGTTAACATGTCTGTACACATGGTAATTCAAAATAAGAAAAAAGATAATTCAGGGACAAAATTAACAAGGACATAAACCTATATATGATCAAACTAAGTATAATCTTGAAGTAAGAAAAGATATGTGATCGTGTTGTTGGTGAATTCTAGGAACAAAAGCTTTTTGTACCTTTTGCTAGTACAGCTAAGGACTGGAAGGGGGGGAAATCAGGGCTTGTAATTTGAATAAATTTTGGAAAGTCTATTCATTTTGAAACCAATGAAGGAAACTGAAGATTTAGTTTACTTCAGTTTGCAATTATGGTAGTTTGGGGCTTTCTAGAAGATAAATATGAATTTTTTAAAGCTTGGGAAATGGTGCCCCTCTGAATGTACTACATGAGTGAACACACTAAATGTGAAAAGTGACTAATATTTTCCTTCCAGTTTTTGTGGTTTCTAATGGTGTAATGATGTCTAGTGCATCCATTGGAAACTTTCTCTGGATTTAAGCCAGAAACATACTGAAAAATTTTATTGACTGATTTCACATTCTTTTCTAATTGTGTTTTCATTTTAGGAAAGCAAAAAGAACCAGGGGCTGTTTAAAAACAAACTAATTAAAGCAACCTTTCTTTAAAAGTTTTTCAACGTAACTTTTACCTTATGAAGATTCAACAATCAAATTAGGGGAAAGTTTTATTTCCCCCAAATTGTCTTTATTTTTGACCCTTGGGTGGTGGGAGCTTAGAAAATGGAACTCTGTCCAACTTATATGTTGTAATAATTCATTATTTTCATTATTTCTTCATTTATTCAATATATAACAAGAGAAAAGTAGTAGCTTTATTCACAGCATAAGACAATTGGTAAGTCATTCTGTGAGTGCATTCCTTAATAGAGAAGAAATGGTTCTAAAAGAGAAACTATTTCTAATGTTAAAATTTCTAACTTAAAAAATGAAAAACAGTTAACTTGTCCAATTTCAGGCAAAATCATTTCTTTCTAACTTGCTTTAACCAATTGAAACTGGCTGGTAGGTGGTGCAAAATGCCTATGTTTCTTTATGTCTCTTTTCATTTTATATTTTTTGAGAAAAGAGGGCAATATTCCATACAGTCCCACAGTTTCATTCCTTTGTTAACAGTGTTCATCTAACTGGCTTCCCATTTCATTACTTCTGTCTTGTCTTCATATATTAATTTCACTTATCTCCTCTCTAATGAAATATTCATGTAACTTTTCTTCCCTCTAAATGGAATGAAAAGTGACCTTCAAATGAGAGCCAGGAGAAGAAATAGTGGCCCAATGTTTTTTAATCTTTATAAAATAATACTCTATTAAATTTTGAGGTTTTTAATTTGGTTGTTTTTTCTTGTAGTTGAGAGAGTTAAATTATTCAAAACAAAATATACACTTAATAAAATTTCTGAAAATTTAGATACAGTTTACTTCAAATCAGTGCTTAAATATGTTATCGTTTCTGTATTTTCAAGTATCTTTAGAGCAACAATTAATTTAGATATGTCTTATCCATCAGTTGTAATTAGATGAATTTTGAATTTTCAGGATATAAAAGGGTTTCACATGGGATTTCCTTCGAGGTCCAGGGTTAGGAGTCTGCATTTCACTGCCTTGAGTCCAGGTTTGGTACCTAATCAGGAAACTAAGATCCTGCAAGCCACACTGCAGGGCCAAACCACACCACCCTCCCCATAATAAACAAAAACAAAATAAACACATAGAATTTCACTTGAGAAATATGGTCATGACTTCCAATGGCATTTATATATATTTTATTTGTAGTCTCTGAAAAACAGATGCCATGTTGGTACTAAGCTCTCAACAAATCCTCAGTAGTTAATCATGGCTCCCGGGCATGAGAAGACTGGCCAGGACTTGAGATTCAAGAGTGTGTACAGGGTGGGGAGAGTTGATGAGTGCATGATAAGTACGGATGGCAGAGTTGTGAGATATGTTTGCATGAGAATACTGAGTTTAAATTTGTCAATATTTGTCAGAATCTCATTAAATTTGGCATTGTTTTAATCTGTATTTTAAGGAAATTTGTTCTGTATCATTCTAGATTTAAATTACTCTAAGAATTTCTACTATCTTCTTGGGGCTATATAATACAGATACATATGTGAATATTCTGACACTCATTTGCAACATGTTATAATTTTAATTTCCATTAAGCCAACTGTAAATTAAAAACTCACGTAATGTAAGAGTATATTCACCAGTTCCATGTGTGCAGTCACTTAGAACTCTTTAATATTCTTTAGAACTGAAGTTTCTTAAATTGATCTTAGTCAGAAAACAAGTTTGTATTTAGAAAGTTTAGGGAAAATAATTCCAGTCCAGATGTGAGTGTCGTATGTATCATTTATTTTCCTTTAGTACAATTATATCAATTAAATTTTTTTGTATATGTTTAAAAATGAAAAGAGTATTTGACTTTTAAAGGAAAACTTTCCATAAGGCATTCTTGTGAAAGAAGCTTTACTATTTGGGAACATTTATTTTTTTAACAAAATGGTAAAGCAGAAATGGCATTGTCAGGCAGAAAATACTGCTCTGGAACAAAATTTCAAATTTCTTCATAAGAAATACAACTGTGGTTAAGTTCATGGGTGGCTCGCCTTCCTTTTATTGCTGAGTGTTGGGAAGCAGTGGCCTATGGTTACTGGCAGCAGTCCTCCAAGGACTCTTAAAGGATGTGACCCTCTAAGCCCCGGCACTGAATTGTGGAGTTACCTGAAAAGCTGTCTTATTGACCCAGACCTGTGTTCACTACCACCTTGTGCCTAGCTACACAAGATGGCCACATTAGGAAATGTTTCTGAACAGATTTATGCTAAATGGGTCATTCTGTAGTAACTTATATGGAAACTTTGAGAATATATTTTCAAAATAGGTTTTATATTAGAAATAGATCCAAAACTAGGGACAGTTACTTTTATGAGTTGGGGAGGGGTGGTAATCTGCTTTTGTTTCTTACTGTTACTTTTTGAATCCTAAATGATCCCTGAAAAATGTTATCTTCCTTGTCTTTGTAGATGGGAAAAGAGAAGGCCAGAAAAGAGTGAGCAGCCTGCCCAAGGTCACTCACAACCAGTAAGTATTCAAGTTCTGGCTGGCCTTTCGCCAAAGCTGAAGTTTTTCCTTTAAATCATATGGCCCTATTCTTCAAATATGGGACCTCTACAACATCCTTTGGAGATATTTAGAAAGAAGAAGATCACATTTGGAAGCAGTACTAGATGAATCAAATCCAGACCTTCTTCTGTTTACTCAGTGAAGTATGTGAAATTATCCAAGCATTTCCTCACTAGCTTATATTAGAACATTTTCATTGTGTTCAGTTTGAAACTGAACTTTGTAGAGCTCAGTTTGTAGAAGTCTTGTGAATTTGGTTCTATATGTGATTGAATACAGGAGAAATTGTTTAAAATTATAGCATGTCTTATAATGCTAAAATTAATTCAGGATCATTCTCCAAAAAACTTCTCAATGAAAATATAAATAGCTTTTAAACAGTCGTTTCGTTGTTTTTTGTTTTTTTCCCCTCCTTTTTTTCCCCAAAATTGTTCACAGTTCTACCGTTAGCCAGTGAATGTTTTTTTAGGAACTGTTTGGAGTAATAATAGAACTGAAAATGTACACAGTGGAGATGTCAAACATTGTTAATCGAGTATTCCGTTTTAAATGTGCTAATGTAACATATCTGGCTGGAGTTGGAATTTCTAACATGTAGCATACTGATGCATAATGAGTTTATGCTATAGAGTTTTTCCACAGAGTTTAGCAAATCCTTCAGTTTTTGGCAAACTTGAGTGTGATTAGCAACTTTCTGAATCTCTTTCTATCCTTTAAGGTAACATTCTTGGATTTGAATTGTTTACTAATGTCAATGGATCAGAGTCCTGGGTGTTAATCTAGAGAGAAAGAAGGGTCACAGGTTAGAGACCTGTGGAAAGTGCTAATTGCCCATATGTGTCTGGTCTGTGTAACTTCTCATTAGGCTTGTCACATTCAGCAGAGCTGCTGAGAGTCTGGTGGAGTCTGCCATGTATTGTAAATTCTGGGGATTCCTGGGAAAGGACTTCTGCTATGTCTCCTGGTCTCTTTGATCAGGGAAGAAGACATCTTTTATTGTTGGTTTCTGTAACTGGTGCTCACAGCCTCCTTTCTATATCTGTAAACACACTGATTAGCTGTTCCTGCTAATACCTAAATCAGGCTGAAAGAGTGGGAAGTAGTACCCATGAAATAAACCTGGAGTCAGGTTGTGGTAATTAATTTCAAAACCTTGGAGATGATTCCTAACTGTATACAGTTTACACCTCGTTTTACTTAATGTTCGAAAGAAGAGTGCTTGGTTGAATTTAGAAATCTTCTGACCCATGTTTTTTATAGATTCTCCTGAAAGTCACTTAAAATAGCTAGGATGGCAGGAAAAAAGGAAACCAAAGAAGACCTTGTTTTCTACTAGACAGATAAGAGAGACCTTGTGCTCCTAGTTTTTATCTTTGTTTCTGTGTGAAGTTAAGCAGTCACAATGGGCTGCTTCTCCTTGACTCACAGATGAACACAAGTAGCTGATGGAGTTTATTTACACAGCAGAGGACAGAACAACATGACCTTCGATGGATAGCAAGGGGTCACGTTTCGTAGCCTCAATGGCCTTTTCTTGGAACCATCCAAAATACTGCAGATTTCCTTAAGACACTGGTCGTGTCACTTTAACCTGTAATTTGGGGGACTGAAAAAATGTTTATTTTTATAAGTGATTTGTTTTGCTTAAAAGGGACATTCATTTAAAATTAATATACTACAGGACATTTATGTTTGTTTCTTAAAACTGTCCCATGGAAAAGGCCCCTTTCAAGCTAGGTTCCAAAGGAAAAGCCTCCAGATTGCCTTTTCTCAGTCCTGTTTTCACTCCACATTTGATATACTAAAGGATTTGGGAAGTTAAAGGCTCCCAGTCCTAACATGCTTAACTTTTATCCAAACAAAATTTAAAGCCCAAATAAGGGTGTCCATTATACTGAAGCAAATCAAAGGCACTGCTAAACTTTGTTGCTTAAGAGCCATATAACGGTTAAGTGGTTAAATGTTGAACACATACGTAAACAGACATCAGGACAAGTGTTTTCTTAGCAACAATTTCGGTAAGAAATTTAAGAAATAAATCTTAAAGTGGAAAGTATTTCTATTGTTCCACTTCTCTTCAATTCTTATTTCCATTTTGTTTCCCCAAATAACCAATTATATCTTTGCCACACTCCTCATAGAGATTAAGTTTGGGGGCATATTCAAACAAAGCTTTCTTTTAATCTCTTCTAATTCAGTTAGCTAAATATCTCTCATGCCCTCTGCTCAAACAGATTTGAATGGTATTTACTAAGAACTCATACTGAAAAGCCATTATATGTTATCAGTGTGTATTTGCAAATATATAAATTATACCACATACCAAAGCCATAATTCTGTTTTTAATGGATTTGCCAAAAATGAGTTGTCCTTTACAGCCAATGTTTCATGTTACAAATGAGATGGAAAACTTACCTTAGAAGTCCCTTAAAAAATTGTATTGTAGCTGCTTTATAAGATAAACACTACAAAATAGTACTAAATAATTTATCATTTTAATTAAAGGGTTTTAATATACTGAATTTCTCACTTCTCTCATACTTGCTATTATAATATCTTTGGGGGCATTTTGAATATGATAAACTCTTCTTTAGAACTATAAACTAATAATGTTCTTAGCATTTACACTCACATCAGTGAAATAGATCATTAAACTTTTTCTTAGTAAAACAAGGGAAAATCTGGAGAAATCCTGCTTAGTTGATTCCTATATCTACATTGTTTTTGTTCCGATAGCTGTTTGAAATTGCATATGGTGGCACAAAAGCAAATCCAGAGCCTTGTTTTAGCTTAAAACATTGGATAAAATGTGACAAGTATCATGATAACCTAGAGGATTGAGAGACTAAAGACAATGCATTTACTATACTATCCTTTAAAATTATTTTCACAGCATTAAATAATGACAATTATTTCACATTTATTATTGATCCTGGGAGAAAATGTTTAATTTTTAGAAATTTTACATGCTAAAGAGTTACAAATAATTACTAGTGTTGAAACAACTTTGTTTAGTTTTTCCTGGTAAAAAGATTTCTCTTATAAAATATGCATTATTGAAAATAAATCATTCCACAAAAATCCTAGGATCAATAAATTCCTGTGATTTGATGGTCTCGAACAGGTGATGGGAATGCAAATAATTATGGACTTTTGAGGTTCTGATCTTGTTTCCAGATTGCATTTATTCTTTTTTATGTAAACATCAGATAACTTGAACTGTTGTTTGTCAGGTCTGGTAAATGAAAAATAGAATCAGAGTTACTGAGGAAAAAAGGTATATTTCGTAGGGTTAATAAATTCACAAACAAAGCTTTGAAAGTTATTGCTGAACATGTCATTTATTTTAGAATATTAGAATAAGCATTGAGTGAGGATGCATTTAATTTTGCTTCAAGCCGTGATTATTATAAGCTATCACTAAGGTATAAACAAAAATGTTTGAAATTCTAGTATAGAACAGGAGTTTGCATGGTGTCCTTGTCCAATAACTAAAATATTACTTGGTAAGATGAACAAAGAAAGTTTACTATTTCTTTAATAATGACATTGAATTTTTTTTTAAAGAAAAGCGATCTGTTGACTTTATGTGTAGATGGTTTCAATTTAGAAAAGACTATTTGGAAATTTGTCCACCACAGTTTATTTATCCACTTTATTTCCTCCAAGTCTCTCCTACTGGAAAGCATTTAAGGGTTATTTTCTTGAAAGAGTTATATGGACTATGTGAATCCTCTCATTGTTTCAATTAAGGGTCCTCAGCTGTTTTTCTCATTGTGAAGTGAAAAACAAAGAATCAATCTGTTCTCTTCTGTTAAAGGTCTGTTTTGCAAAGGCCAGGCATTTTGTATATCCACATGGAACTTTAATATGAAATGGCTATATTTTTGCCTAAGGAAATGTGCAGAATGTATTCAGTTATGGTGTTTATAAGAAACTCTTTCTGACACTTCAGTGATAAAAGAGTTTTTGAATTATGGTATACATTATGGGTGGATCTGGTACTGTGTAAGTGTTTAAGGCAAGGCATATCATGGTTAATTTGTGTGCTGTCCACTTGTTTAATCATCTGAAAAGAAGAGTGGATCTTTATGAACAAGCTTTGATGATCCTAAATGATAGCCAGATACCACCAATAAGCTAGATACCCTTATGCCTGCACTAGCCTGAACAGTATAGGGAAATAGGAGTGAATAGACTCATTTTCTTCACCAATTCATTTTTTTTCTAAAAAAAAATCAGCATAAAAAATAAAGTTTTCATAGCTTATGTGTTTTATGTCCATAAATATGTAGCCTATAAAAATTTCTGTAAGGGAATTACAGCTTATTTCCTCAGATAAGAAAACTTCATCTTTTAACTATCTTACATTTGATTAAATGTAAAAAAATGAATAGTTTTCACAGGCCGAATGAAGGATATACAACTTGATTGCATAGTTATAAACATCATTTATTTTGCTCTTATTCAGTGTTAGAAAAATGATAGATTTATATTCACTTTAAAAAATCTTGATAATAATCTTAAAAAGAGTGGGTTGTTTTTTCTCATTATGTGGATGAGGAAACTTAAGCTCCCAGAGATTAAACGCCCTTCTCGCCTGCCCCATACCCACGCCCTGCCTTGCTAGGGTGCGTAACAACTGCAACTCTTGTGTTTCAGACTGCCTTCTTTATGTTGATGACTAATGCCAACACTTACTCACAATAATCAGGCCCAAGTCAAGGTTCTCATAGAAAGTGTACTCAGGGTTTTAAGAAAAGAATCAGTTGAGGAGGATGTTATCTTAAATGCATGTAAGATCTCCATAAGAATTCAGGACAGGTTGAATCTGTAGCCCTGTGGAAGAGCTCCAGAGAAGACTCTCTCTCTCACCTCCATTTCCTTTCCTCATAAATTCTTTTCATAGTGTTAGCTTTCCATACTGTTAGCAGCTCCCATTCATACTCCTCCAGTCTTCATGCATGGGACTGAGGCCAGCCTCCTCATTGCTACCTATTAGAAAGTCTCTGCAAGCCTCTGAGGGACCCAGTTTATATTTGGGAGCCAGGACACACAGTTCCAGATCTCAGGGCCAGGCTTTCAATCTCATTGCTGGTCCGATCAAATCCAGTGGCAGGAAGGATCACACAACCTCTCTGTTTACTGGGAGGAACTCAGATATATATTCAGGTATATCTACTACAACCCAGAACATCTGTTGTCCTGGGACTCAGGAGTTTTATTTGTGAAAGCTCAAGTGTTAGTTGTTCAGTCGTGTCTGACTATTTGCAACCCCATGAACTGGAACCCACCAGGCTCCTCTGTCCATGGAATTCTTCAGGCAAGAATACTGGAGTGAATTGCTATTCCTATCTCCAGGGGATCTTCCCAAACCAGGGATCAAACCCAGGTCTGCTGCATTGCAGGTAGATTCTTTACCTTCTGAGCCACCAAAGAAGACCATTTAATTTGTCCTTTTCCATTACTATGAGCAGCATGACGAATTTGTTAAATTTTGAAAGTTCACACAGAAACCATTGTACGAATGATGATTTGGTGGATACTCTACACTTAGTGGTTGGTTGCTAAAATATTTTGAGTTTCTGGATTCTAAATGGACACATTTAAAGAATTTAAAAAACTTTTTATGGGCCTTTTCTCTAAGGGGAAGGAAATGGAGGTTGTATTCTCTATTGCTGGTCACTAGGGTGCTCTGCTGCTGCTGCTGCCAAGTCAATTCAGTTGTGTCTGACTCTGTGCGATCCCGTAGACGGCAGCCCACCAGGCTCCCCCGTCCCTGGGATTCTCCAGGCAAGAACACTGGAGTGGGTTGCCATTTCATTCTCCAATGTGTGTGAAAGTGAAGTCGCTCAGTTGTGTCCGACCCTCAGCGACCCCATGGACTGCAGCCTACCAGGCTCCTCGGTCCATGGGATTTTCCAGGCAAGAGTACTGGAGTGGGGTGCCATTGCCTTTTCCGAGGGTGCTCTAACAGTAATGTTTTAGAGGCAATGTGAGCGCATATTAGTACAATTTTCTTTTGCTTAGAAAATGGTAAACATGTCCATAGAGAAGGAAAGTTCTCCATAGGTTGTTTTTGTTTCCATTAACATTAGGCATTATTAATTGCTTTCTTTTTCAGTTGGCTGAATTAAAAGAAAAAAATAATTCATGATAATACAAAGGAATTTAATTGAAAAGCCTAGTGATGTTCTTACATAATAAAGAAGCAATTCAAAATATTAGTCTATACTTAGATATATTCCTAATGAAATTTTAAACATTATGAAGTTTGTTAACCTTCTCTCACCATACTGTAGCAGGATATTTAATTTGTTTTCAAGGTTTGTATTGATAACTCTTCATTCTAAAGAATGCCAAAGCATTAATGTTAGTAAGTTCTGAAGAACTAAAACTAGTCCCATGAGAAACATAGGCTTGTGTCATGGATAGTATATATTTTGTTCCAGAGTCATAATATTTCCCCAGAAAAAGACTAGCTACAATTGGAAGGTACTTTAAACTGTTGTCTTTGCATCATTTGTTCACTAATCTTATTGAATAGTTTAAATGAAAATTACATGTAGCTATTGCATGATTTGGAGAAGGAAATGGCAACCCACTCCAGTGTTCTTGCCTGGAGAATCCCAGGGATGGGGGAGCCTGGTGGGCTGCCGTCTATGGGGTTGCAGAGTCAGACACGACTGAAGCGACTTAGCAGCAGCAGCAGCATTGCATGATTATGCTGCTACTACAGTGAATTTCTATAGATTCAATTATAAAACAATCCAAAATAGTTTCATTTTCCTGTTGACCCTTTTCAGTAATATACTATCTATAAAATAAAGACAAACTTGTGCCTTGTATTTATGACCATACAAAGGTATTTTATCTTTGATTCTGAAAGATTTTGAGACATTGTCAAAATATTTATCTCCAAACTGCCTCATCATATGTCAAGCAACCGGTTAGATCATCCCAGATTTTATGGTGCATAGTTCAGATAGATTTCTTGTCAATCAACTGTTTCTTATTCTAAAGCCAGTAAGTCACTTTACGGTAGACTGAAATTAAATATTTGATCTTTGTGTAGTTGTTGTACAGTCACTAAGTCATGTCCAACTCTTTGCCACCCCCTGAACTGCAGCATACCAGGCTTCCCTGTCCTTCACTGTCTCCCAGAGTTTGCTCAAACTCATGTCCATTGAGTCAGTGATGCCATCCAACTATCTCATCCTCTGTTGCCCCCTTCTCCTGCCCTCAAGCTTTCCCAGAATGAGGATCTTTTCGAATGAGCTGGCTCTCTGCATCAGGTGGCCAAAGTACTGGAGATTCGGCTTCAGAATAAGTTATTCCAATAATACGCAGGGTTGATTTCCTTTAGAATTGACTGGTTTGATCTCCTTGCTGTCCAAGGGACTCTCAAGAGTCTTCTCCAACAGTTCAAAGCACAGTTCAAAAGCATCAGTTCTTCAATGTTCAGCCTTCTTTATGGTGCAAATTTCACATCCATACTTGACTACTGGAAAAAACAGCTTTGACTATACAGACCTTCGTTGGCAAAGTGATGTCTCTGCTTTTTAATACACTGTCTAGTTTTGTCATAGCATTTCTTCCAAGGAGCAAGTGTCTTTAAGTTTCATGGCTGCAGTAACCATCCACAGCGATTTTGGAGCCCAAGAAAATAAAGATTGTCACTATTTCCATTCCCCCCAACCATCTATTTGTCAAGGCTATGGTTTTTCCAGTGGTCATGTATGGATGTGAGAGTTGGACTGTTAAGAAGGCTGAGCGCCGAAGAATTGATGCTTTTGAACTGTGGTGTTGGAGAAGACTCTTGAGAGTCTCTTGGACTGCAAGGAGATCCAACCAGTCCATCCTAAAGGAGATCAGTCCTGGGTGTTCATTGAAAGGACTGATGTTGAAGCTGAAACTCCAATACTTTGGTCACCTGATGTGAAGAGCTAACTCATTTGAAAAGACCCTGGTGCTGGGAAAGATTGAGGGCAGGAGGAGAAGGGGATGACAGAGGATGAGATGTCTGGATAGCATCACCATCTCAATGGATATGGGTTTGGGTGGACTCTGGGAGTTGGTAATGGACAGGGAGGCCTGGCATGCTGTGGTTCATGGGGGTCGTAGAGAGTTGGACATGACTGAGTGACTGAACAGAACTGATTTGCCATGAAATGATGGGACCAGATACCAGATCTTAGTTTTTTTAATGCTAAGTTTTAAACCAGCTTTTTTTACTCTTCTCTTCTGCCCTGATCAAAAGTTCTTTAGTTTTTCCTCACTTTCTGCCATTAGAGTGGTATCATCTGCTAGTGATATCTAAAGCTGTTGATATTTCTCCTGGCAATATTGATTACATTTTGTGATTCATCCAGCCTGGCGTTTTGCATGATGTACTCTGCATATAAGTTAAATAAGCAGGTTGACAATATACAGCCTTGACATACTCCTTTTCCAATTTGGAACCAGTCCATTGTTCCATGTCTAGTTCTAATTGTTGCTTCTTAACCTGCATACAGGTTTCTCAGGAGACAGGTCAGGTGGTCTGGTATTCCCATCTCTTTTAAATTTTCTACAGTTCGTGGTGATCCACACAGTCAAAGGCTTTAGTGTAGTCAATGAAGCAGAAGTGGATGTTTTTCTGGAATTACCTTGCTTTTTCTATGATCCAAGGGACGTCAGCAATTTTATCTCTGTGTCCTCTGCCTTTTCTAAATCTGGCTTATACATCTGGAAGTTCTTAGTTCTCATACTGCTGGAGCCTAGCTTGAAGGATTTTGAGCATTACTTTGCTAGCAAGTGAAATGAGCACAATTGTATGCTAGTTGGAATATTCTTTGGCATTTCCTTTCTCTTGAATTGGAATGAAAACTGACATTTTCCAGTCCTGTGGCCACTGCTGAGTTTTCCAAATTTGCTGGCATATTGTGTGCAGCACTTTCACAGTATCATTTTTTAGGGTTTGAAATAGCTCTGTTGGAATTCCATCACCTCCACTAGCTTTGTTCATAGTAATGTTTCTTAAGGCCCACTTGTTTTCACACTTCAGAATGTCTGGATCTAGGTGAGTGACCACACCATCAGGATTATCTGTATCTTCTGTGTATTCTTGCATCTCTTATTAATCTGTTCTGCTTCTGTTAGGTCCTTGGCATTTCTGTCCATTATTTTGCCCATTTTTGCATGGAACATTCCCTTGGTATCTCCAGTTTTCTTGAAGTGATCTCTAGTCTTTCCCGTTCTATTGCTCTCCTCTGTTTCTTTGCACTGTTCACTTAAGAAGTCTTTCTTATCTCTCTTTGCTATTCTCTGGAGCTCTACATTCAGTTGGTACATTCTTTCTTTGCCTTTTGTTTATCTTCTTTCCACAGCTATTTGTAAAGTCTTCGCAGACAACCACTTTGAATTCTTGCATGTCTTTTTTTTTTTTAGATTATTTTGGTCACCTCCTCCTATACAGTGGTATGAACCTCTGTCCATAGTTCTTCACACAGTCTGTCTACCAGATCTAACCTCTTGAAACTATTTCTCACTTCCACTGAATAATCATAAGGGGTTTGATTTAGGTCATACCTGAATGGCCTATTGATTTTCCCTACTTTCTTCAATTTAAGTCTGAACTTTGCATAAAGAGTTCATGATCTGAGCCAGTCAGCTCCAAGTCTTTTTGCTGACTGTGTAGAGCTTCTCCACTTTCGGCTGCCAAGCATAAAATCAGTCTGATTTTCGTATTGACCATCTAGTGATGTTCACGTGTAGAGTCGTGTCTTGTCTTGTTGGAAGAGGGTGTTTCCTATAACCATTGTGTTTTCTTGACAAAACTTTGTCAGCCTTTGTCATGCTTCATTTTTCCCTCCACAGCCAAAGTTGCCTATTACGCCAGGTATCTCTCTTGTTAAAAAATATTTATTTATTTATTTAAATTGGAGGATTATTACCTTACAAAAAAACGTTGTGATGGTTTTTGCCATTTTTACTTCCTACTTTTGCATTCAAGTTCCCTATGATGAAAAGGACATCTGTTTTTGCATGTTAATTCTAAAACATCTTATGCAGTGTGAATTATAATTGTATGAATTTTTTGTAAAAGAACTCCTGGAACATTAAAAAAAAACAAGGGAAACATTATAAGAGTCATCATATCTTCACCTACTGCTTCTTTTTTTAAGAAAGTCTAAATACAAAATAAGTAAATACACACATACATGTACATGTGTACATGAATACACATGTATGCATATTATTATCTAGGCCTGAAGTCAGATTACCCCACTGCATAGTCCAAATGGAATATTAGATAGCTCATAAACTTGGCATCCTCAAACCAGTGAAACTCTACCATTGGACTCAGTGGTTCTTCATGTGTATCATATACTGTAAGGAAAAAAAGAACTGGACTTAATGAGTACATTACTGCTAAATGAACATTAGGCAAAGCATCAGTGGATAGATTATGAGCCTGGCCTTGTCTCTAGTCTTTCTGAACATCAGTTTCTTTCTCTATAAAGTGGTGATAATTGCTTGGCTTATTTTACTAAGTTAATAAAAGGGTAAAATGAGATGGTATAAGTGAGAGTGCTTTCTTATCTAGTCCACACTCCACATAACTGAGATATTATTTGGAGGAGTCAAGAGACGAAGTTATGTTTATGACAGCATTTTGGATAATGCTTAAATGAATGTTTGTGTATGTTAAAGATAATATGATTGGATATTGGAAAATGGTTTAGAAAGTTATTATAATGTGTTTGGTGAGAAACTACATCACACAATTCATACATCTTTTGAAATATTATTTTCCAAGTGACACATCCAAATAATTTTAAAAAGTCAAATAATTCAACAAGATGTATTTAAAACAGAGCTATTTCCTGTCCACTCTTTTTCAATCACTCAGTCATGTTCGACTCTTTGCAAGTCCATGGACTGCAGCACATCAGGCTTCCATGTTCTTCACCATCCTCCCAGAGCTTGCCCAAACTCATGTCCATTGAATCGGTGATGCCATCCAACCATCTCATCCTCTGTCTTCCCTTTCTCCTCCTGCCCTCAATCTTCTTTCCCAGCATCAGGGTCTTTTCTAATGAGTGGGCTCTTTACATCAGGTGGCCAAGGTTTTGGAGCTTCAGCTTCAGCATCAGTCTTTCCAGTGAATATTCAGGAATGATTTGCTTTAGGATGGGCTGGTTTGGTCTCCTTGCTGTCCAAGGGACTCTCAGTAGTCTTCTCGAACACCACAGTTCAAAAGCATCAGCTTTCTTTGTGCTCAGCTTTCTTTGTGGTCCAACTCTCACATCCATACATGATGTGAAAAACTGGGAAAAAAACATAGCTTTGACTATGTGGACCTTTGTTGGCAAAGTAGTGTCTCTGCTTTTTAATATGCTGTCTAACAAAGAGTCGGACATGACTGAACTACTGAACTGAACTAAACTGAACTGAAGATGGTTCTTGCCTGGAAAATCCCATGGACGGAGGAGCCTGGTAGGCTGCAGTCCATGGGGTCGCTAAGAGTCAGACACGACTGAGCGACTTCCCTTTCACTTTTCACTTTCATGCATTGGAGAAGGAAATGGCAACCCACTCCAGTGTTCTTGCCTGGAGAATCCCAGGGACGGGGGAGCCTGGTGGGCTGTCATCTATGGGGTCACACAGTCAGACACGACTGAAGCGACTTAGCAGCAGCAGCAGCAGGTTTGTCATAGCTTTTCTTCCAAGGAGCAGGAATCTTTAATTTTATGGCTGCAGTCACCATCTGCAGTAACTAAGTGTCCATTCTGCACTTAAATAAACAGGATGCTTACCTAGTCCTTAACATTAGCCATTTTCAACTCTTAGATACTTAGCTGATTACTTGTTTGGTATTTAACTCTGTCTTTCTAGATAACATGTCATACTGTTTCTTGATATTTCATATTGACTTTCTATGTTGGAAGATAAGACTTTGGTTTTCTTTCACACCTTTCACCTATATACTTACACATATACGTGTAGACTCATATGCCTACACACGCTTAGGCACACCTATCTTTAACACGCCTACTGACTAGTTTACACACACAGTCTCCTCTCACACATCAACCTAATATAGTTTCAACATGAATTTTGATTGAATAAATAGTTTTTATGTTATTATGAAGCTGTAATATTGTTCTCTACTGATGCTTACATTATGTTTTTGCACAAAGGTTTTACTTTCCCTGATGTTAATAGTAGTCATCATGACTCAGTTGTGTCTGATTCTTTGGACCCCATAGACTGGAGCCCTGGAAACTTTTAGAATGCTCTTTTTAAGTATTGTATCATTTCAAACTGATGGGCTTTGCTATGATCTTTTCCCAGTGTTTTTTTTTTTTTTCCCGAACCTTTTGTGGCCCCTTTAAAACTGGAAACATATATTGTTTGCTTTCTTAATTTTTTTCTTAAGAATTTCCTCTGCACTTTTTTTATTCTCTCTTTGAGAAAGTCTTATCACTCATAAATTTAGTTTAAGATATTTTGTCTAAGTTTCTTAGCTTCTCACTCAGTCTCTCAGTTTAAGAAGATTTATGATTAACTGTGTCTTCTAACCTTAGTATCTCCTTTATAGTATTCAGGAACTGTTATTTGTTCTGTCCATTTTAATAATATCTGTTGTGTGTGTGTGTGTGTGTGTGTGTGTGTACACACACATATATTAAGTCATTCAAACAATATTTTTAAGCACCTAAGGGCTAAGCACTATTTTAGGTACTGGGAAAATAGCAGAGACCAAAGCAAATAAATAATTCCGAGTTCCTGGAATTCACATTCCAGAAGGGGAGATAGCCAATCAGTGAGGTAAATACTAAAACATATAATATGTTAGGTAATAGTAAGTTCTTACAAGGAAAACAAGCTAGGGAGGGGAACATGAACTTGTGGGGAAGGGGAATTGACATTGGCGATAGGGTGGCTATCTATCTATCTATCTAGGGAAGACCCTATAGACAAGGTGCTGAAGAAAGTGGGATAAGAAGTCATTTGAATATTTGTTGAATATTTTAGATCCCATGGGAGATGAATATTTGTTATGTTCAAGTAAAGGCAAGAAGCTTGAGCATAGGGGATAGGTGAGGGGAAGGTTGGAAGCAGCTAAGATCTGAGAGAGGTAGGCAGACAGAATACTCTTGTAGGCCTGGAGGAATTTTGGATTTCATTCCACATATAAGAAGTCATTTGTGTAGTTTGAACAAGGGATTGGCATGATTTAATTTGTTTTTAAGGAATCTTTCTTATAGTTATGTAGAAAGTATCTTACTGAAAATAGATAATAATAGTGGTTGACAATTGTGTATTTCTTATTGCTTGCCACACAGTTCAAATTGCTTTACATACATTATGTTGTTAAGTCCCAACAACAATCCCATGAGTTAGATACTATTATCTTCCTAGTTTTACTAGTAGGAAAACAGAGGAACACAGTCATTAAGTAATTTGCCCAAGGCATATAACAGGTAACTAGCTCATCCAGGATATAAGTCCTTCCAATAAAGTTTCAGAGTCTGAGCTTTAGCCTGAAACTCTGTTATAGGGGTGACAGAATGTACTCAGGGCTATTAGTTTGCAGTAGTCCATATAAGTGGGGTTGGTAATTCAGACAAGTGTTGTAATGGTAGAGTTGTTAAGAAATTGCTGAATGTAGAAATCTTTTGAAGGTAGAGCTGTCAGTATTTGCTGACAGATTCATGGAAAAGAAGGATGTGAGGTCAAGAAGGACTGGAATATTTTAACTATAACAGTTAAATGAGGTTGCATTCACTGAGGTAGTGAGCATTGCAAGGTTAAGTTTGGGGGGAATAAATTGAGATTTCAATTTGAATGTTTTGCATTTTAGATGTCTACTAAGCAGTCCAGTGAAAATATCACAGAAGAATAGGATGTTGTTGAATTCTGGAATTTATGATAAAATAGGTTAGGAACAAGATACCGATTTTTAGAAATATAAACATATATTTGGTATATAAAGCCACTGAGGTGAATAAATTCAGGTAGGACATGTAGAGATAGAGAAGAAATTTGACTACTGAACCCTGTATTATTGGAACATATAAAAATTGGGATATTCAGAAAATGAAGTCAGTAAGAGAACCAGCAGTCAAATTATGAGAACACAGAGACTCAGAAGGAAGGATCGATCAACAGATAAAAATGCTTCTGAGGGACTGCAAGAGATAAGGACTGAGAAGTTCTTATTGGATTTGCAAATGTAGAGTTCATGAGTCTCACTTGACAAGAGCATTTTTAGTAGAGGGTTAGAATAGGTTGAAAGATAGTAGGAGGACAATGTTGGGTAAAACCGAGTGCAGGTGACTCTTATGAGAGTTTTGCACTAAAGAAGAGAAAGACACTGGAGGAGGATGCTAAGTCAAGGGAGGTTGTTGTTGGGAATGGTCCGGTAAGTGAATGGCATTGCCGATGTAAATGAGTGGTACAGTAACTGCAAAAGCAAAGACCATGAGTAGGAAAGAGGGTATGGTGTCCAGTGCACAATGGAAGAATTGACCTGAAGAACAGAGATTATTTGTGCGTTATAATCACATTTACGAGTGGGAGATTATGGATGCTCTCTTTTATTTGTACCTGCTGCTGCTGCTGCTGCTGCTGCTAAGTCGCTTCAGTCATGTCCGACTCTGTGTGACCCCATATACGGGGACCCACTGTCTCTGGGATTCTCCAGGCAAGAACACTGGAGTGGGTTGTCATAGTCACTAAAACAGAAATGCAAGGTGATCTGCTGAAAGTGATGATCAGAAAGGGCATTTGCCTGTTTGAGGGGAGAAGGGAATGGGTAAACTAATTCCAGAGAGTGGGAGGAAGAATAGGACAATTAAAAGTGGTCGGGCTCTAGGGCTACAATGAGATTTGTGGTCATGATAAAGAGATAAACTATCAAGATTGTGTATTTTTCTGCAGCCATATCCATCTCTTTTAGTGTAGACAGTGAAAAGATTGAATGTTGATTCAACCAGCTGAGTTTGTAAGAGGTTGAAGAGAAAGGCAAGAAAGGTGGGGAGTTAACATAATAAGGGGTGAGGAATTTATGTAAGGAAAATTTAAGAAAGCTGAGGACAGGAAGGGGAATATGACAGTGAAAAGTCATAGTTTAATCCACCAAGGGATCTAAAAATAGTTAAAAACAGTTTATAAGAGTCTGTGGTGAAAAAGGAAGAGATGATGGCCTTGGAATAATCATGTATTAATATTCAAGTCATAGATGTGAGTGACATATCTGAATGAACATTAAACTGACTGTGTATTCCCACTGCTTTTAGATTTGTGCTGAGTCTGGACAGGGCAAATGACTGTTTATGCAAAAAAGGATATGATTTTGTTAAGAAACAATTTATCAGAAAGAGGATGACTACATATCATTATATATTTATAGTAATGGACAGTGTCTGCCATAATAGCCATCTGGAATTTTAGTAAAATATATTTCAAATAATTGTTAAGATACAACTTTTCAAAAACTAGTTATTCCTACTAGAATTTGGTTAATTTGATATACTTGAATTGTCACATCTGTATTTATCAAGCTATCTTCTAGCTACTTCAGTCACTCAGTCAGTCAGTTCAGTCGCTCAGTCGTGTCCGACTCTTTGCGACCCCATGAATCGCAGCACTCCAGGCCTCCCTGTCTATCACCATCTCCCAGAGTTCACTCAGACTCACGTCCATCGAGTCCATGATGCCATCCAGCCATCTCATCCTTGGTCGTCCCCTTCTCCTCCTGCCCCCAATCCCTCCCAGCATCAGAGTCTTTTCCAATGAGTCAACTCTTCGCATGAGGTGGCCAAAGTACTGGAGTTTCAGCTTTAGCATCATTCCTTCCAAAGAAATCCCAGGATTGATCTCCTTCAGAATGGACTGTTTGGATCTCCTTGCAGTCCAAGGGACTCTCAAGAGTCTTCTCCAACACCACAGTTCAAAAGCATCAGTTCTTCGGCGCTGAGCCTTCTTCACAGTCCAACTCTCACATCCATACATGACCACAGGAAAAACCATAGCCTTGACTAGACGGACCTTAGTCGGCAAAGTAATGTCTCTGCTTTTGAATATACTATCTAGGTTGGTCATAACTTTCCTTCCAAGGAGTAAGCATCTTTTAATTTCATGGCTGCACTCACCATCTGCAGTGATTTTGGAGCCAAAAAAGTAAAGTCTGACACTGTTTCCACTGTTTCCCCATCTATTTCCCATGAAGTGATGGGACCAGATGCCATAATTTTCATTTTCTGAATGTTGAGCTTTAAGCCAACTTTTTCACTCTCCTCTTTGACTTTCATCAAGAGGCTTTTTAGCTCCTCTTCACTTTCTGCCATAAGGGTGGTGTCATCTGTATATCTGGGGTGATTGATATTTCTCCCAGCAATCTTGTTTCCAGCTTGTGTTTCTTCCAACCCAACGTTTCTCATGATGTACTCTGCATAGAAGTTAAATAAGCAGGGTGAGAATATACAGCCTTGACGTACTCCTTTTCCTATTTGGAACCAGTCTGTTGTTCCATGTCCAGTTCTAACTGTTGCTTCCTGACCTGCATACAGATTTCTCAAGAGGCAGGTTAGGTGGTCTGGTAGTCCCATCTTTCTCAGAATTTTCCACAGTTTATTGTGATCCACACAGTCAAAGGCTTTGGCATAGTCAATAAAGCAGCAATAGATGTTTTTCTGGAACTCTCTTGCTTTTTCCATGATCCAGCGGATGTTGTCTAGCTACTTACGTATCCTCAATCCACTATTGTCACTGAATTCAAAGACTCTCCTAGAAGTCGATATCTCAGTATCCACATTACCAGAGATTTCCATGGCCACTGAAATTAGCTATATGGTCTTCGCTAGTGAAGTTTACAGTCTCTAGAATAAATCTTTTTAAATCTTAAATCTAAATATGTCATCTCCCCAACTTAAAGTTTTCCAGTGGACTTCAATTATACTTGAAATAAAATCTAATGACTTTTGCATATTTATAAAATCTCTGTAATCTAGATCTGACCTCTCAGATCCTATTTCCTTGATATCTGATTTTCCTTCCACATGTAAGCTTGTTGTTCCTGAGAGACTTACTTCTGCCATTTCAACCAAGCTCATTTTTAACCTGGGGGCTTTACAATATCTGTAATCTTAGTTTACGATGCTCTTCCTAAGACTTCTTGTGGTGAGCAGCTTATAACATGATTCCCTAAAATCCCTATCTCCAATATCTATATCCTGTGTCATCCTCTCCCCTTGTGCATACACTGAACCTTCAGACTCACTTTTAGTGAATAGAATGTGGGAACATTAATGAGAAGTCACTTTTGAGAGTAGAATTTAGATAGTGGCCTCTCTTTGGGCTCTCTGTACTTTTCATTCATGCCCTCTAATCCCTTGTTCTAAGGAAAACCAGCTATTACGTTGTGAGGAGCCCACTTGGCAAGGAACTGATATCTCCAAACAATGCATGAAGACTGAAGGCTTGCCAACAGCCTGTGAGGGGACCTGAAGGTAGATCCCCTGCAGCTGAGCCTGAGGTGACTGCAGCCCACGCTGGCTCCTTGATTGCATCCTTAGCAGAAGCCCCAAGTCAGTGGACCCAGTAGAGCCACACCTCAGTTCCTTACCCACACAAGTTGTGAGATAATAAATATCCATTGTTTTAAGTCACAGAGTCTTAAGGTAATTTCTTATGTGCCCATAGACAACTAATATTTTTGTTCTTTTCACTTGGGCCTCAGATCTAGTATCTGTTCCTCTAAGATGGGAGAAATGGACTTTTTCTGTAAAGATCCAGATAGTAATTTTTAGCCTTTGTAATCATATGGTCTTTGTCACAGATACCAAAATCTGTCATTAGAGCAGGAAATTAGCCAAAGACAATGTGTAAATGAATGACTGTGGCTGTTGTTCCAAGCAAATTCTCTTTACAGAATCAGATGGCAGGCCATGGTTTGCCCACTCCCACTTTAAGAGACCATTCCATCCCTTCATCTATATCATTTCTCCCACACTAAAGTCACTATCATTTTAATTTATTTTTAAAATTATCCTTCTCATTAGAATGGAAGCTGCCTCTGTGCTCAATGGCCCACAACAGTGACCTGCATTGCTTGCTTTCTTGTTTAGCTGCTCAGTCCTGTCTGACTCTGTGACCCTTTGGACACTAACTATCCTGTCATGTTCCTCTGTCCATGGGATTTTCTAGGCAAGAACACTGGAGCGGGTTGCTATTCGTCCTCCAGGGGATCTTCCCAACCCAGGGATAGATCTAACCCATGTCTCCTGTGTCTCCAGAATTGCAGGCAGATTCTTTATCTTCTGAACCATCTGGGAAGCCCATGCTAAGCTATAAATATTGAATGGGGCCAAAGGTTGGTTTAGTGAAGTTGAGGTGGACTTTTCAAATGATGACATATCCAGGAACCATGTCATCAATTAAAGATATACAGAAAAGAGAAGACTAAGGTACACCATGATACAATCAAATATGTAATGTTTGTCCCATCCTATTAAAAAGGGTATTGTTTGATCTGTTTGTTCAAAGGGTAGAACTATAAAAAATCAACAACCTTCTAAAACAACCTCTGTATAAAACTTTCCCCAACCCTTCCCCCAACCCCCGAAAATATTTTCCATTTTTCCTCATTTTTTTGCTATTTTTCTGCTTGGTACATACAAGGCAAATAGCTATTTTTTTTTCTTTTTTGTAAAAATTATTATTTTATAATGGAGTATAGTTGATTAACAAAATGTTGTGTTAAATTCAGGTGTACAGCAAAGTGATTCAGTTATACATACACATCTATCTATTGTTTTTCATAGTCTTCTTTCTCACCTAGGTTGTTACAGAGTATTGATATGAGTTCCCTGTGCTATACAGCAGATCCTTGTTTGACTAACTATTTTAAATATAACAGTGTGTACGTGTCAATCCTTGGTTTGCAATCTATTCCTTCTCCTACCATCCCCCCTTGGTTACCATGTTTATTCTCTGTTTATTTCTGTTTTGTAAATAAGCTCATTTGATTTTGCATGGAAGTGATATCATATGATATTTGTCTTTCTTTGTCTGACTTACTTAGTCTGATAATCCCCAGGTCCATCCACATTGCTGCAAATGGCATTATTTCATTCTTTTTTAATGGCTGAATAATTATTCCACTGTATATATGTATGACATCTTCTTTCTCTATTACTATTTGATGGACATTTAGGTTGCTTTCATGTCCTGGCTATTGTGAATACTGTTGCAGTGAACATTGGGGTGCATATATCCTTTCAAACCATATTTTTCTCTGGATATATGTCCAGGAATGTGATTGCTGAATCATATGATAGTCCTATTTTTAATTTATAAGTAACCTCCAATACTGGTCTCCATAGTGGCTATACCAGTTTACATTCCCACCAACAGTGTAGGAATATTCCCTTTTCTCTACACCTTCTCTAGCATTTATTGTTTGTAGATTTTTTGATAATGGCCATTTGACTGGTGTGAGGTAATATCTCCTTGTAGTTTTGATTTACATTTCTCTAATATTCAGTGTTGAGCATTTTTTCATGTGCCTTTTGGCCATCTGTGTCTTTAGAGAAATTTCTATGTAGGTTTTTTGCCTATTTTTTTGGTTTGGGTTGTTGGTTTTTTAAATATTGAGTCTTCATGAGCTGTTACAAATTTTGGAGATTAATCTCTTATTGGTCTCATTGTTTGCAAATGTTTTCTCCCATCCTGAGCACTGTGTTTTCATTTTGTTTATAGTTTGCTTTGCTGTGCAAAAGTTTTTGAGTTTAATTAGGTCCCATTCGTTTATTTTTGGTCTTATTTCCTTTACTCTGGGAGATGGATTGAAATATATTGCTGTGATTTATGTAAGAGAGTGTTCTCCTATGTTTTCCTCCAAGAATTAAGCAGTATCTGTTCTTATAATTAGGTCCTTAATCCCTTTTGAGTTTATTTTGTATATGATGTTAAGGAATGTTCTAATTTCATTCTTTTACCTGTAGCTGTCCAGTTTTCCCAGCACCCTTTGTTGAAGAGACTGCCTTTTCTCCATTGTGTAGACTTTTCTCTTTTGACATGGATTAATTTATCATAGGTGCATGGGTTTATTTATGGGTTTTCTGTCCTGTCCCATTGATCTATATTTCTGCTTTTGTGCCAGTACCATGCTGCTTTGATGATTGTAGCTTTGTAGTGTCATTGATAGTCAGGGAGCCTGATTCCTTCAGCTCTGTTTTTCTTTCTCAAGATTGTTTAGGCTATTTGGGGTCTTTTGTGTCTCCACACAGATTTTAAGATTTCTTTATTCTATTTCTGTGAGAAATGCCATTGGTAATTTGGAAACAAATTCAAAACACTTAACAAAGTAGCAGCAAGAACATATATATCAATAATTACTTTAACCATAAATGGATTAAATTTTCCAACCAAAAGACATAGAATGACTGACTGGATATAAAAACAAGACCCATATGTATATACACACTCTCTGCAAAGGACCCACTTCAGATCTAGGGATACATACATACTGAAAATAAGGGAATAGAAAAAGATATTCCATGCAAATGGAAATAGAAAGAAAGTTAGAGTAACAATGCTCATACCAGACAAAATATACTAATGAGGATATCATTACAAAAGACAAAGAAAGATACTACATAATGATTAAGGGATCAATCCAAGAAGAAGATATAACAACTGTAAATATATATATGCACCTAACGTAGGAGCACAATACATCAGGCAAATCATAACAGTCATAAGGGGAGAAATCAACAGTAACCCAATAACAATGGGGGGATTTAACACCACGCTTTCATCAATAGACAGATCATCCAGACAGAAAGTCAATAGGGAAACACAGGACTTAAATGATACTTTAGATCAGCTGGATTTAATATTTATACAGCATTCCATCCCCAAACAGCAGAGTACATATTCTTGTCAAGTGCACATGGAATATTCTCCAGGATTGACCACATGCTGGGCCACAAAGTGAACCTTGGTTAATGTAAGAAAATTGAAATCATACCAGCATTTTTTCTGACCATAACACTATGGGATTATCAATAGATATTAAGTACAAGAAACCAGCTAGGAATATGTAATTATTGAATTTTTTTTTTACAATTCTAGTTCCCCAGCTAAAATGTGACTTCTTTGACAGCAAAGATCCTATCTTTTGATCTTTGTATGCCAGAACCTGTCTACCATTGTCAAAGCTCTATAAAATGGTTGTTTTTCATAGTAAATGCACAATAAATCAACCCTGGAGAGAGGGAAATGTCAGGAGTTGGGTGAGAAAAAGTCAATTTAGAGGAGTAGTTTATGTTCACCCCTAGGAATTCCATTTAAAGCACAATCTACTAAATATGAATGTTCAGAAATGAGATGGTCTGCTTCTGTAGTGTCTTCTATCAGGGAATATAACAAGTCATATGATTTATTTAGGTAACGGACTTTATTTTACTGGTAGAAGTAAGCACTGGAAAACTTTCTTGAATATTTGCTCTCATATAGATACCAAGCCCAATCTTCTTGCTTCATTTTGCCATTTAATCACTGTTTTTATTATGGTGCAGGGTATATATATTTCCATCTTTCTTCTGGAACAATATTTGTCATTCTCTGTAACGTTCCATAATATTAGAATACATACCAAAATGAGAGAACAGCTGTACTTGGGTAAAACCCTGTATTTTGTAAATGGGTAATAAATGCATAATATATATTTTCCAAGGTTATAGGTGCACTGGGTACTGAAATTTATTCATAAGCATGAATCAGTAGGATAAGAATGAATCGAATTTGGCTTTTCAGCTAGGTAGTAATGTATTGGATTATGCCTTATGGGGATGGCACACATACTTTTATCCATATAATCATATGTCTGGCTCTACAAATAATGTATGTTTGTTCTTTCAGCTTAGCAAATTACAACTTGGAATTTGAGGGCAGAGTATGGTTTGGATGTCGATGTAACTGGCAGTTGATCTTAATCTTTACTGTTTTTGATTATATATAATTTATTTTAATTGCAGAGAAGCATAGATTTCAAATTTAACTCTGCTATGGCTTTCAACACAACATAATGGAGAGAAATCACACTACAATTGATCTTTATGGCTATAGTTTGGTCTGTGATAGGACATTTGATCATTAACATTCTGGGTTATAAATAAATTGAAAAGGAATGAAAAATTGTGATGCTTTATGTTGGACTTTACATTTCTAAATTTTTGTAGCTTTGTGTTTATTGTAGAAATAATTTTTGAAAAGCAAGAAAACCATTCAAGCTATGAAATCATTCACAGTTACAATGTTTGGAAATAACCACAAGTTAGATTTTGATATTTAAGCTTACAATCTTTTACATATGTATTTCTGTATGAAAAAATTAGGAATTAAAGTGACAATAATGTTTTAAACATTATAAACATGAATATGAATAGAAATACATTTTCTTGTTTATTTGTCTCTCTTCATTCCCCTACTAGAAGGTAAGCTCCATGGGAGCAGGGTTTTGTGGTGTTTTATTTTACTTTTTTTAACTCTTTAGTTCCCATTGCCTACAATAATGCCTGAGTTAATGATAGTTGACATTTTTGTTATAATATGTTGTAGACATATTCTAGTTTTATTATCTTGTAAAATCATGTTATTAATGCTAGTGAAATTGTACTGGTTTACTTTTAACCAATCTTCAATTGAAGAACCCTAAAGTTCTAAATTTTTACATATTTGAAAAAATATTTTTTCATATCCTAATAGTTTATTTTCCTCTACTTTCACTGGATAAACCAGAACTTCAAGGGTAATACTGAACTACAATGATTGCAATAGGAATGCTTATGTTAATCCTGAATTAAATGGAATATCTCTGAAGTTTTGTATTTAAATTCAGTGTTAGCTTTTGGCTTCAGTTAGATATTCTTATGGTTTTGAAGAAATATACTTCTATTTATATTTTACTATTTTTAAAAAGCATTTAAAAAATAGTGATAAGTGAAATATTATAAAAATTCTTTGTCATTTGTTCTATTAACATGATGATTATCAAATTTTCCCAATATCAAATAATTTTTAACTTATAGAGGATACTAATTTTAGTCATGATGTTATCTTTTATATACTTTTGGATTAACCTAGCTGGCATTTTGATTTGAATTTTGTTTTGTTTATAAACAAAATCTGTCTCTAATTTCCTTTTATAGAACAAACACAGGCAGTTTTTGATTAAGGGAAGTTGGCTAATTTCACTGAGAAGATTTACCTAAATCCTTCCTATGCTCTTGAATGGTTAATTTGCAAGAATATTATGTTTCTGAAATTTTGAAAGAAATCAACAATAACAGTCTTGAGATCTTTATTTATTTATTTATTTGTTTTGGTATCTCATTGTAGTTTGTTTTTTTTTTAGGGTAATTTTTTTTTAAAATTTACTTTATTTTACTTTACAATACTATATTGGTTTTGGTTTTGCCATACATCAACATGAATCAGCCATGGGTGTATATGAGTTCCCAATCCTGAACCCCCCTCCCACTTCCTTCCCCATACCATCTCTCTGGGTCATCCCAGTGCACTAGCCCCAAGCATCCTGTATCCTGCATCAAACCTAGACTGGTGATTTGTTTCTTACATGATATTATACATGTTTCAGCGTCATTCTCCCAAATCATCCCACCCTCTCCCTCTCCCACAGAGTCCAAAAGATCTTTAAAATAGATGAACATTTGAAAATATATTTCCTTTATTCCCTAGGAATCATTTTATTATGGTGGTAATCTTATATAGTATAGCATTTTGCCATTCCCTTAACATAGAGTTCTGCAAAATTGCACAGATTTTTTCTTTTTCTTTCTTCTTCTTTTTTTTTAGATTTCAGGACACTGAGTATTAAGGAGAATAGAGTGTCAGTTCAGTTCAGTCGATCAGTCGTGTCTGCCTCTGCGACCCCATGAAACTCCAGTATTCTTGCCTGGAGAATCCCATGGACGGAGGAGCCTGGTAGGCTACAGTCCATGGGGTCACACAGAGTCGGACACGACTGAGCGACTTCACCTTCACCTTCACCTTCATGAATCGCAGCACGCCAGGCCTCCCTGTCCATCACCAACTCCCGGAGTTCACTCAGACTCACGTCCATCGAGTCCGTGATGCCATCCAGCCATCTCATCCTCTGTTGTCCCCTTCTCCTCCTGCCCCCAATCTCTCCCAGCATCAGAGTCTTTTCCACTGAGTCAACTCTTCGCATGAGGTGGCCAAAGTACTGGAGTTTCAGCTTTGGCATCATTCCTTCCAAAGAAATCCCAGGGCTGATCTCCTTCGGAATGGACTGGTTGGATCTCCTTGCAGTCCAAGGAACTCTCAAGAGTCTTCTCCAACACCGCAGTTCAAAAGCATCAATTCTTCAGGGCTCTGCCTTCTTCACAGTCCAACTCTCAAATAGAGTGTGACATTCCTCAAATTAATTAATTCTGGTAGCCCCTCCCAGTTTTTATGGCATTTCATAAAACATTTTTTTTCTCCACAACACTGAGAAAAATTGTCAAAGTTTTCTTAAAATACATCTCTGTAACCATCCCGCCAACATTGATTCCAGGCTCTGATATTGAGCGGTTGGTTGTATGACCTTAGACAAGTTTAGCAACTTTCTCTGCTATTTTCTCTTTAAGACTTATCTCACTAAGACTTATCTCACTAAGTCTCAACATTCTTATCTATAAAGTGAGGATAATAATAATATCTAACTCATGGAGCTGTGAAAAGTACTAATTGAAATTAAATATGTGAAGTGTCTGCTACATAAACTTTCAAAAATAGTATTATTAATAAAATCAATAAAATCAATATTGGCAAATTACACTTTTTAATAAAATAACTTTTCTAGATTTTTAAATGTATTTTCACAGAGAAATATGAATTATCTTATAATTTTTGACTCTAAAGAGTCTCTTTTCTCATTTCAAGTGTTATATTTATGGTTTATTTAATTACCAAGCATATATTATTCCCTTTTTCTTTCATAGGCTAGCTATTATATTGTCAATTCTATTTTACATGTTTTAAATTTTCTGATTTTTATTCTATTTTTAAAAACTTTCTTTTCCTATGTTCTTAAAACGGGGGTGGAGCATTCAGGTTTGGCAGTATTCACTCCTGTTCCTAAGTCACAAGTTGACTTAAGTCTTTACTTCTTCACAGACCAAACCCCAGACCAAAAGTTCAATCACTAGCAGAGAAAATTGCTGTATTTTCTTGTTTTCTATTTTGTAATGTAGAAATATGTAGTCTCCTTTTAATTTTATGAGTGATTATTTCAGAATGTTTAATATTGTAAGTGAACTTAAATTCTCTAAATATCAGAACATCTTTACTTTTCTTTTGTACATTTCATACTGGTCCTTTTAAAAATGAGGTTGGTGTATAGATTATATATATTTAAAACAATTTTTCTTTCTAAAAAATTTATTTTAATATAGTTGATTCACAATGTTGTGTTAGTTTCAGGTGTACAGCAAAGTGAATCAGTTGTACATATACATATATTGACTCTTTTTTATATTCTTTTCCCTATATTTAATGGCAGAAGTCATTATAAAGAATTTAGTAGAGTTCCCTAGTGTATATACGCCAATATAATCTCTCAATTTATTGCTTGTCCCCTTCCCCTCTGGTAACTATAAGACTATTTTCTACATTTGTGACTCTGTTTCTTTGTTTTATTTTTTAATTTCTATTTTTAAAATAAATTCACATACCATTTTTTAGAGTCCACATGTAAGCAGTATCATGTGATATTTGTCTTTCTCTATCTGACTTACTTCACTCATTATGACAGTCTCTAGATCCATCCATGTTGCTGCAAATAGCATTATTTTGTCCTTTTTATGGCTGGGTAATATTCCACTATACATATGTCATCTTTATTCATTTCTCTCTTGATGAACATTTATGTTGCTTCCATGTCCTGGCTGTTGTAAATAGTGCTACAATGACTATTTGGTTGCATATAACTTTTTTAAAAATTAATTTATCTTTAATTGAAGGATAATTACTTTATAGAATTTTGTTGTTTTCTGTCAAACATCAACATGAATCAGCCATAGGGATACATATGTCCCCTCCCTTATGCCCAAGAGTGGGACTGCTGGGTCATATAGTAGCTTTATTTTTAGTTTTTAAGGAACCTTCCATAGGTTCTTCATAATGGGTGTACCAGTTTACATCCCCACCGAAACAAAACTGTTTACTTTTTAAAATAAAATGGGGATCATTTTTTTTTTACAGCCTGTACTAATTTGAATATTGCCAGCATCATTCCCTTACACCCCAGTAGCCCCGGGATTTTTTTTTTTCCAATGGTAAATCTTTTATGATATTTAAAATTTTTGGTTTGCTTTTCTCTCCACATCAGTGTTTGTCACAGGATAGTGTGTTTGTATATATTATTTACATTTATAGATATTTATGTATTCTTATATGGTGGTAAAGTAAATGATAGCAATATTATAAGGAGAGATGTATCAAGATTATTTTGTTATTATAAGTTATTCATACTATCTGTGATGTGAAGTAGAATAGTGTTATTTGGAAGTGGACTTGGATTAGTTGTAAATGTAAATTGCAAGCCTCTAAAAAAAATAAGAAATGAAGTATAACTGATATAAAAAAAAGGAGAGAAAATCAAATAGTCGCTTAAAACCACACATGGAAGAAAAACCAATGGAAGACAAAAATAGGGACAAAAAAACAAGGGCAACAAACTGAGAACATTAACAAATATGGTAGATGTTAATCCAACAGTATTAACAAAAACTTTAAAACATCAATGGTCGAAATATACCTGTTGAAAGAAGAGGCTGTCAGAGTGGATCAAAAAACTACACCTAACTATATATTGTCCATAAGAAACCCACTTTAAATACAGTGACACATGTAGATTAAAAGTAAAGGGATGGAGAAAAATACACCACTCTAATAACATCAATCAAAAGAAAGCAGGAGTAACTGCTAATTTCAGACAGAGCAGATTTCAGAACAAGGAAAGTTATCAGGAATAAAGAAGGACCCTTCATAATGATGGGGAGTCATTCTCCAGAAAGCCATAATAATCTTTAACACATATGCATCTAACAAAAGAGTATCAAAATGCATGGGGCAAAAATTATAGGACTGCAGGGAGAAATACTAACAGATGAATTCAATATCATAGCTGGAGACTTCAACATCCCTCTATCAGAAATGGACAGATCCAGCAGGCGGAAAACCATAAAGACATATTTGAATTCAGTAACATAATCAGTCAACTGTATAGAATGGACATCTACACTAGTTGAGCCAATAATAGGAGAATATACAATCTTCTGATGCTAACCAAGAGAGACCACATTTGAGTCATTAAGCATATTTTACCAAATTTGAAATAATAGAAATCACACTCTACTAGCTCTCAGACCACAGTGGAATTAAACTAGAAATCAGTAACAGAAAGATAGCTGGAAAATACCAAAATACTTAGACTTTAAGGAATACACTTCTCAATAACACATAGGTCAATGAAGAAATCCTAAGTGAAATTTAAAAAAAATTGGAATATATGCAAAGATAACATCAAAATTTGGGGGATGCAATGAAAACATTTTGCATAGAGGGGAAATTTATAGCATTTAATGCATGTATTAGGAAAATAAGATCTATAATCAATAATCTAAGCTTTCATGTTAGGAAATTATAAAAAGAAAAATTATATCCAAAGTAACCAAAATACAACAAATAAGAAAAATTAGAGCACAAATAAATTGAAGCCAGTAGGTAAATTCAGTGAAACCAAGAATTGGTTCTTGGAAAAGATCAGTAAAACCACTAAGCCTCTATCTAGGCTAAGAAGATGAGAGAGGACAGAAATTACTAATTTGAAAAATAGGATATCACAATAGGTCCCATGGATAATAAAAGGCTAATAAAGAAATGTCAAGTACAACTCTAGGCCCAGAAATTTGATAACCAAGAATTTATCTTTACCAGTTCCTTGAAAGACATAATCTGCCAAAACTCACACAAGAAAAAACAGACAATCTGAACAGGCAGATCAGTTAAACATATTAAATCAATAATTAAATATGTTTCAAAACAAAAACACCAGGTCTGATGGGGAAGGGATCTTCATCAACTTGCAAAGCATATCTACAGAACAGCTACACCTAACATCTAAAGGAAAATACAAGTAAAAAAAAAAGCTAACTATCTGGCTATGAAAAGAAAGGAACTTTAATTGCATATTGCTAGGTGAGAGGAGCCAGTCTTTAAGCTGTATGATTCTATTATATGACTCTAGAAAAGGCAAAACTATGGAGACAAGAAAAAGATCAGTGGTTCTGGGACAACCCAGAGGGATGGGATGGGGAGAGAGTTGGGAGGGGGGTTCATGATGGGGAACATATGTACACCCATGGCTGATTCATGTCAGTGTATGGCAAAAACCACAATATTGTAAAGTAATTATCCTCCAATTAAAATCAATAAATTAATTTAAAAAGAAGATCAGTGATTGCCAGTTGAAGGAGAAGGGGAGTTAGGTGAAACACAGAAGATTTTTAGGGCAATGAAAATAAGTTGATCCTTGAAGAACATGGATTTGAACTGCCTGAGTCACTTTACCATGGATTTATTTCAATAAATATATAACTGCATTTTCATTTTATGGAAAATGGAAAAGTTTGTGTTCAATTGGAGAGCACAATTTGTTCTCTAGAATCAAAAGAATTGTTTTTGAGTCCTGATTCTATCCACACTGTTTCAGCTTCCTGCCTTTGGGTGAACCATTTATCAGTTCCTTTGGTTTTGAGGCAGAGATAGCCTTATGTGGATTTTTGACTGCCTTCTGCCTTGCTCAAGGGTCTACTGTACTGTGTATATCATTATAATAGCAGATAAATGTATAAATCCATAGAATGTACAACCAAAAATGAACCCTAATGTAAACTATGGGCTTTGCACTATTATATGGGTCAATGTAGGTTAATCAGTTATAACAAAATGTACCACCCTGATGGGGATTTTGATAACTGAGGAGGATATGAATGAGAAGGGTCAGGAATTATTTGTGAAATTTCTGTACCTTCTGCTCAATTTTGCTGTGAGCCTAAAACTGCTCTAAAATATAAAGGATATAAAGGCAGTTGATCTCTAAATCAGCTAATTCAGCTCTTACACAGATGATTTTTCTTTGCTTTACCTACTGGATTATTTACTTAGGAAATTATTATTTTTCCTAGGTTTACTCTTTAGTGTCTCATTAGAATATTGCTAAGTGTCTATTATTATTTTTGTAATAAAAATGTTTTTCTCCTTCAGTGGCTGTTTTACTAGCTGCTCATTTTTATTTCCTTACCTTCTTCATTTTTCTGGTTGCTGGATGCCCTTGGCTCCCTTTAAGCATTCTCTTGATTGCTCACTGAGACATAGGTCCACTGGACTCTGTCAGGCCAGCATCCAAGAGGCACACTCATACAGAACTGAGAGCTGCCATCTCTGAGTATCCGTACATCTCCTTTCAGATATGGCACCTTCTGTCTTTAACTGGGGGCCTCAGATGCCAGCCTTAGGTTGCTCCACTTTTAGAAAGAGAAAAAAAAAAAAGTTCTCTCTGCTGCTGTCTGGAGTTCCATATAGTCCAGCTTCACAGTTGGATCTCATGCATAGAGGCCTCCAAGACTCTTATGACTCAGGTTAGACTGACAGAAAATTTAAAAAAAAAAGGGGGGGGAGGTATAATTTTCCATGAACTGTATTGCTGAAATCCTTTTGTCTCTAAGCAAGAAAAGATCAGATATGCATAAATCACAGAATACACACCTCCTTCTTTTTTTCAGCCTGTGTTATGTACCATATCAGCTCTTCCAGCTGTAATGAACACAGTGCCTTAGGGAAGCCCTCGGAGGGAGAGAAGCACAAGGTTAATAAGCAACTCAACCGCTTTTCCTTCTTTCTCTTCTGCTCAGCATCCTTAGCAGGTTATCTTCAGTTTTACAAATGAGCTGTTTAAAAACCAGAAGAAAAGAGTGGTGGGAGATAGTAATTCATTTCTTCTCAGATAAAAAAATTTCCCTGGAAGCCCCCTTCTATCTCGTTGTTCAGAACAGGTTTACATGACCACCCTCAAGTGCAAGGGAGCCTATGGTGATGACGCGGATGGCTCACAATTTTAACATTTATCATGGAGGCAGGCAGATTCTGCACTACATAAGAAGAGAAAGGGAAGGGAAAGGAAAGGAACTGCTGTTGGAATAGGCCTGCTGTATTCCCAGAAGGCTGTTGGAAGTTAGGTCTCAAGTGGGAAAAAATGTCTCTGGCTATGGAAAAAATTTGCTTTCTTTCATGGTCGTCTCCCTCAGCTTGGGGCAGTGTCTGCATGTGTGGGTCAGTGTTCAGGACGGACTGTCATTTTCCAAGATCCCTCATCCTGTTGCTGTGACTCAGGGCTTCATCTGGTCTTCGTCCCTGAGAATTCCCTCTAAGATCTGGCCTATCTTTTATCGATAGTCCTAGTTTCCATCACTGTTGCAGATTTATATCTGTTTTTGCATAAGAATCTCAGGGGAAATTGACAATGGATGTGGGAAGTCATTACTGAGTCAGTTACTGAATCTTCAATTTTCTACATTAGCTTGAAGAGATATTTTTCAATGTACAAAAACAAGTCTGATTGACAATCAGAATTCTAGCTGCTCTGAACATGTTAATGAGCAAGATAATTATAGGTTTTACTTTTTGCAGTGATATTTTTTTTCTCTAAAAATTTCTGCTGATTTTTTTTCCTTTAATGTTCAGTTATTAATTTATATGGTGCTAGATCATGAGGCATAAGGTGGCTGAATATGATTTGATTCATGAAGGCAGTTTCCAGAGGGAGCAGAAAAGACAAGTCAAGATAGTAAACCCCAGACAGAGGGACTCCTACAAATGTACTGATCTGTATAAAAAAAATACTAAGTGTAGAGCAAATGGGCACAGTTTACATGGTTCGAATGATGTTGGGAGAGTCTTGTTTGGCTAAGCCACGAAGAACCTATTTCAAATGAGATTTTTACTTTGTCGTGATATTTTGAGGAAGAAGGGGGTAAAATAGAGAAAACTATATATATTAACATAATGTAGATGATATTTAAATCTTTCATATGATATATGTGTGCTCAGTTGCTCAGTGTATCTGAATCTTTGTGACCCCATGGACTGTAGCCCGCCAGGCTCTTCTGTCCATGGGATTCTCCAGGTAAGAATACTGGAATGGGTTGCCATTTCCTTTCTTCGTATGACATATTTTTTTCATAATATTTGAGAGATAAAGCATTCTTTACAGCCTGCTATATTTAGGTAAGCCTTATTCTCTAGACACAAAACATTCTATGTCTCATAGTAACACTCAAAATACAGTCCATGGGCTAGCAGCTGCTGAATTACTGAGAGTTACTTAGAAATGCAGAGCCTTAGACTGCACACCAGACCTGCTGAATCAGTATCTTATTGTACCAAGACCCCAGGTACACTGATGTTGGAGAAACACAAATCCTGTGTCTGAAAGTGGCGAAACTGTGGAAATGAGGAGGGAAACACTGATCAACTTATTTCAGGACACTATGGTGACTATAAGTTTTTACTTTCTATATTACTTCAGGTTCAACTTTATTTACATAGAATTACACACATCAAAGGCCTTCCATATTCACCAGTGACTCCATCCAAGGCCTCAGTTCTAATTTTCAGAAGAACATTTTTGTATTAAGTGAGAGTAGAGGTTAAAATGAGCTTCTCTGGTAGCTCAGCTGGTAAAGAATACACCTGCAATGCAGGAGACCCTGGTTCAATTCCTGGTTCGGAAAGATCCCCTGGAGAAGGGATAGGCTATGCACTCCAGTATTCTTGCCTGGAGAATTTCCATGGACAGAGGAGTTTGGTGGGCTACAGTCCATGGGGTCACAGAGAATCAGATAGGACTGAGTGACTAAGCACAGCACAGAGGTTAAAATACTAATGTTACTAAAATAAGTATTACATTATCCTATTGACAAAAGAGGAAAGGCTTGTACTAGTTCATGTGTCTGTGTGTGTGTGTGTGGGTGTGTGTGTGTGTCTATGTGTTTAAATAATTATGAAGCAGGGCCCAACAAAATTGGAATCAAAAGTTTGCATCTGGGGAAGGGATAGATCTGAACCAGGAAGCATGACTGCAAGGACCATGCCCACGGGAGTCACAGAAGAGCCCTGGGAAATTGATATGCAGGAGGTTCCAAACAAGAAAGTTAGAAAAGACAGCTTGGAAGCAAAGTTTACTCAGGGTCAGTCCCAACAAACCTACCTACTTAATGTATGTGAATTGTTCATATAACACATTTGATTCCCTTGGCAACTCTTTCCTGAAAAAAATGTCACTTGCAATCCCAGCTTGAATTCCTGAAGAGTTAAACAAAACATCAATTTTCAGAAAATTCTTTCAAAATGAAATATCTGAAGTGTTTTCTTTATTAAACTTTGGTTCTGTACCAGAGTGAAGCTTTAAGATAACTCCATAAAAAGACAAATTGAAAACATTTGTTTTCAATGTCTCAATGACAGCTTTGACTAAATCTAATTTTAAAAAATTGTAATGAACTATTTTAAAATGTTTGAAAGAAACTTTTATTTTTACATTTCAACAATGAAGGATGTTGAAGCATGCACATTATGATTTTGCTCTACATAAGTGATTCTTTAAGATCTATCCTTTTTTTCATTAAAAGAAACAATTTAAAATAATCTCAGATGGGAAATGAATACTGCCATTTCTGAGTGATTGTTACTTGCCAGCTTTGGCACCAAGATGCTTAAGATAAATATTTCAGAAGAAATAGTTATTTCAGTGCATTTTCACATGAAAATTAGTTTAAATAAAGAAAATGTGCTCAGAAATTTTGGAACAAACCCTCAACCCAGGTCTCCCTGTTCCCCATGCCTCATGTGCACAGGAGCAGTCAGGGGAGGTGAGCTCAAACCTACATTTAATCTTGCCTTTCTGTGAGGACTTTGACCTTTCCTGCCTGTCTTGTCTGTTAACAGACTCTTTGTTCCCCCATCCTCTGAGTATTGGATCCCCCAAATAACTGTCTCATACAAAAATGTATTAGATATCTTGAAAAGCATAGGACTCTATTACTAAATGTGAATATTTGCCTAGTGCTGCAAATAGTAGAAAGATTATTTTTTTGGTATCAAAAATGACACTTTGTTAAGCTCATCCAAAATTATGTTCAAATGTTTTGTCATGCCAAGAGATAAGTACTGAGAACCGTAGGACAGAATGAGTGTTCATCTAATTTCTATTGTTCTTAATATATATAGTAGATATGAAAACTCACCTGTAAACTTGGTATGCTCACATTTCTTGTATACATATGTAAAGGGGGTATACGTATATGGATGCTGATGGCGTACCCTAGTGGCTCAGATCATCAAGACTCTGCCTGTAACACAGGAGACCCAGGTTTGATCCCTGGGTTGAGAAGATCCCCTGGAGTAGGGAATGGCAGCCCACTTCAGTATTCTTTCCTAGAGAATTCCATGGGCTAGAGGAACCTAATGGGCTAAGGTCCACAGGGTTGCAAAGAGTCAGACACAACTGAGAGACTCTCACTCATTCCCTCACTCATCATATATAGAAATATTCTTCATATATGGCTGTATTTGTCATTTATGTATGTATAATGTATAGGAATTTGTATATACCAATACACATATATGTAAGTATATTTAAAATTCTCTATTTCTAGTGAAGTTGAAACATTTTCTGTACATTTATAGCCATCTTTATTATTCTTTTTCTTAAATGTGCTCCATTTCCTACATTCTCTACACACCTGTTAGTAAAAGAATGGCACATTATATTTGTTAGCATGTTCTCTTTATATATTATGTGTCACATTTTTATCATGTTTTTCAACTTTTTCAACTTTTATAACTTTATTTATACAGCTTGCCTTTTGCTTATTTTTTCTTTGCTTTAGTTTTAAATTTTAAAAGTTTTAAAGTCTTATGTATCTAAAAGTCTTTTATTGACCTAAATGAAGAACTGTTTGTTAAGCAGCTTACTTTGAAGTGGTCATTTAAAGTCAAATGAGTTGAAATATGATAGCAGCTATAGATCAGAAGACTCTTTGGAGGTCCAGAACTCTCCCACTGAGGGCTCAGGAGATAGAAACATTTTAAATAAATAAATAAACAAACAGAATGCTTTGTTTTCAGAGCACAGTCACTGTTCATTTTTATATCTCAAAATAAACATCTCACCATTCCTATGCATTATTCAAACATGAAAAGATAAGTGTCTGCATACATAATTAAATGGTATGCACTGGATAGAATCTGGACTCATTTGATAAACCAGAGTAGAGCAATCTTTATAGCTTTTCCCTTGTTTTCTCTAATTAGAGAGAAATTTACATATAATCACAGTTGCTGCATGAGATAGGAGAAATCTATTTTAATCATTTTACTACTTCATTTTAAAAGCCATGTATTAACAACTTTAAAATATTGCTAGCTTTTTAATTTAAAATTGTCACTATTATACATAAATATTAAGATATTACTGAAATAATATGATGGTATGCTATGTCTGTTGCATTATATATATTCCATATTATTATCTTCTTTCTTCTCCATTTTCATATTGAACTAAAATTCTTTTTTCAAAATATACTTGTGACTTATTACATTTTGAGTTTAATATTGAGGCATTTAAGATTATTTGTTTAGAAAGAAAGACTGAAAAATAAATAATGCACATTTTGAATAATTTTTCTTTTTAATTTAAAAGTTGAGCATTGTTGGATAAGATTGAACAGTCACAGATATCACTTGTATGGCATAGTTACTATACAACACTTAATTGAAATGGGGAACTTTGATTTTGTAAATTTGTCAAAGAAATTACTCATTTTCTGAACTTTTCTTTGTGGGATTCTTCGATGGCATTAAGGTTCACATAGCAGTGTCAGAATTCTTCCTGTACCACACTTTTGGGTTTGTTTGTACATGGCTATCTCCTGATATGACACTATATAATTTAAAGGCCAGGCAATGTGCTTTTTACTCCCAGTTCCTAAAGGAACTGCACGTGGATGTGGCAGGAGCTCAACCACGGGGTGATGAATGCATGCATACGTATGTATATGGATGTGAGTTTTCTGATGGATGCTGATTTACAATACTGTGTTAGTTTCGGGCGTAGAGCATGGTAATTCAGTGTTATTGCATATTCTTTTATGTTATTGTTCAATTACTTTAGCAGGCCCGACTCTTGTGATCCCGTGCATTGTAGCCAGCCAGGCTCCTCTGTCAGTGAGATTTCCTAGGCAAGAGTACTGGAGCGGATTGCCATTTCCTTCTCCAGGAGATCGTCCCAATCAGGAATCAAACCTGTGTCTCCTGCATTGGCAGGTGGGTTCTTTACCACTGAGCCACTATGGAAGCCCATATTCTTTTAATAGATCAATACAAAATACAAATACAAAATAATAGCTGTCATTCCCTGTAAATTCATGTTTCTTATCTATTTTATATATAGTAATTAGTATCTGTCAATCCCATACTCCTTATTTGTCCCTTCCTGGTTCCCTCTTTCCTTTGAGAGTCACAAGTTTATATTCAATACCTGTGCGCCTGTTTCTGTTTTGTACATAGGTTCATTGATATTTTTAGATTCCACATGTATGTGACTTCATGTCACATAATACTTGTTTTTCTCTGCCTAACTTACTTCACTTGAAACTATGATAATCTCCAGTTTCATCCATGTTGCTTCAAATTTCATTCTTATGGCTGCATAATATTCCACTCTGAGTGTGCACATGTGTATATGCCACACCTTATTTGGGTTGCTTCCACATCTTGGCTATTGTAAATAGTATTGCTGCAAGCATTGTGTTGCATGTATGTATCTTTTTAAATTAGTGGGTTTCTTTTTTGAATATATACCTAGAAGAGGAATGAATAAATTATATGGTAATTCTATTTTTAGTTTTTTAAGGAACCTCCATAGTGTTTTCTATAGTGGCTGCACCAGTTTACATTTCTAATAACAGTGTACAAGGCTTCTGTTTTTTGAATGTGGATTGTTCTGAAATGCCTAAACATGAATGTTAATTGGATGTTTGTCCTTTTGTCAAATTTGAAGTTATTAAAATTTATGTAACAGTTTATTCTAGAGTACTCAAAAATGGAGAAGCAGCAGCCTTAGAAAGCAGTGTACACTTTGCAGTTAAAACTTTCCCAGTATGTCAACCATTAAGATACTAGAAGGAAACATTGCATTTCAGTCAAAGGATGCTTATCCATATAACATTCCTAATCAACTGAAGATCTCTACGGGGAACCCCAAAATGTTAGTTAAAACGAGAGTTTTTAAGTATAGTCTGGAAGTTCAGAATGAGAACTAAAGAGCCATGGCAGATGGATTCTTGCTCTATTTCTTATATGTAAGGATTCTGAAATCCCTACTATGATGTTTATAACTCCAAGCTGACAAGAGATACTCTTTTGCCATCCCAAAGATTCTTATTATTTTATTTCAAAATATCATAGTTATTTCAGGGTTACTACAGATATTATATTTTAAACTACATAGATTGTTTAGCATTGTTTTGTGGGTAGTTATAGGTTGATTTTGTAAAAGTTTTGTGATAATAAGGGGAACTGAAAATTTAAATATGTGCATGGTACATACAATGAATATTTCTACTTATAAGTGCTAAATCAGTTTCTACAAATGACATCTATAAGGGAGAAAAAGTGGTACATGAAATAAAGAGAACATGTTAAGTAATTTGGGGGCAAGAAAATTATGCCTATTTTTTCAAAGGCTTTAATTGTGTTAGATCCTAGGAGCAAATTTTTGAAGTGATTTGTAATGTATATATTATACCACATGTCTTCTTTTCCCCCATAGATTTAATGTTTCCTCCTCATTTCCCCCTAGTTTCATAGTTCTTCGTGAGCCACATGTACTCCTTCAAAGAAAGAAAAACAAATTTGCCCTCTTGGTGGAAGTCTGCCTAAGGCTTTGGTATTCACAGCACAGCTTGTCTTACCTTTTACTGAGCTGGGAAAAAGTCAGGAATGTTTCATCATTTTGCCATTGAAACACTCCTGGTTGAAAAGTCCTGGAATAAAATAGAGCTATATATTTTCTTGCTCTTCAAACAAGCAAAGGAAATAGGAACATATTTCATCAAAAATTACTTCTGTTTGTAAACAGAGTCAGACCATTTTGTGGTCCCTCATTGATGATGGATTGGATAAACTACTTTATAAGTAACTTTGGGTATTATAAATGACAAGTTGTAAAAAACATTGCAAAAAAAAATTAGCTTCTGTTTTCAGGTCAATTTTTTCCTTTAATCTGTTACTTCAGTTTAGACATAGAAGCAGCAGGTTTAGCATAAAGATACTCTTAATATAGAAGGAGACACATGAGTGTCTCATTAGAATACTAATGCTCAGAATCCTCACAGCGTTGGCAAAGTTAATGGTTGCCCTCAGAGCTGAGCCTGCTGGGATGATGGCTCACTGACAAATAATTCCATGTTGATAAAACTGATAAAATCAACAGTATCAAATACTCACAAAAACACTACAGATCCACCAAAGAATATGATTTCATCTCACTGCTCAGGAATTGTGCATATTTAGGGAGATTGGGCTCTCGGGAAATTTACCTCCATTTACTTGTAAGACATATTTTGCTTTCCAACACATGTTCCAGTTAAGCTCATTGTGCACACAGTTGTGCTTAGGGTGCACACCTAAACTGATGCACACCTTGTACTTAGGAATGAAGTAAATAGTTTCCCAATGTACCTTCTAACCACTTCCATTTTATTGTGATCCTAAATTTTATAAACATATGACTTGGTAAAAAAAAAAAATGAAAGAAACTAACTTGGTTTCCTACAATCATGATCCTCAGTATGAGTTGCTGATGCATCCAGGGCCTGACATCCATGTGTCAGTCAAGGTAACAACAGTTCCACTTCCACAGTATTTCACGGGATTCTCAGGATTTAGGTCACTTTGTCTCTAGCGTTGGCTAGTATATGACAGCCCACTCCAGTACTCTTGCCTGGGAAATCCCATGGACTGAGGAGCCTGGTGGCTAGAGTCCATGGGGTCACAAAGAGTCAGACACGACTGAATGACTAACACTTTCACTTTCAGTATCACTCTGAAGCTGTATATAAGCCTAAGAAGGAAAGTAATAGTTTGACAACTGAATTTATAAATTGAGGCAACTGAATCTAATTCCAATAACCTGTAGTTTTTTTCTAATTAATATACATAAAATATTAAAGATTTCCTCAGTGATCAATGCAAACAAATAGAAGGAAACAATAGAATGGGAAAGAATAAAGATCTCTTCAGAAAATTAGAGATACTGAGGACAAATTTCATGCAAAGATGGGCACAATAAAGGACAGAAATGGACTTAACAGAAGCAGAAGATATGAAGAAGGGGTGGCAAGAATACACAGAAGAACTATACAAAAAATATCTTCATGACCCAGATAACCATGATGGTGTGATCACTCAGCTAGAGCCAGACATCCTGGAATGTGAAGTCAAGTGGGCCCCAGAAAGCATCACTACGAACAAAGCTAGTGAGGTGATGGAATTCCAGTTGAGCTATTTCAAATCCTGAATGATGATGCTGTAAGTGCTGCACTCAATATGCCAGCAAATTTGGAAAACTCAGCAGTGGCCACAGGACTGGAAAAGGTCAGCTTTCATTCCAATCCCTAAGAAAGGTAATGCCAAAGAATGTTCAAACTACTGCACAATTGCATTCATCTCACACAATAGCAAAATAATGCTCAAAATTCTCCAAGCCAGGCTTCAACAGTACATGAACCATGAACTTCCAGATGTTCAAGCTGGTTTTAGAAAAGACGGAGGAACCAGAGATCAAATTGCCAACATCTGTTGGATCATAGAAGAAGCAAGAGAGTTCCAGAAAAATATCTGCTTTATTGACTGTGCCAAAGCCTTTGACTGTGTGGATCACAACAAACTGGAAAGTTCCTCAAAAGATGGGAATACCAGACCACCTGACCTGCCTCCTGAGAAATCTGTATGCAGGTCAAGAAGCAAGAGTTAGAACTGGACATGGAACAACAGACTGGTTCCAAATCAGGAAAGTAGTACGTCAAGGCTGTATATTGTCACCCTGCTTATTTAACTTATATACAGAGTACATCATGAGAAATGCTAGGCTGGATAAAGCACAAGCTGGAATCAAGATTCCTGGGAGAAATATCAATAACCTCAGATAAACAGATGACACTTCCCTTATGGTAGAAAGTGAAGAAGAATTACAAAGCCTCTTGATGAAAGTGAAAAAGGAGAGTGAAAAATCTGGCTTAAACTCAACATTCCAAAAACGAAGATCATGGCATTCAGTCCCATCACTTCATGGCAAATAGATGGGGAAACAATGGAAACAGTGAGACTTTATTTCGGGGGGCTCCAAAGTCACTGCATATGGTGACTGGAGCCATGAAATTAAAAGACACTTGCACCTTGGAAGAAAAGCTCTGACAAACCTAGACAGCATATTAAAAGCAGAGACATTACTCTGCCAACAAAGGTCCATCTAGTCAAGGCTATGGCTTTTCCAGTAGTCATGTATGGATATAAGAGTTGGACTATAAAGAAAGCTGAGTGTGGAAGAATTGATGGTTTTGAACTGTGGTGTTGGAGAAGACTCTTGAGAGTCCCTTGAACATCAATGAGATCAAACCAGTCATTCCTGCCAGGGGCCAGCGTGAGGAACTCCACCCATGGCAAAGGTCATGAGGAAGGAGGCTTGGCATACGCTAAGGTGTGATCAAGCCTCAGGAAACCCCCTGTTCCCGAGCATCTAACCCCAAAACCAGAGTCTGTTTTATGCTCTCACCTACACCTCTGACTTTACGGGGGGCTCTCCCCCATAACCCTTTCTCTCGGAGAAGGAGTAAACGTGCAGCTCCAAGGCAATAAAAACTCCTGGGCGTGACAAGAGTGTTTCAGCTTAGGGACTCCTCTGAAGGTTATCTAGCCCACCTGTATAGGTTCATCCAGTCACGTGATTGTTTACAGCCTCCCAATCTGAGAGGCACGAGATGTTTTAGACTTACTCTAGGCAAATTCTTTTGGGGAGTTGGAAATTATTAGTATAGTGAGTTGGTTAGGAATTATATTGGTGAAGGGTTTTTCATTTGTTGTGTCAATAATTGCTGCTAATTCCCTGTATGGGTGGGACAAGGATGTCTCAGGTCAAACCTCTCTGCTGACAGACTAGCTTATGTGACAGGATTATCCATACTCCTGCCACATGATTGTTTGCTACCTCTTAACCATAAACAGCACAGAGAGTTTTGGAGTATTTTGAGAGTTTTAATTAGCATAGGACTTTTTCTTCTTGTTGAGTCAATGATTGCCACCAGGCCTCCATATCCTTAGGCACCTGATAATATATTAATCAATGTATTTGGACTATAGAAAACGAAATATAGTAGTTTTTAAGGTTAGCAATACTAGACTTTTTGAGTTAATGGATTTTCTCTTTTGTAATAGATCACTGTATTTTGTTATAAATCACTGTGTCCTTGCTATGTAAAATGTAACTTTATCACTGTCTTAAGACTAAATAGATCTTAAGGGGAACATTGGTAAAAGGATTTTCATTTGTTGGGCTGATGTTTGCTGCTAAATCTCCATATTCCCTGCCCTTATAATGAATATAACTAGCATATAGGAGAAATAAGCATTAACCTTTAAAGCATATAGGAGAAATAAGTATTAACCTATAAGGTTAATCATGTTAACCTTGGGTTAAATAAATTCCTTTCTTGATTGTAACTCACTACACCCTCATCCTATAGGAATATAACTTTATTTGGAGGGTGGTGCCTGGTTTAAGAAAAAACACACTTGGAAAAAATAAGTTTTTTGGTTATCAGAAAGAAAGGATCATAAAATGTTAGTGGGTCTCATGGCCAGAAGATGATGTAATATCCCTGAGACCTTTTTTTATACATTTATGTGAAGCACCTGATTTTGATAAAGGTCAGGAGTGCTGACCCCTGCGTGACTCTGTATTCATCCCTATATGTAACAAAAGGTATATAAGCAAACCCCAAAATAAAGAAATCGGATCAGTTTCCGGAAAGACTGATTCCCTCATGTCGTTCTTTTCTGCTCCCTGTTTTTCTGGCTGAATTCCCATCTGAAGTATGGATGCCCTCCAAGTCTACTTATTTGCCCCAGTTTTCAAGCCCATGCGAGAAGGAGCCCAAGGAGGGGCACCTTCCGATATTCAAGTGGCACCGGTGGCCCAATGTAGATGGTGCAAATTCCTTGTCTTGGAATTTTATTGGTATCCCACGTAAACCAAGTTATTCAGCCCCTTTTTCTCTCCTACTATTTTCTGGCCGAATTCCCATCCGGTGCATGGGTACCCACCAAGCCTATTAATTTTGCCTGGGCTTCTAAGATTGGACTGGGGGGGGGGGGCGCTCAGTGCCTCCTCTCCTTTGGGAGAGCAGGAAGACGCCTGTGGCCTATGTAGGTGGTGATTGGTATTCCATGTGAACCAAGTTATTCAGCCTCTTTTCTCTGCTAATTTTCTAATCCCTCTCTATCTGTAATTAAATAAGTTATTTCCAAAGACGCCGAGGCCGTCCCCACCTTCGAATTCCCTGGATCCACCGGGGCTGGACCCCGGCACAATCCTAAAGGAAATCAATTCAGAATATTCATTGGAAGGAGTGATGCTGAAGCTGCAACTCCAATACTTTAGCCACCTCATAGGAAGAGCTGACTCATTTGAAAAGACCCTGATTCTGGGAAAGATTGAAGGTAGGAGGAGAAGGGGATGACAGAGGATGAGATGGTTGGATGGCATCACTGACTCAATGGACATGAAATTGAGTAAACTCTGGGAGTTGGTGATGGACAGGGAGGCCTGGCGTGCTGCAATTCATGGGCTTGTAAAGAGTCAGACATAAAATATCTATAAATATAGATATCTATAAATGTAAATATCTGATATCTTGAATCTGAGTACAAGTGATTATGTTTGCTAGTGGATAGGACCAATATTAGGACAGTGAAAAGTAAGTTGTTTCCTTTCATGCCATGTTCAAGTTAGCAACTGTTAATGACAGTGGAGTTTTAGGAAACATGGTCTGCTTGGTGTCTTATCTTCTCTTTACCACATACAAAACTAGGCTATGTTTTAGGAGAAGATGGGGGTCATGTCGGCAGGTATAAAGGAGGATGCAAATTATGGTATGTGATTCCATAAGGTTAGGATATCATCTATTGAAATCAACTTACTGGACCTACTATATGCCCATTTCTACATGTTGCTGTGGTGGGAATTAGTGATTCAGATGCAGATGTTTAAGCTACTTTGCATGCCATCAAGAAACTTGTGCTCAAATTGGAATGAAGATAAATAAACTTGTCACCATGTTCACAATTGTAAGTGAAAAAGTGAATGCAAACCCTGAATGCTGTATGCACATGTAGGGAGAAGTTTCAGGGGAGGTTGTCTAGAGGTGAAGGCTTCTAAGCCAAGTTTTATTAGTTAGAAATTAGCTAGATAAAGAAATGGAGGTAGGCGGCATTCCAGGCAGTGGAAGCAACTTGGGAAAATTCAAGGACGTGTGAAGGAATCATGGAACACGTGATGAACTTCAAGTAATTCAAATAATTCAGTGTATCGTATGGTGTGGGAAGAAGCAAAAGCTCCAGATATAAGGGAACCTAAATGATGACAGATGTTGTATGTCATGCTAAGGACTTTAGACTTTATCCTGAAGGTGATAGGGAACATTTGATGATCATTTTGAATTTTCAAGAAAATTCTTGTAATAATGGATAGAGGTAAGATTGGAGGCAGGGAAATGTTCTAGGAGGCTCTTGCAGTCGTAGGAATGGCAGATGGTCAGTACCTGGACTGAAGACAAAGTGCTGGAGACCAGGGGGGAGTATGGTTGACAAAGATTAAAGAGGTGGACTTGGTAGGAACTGAGGTCTGATGGTGTGTGAGGATCAAGAGAGGAAGAGTAGGGCGATGAGAGTTTAGGGGTCACAAAGAGTCGGGCATGACTGAGCGACTGAACTGAACTGAATGAGTTCAAGAGGAAGAACAGATTTTCAGAAAAACATTATGAAAATCTGCGTCTGGGATTGCAGTGAGACATTCAAGAGTAAATGTCTAATGGGTAGTTATTTATGGATTATGAACTTAATCAACAAGGTCTTCACTGGTGATAAAGTCCTTTGCACAAGAATTGGAGTGATGGTTGAAGGCATAGGAGTGTGTAATTTCACTGATAGAAGTCTGTAGAATGGAGAGCAAACAAATTATAAAATAATAACATCTCTGAATAAAGACTATTTTTAGCTTTCCTCCCTTTTCCCAGTCTTTTTGGACATACAAAGAAGTAAATATATAAAACAAAGTGATTGTATTAACTGTAGTTATTGAGAGCAATGTAAATATATAATTGTTGATAATAATTAATATTTACTGAATAGCCACAGGTACTATGGCAAGCATTTTTACATGTATTAGCTAATATGCAATAAATACTGGTAAATCAGAAATATTATTATATCATTTTTCAGATGATGAAACTCATTTAAAGAAATTTGAAAAACTTGCTCATGTTCCTACATTTAGTGGATATTGAAACTCAGATGCAGAGCCTTAGTATGCCTTATTCAACATCATTACTCCCCTAGTTGGATATAATTGTGATATGTGAAGTAATAGCTACAGTTCTGTACTATTGATCACAGTGTCAGCAACCAGCCCAGCCTTTCTGAAACCTAGACTACTTGCCTTGAAAACCATCTCCACTTTAAAGATACTCTCGCTTACTGAATTCTCTCAGCTCTCATTTTGGTTTAGTTAATACTCTCTCTGCTCATGTCTTAAATGGTTTACAGAGGGAAAGTTAGTATGTGTATGCACTAGTATGTAAGAAAATAAGGTCCTTGTCATCATAGATTATACCTTAACATGGAAGAAATTTAAAAAGTGATCCTAGAAAATTTCAGAATCCTTTAAGAGATGAGAGTATAATGGAATCCAGAAAATAAAGAAATCTTGGGAGTAGTATCTAGATGTATAAAATCCACATTCTTCAGTAATATATCTGTTCCTCATCTGAACCAAAAATATAATTTTTAAAAGTATTCTGGGAAAGAAGATATGTGTGGAGAGAGTGGAGAGAAAGTGTACTCAGTGAGGTAATCTTTCCCCATAAACATTCTTTGCCTCAAAAGGATCCTGCCATGGAAATGGAAGGAAAACAGGAATCTTAGTTCATGAAAACCTCAGCATAACATACAGACTTGGCTGGAGTATGTTTTTTTACGGCCAGGTTTTCAGAGAAGCCAAACTATAAAGAACTGAGCACCGTGAATTATTGTAATAGTCATTTTATGATTTTACTTTGAGTGAACCATTCTTAAATTAGGCACAATATGATATAATTTGTCTAGTTTACATGAAAATTCTCCTTAGCCTTGGAGAAAAGAAGTTCAGAGTGTTAGTGATGATCAGCATTTCATATCAGTCTAGAAGTTTCCAAAAGCCAAAATTTTACTTACCCATGTTGATGTTTATTACTAAATATGTTCTGTTCTCAAAACATTAGAAGGATTTGAAAGTTATGTAGCTCTGTACTTTCTTCCTATCTTCAAAGCAACATAGTAAGATGATTCTATTTTATTTAAGCATTGTGTACATTAGTAAGTCATAATGTTAGAAAGGAGGGATAAAATAATATAATTAGGCTTTTCAGTTTTGTGAAAGATGAAGACTGTATTTCTTTATGGCATTTTCATCATAGTCATCTGAATTTTAATTTTGAAGGCATTATAGAGAAATCTTTGCAGGTTGTAAAACTGAAAATAAGAATTCCCTTGTCTTCTGCTTAGTTTTTTCCTCAATAATGGAGCACATTGCAAATGAAGTTACTTTTCCAATAAAGCACCAAATAATATTGCACAATCATTTTCAGTGCTGTAGTAAAACAGAAATTACATATCTTGCTTTTATATGTTTATCCAACTATAAAATACATATCATGCACTGCATAATAGCTGAGACTCTGTTCATTATTTTCCATTATTTTCTTGAATTTCTAGTGTCTGTCAAATTCCTGATCCATTTTTGGCCCTTGAGAATTGTTTGTTGAGTTAATTAATTATATAGATGGCCACATTTTATAAAACAATTTAAATTCTTGGTGTTTCATATTCATTCTGCTTCTGCTGCAAATTGTGTGTGCTCGTTGATTTATATTCTCATGTACTGTACCAAACTAAACATATTTGCCAGAAGATATTGTGAATAGCAGGCTTCTATGTGGTAGAGCACATTTTTCTTGAGGTGAATGTAGTGCTCTGTGAGGAATGCTGTGGTCACTGAACTTACCTAGTTTCGTCTATCAAATCAAAACATGACTGCAAAGTATCCTGGCAATTTTGGTCTCATTTGTCAGTGTGTACTGTCATTTTTGCTATAGTATTCTGTTGACTTCTTGTGCAATAGTGCAACTATAAAGCCAGTATGTTCTAGTACCATTTTATGTCTAAGAGGTCAGAGTTTTTATAGGTCTTTAAAATTTATGTGTTCAGCAATTTCACTCACATGCAGCATGATATAAGTACAATCCATTTTGGAATTTCAAGAAAATGATGATGATGATGGTTGGGGATATAACTGGAAACCCATTTTAAATAACTTCAAAAAAGAACTCAAAGCAGTACAGAGGCATGGAGAAGACAGTAAATTTTTATTTAAAAGTCAACTTTTGAAATTAGGAAATCAAATATTATTTAGGACAAGAAAGTAGTTTCACACAGCTGTTGATTCTCATTTTAAAAAATAATAAGCATTTTGTAACCAATCACATAACTTGTTTTTTGTTTTTGTTTTTGTTTTTTACAAGAAACAGTGACAGAATTTTGTCACAATATTTTCAGTGGAATTATTTGGTATTATTCAGAAAAAATTTTGTTCATTTGAAGCCATGCTGAGTTACATTTCATGACCTGACCAAAATAATGATTATCAAACTGCTGGATAAATTCCTATATAAATGAAAGAGATTTTTAGAAGAGTAGATAAATTACCATCTAAAAATTGTACTCATTTGTTATAAGATAATGACTTACTGCTTTTTTAGTATAATTCTGGCTTAATTTTTAAACATGAAAATGATACATAAAATTAAGATAAATTAAAATTCACCTCAAATTCCACAATTGAAAATAGCCATTATTAACGATCTATAAATATAAGTTTACACCTCTCTAAATATAATAATAGATTGAGATTAGAATTTACATATGTCTTACAACACTTCCCATGCTCCTTCCAATATACCACGATGCCTTAAAACATAAGGTTGAAAGAGAAGTATGTGGACGTGTGTAGGTAGTAATGTTTGGGGAGTGCAAAAATCACTATGAACTGGGCTGTAGTGATTAAGAACTGGGATAACGTTCTTTGTACTATTGGGAAGCAATTCTATGAGTTTCTTGTGTTTTGGCACATTCCAGAGGAGAGGCACTAACAGCTTTTTGTTCTGGACTATTTGTTAAACACAAATATTCATTGGAAGGCCTGAAACTGAAGCTGAAACACCAATACTTTGGCCACCTGATGTAAAGAACTGACTCATTTGAAAAGGCCCTGATGTTGGGAAAGATTGAAGGCGGGAGGAGATGGGGATGACAGAGGAGAGATGGTTGGATGGCATCACCAACTCAACGGACATGAGTTTGAGTAAGCTCTGGGAGTTGGTGATGGACAGGGAAGCTGGGGGTGCTGCAGTCCATGGGGTCGCAAAGAGTCAGAGATGACTGAGCGATTGAACTGAACTGAACTGATTTGTTAAACACAGCTTTTTGTTCTGGACTATTTGTTGAAGTGTGAACTACATGGAAAGATACAGTATTTCCTTCAGTAGCAAAGGGTTGGTTTACTGGTTGTGAACAGCATAGTAAAGATAGCATTCCTCTAGGGCAAAGTTTTGATAGTGCAGCAACTATAAAAAATTGAAACCTCCTAAGCTTGGAGTCAGAGAAGGCAATGGCACCCCACTCCAGTACTCTTGTCTGGAAAATCCCATGGATGGAGGAGCCTGGTAGGCTCCAGTCCATGGGGTCACTAAAAGTCGAACATGACTGAGCGACTTCACTTTCACTTTTCAGTTTCATGCATTGGAGAAGGAAATGGCAACCCACTCCAGTATTCTTGCCTGGAGAATCCCAGGGACAGAGGAGCCTGGTGACCTGCTGTCGATGGGGTTGCACAGAGTCAGACACAACTAGAGCGACTTAGCAGCAGCAGCAGCAAGCTTGGAGTGCCTCAGCTGTTAGAGACTCTTCACAGTTCTTGACAGGAATGTGATTTTAAGTAGAAGAGCTGGAAATAACCTAAATGACCATTGATAGTTGTCTGATAATAAAAACGTTGATTCATCTATTCAGTGGAATAATATGCAGCCATTAAAAAGCATAGATTATTATTTACTAACATAGAAGATAAGAATATAAGGCTAAGTAAAGTATGAAATTTAAAGTTTATTTTATACTGTGTATTTCTATTTCTGAGAAAAATGACATAGTATTATATATATGTATCAAGTATTTTATACAAGCATTGAAAAAAATCTGGCTGGAAACACATCATACTCTTTGCATTGCTTACTCCTGGAGAATGGGATGTGAGAATGGGGTATGAGTGGCAGATTATTGCAGAAGAGGAGAAATTTCACTTATTATAATTCTACAGCATTTAATTCTTAAATGTCATATAAGGTTTTTTTTTTTTTTTAATTTTTAAAAGTACTTCAAAAAGTAACTTACAATAATGAGAGCTCCACTTTCAAATCAAACCCACGTGGCTATTGTTCTTGCTGCCTGTGTGCCCTAGAGCAAGTTATCTATGCTTAGTGAGTTTGTTTCCTCATCTATAAAATGAACATGTAACAATACCTTCCTTATCTGTTTGCAGTAAGAATTTTAAAAATTAGCTCAAGTGAAAGACTTAGCATGGCTCCTGGCACATAAATGTGCCTTTAATAAACATATGGTATTGCTAATCTAGTTATTTTTAAATTAATTAAAATTAAATTTTCTGGCATTTCAAACCATTGTGCATATGCCAGATACATTTTTTTTAAAGGGCAGGATGATGAAATGGTCTCTTATTATAAATTTTGACAATTTGTAGATGGTCCTAGGAGAGATGAATGTTTTTCTTGGAACAAATTCTAGCATCCTCAATTTTAACAGAAAAAAGGCACCTGAAGGAAAATGTTGAAAAAATAGCTTGACAGCAGATTCTGAGATGGAACTCTGTTTCTAAGTTCTCCTTTTGTCTTCGTGTGTGCACATTTCTGGTCCCCATTCTTGCTCACTCAAGAGACAGATCCTTCTCTAAAATTTGGTAGAACCTTAGTCTTTCCATGCATTTGTGTGTGTATGTGTGTGTGTGTGTAGGAGATGCCCTTTTCCTAAGAAGTTTTTGTAATAGTTCAGTGAGGGCCATATGGCCTTCCAGTTTTTGGATGACATTGAGAAGTGCAATGCAATTCACAACAAAATGGCCTACATCTTGGAGCAATTAAACTAATCTTCTTTTAATGACTAAGAATGCTATGTTCAAATTCCATACCATGTCTCCAAAACTGATCCATAGCAAATACATACAGTTAAAAATAAGGAAGAAGGTAAGAAGTACAATTTTATATTGTGGCCTAACAACATAGATTTAAATCAAGTCCTAATTAAAAATAATGAAATGTTTCCCCCACCTTATAGATGCAATGAATGGGAATATTTGAATCACAATGGCAAACTCTGTTATAGATATTTTTAAAAATGAGATCACTAAACATACAATGACATGGAGTTTTCCAGGATATAGTAGGTTAAAAAGAGAAATCAGAAAATAATTATATAAATTGTCTAATGTGAAAAGAAGGTCAAAATGTATGGGTTTTAGATGTTCTGTCTTTTATGCTTTTTAAACTTTATATATTTCTTTGCATGGGCTTCCCTTGTAGCTCATATGGTAAAGAATCTGCCTACAATGCAGGAGACTTCCATTCAATTGCTGGGTCAGGAAGATCCCCTGTTGAAGGAAATGGCAACCCACTCCAGTATTCTTGTCTGGAGAATCCCATGGACACAGCAGCCTGGTAGGCTACAGTGCAGTTCTGAAATCATCAAAATGTATCTAATTTTGAGTGGGCTTTATCCCAGGGATGCAAGGATTCTTCAATATTTGCAAATCAAACAATGTGAACACCACATTGACAAATTGAAAGATAAAAACCATATGATTATCTCAATAGATGCAGAGAAAGTCTTTGACAAAATTCAACATCCATTTAAATCCTCCAGAAAGCAGGCATAGAAGGAACATAGCTCAACATAATAAAAGCCATGTATGATAAACCCACAGCAAACATTCACTTCAATGGTGAAAAATTGAAAGCATTTCCCCTAAAGTCAGGAACAAGACAGGGTGCCCACTCTCACCACTACTATTCAAGATAATTTTTGAAGTTTTAGCCACAGCAATCATAGAAGGAAAAGAAATAAAAGGAATCCCGATTGGAAAAGAAGTAGTAGAACTCTGACTTTTTGCAGATGGCATGATCCTCTACATAGAGAATCCAAAAGTCACCACCAGAAAATTGCTAGAGCTAATCAATGAATATAGTAAAGTCACAGGATATAAAACAAACACACAGAAATCCCTTGCATTCCTATACACTAACAATGAGAAAACAAAGAGAAATTAAGGAAACAGTTCCATTCACCATTGCAATGAAAAGAATAAAATACTTAGGAATAAACTACCTAAAGAAACAAATGACCTACATATAGAAAACTATAAAACGTTGATGAAAGAAATCAAAGAAGACACAAATAATTGGAGAAATGTACCATGTTCATGGATTGGAAGAATCAATATAGTGCAAATAAGTATACTACACAAAGCAATCTATAAATTCAATGCAATCCCTATCAAGCTACCAACGGTATTTTTCACAGAACTAGAACAAATAATTTCACAATTTGTATGGAAATACAAACAAAAACAAAACAAAACAAAAAATACCACCTTGAATAGCCAAAGCAATCTTGATAAAGAAGAATGGAACTGGAGGAATCAACCTACCTGAAAGCTACAGTCATCAAGACAGTATGGTACTGGCACAAAGACAGAAATATAGATCAATGGAACAAAACAGAAAGCCCAGAGATAAATCCACACACCTATGGACAGCTTATCTTTGACAAACAAGGCAAGAATATACAGTGGAGAAAAGACAATCTCTTTAACAAGTGGTGCTGGGAAAACTGGTCAACCACCTGTAAAAGAATGAAACTAAAACACTTTCTAACACCATAGACAAAAATAAACTAAAAAATGTATTAAAGATCTAAAAGTAAGATCACAAACGCTAAAACTTCTAGAGAAAAACACTCTCTGACGTAAATCACAGCAGGATCCTCTATGACCCACTTCCCAGAGTAATGGAAATAAAAGCAAAAATAAACAAATGGGACCAAATTAAACTTAAAAGCTTTTGCACAACGAAGGAAACTATAAGCAAGGTGAAAAGACAGCCTTCAGAATGGAAGAAAATAATAGCAAACAAAGCAACTGACAAAGAATTAATCTCAATGATATACAAGCAGTTCATGCAGCTCAATACCAGAAAAATAAACAACAGAATAAAAAAATGGGCCAAAGAACTAAACAGACATTTCTCCAAAGAAGACATATAGATAGCTAACAAACACATGAAAAGATGCTCAACATCATTCATTATCAGAGAAATGCAAATCAAAACCACAATGAGGTACAATCTCGCACAGGTCAGAATGGCTGCTGTCAGAAAGTCTACAAACAATAAATGCTGGAGAGGGTGTGGAGAAAAAGGAACCCTCTTACATGGCTGGTGGGAATGCAAACTAGTACAGCCACTATGGAGAACAGTGTGGAGATTCCTTAAAAACTGGAAATAGAACTGCCATATGACCCAACAATCCCACTGCTGGGCATACATACCGAGGAAACCAGAATTGAAAGAGACATGTGTACCCCAATGTTCGTCACAGCACTGTTTACAATAGCCAGGACATGGAAGCAATCTAGATGTCCATCAGCAGATGAATGGATAAGAAAGCTGTGGTACATATACACAATGGAATATTACTCAGCTATTAAAAAGAATGCATTTGAATCAGTTCTAATGAGGTGAATGAAACTGGAGCCTATCATATGGAGTAAAGTAAGTCAGAAATAAAAACACCAGTACAATATATTAATGCATATATATGGAATTTAGAAAGATGGTAACAATGACCCTATATGTGAGACAGCAAAAGAGACACAGATATAAAGAACAGACTTTTGGACTCTGTGGGAGAAGGCAAGGGTGGGATGATTTGATAGAATAGCATTGAAATGTGTATATTACCATATGTGGAATAGATGACCAGTCCAAGTTTGGTGCATGAAATAGGGCACTCAAAGTCGGTGCACTGGGACAACGCTGAGGGATGGGAAGGGGAGGCAGGCATGAAGGAGGTTCAGGATGAGAAACACATGTACACCCATGGCTGATCCATGTCAATGTATCGCAAAAACCATTTCAATATTGTAAAGTAATTAGTCTCCAATTAAATTAATCTAAAATAAAGCAAAAAAAATTGTATCTAATTTTGAATCTCTTTTTATTGAAATATGCAATATTATGTTAGTAAGAGGTATGTAGCAAAGTGATTCATATATATGTGTGTGTGTGTATATGTATGTGTGTGTGTATATATATATATATTTTTTTTTTTGAGTGACTTTTCTTAATTTTTACCTAGTTAATAACTCACTTTTTCATTCTGCAGATGCAGGTCTTTTGCAGCTTAGGAATGTTTTCTTCTATCTTTGTCTTGTCATTTATTCTGCAGAGTGTGGTGGGCAGTGAGACAGTAGGAAATGAATAATACACATCTGGCTCAGAGTTTAACTGTAATCATTGCTACCACTTACTGAAGATTCTCTACATTGCCAGCTTATTGTATGAGAATTGTTATGTCCTCAAGTGGAACATTTGAAGCAGGTATTTTAAGGATTCACATTTTACAGATCTGAAAGTTGAGGCACAGTAGTTCAGGAACTTGCTCCAGGTACCCCTGCTTGGAGGAGGCAGAGCCAGGATTTGAATGTAGTACACAGCACAATTAAGCATTTACTCAAACACTTGCTTGTAGCTACCACATGTGGTATTGTATCTCTCTTAGGAATTCTATTTGTGGGGCCTCTGTTTTCTATCCTCCACATTTTTTATTTCTTTTTTTTTAAGAAGAGAGTGGAGGATATCCTTTTCTCTTCAAGTTCAGAGTGAATAGATTAATTTAGCATTCATGTTTTCCTTTTATCATTCATACTATTGATTCAGCTTTTCATACTGTCAGTTCTGCTTGTCATTGCCTCCAGAGTAAATTTGTAATTGTTGTTTAGTCACTGAGTCATGTCTGACTCTTTGTGACCCCATGGACTGTAATGCACCAGGCTCCTCTGTCCATGGGATTTCCCAAGCAAGAATGCTGGGGTGGGTTGTCATTTCCTTCTCCAGGGAATTTTCACCTCCCAGGGATTGGACCAACATCTCCTGCATTGGCAGCCAGATTCTTTATCACTGAGCCACCTGGGAAGCCCAGAGTAGATTTAAAATCTGTTATTTTTGTTCTTACTAAAGATTTGCCTTGCCTTACCTCTTTCACATATAATTTCATTTTATTGTCTTTTAATCTTAGATTTAGATTCCATTAAATTATAGCAGAACTTCCTTCAAAATATAATGGTGAACCTCCTTCAGAAGGCTAACAGAGTTTTGCCAAGAGAATGCACTGGTTATAGCAAAACACCCTCTTCCAACAAACAAGAGAAAACTCTACACATGGGCATCACCAGACAGTCAATACCAAAATCAGGCTGATTATATTCTTTGCAGCCAAAGATGGAGAAGCTCTACACAGTTAAAAAACAAGACTGGGAGCTGACTGTGGTTCAGATCATGAACTCCTTGTTGCAATTTTCAGACTTAAATTGAAGAAAGTAGGGAAAACCACTAGACCATTCATGTATGGCCTAAATCAAACCCCTTTGGGTTATATGGTGGAAGTGACAAATAGATTCAAGGGATTAGATATGATAGAGGGCTTGAAGAACTGTGGACGCAGGTTCGTGACATTGTACAGGAGGCAGTGATCAAAACCATCCCCAAGAAAAAGAAATACAAAGAGGCAAAACGGTTTTCTGAGGAGGCATTACAAAATAGCTGAGAAAAGAAGAGAAGCAAAAGGCAAAGGAGAAAAGGAAAGATATACTTGTTTGAAGCCAGAGTTCCAAAAAATAGCAATGAGAGATAAGAAAGCCTTCCTCAGTGATCAATGCAAAGAAATAGAGGAAAACAATAGAATGGGAAAGACTAAAGATCTCTTCAAGAAAATTAGAGATACCAAGGGAACGTTTCTTGCAAAGAAGGGAAAAATAAAGGACAGAAATGGTATGGACCTAACAGAAGCAGAAGATAGTAAAAAGAGGTGGCAAGAATACACAGAACTATACAAAAAAGATCTTCATGACCCAGATAACCAGGATGGTGTGATCATTCGCCTAGAGCCAGACATCCTGGAATGTGAAGTCAAGTGGGCTTTAGGCAGTATCACTACGAACAAAGATAGTGGATTTGATGGAATTCAGGTGGAGCTATTTCAAATCCTAAAAGACAATGCATGAAAGCACTGCACTCAGTATGCCAGCAAATTTGGAAAACTCAGCAGTGGCCACAGGACTGGAAAAAGGTCAGTTTTCATTGAATCCCTAAGAAAGGCAATGCCAAAAAATATTCAAACGACCACATAATTGCACTCATCTCACACACTAGCAAAGTAATGCTCAAAATTCTCCAAGCCAGGCTTCAATAGTACATGCAACATGAACTTCCAGATGTTGAAGCTGGATTTAGAAAAGGCAGAGGAAACAAAGATCATATTGCCCACATCCTTTGGATCATTTCAGAAAAGCAAGAGAGTTCCAGAAAAACATCTATTTCTGCTTATTGACTATGCCAAAGCCTTTGACTGTGTGGATCACAACAAACTGTGGAACATTCTTCAAGAGATGGAAATACCACACTGCCTGACCTGCCTTCTGAGAAATCTATATGCAGGTCAAGAAGCAAGAGTTAGAACTGGACATGCAACAACAGACTAATTCAAAATCAGGAAAGGAGTACATCAAGGCAGTTTACTGTCACCCTGCTTATTTAACTTATATGCAGACTACATCATGTGAATGCCAGGCTGGATGAAGCACAAGCTGGAATCAAGACTGCCAGAAGAAATGTCAATAACCTCAGATATGCAGATGACACCACCTTTATGGCAGAAATTGAAGAATAAATAAAGAGCCTCTTGATGAAAGTGAAAGAGGAGAGTGAAAAAGTGGCTTAAAGCTCAACATTCAGAAAACGAAGATCATGGCATCTGGTCCCATCACTTCATGGGAAATAGATGGGGAAACAGTGGAAACAGTGTCAGACTTTATTTTTGGGGGGCTCCAAAATCACTGCACATGGTGATTGCAGCCATGAAATTGAAAGACATTTGCTCCTTGGAAGAAAAGTTATGACCAACCTAGATAGCATATTCAAAAGCAGAGACATTACTTTGCCAACAAAGGTCCATCTTGTCAAGGCTATGGTTTTTCCAGTGGTCATGTATGGATGTGAGAGTTGGACTGTGAAGAAAGCTGAGCACTGAAGAATTGATATTTTTGAACTGTGGTGATGGAGAAGACTCTTGAGAGTCCCTTGGACTGCAAGGAGATCCAACCAGTCCATCCTAAAGGAAATCAGTCCTGGGTATTCATTGGAAGGACTGATGTTGAAGCTGAAACTCCAATACTTTGTCCACCTCATGCGAAGAGTTGACTCTTTGGAAAAGACCCTGATGCTGGCAAAGATTGAAGGTGTGAGGAGAAGGGGACGACAGAGGATGAGATGGTTGGATGGCATCACCGACTCGATGGACATGAGTTTGAGCAAGCTCTGGGAGTTGGTGATGGACAGGGAAGCCTGGCGTGTAGCAAGTTGTACTTAGCTATACATGGTATATCAGAGGATTTTAAGTATATAGTGAAGTGAAAGTCGCTCAGTAGTGTCTGACTCCCTGAGACCCCATGGACTATGCAATCCATGGAATTCTCTAAGCCAGAACACTGGAGTGGGTAGCCTTTCCTTCTCCAGGGGATCCTCCCAATCTAGAAATCAAACCAGTTTCTTCTGCATTGCAGGCAGATTCTTTACCAACTGAGCTATGAAGTAATCCCATTAAGTATATAACTTCCAGAAAAAACTAGGAATCTCTCTTTGAATGTCTGAAAATAGTATGGCCTTTAAATAAGTATGTATGTGGGGGGTGCATAATATAAGATCAAGAAAGCATATACAACACAAAATTTACTTTAGAGATTGACCATCCTTAACCATGGCCAAATATCACATCCTGTTTCTATTAGACATTTCTTTGTGTTTCGGTTTTCCAGAGGCAGACACATAAGATCAATATAACTGAGGATATATTTAAGTTAATCCTAAAATTTCTGTCAGCATTTTTGAATGTAGTCAACTTAATTGATGGGTAAATTGGCTCTGTTGCATTCTATAAATATTGCTGTCAGGATTCTTCCAGCTAGAGGTGGAATTGTTTCTGCATTTATCATTCTCTATTCCTGCTTATGTATTTGTCAGTGCAGCTGTGATTCATTTATTTGATAATATTGCAGCTAATTGTGTATGGGCTATTTGATAAAAAAACAACATTTTAACAAGACCAAAATAGCCAAGAGAAGGGGAAAAATGTAATTATATAACAATGTTAGAACTTTTTTTAGAAGCAGTATTGAAGAAGATTATGCATTTATATAGCTCTGAAAGCCAAATAATAATTATGGTTTCTTTGTTCTGTTGTCCATATTGTCCAAATCTGGATTGGTAAGCCACAAAGAGAAAAGTGAATTATCCCTCATTATCTTGTTTGATTTGGCCCTTTAAATGGTCAATATTGCTAAACTGCCCTTTGGGTAGGAAGAAATTAGATTCTATCATATGCCACTAAAGGTCTCTTTTCATGGTTGAATGTTTTTGAATTCATGAGACACAGAGTGCCATGGTAAAGTAAAGATAATTATGAATGCAATTATCAGTCATTTATGCCATTAACATAGCATACAAAAGGATAATTTGCTCAGAAAATTTGCAAGGAACTTATAAACATTTAAAACAACAACAACAACAACAAAACCCTGTAGGAGCTGAAGTAAACTTGACTTGAGAGAGTTAAGGTGTATGCTCCTGACGTTAATTTTTGTGCCAAACATATTTCAAATAAGATAATTGCCCTTTCTTATGCCTTTGTGGATGATCATCAAACATGTTTATAAGAACACTTTGAATAATAATCCTAGAGATTCAGCCCCCTGTTATATGAATGAAAGATAGTATGAAGTCAGCTTTTCTGCATACTTACATAAATTTTGTTGGACAGAAGAAATCTTCCTTGTAACAACTTCTGTTATCTTCTGACAAAAGTGGTTTCATAAAATACACACTCTTTAGGGGTAATGGTTGTTTTGATCCTACTAAGCAGATTTTTCCTTTCACATTCTCTGTGATAGCTTACTCTTTTAATATTTTCTTTGGGAAACTGTTTCTCCCTTGTTTTTGTCATTCTGGTAGAACTCCCAATCACAGTCCCCTTCCTGTTGGTCAAGAGATTGATCATGTGTCCCTCACCCCACCCCCCGGCTGGTCCAGTCATGCTGTTGAATCACTGTGGACAAAGTGATTGAAGCCAGACTAAGTGTATGACTCACACTGATTGAGAGCAGTTCTGTTCCTCCCCAGGACATTTCTGAGTTAGAGCTGGTGAAACAGTGTTCTTGCTAGCTGAATTAATAATGAAGAAAGGTGGCCTAAAGTTACTGGAGTCATATTCCCTGTAACATGGATGAAAACAAGTAAGGATGGGAGGGGTTGGGGAGGAATGTGGAGAGGAGAATAAGGTAATTTTTAACTGACTAAATAATTGAGCCCCTGGGGTCCACATCCTTAGACATCCTAAATGCAAAAACCAATATATTCTTTTTATTATTTAAGCTCTTCTGAATTGTATTAATACTACAATTAACTGAAAAATGTCACTGATTAAAGCAGTCTGTTCTAATAAAAATATGATTTGCTAGAAATAGAACATTTGTTTTGGTAGCTGATAAGATTTCCCATGTTATAATGTGTAGGTTTACTTATGGTAATATTATGTATCATAATGGTCACATCTTGGAAAGTGAAGTCAAGTGGGCCTTAGAAAGCATCATTACAAACAAAGCTAGTGGAGGTGATGGAGTTCCAGTTGAGCTGTTTCAAATCCTGAAAGATGATGCTGTGAAAGTGCTGCACTCAATATGCCAGCACATTTGGGAAACTCAGCAGTACCACAGGACTGGAAAAGGTCAGTTTTCATTCCAATTCCAAAGAAAGGCGATACCAAAGAATGCTCAAACTACCACACAATTGCACTCATTTCACATGCTAGTAAACAAATGCTCAAAATTCTCCAAGCCAGGCTTCAGCAATACGTGAACTGTGAACTCCCTGATGTTCAAGCTGGTTTTAGAAAAGGCAGAGGAACCAGAGATCAAATTGCCAATATCCGCTGGATCATGGAAAAAGCAAGAGAGTTCCAGAAAAACATCTATTTCTGCTTTATTGACTATGCCAAAGCCTTTGATTGTGTGGATCACAATAAACTGTGGAAAATTCTGAAAGAGATGGGAATACCAGACCACCTGACTTGCCTCTTGAGAAATCTGTATGCAGGTTAGGAAGCAACAGTTAGAACTGGACATGGAACAACAGACTGGTTCCAAATAGGAAAAGGAGTACGTCAAGGCTGTATATTGTCACCCTGCTTACTTAACTTATATGCAGAGTACATCACGAGAAACGCAGGGTTGGAAGAAACACAAGCTGGAATCAAGATTGCCAGGAGAAATATCAATAACCTCAGATATGCAGATGACACCACCCTTATGGCAGAAATGAAGAGGAGCTAAAAAGCCTCTTGATGAAAGTGAAAGAGGAGAGTGAAAAAGTTGGCTTAAAGCTCAACATTCAGAAAACGAAGATCATGGCATCTGGTCCCATCACTTCATGGGAAATAGATGGGGAAACAGTGGAAACAGTGTCAGACTTCATTTTTTTGGGCTCCAAAATCACTGCAGCTGGTGACTGCATCCATGAAATTAAAAGACTCTTACTCCTTGGAAGAAAAGTTATGACCAACCTAGATAGTATATTCAAAAGCAGAGACATTACTTTGCTGACTAAGGTCCATCTAGTCAAGGCTGTGGATTTTCCTGTGGTCATGTATGGATGTGAGAGTTGGACTGTGAAGAAGGCTGGCCACCGAAGAATTGGTATTTTTGAACTGTGGTGTTGGAGAAGACTCTTGAGAGTCCCTTGGACTGCAAGGAGATCCAACCAGTCCATTCTGAAGGAGATCAGCCCTGGGATTTCTTTGGAAGGAATGATGCTAGAGCTGAAACTCCAATACTTTGGCCACCTCATGAGAAGAGTTGACTCATTGGAAAAGTCTTTGATGCTGGGAGGGATTGGGGGCAGGAGGAGAAGGGGACAACCCAGGATGAGATGGCTGGATGGCATCATGGACTCGATGGATGTGAGTCTGATTGAACTCCAGGAGATGGTGATGGACAGGGAGGCCTGGCGTGCTGCGATTCATGGGGTTGCAAAGGGTCGGACACGACTGAGTGACTGAACTGAACTGAACTGAATGGTAGTATGTAAAATTTTCAAAATACTTCAGAGAGTGAGCTGCATTATGCTGAAGATAAAAGGAAGCTAAGTAGTAAATTCACTAATGAAAGGAAAGCAATGTTGACATTCAGCAAATACACATCTGTAAAACTGGAAGTCATTATCATTTATGAATTTCTCTGAAGTGTTTTCACATATGTAATATTTAGCCCTGTGAAGTAAATATTAATATCCTCACTTTGTAGGAAATAAGTTTCTGTAAGGAAAGGTGATTTATCCAAGGTCATATAGTTTAGCGGTTCTTAAATCATGCCACAGAACCTCTGATAACAAAAGACTATCAAATTGCTGTATTTGCTGGTATTTAATTTGGAGAAATGATAAAGATTGTGGAACATATACAATTATTTGGAAAAATATAGGTAATTGTGTTTGAAAAGACAGTGTATATTGCCGGGGTCCAGCCCTGGTGGATCCAGGGTGATTCGAAGGGGAGACGGATAGGCGAGGAAAACTTATTTATTTAATTAGAAATATAAGATTAGATTAGGAAAAAATAGTGTAGTAGGAAAATGAGTGGAGGAAAGATGCTGAATAACTTGGTTTACTTGGAAAACCAATAAAGTTCCAGACAAGGAGCTTGTACCGTCTACATTGGGCCACAGGCGCCCACTTGAATAGCGGAGGGTGCCCCGCCTTGGGATCCCTCTCGTGTGGGTCTCAGAAGCCCGGGCAAGTAAGTAGACTCGGTGAGCCTCCGAGTTCCAAGGGATCAACCTGAAAAGGAGAGGGAGGGAGAGGGAGCAAGAGAAAGAATCGACACGGGGGAGGCCAGGCTTGCCCAAAAACCCCTCCAACTTTATTATTCAAAAGGTGTTTATATACCCTAAATTTTACATAATGGAAGATACAGAGTCATGCAGGGGCAGCAGTCCTGACCCTTTCTGTATATCTTTTTGCATACAAAAGGTCTCAGGTGATTTATATTATCTTCTGACCAAGAGGCTTGCTAACACTTTTTGGCTCTCTTTCTTAATGAATGTTAATCTCGTTTCCCCTGAAGTGTTTTTCTTTGATCTGCATCTCCTTAAAGCACTAAAGTTACATCTCTATAGAACAAAGGAACAGTGGGTTATAACAAAGAAGGTACTTAACTCAAAGATCTAATGTTGCTACTTGTTTTTTCTATATACCAACTATATCAACAAATAAAAGATATGAAAATTTGGCAGCAAGTATTGGCTCAACAATGAAACGCTTAATCAGTTTTATTCTAATGATCTTGACACCTCGGAAGCCCCTGCATTTCTAGGATGTTTTAAGCTTCCTGTGCCTTTCGAGGTTGGGAGACTGTAAACAATTCACAAGCTGTAAAAAGTCCGGGGAACCTGTTAGGCAAGCTAGAGAGTTATCAGAGCGGGTTTTAAGCCGAGACATTCTTTTGCAGGAGACCAAAGCCTTGAATTAACTTTTTCCAGAGAGTGTCAGAAAAGTAGAAAAGTACAGTAAGGCAGGCAGATTCTTATTTTTGGGTGTACATGCTCAGGAAATACCAGGGGGAAACCCTGAGGCCTGATTCGCCTTGCCTATCAAGGCCTCCGCCGCATGACCTCGTCACAGGTGGGATTCCTCACGCTGGCTCCCGGCAGTATATCATATGTAAAGATTAATCTGACTTTTAGGGAAGAAGAGAAAAACCTGAATTTTTTTTAAAGGAAAAACATTAATTTCAGAAGAAACAAAAATAAAAATTTCAAGTGATCAAAATATCAGGTGCAAAAAAATTGATAAATTCTGAAAGAGATGGGAATACCAGGCCACCTGACTTGCCTCTTGAGAAACCTATATGCAGGTCAGGAAGCAACAGATAGAACTGGACATGGAACAACAGACTGGTTCCAAATAGGAAAAGGAGTACATCAAGGTTTTATATTACCACCCTACTTATTTAACTTCTATGCAGAGTACATCATGAGAAACGCTGGGCTGGAAGAAACACAAGCTGGAATCAAGATTGGTGGGGGAAATATCAATAACCTCAGATATGCAGAGGATACCACCCTTATGGCAGAAAGTGAAGAGGAGCTAAAAAGCCTCTTGATGAAAGTGAAAGAGGAGAGTGAAAAAGTTGGTTTAAAGCTCAACATTCAGAAAACGAAGATCATGGCATCTGGTCCCATCACTTCATGGGAAATAGATGGGGAAACAGTGGAAACAGTGTCAGACTTTATTTTGGGGAGCCCCAAAATCACTGCAGCTGCTGACTTCAGCCATGAAATTAAAAGACGCTTCTTCCTTGGAAGGAAAGTTACAACCAACCTAGATAGCATATTCAAAAGCAGAGACATTACTTTGCCAACAAAGGTCTGTCAAAGGCTATGATTATTTCTGTGGTCATGTACGGATGTGAGAGTTGGACTGTGAAGAAAGCTGAGTGCTGAATAATTGATTCTTTTGAACTGTGGTGTTGGAGAAGACTCTTGAGAGTCCCTTGGACTGCAAGGAGATCCAACCAGTCCATCCTAAAGGAGATCAGTCCTGGGTGTTCATTGGAAGGATTGATGCTGAAGCTGAAACTCCAATACTTTGGCCACCTCATGCAAAGAGTTAACTCATTGGTAAAGACCCTGATACTTGGAGGGATTGGGGGCAGGAGGAGAAGGGGATAACAGGATGAGATGGCTGGATGGCATCAGTGACTCGATGGGCATGAGTTTGAGTGAACTCTGGGAGTTGGTGATGGACAGGGAGTCCTGGCATGCTGCAATTCATGGGGTCACAAAGAATCGGACACGACTGAGCGACTGAACTGAATATACAAAGAGTTCATGTAAATCAGTGAAAAGGTAAATAATTCAATAGTAAAATGACCAGAAGGCATGAATAGGCAATTCAAGAAGAAGTACATTAAACATATGTAAAACCAAGTTACCTAATTAATTACTAGAAATGTATATTAAAATAATGAGATGGTGGTCTTTTACATACCTAAATGGAAAATATTTTTTTAAATAATGCATTTCACCAGATTACTCTTTAATAGTAATTCTGGAGATGCAGCTTTCTAACACTTTCCAACACGTTAAGGCAAGTGTAAATCAGTACCACCTTATATAGGGTGGTTTTTATAGTGAGTATCAACAGCCTTAAAAATATATCACTCCCTTTAATAGAGTCAATTCTGAAGAGTGAGTTTTATTAATAATTTAATCAATGATTAAAGATTACATAAACTTATATGAAAAGAATGCTCTTCACAGTGTTATTTACCATGAAGAAAAATTGACTAAATTCAACATCTACCTCTAAACAAATAATGGAATATTGGTCATCCATTAATTTTTCTATATTGTGTTAAAGATGCAAACAATATGGACGTTCAACTAAAGGACATTTGTAAACATGAAAATAACTTTTCTATGACCATGGGATATATAAGCACTTTTAATGTGTTAGGAAATGTTTGTCATTTATTTCCATGAATGAAGATTCCAAACTCTCCACTAGTGGTCTTCATGTAACAAACCCTCTTCTTTGGGCCACTGTGGTAACTCTCAGTAACCAACAAAAACAATAAAGAGCACAATCTATTGCATTGGAGAGTCAGCTTGTAAGGTCAGCCTAGGAGACAAGCTGAGTATATGGCGATAAGACTTCATAATTTTGTATATTTTTATATACATACACGGGCTTCCCAGGTGGCGCTAGTGGTAAAGAAGCTGCCTGCCAACGCAGGAGACGTAAGAGGCATGGGTTCAATTCCTGGATCAGGAAGATCCCCTGGAGGAGGGCATGGCAACCCACTCCAGTATTCTTGCCTGGAGAATCTCATGGACAGAAAAGACGAGCGGGCCACAGTCCATAGGGTCGCAAAGAGTCGAAGATGACTAAAGTGACTTAGGATTTATATATACACACACATACATGCATGCATACATACCTACATACATACATACACACATTACTATTAGCAAATATAAAGGAAAACGTATTAACCAAAAGGTGGGATTGGCTAGTTCAGCTAAGCATGTTTCTGAATCGAAAGTAACCAGATGGAATTGGGATTTATGTTTGATCTTCATCCTATTTCTGGTACAAAGCTCCTGAAAGCCTGGGCGTTTCCAAAATGATAAGAGGGATAAAATTGGCATTTGCTATCCATATCTAGTAGCTTTATTAGCCCACACATGAGTTTATGCTAATGAGACTTTCAGAAAGCCAGAGGATGGGGTTGTCAAGGGACCTACCACTTGACTAAATGGTCAGAATTTCAGTGTCACCTCCATCGGAAAAATTTTAGTTCAGTCACCAATGGCAAATGCTTTAATCGACTGTGTGTATGTAATGGAGCTTCCATAAGAACTTCAAAGGACAGATTTGCGTTGTTCCCTACATGGTGAGCACACCCACGTGCCTGCAGGGTAGCACACCCCAGCTCCACGGGGACAGAAGCCCCTGCCCTTGAGGACCTTGACCTCTCCCTTTCTACTTTTTCATCTGGCTGCTCATCCGTATTGTTTACAATATCCTTCATAGTAAACTGGTGAACATTTAAGTAAATATTTCTCTGAGTCCTGTGAGCCAGTCTAGCAAACTAACTGGACCTGAGGAGAGAGATGTGGGAACCTTCAGTATATAGCCATAGGTCAGAAGCTCAGGTAACAACCTAGACTTCTGATTGACATCTGAAGTGAGTGCTGGTGTCATGAGACTGAGCCCTTCCCTGTGAGATCTGATGCAGTCTCTGTGTAGATAGTGTCAGAACTGAGTTAATTGCTTGGTGGTGTTGGCAAACACGTAGCAGACCAAGCAGCCTTCTAAATCTCAGGTTGGATGGAGCACAGGGACCACAGCTGTCAGGCTGATAGTGGAATTTCTGGTCTGAATGACATTTCTGGTTGTTATCATCAATGAACAGTGGGCAACGTGATGTCATCCTCAGAGTTTCGTGTTTGTTTTCTTGTTTTTCTAGTGGGCTTCTCTGTGGCTCAGCTGGTAAAGAATCTGCCTGCAATGTGGGAGACCTGGGTTCAATCCCTGGGTTGGGAAGAACCCCTGGAGAAGGGAAAGGCTAACCATTCCAGTATTCTGGCCTGGAAAATTCCAGGGACTGTACAGTCTATGGGGTCACAAAGAGACACGACTGAGTGAGATTCACTTTCACTTTTTTTTTTTCTAGTAGCCTGTCCTCAAGGCCCTGATTGGCCTAGGCACAGAGAAAAAAAGACTGTCTGGGGCTTAGCAGTGAACCACTTTATGGGCTGAATTATGTCCCCTCCCTCCTGAACTCCTGTGTCAAAGTTTCAGCCCCCACTGCCTCAGAACGTGACTGTATTTAGTCAGGGCCTTTAAATAGGTGGATAAGTTGTAATGAAGAGTGACCCTGATCTAATCTGGCAGCCTTATAAGGAGAGGCATTTGGACACATGGAGATGCCAGGGCTGTGCTTACATAGGGAAGGGCCTTGTGAGGACAGGAAGGAGGCGGCTGTCTGCAAGGCAAGGAGAGAGGCCTCAGGGAGGACTCAACCTGCGCCACCTTGACCCTGGATGTCTAGCCTCCAGAATTATGAAAAGACTCCTGTTGCTTAAGCCCTTCAGTTCGTGTGTGTGTGTGTGTGTGTGTGTGTGTGTGTGTGTGTGTGTGTGTTGTTGGTGGCAACATAATATATGCTTGGGAATATACCTGAGGTCAGGAATAATTTGCATTGCATTTTATTCTTTCTGTTTTCTTCATTGTGGACACATGTTTCTATAATTCAGATATATTTCAATTATATTCTTTTAAAAGGTATCTTTAAAACAAACAAAAAGTAACCCATAAATTTGAAAAGTTTAAATTTAGCTCTTATGTTATGCATAGTGCATTTGTTTAACAAATCATAAAGTGTAATTAAACAATGTATATTATAAAATGTCAGAATAAAAAATAGGAAGTTAAATGTAGTATCATATGCTTTATCTAACTGATATTGTTCCATATATTTAGAAATATCCATATATTTGACTTTTTAAAACAGCTGTGATTTGAATATCAGCTCTGTTGCTTCATCTCATACATTTTTGATGGTTCATTATAATAGTAATGATAACTTATAACCTTTCAAAAACATAGCCACCATCAGCTTTCAATAAAATTTCTTCTCTGTGTATATATATCGGGAGACCAAATGTTGAGAGACTACCCAGGGGGTGCAGAAGATGTTTGAAAGTGAGAATGATTACAGTTGAAATACAGCTGTGGAGGAATGTAGACCACTAGAAGAGCCAGCAGTGACAGAAGTGATAAAGAAATACAGTATGGGAGAGAAGGATCAAATTCAGGATAGAGAAGAAATAAACTTGGCTTAGAGGAAGCAAACCAAGATTTATGTGACTTTTGATCAAATGTCAAAATACAGGATATAGACAATAAGTAAGGGAACCCACAAGCAACTGAAATATTTTAGTTTATTCCCAGCTGACATTCCCAATGACATTTCCTCACTTATTGGGGGAAAAGAACATTGAAAAATGAAAGTTACTTTATAAATCACTTTGCCCTTCACCAATCAGCATCTAACCTTGCTATGCTTGTGTGGTAAAACATAATGCACAAAGCTCTTAGAACTTGAAAAGAGTGGAAAAAGGATTTTTAAGAAAACCTTTCATCCTAAATGGATTTGAACAATAGTACTACCCAACTACATACTGGAATAGTTTCTTCACATAGAAATGTACTTGGATTATGCATGTATGCTTTTGGGTGAAATTCACTGGATCACCTTAAGGTAATAAAATAATAATGATAATGATGATAATGGATGCTGCCTTTTATTGGGAATTTGTAACTCTACTTTAAGAAAAATTGTAATAATGGCTCAATAATGCATAAGATTATAGGTGAGGAAATCAAGGGTCATATAGTTTAAATACTTTGCTTGTAATCTCAGGCCTGGCAAGTGGTTGAGATGGAATTAGAGATCCAGCTTGGCAATACAGAACTTGTTCCCACTTCAATATCTTTTCATTTACTGTTCTTCCTGTCCAGAAGATTTCTCTCTAGAAATTTCTTCATATGACTTGCTCCTGTTGCTTCTTGATCTCAATGCAGAGAGCCTCTCCTCAGGAGGTTTTCCTAACCAGCCCATTAAAGTAGCCCAGTTATTATCACATTAAGCAGTTTTATTTCTTCATAACATTTGTCACTAATGGATATTTTCTTACTTTTATTTGTAAATATGGTTATCTCTTCCCATCCCCTTCACCAGAGATATAAGCCTTATTCCCTGAAAAAGGGCTTAACAACACATAAATATGTACTCAACAGATATTTGACTGGTAAATCTCATTTAACTTATATAACATATATTTTTAAAAGGCATGGTTATCCTTAATTTTATTAAAAATTTTAATCTAATTGAAATTTGCAAAGGTGACATATCTTTCCAATGACTGCTGAGTTAATATGCAGCAAAACTGGAATTCAGACACAGGTTAGCGTCACTCTGAAACCCATGCTCTTATTCAGAAGCTACACTGCCTGGAGAGAAGTGACAGTTCCAAGAATCACTAGACTGTGTAACTAAGGTGTCTGCTTCAGGAATGCCCTTAAAAAATAGTGGATATCTAGGAGGAATCTAGAAAAATGGTACTGAAGAATTTATTTACAGGGCAGCAATGGAGCAACAGACATAGAGAATAGACTTACAGACATGGGGAGAGGGGAGGAAGACTGTGAGATGCACCCTTTCTTGGGGAAAGGGTAACGTGGAAACTTACACTGCTGCTGCCGCTGCTGCTAAGTCGCTTCAGTCGTGTCCGACTCTGTGCGACCCCAGAGACGGCAGCCCACCAGGCTCCCCCGTCCCTGGGATTCTCCAGGCAAGAACACTGGAGTGGGTTGCCATTTCCTTCTCCAGTGCATGAAAGTGAAAAGTGAAAGTGGAGTCGCTCAGTCGTGCCCCACTCTTAGCGACCCCATGGACTACAGCCCACCAGGTTCCTCCGTCCATGGGATTTTCCAGGCAAGAGTACTGGAGTGGGTTGCCATTGCCTACCATATGTAAAATAGAGAGCCAACAGGAATTTGCTGTATGGCTCAGGAAATTCAAACAGGGGCTCTGTATCAATCTAGAGGGGATGGGGAGGAAGATGAGAGGGAGCTTCTAAAGGAAGGGGACATATGTATACCAATGGCTGCATGTTGAGGTTTGACGGAAAACAGTAAAATTCTGTAAAGCAATTATCCTTCAATAAAAATTAAAAAATTTTAAAAAAAGAAAAAAAAATACTGGCTATCTGATAAGATGCCCCTGAAAAATAGTGGATATCTGATTACTTGGAAGTTGTATTGGCTCAGAAGCGCAATAAAAAAGATAAGAGTAGAAGATCATTAGTTATCATTTCAATTAAAAGTTTTTACATCATAAAAGCAAATATAATTGAAACTCAGGGGGAAAAACTATGATGCTTTCTTTTAGAAATGTTAAAAGAAGAACTGTACACTAAATTTCAGAAGGTATCTTCGGGACTAAACTATTAATTGGTACTGTTTCATCTGGTTATCTATAGGACCATTTGCATTTTGAAACTATGAAGGGGATATTTTTAAGAATAGTATTTAAGCTAGAATGAAACTAAAAGGTAACACTAGCAAAAATCTGAAAGAATCAACTTGTTTATGTTGATAGCTATCTCTATCTCTCTATAAAACAGGCGTGAATTTTCAGGAAGCAGCACCAGCAGGAAACCAAGTAAAAAACTTCCAGTTACCAGCTCCATAGGAAAGCAGTCCTTGTCTGAGTCAGAAAACTAAAGCCATTTAAATTCCAAAACCTGAAAAGAATATAAGATTATCTGCAGATTGGTGTATTGCTTCCAGAAGGAAAGATGGATGATGTTAAAAATGACTATTGGGTTCATTTTCTGAAAGCCTGGCAGTCCGTCCAGATGGGAGTGTACTCATTCATACGTCCCTGCGTTAGCTGTGCTTCCATCTGTCTCCACTTCAGTCCGACAGGGTTATTCTAGCCTAGTGTAGTACAGCTCAAATTTATGCCGTGATGTGTTGTACCTGTGTCCAGGAGCTCACATGGTAACAAGGGAAATGTGTAAAAATGTTTAAACGTCTATGTTCATTTGGTTTTCTTAGGGGACCGATTCAGATTAAAAAGGGAAGTTTAAGAGAGATTTATCAGAAATCACTATATATGCTATTTAGAATAGTCTTTCATTTTTGCTTTAATAGTTGTAATATTGAGGATTATTTTTCTTAAGGTTGTTTTACTTAAAACGTAAGGATGCTTGGGGCTGGTGCACTGGGATGACCCGGAGGGATGGTGTGGGGGGGGGTGGGGGGAGGGGGGTTCGGGATTGGGAACATGTGTACACCCGTGGCGGATTCATGTTGATGTGTGGCAAAACCAATACAATATTGTAAAGTAAAAATAATAATAATAATAATAATAAAGAAAAAAACATAAGGCAAAATAATCTATGAGACAAACCACAATAAATGGAAACGGTTTCTGGATATTTTCATTAAATGTAATCAAGACAATTCTCCTCTTTACATTTCCTGATAACCTCAAGAAAACTATAATTAATAAAACCACGTGGTATGTTAAATAATACCACAGGTATGTATAGGATGTTGATTTACTGTATCTGGGGCCTTAAGTACTTCAAATGAATCTCCACAAAATATTATATTTATTATTCTCTTTTTGGATGAGGAAACCAAGGCAGAGAGGTGTTAGTAAACTTATACAAAGTCATATCAGTGAGCATCAGATACGAGGTTCCAGGCCAACAATCTGACTCCAGAGGCCAAGCTCTGAGACACTAATCCGTGCTGATATATTAGCAGACATGTATATTCTGCATTACTATCACCTTAAGAAGAATCCTAATTGCCTGAAGTGCTGGGCAAATTAAGAGTTACTTTGGCATCAAACTGCTCCAAATAAATAAAATTTCTCATTACTTTCACATATTCCTTTAAGTAGCCAATACTTTTGATGAATATTTATTCTAAAAAGAACTGCATGCTTTCCTGACTTCTTTGCCAGAGTTAATCAGACTTTTTAAAATGCAGATTCTGAAACAACACTAGAAATATCTTAGATTTTTAAAGTTTGTTCTCTAGGTAATGGGTTCAGAACTATGGGAATATCTGAGGCTGTTTATGTACCCTTACTAAACACTGCTTCTTGTTTAAAAATTTTTTTTCTGGTGTTTATCTCCTCCAGATAGTTTTCTGCATTCTTCACTGTAAACATGGTTTCATACATTACTTATTCCTATGTTTTATTTTAATTCTAGAACATTTACTCTCTTCCTGATTTACTACTTTAAATCATCTGTGGATTATTAGGGAAGTCTAATATCCAGGCTTGCAGGAATTGAATATAAAAAGTAAACAAACTTTGTGAGAACGTGATTTGTTTTCTTGCGGGTTAACTGTTTAAAATGTAATGCTCAGCTGACACCAGGTCTCAGAACTGTTGTGATTCACTTTTAATTAGCTTTATAGCTGAGAGGAGTAGACAGTCATTCAGAAAATTCCTTTCCTGTCGAGTCAAGGTGATTATCTATGTCTGTCCTCTTGCCTCCTTACCTAGCTTGGCTCTTTCCCTGTAGCTGCCTCCCTGCGGCCTTTCCCACAAGTTCTCTCCTCATCATCACATCTTCTTCACCACCTTCTCCTGCTCCCATGGACGACACTGCGACTTCTCTCTCCAAACCTTCATCTTCGATGATAATCCAGTCTTCAATTTCCAGTTGCTAAATTTCTCAATGAGATTGCAAACAAATCAGCTTTTAAATTCAGTGCATCATTTTTCCCCCCTCAGGCAACTGTGTAGTGAAAGGATCCTCATAGCTGAGTTTAGAAGACTCAGGTTCAAGTTCCAGTTGGGCCACTGATTAGCTTTGTGAACTTCCCAGAACACATAATCTCTGTATTGCTTGGTTCTGTCTCCTGCAAATAGGCAAACTAACACTAATCCCAAGAGTGTGGGAGGGGCGAGGACCCTCCCTGGGGGACTCCAGCCATGGTTATCCAGCCACGTCTACTCCCCCTCCATTTTGAGGAAAGCAAGTGCTTCCTTCTCCCCGTCACTTCAGACTTTCTCTGACTCAGCTGTGTCTCCATCCATCACTCTTGGCTCCAGAAAATGTGGTGAGACTGCCTCAGGGACTTCATCCTAAAGGCTTCTGCAGCTATTTCACACAACTGCCCTTGTAGCCTCCGAGACTGGGGAGACTTTAGGGAACTTGCGGGTTTTCTAAATCCATTCCAGGAAAGGGAAGGCACCCAGATCTTTTGTGCTCTCCCATACTTAAACTTCTGAGATGTTCTTGGAATCCTGAGTCCTTTTGAAAGCCTCTCAAGCTTTTAAATCTCTATCTCTGATTCACTCAATGGTCCAGTGTCAGAAACACTGTCTCTCAGATTGGTCAGAATCCTTCCAAATATTTTCTTAAAGCTAGAAAATCAAGTTTGTTCATCTTTTTTGCTACTAATTATGGCATAACAATCCTCAGCTGATGGAGATTTTTTACTCCAATTTGAATGAGGAAGGTCCACAGAGTCAAAAAAGGACATGGCAGGCACGAAAAGTGTGATCAGTGAGCACATCAAAATAGCGTCCTGCTACAAATGATGACTGGAGGGTATGGCCAACTGTGACAAGAATATTCTCTGAGTAAAGGGACGTTTGCTTCACACTGTAAGCTTAATAATTCTAATACAGAAATGGGCCTGATTTCCTAGGGCTCCTTGTAAAAAGTTTTTTCTCTTCCAGCCTACCTTCCTTTCAGGAAGTTCTTATCCTCTCCTTCTCTGTAATCATGCCTTTTCTTCACACAGATTGACACTTCCCTGACCCAACTGAAGTGTGATGCTTGTTGTTGTCAGTGTTCTGAGAGACAGTTGGCTCAGGAAACATCTTTTATGGGAAATCAGCCTCAGAAAATCATCATTTTACATATTATATGCCTTTCTCTGTATCACATGCGCATTAGCTTAATGAATTTTCTGGGGAAAAATTTTTGCAAGAAACCTGTTTGAATGTGACCAATTTTCCCACAAACATCCAATGACAATAGGCATTTAAGTAACATATGTGGGAAATGCTCCTTTGGAGAAAGTTTCTGGAGTTAGATTCTTTTAACTTCTGAGGGTGATTCACATTTGAAAGTAATTTTAGGGGCCTCTGTCAATTCCCACTGCTTCCAGTCCCAGCCTGTGACCAGGAGTTTGTAAAACACAAAATTTCATAGAGGTGCCTTGTCTATATCAGTGAGACTTAGAAACCAATACTTTCAAAAAGTCATCATGTATGCATTTTTCTTATCTCTTTGGGAAAATATATTGGTATTTGGGATAACATATAAAGGGAGACAAGTTTGTGCAAAAAACCCCAAACCCTTAAATAATGTATAAACTTCAAAGCCTACTTGAGTTTTATTCTTTTGTCTCAGGAGGTTTACAGTTTAGCTAATGTTTCTCTCTCTTCTGGTTCATATCACATCAATCTGTTCTCGACAAGAGACTTGACATTCTATCTTTCCACAGTCAACACATGGTATTTTTCTTGAAGATCTAGGGACACTTTCATTTTGGAAACACACACACACACACACACACACACACACGCTAATCTCTGCTTCATTGAAAGCTTGACCCCTTTCATAGTAGAGTTTCAAGTATCTGCAGATCTGGGATATTAGAAGACAAACTGAAATCAAAATTTAAAAAAAAAGATTATCCTTGGTGCTGGGAAATTCAGTACGATGTGTTTTTGTGTACCTCTGTGTGTGTGTGTGTGTGTGTGTGTGTGTGTGTGTGTATTTAAACTATGACTTACCTTATGTCCAACCTCGCATCCTTGTTAAATTCAGACCAAAGTTTGGGTAGTGTCTAATCCATTATTATCCCCCATACTTAGATTAAAATATAAGAGGATACAAGTGCAAGGGTTAGTAGTCTCTGGAGTTAAAAAAATTCTGAAGTTTATAAATACTCAACATTTTAAATGTTGAAGTTGGATATGAAGTTTCTCTTAAATGTGTTTCCAAGGTTTTAGAAATGGTAGAATCCAACCTATGGAGTACTAAATGCTCTAACTCTGGCAAAATGATTTGCATATAGACATAGGAAAAAAGGCAAGGAAGATCAAACCAGAAAAATAATGAGACTCGGCAGCAAGCACACTGTTGTGTCTGACATGACAAGAAAGGTGCCTTTATAAAGGGATTGCAGGTTGTTAGTCGGTAGAGGGTGTGGCATTGCTCTGGTGGAAAATAAACACCACATGACGGATGTTGGACTTAAGCCTTGCCCTGAATTATTTAAACTGAAAAGAAACCAAGAGTGTGAGACATAAAGCAAGAGGCCTAGGGGTTTGCTCTCTACCCTTAGCTCTTCTGGGAGACATCTGGCCAGAGATCCTGGAGTACTGGGAAGCCTACTGAATGGGAGATCTATAGGTTTTTTTCTCCAGCCATTCTTGAGATAAAGTTGACATATAACATTCTATAAATTTAATGTGTACAACTTGGTGATTTGATACACACCTATATATTTTAAAAAACTAACCACCATAAGATTAACAAAGCTATTGCCACATATCTGCAATTTTTTTCTATGTGTGATGAGAACATTTATGATTTATCCTCTTAATTACTTTCAAGACTATAATTGAGTATTAACAATACTCACCATGCATAAATCATATCCCCAGAACTTATTCATCTTATAACTGGAAGATTCTATCCATTGACTGACATCTCAGTTTCCCTACACACCAAGGAACTTTTTCGATAAATGCTGCTCAAATGATCATGTTTGTTCTTAGGAAAATTTGATGAAGTCTTGAAATGTATACACCTTCTTAGTTTTCTTTCTTTTGATCTTTTGATTTTTAAATTATTATCTATTTTGTTCTTGCCATTGTTGTTCAGTTGCTAAGTCATGTACAACTCTCTAACAACCCTATGGTCTTCAGCATGCCAAGCTACCCATCCTTCACTATCTCCCAGAGATTGCTCACACTCATGTACATTGAGTCTGTGATGCCATCAAACCATCTCATCCTCTGTTGCCCCATCTCCTTCTGCCCTTAATGTTTCTCAGCATCAGTATTTTTCCCAGTGAGTCAGCTCTTTGTATCAGGTGGCCAAAGTATTGGAGCTTCAGCTTCAAAATCAATACTTCCAATGAATATTCAGGGTTCATTTCCTTTAAGATTGCCTGGTTTGATCTCCTTGCTGTCCAAGTGACTCTTCAAGAGTCTTTTCCAGCACCACAATTGGAAAGCATCAATTCTTCACTGCTCAGCCTTCTTTATGGTCCAACTCTCAAATCCATATATCACTACTGGAAAAACCATAACTTTGACTAGATGGACCTTTGTTGGCAAAATGATGTCTCTGCTTTTTAATACACAGTTTAGGTTTGTCATAGATTTCCTTCAAAGGAGCAAGCATTTCTTAATTATGGTGCAGTCGCCATCTACAGTGATTTTGTAGCCCAAGAAAATAAAATCTGCCACCGTTCCCATTTTTCCGCCATCGATTTCACACGAAGTGACAGGACTAGATGCCATGATATTACTTTTTGGAATGTTGAGTTTTAAGCCAACTATTTCACTCTCCTTTTTCACTTTCATCAAGAGGCTCTTTAGTTCTTCTTTGCTTTCTGCCATAAGGATGGTTCAGTTCAGTTCAGTGCGGTCACTCAGTCCTGTCCAACTCTTTGCAACCTCATGGACTGTAGTACTCCAGGCATCCCTGTCCATCACCAACTCTCAGAGCTTACTGAAACTCATTCCATTGAATTGGTGATGCCATCCAACTATCTCATCTTCTGTTGCCCCCTTCTCCTCCCACCTTCAGTCTTTCCCAGCATCAAGGTCTTTCCCAGAGAGTCAGATCTTCACATCAGGTGGCCAAAGTATTGGAGTTTCAGCTTCATCATCAGTCCTTTTGATGAATATTCAGGACTGATTTCCTTTAGGATTGACTGGTAGTATTTCCTTGCAGTCCAAGGGACTCTCAAGAGTCCTCTCCAATACCACAGTTCAAAAGCATCAATTATTTGGCACTCAGCTTTCTTTATAGTCCAACTCTCACATCCATACATGACTACTGGAAAATCCATAGCTTTGACTAGACAGACCTTTGTTGGCAAAGTAATGTCTCTGCTTTTTAACATGCTGTCTATGTTGGTATTAACTTTTCTTCCAAGGAGCAAGTGTCTTTTAATTTCATGGCTGCAGTCACCATCTGCAGTGATTTTGGAGCCCAAAAATATAGTTTCTCACTGTTTCCACTGTTTCCCCATCTATTTCCCATGAAGTGGTGGGACCAGATGCCATGATCTTAGTTTTCTGAATGTTGACTTTTAATCCAACTTTTTCACTCTCCTTTTTCACTTTCATCAAGATGTTCTTTAGTTCCCCTTCACTTTCAGCCATAAGGGTGATGTCATCTGAGGTTATTGATATTTCCCCAGGCATTCTTGACTCCAGTGTGTGCTTCATCCAGCCTGACATTTCACATGATGTACTCTGCATATAAGTTAAATAAGCAAGATGACAATATACAGCCTTGACATACTCTGTTTCCTATTTGGAACCTGTCTGTGTGTTCCATGTCCAGTTCTAACTGTTGCTTCTTGTTCTGCATACAGATTTCTCAGGAGGCAGGTCAGGTGGTCTGGTATTCCCGTCTCTTTAAGAATTTTCCACAGTGTGTTGTGATCCACACAGTCAAACATTTTGGCATGGTCAATAAAGCAGAAGTAGATATCTTTCTGGAACTCTCTTGCTTTTTCAGTGTTCCACTGGATGTTGGCAATTTGATCTCTGGTTCCTCTGTCTTTTCTAATCCAGCTTGAATGTCTGGAAGTTTGTGGTTCATTTACTGTTGAAGCCTGGCTTGGAGAGTTTTGAGCATTACTCTGTCAGTGTGTGAGATGAGTGCAATTGTGTGGTAGTTAGAGCATTCTTTGGCATTGTCTTTCTTAGGGATTGGAATGAAAACTGACCTTTGCCAGTCCCATGGCCACTGCTGAGTTTTCCAAATTTGCTGGCATATTGAGTACAGCACTTTCACAGCATCATCTTTTAGGATTTGAAACAGCTCAACTGGAATTCCATCACCTCCATGAGTTTTGTTCATAGGGATGCTTCCTACTGCTAAGCTGCTGCTAAGTCGCTTCAGTCGTGTCTGACTCTGTGTGACACCACAGATGGCAGCCCACGAGGCTCCGCCTTCCCTGGGATTCTCCAGGCAAGAACACTGGAGTGGGTTGCCATTTCCTTTTCCAATGCATGAAAATGTAAAGTGAAAGTGAAGTCAGTGAGTCGTGTCCAACTCTCAGCGACCCCATGGACTGCAGCCTACCAGGCTCCTCCATCCATGGGATTTTCCAGGCAAGAGTACTGGAGTGGGGTGCCATTGCCTAGGCCCACTTAAATTCATATTCCAGGATGTCTGGCTCTAAGTGAGTGATCATATCATTGTGGTTATCTGGGTCATGAAGATCTTTTTTGTATACTCCTGTGTATTCTTGCCTTCTCTTAATATATTCTGCTTCTGTTAGGTCCATACCATTTCTGTCCTTTACTGTTCCCAGCTTTGCTTGAAATGTTCTCATCTTTGCATAAAATATTCCCTCGGTATCTCTATAATTTTCTGAAATTTTATGATTTTCAGTAATACTGTATTATTCTCCACTTATTCTCAGGCAGCTAAGGAGGAAGCTTATTGACTGTGTGTTTATGTGTAACCACTGTCTGAAGAGGAAGCATAAGGGTGGTATTATCTGCATATCTGTGATTGTTGATATTTCTCTCGGCAATCTTGATCCCAGCTTGAGCTTCATCCAGCCCAGCATTTGGCAAGATGTACTCTGCATAGAAAATAAATAACAGGCTGACAATATACAGCCTTGATGTCCTCCCTTTCCAATGTAGAACAAGCTCATTGTTTCATGTCTGATTTTAACTGTTGCTTCTTGACCTGCATAGATTCTCAGGAGGCAGTTAAGGTAGTCTAATACTCCCATCTCCTTAAGAATTTGCCACAGTTTGTTATGATCCACACAGTCAAAATCTGTGTAGTCAGTGAAGCAGAAGTAGATGTTTTTCTGGTTTCTCTTGCTTTCTCTGTGTTAGCAATTTTATTTCCGGTTCCTCTGCCTTTTCTAAATCTAGCTGGTACATCTGGAAGCTCTTGGTTCACTTACTGCTGAAGACTAGCTTGCAGGATTTTGAGTATTACCTTGCTAGCATGTGAAATGAGCGCAACTGTGTGGTAGTTTGAACATTCTTTGGCATTGCCCTTCTTTGGAATTGGAATCAAAATTGATCTTTTCCAGTCCTGTGGCCACTGCTGAATTTTCCTGCTGGAATACTGAGTGCAGCACTTTAACAGCATCATCTTTTGTGATTTGAAATAGCTCAGCTGGAATTCCATCACCTCTACTAGCTTTGTTTGTTGTAATGCTTCCTAAGGCCACCTGACTTCACACTCCAGGATGTCTGGCTGTAGATGAGGCTCCACACCATCATGGTGATCTGGATCATTAAGACTCTTTTAGTACAGTTCTTCTGTGTATTCTTGCCACTTATTCTTAATATCTTCTGCTTCTCTTGGGTCCTTGCCTTTTCTGTCCTTTATTGTATCCACCTTTGTGTGAAATGTTCCCTTTTGTCTCCAATTTTCTTGATGATATTTCTAGTCTTTCTCATTCTATTGTTTTCCTCTATTTCTTTGCATTGTTTGCTTGAGAAGGCTTTCTTGTCTTTCCTTGCTTTTCTTGGAATTCTTCATCCAGTCAGGTGTATCTTTCCTTTTCTCCTTTGCCTTTCACTTCTATTCTCAGCTATTTGTAAGGCCTCCTCAGACAACCATTTTACCTTCTTGCATTTCTTTTTTTGGTATGGTTTTGGTCACCACCTCCTGTAAGGTATCACGAACCTCAGTCCATAGTTCTTCAAGCACTGTATCAGATCTAATCCCTTGAGTCTGTATGTCACTTCCACTGTATAAGTGATTTGGTTTAGGTCATAACAGAATGTCCTGGTGGTTTCCCCTACTTTCTTCAGTTTATGCCTGAATTTTGCAATAAGAAGCTCATGATTTGAGCCACAGTCAGCTCCAGGTCCTGTTTTTGCTAACTGTATGGAGCTTTTCCATCTTCAGCTACAAAGAATATAATCAATCTGATTATAGTATTGACCATCTGATGATGTTCATGTGTGGATTCATGCCTTGTATTGTTGGAAGAGGGTATTTGCTATGACCAGTGTGTTCTCTTGGCAAAACTGTCAGCCTTTGCCCTGCTTCATTTTGTATTCCAAGGCCAAAGTTGCCTGAGGTATCTCTTGATTGCCTTCTTTTGCATTCCAGTCCCCTATGATGAAAATAACATCTCTTTTTTGGTGTTAGTTCTAGGAGGTCTTGTAGGTCTTCATTGAAGCATTCAACTTCAGCTTCTTTAGCATTAGTGATTGGGGCATATACTTGGATTACTGTGATGCTGAATGGTTTGCTCTGGAAATGAATCAAGATCATTCTGTCATTTTTGAGATTGCACCCAAGTACTGCATTTCTAACTCTTTTGTTGACTATGAGGGTTATTCCATTTCTTCTAAGGGAGTCTTGCCCACAGTAGTAGATATAATGGTCATCTGAATTAAATTCATCCATTCCAGTCCATTTTAGTTCACTGATTCCTAAGATGTCAGTGTTCACTCTTGCCATCTCCTGTTTGACCACTTGCAATTTACCTTGATTCATGGACATCGCATTCCAGGTTCCTATGCAATGTTGTTCTTTATAGCATCAGACTTTACTTTCACCACCAGACACATTCACAAGTGTGTGTTCTTTCTGCTTTGGCTCAGCCTCCTCATTCTTTCTGGAGGTGTTTCTCTGCTCTCCCCCAGTAGCATATTGGACACCTTCTGGTCTGGGGGCTCATCTTCCATCTTTTTGCCTTTTCACACTGTTCATGGGGTTCTCAAGGCAAAAATATTGAAGTGGTTTGCATTCCTTCTCCAGTGAGCCATGTTTTGTCAGAACTCTCCACTATGACCCATCCATCTTGGGTGGTCCTGAACAGCATGACTTATAGCTTCATTGAATTTGCACAAGGCTGTGATCCATGTGATCATTTTGGTTAGTTTTCTGTGACTGTGGTATCCATTCTGGAGGCCATGGGATTGTAGCTCTGACTTCTTCTGTCTTCCCTCTGATGGAGGAGGATAAGAAGCTTGTGCAAGCTTCCTGATGGGAGGCCCTGGCTGTGGAAAAAACTGGGACTTGCTGTGGTTGGGGGGACAATGCTCAATAAATCTTAACCCAACTTTCTGCTCACGGGGTCAGATTGCACTCCCTCCCTGTTAGCTGTCTGGCCTGAGGCAGCCCAATCCTGGAGCCCGCAGTCTCTGTGGTAGAGCTACAGCCTCTCTGGTGGGGCTAGCGGCGACCTCCTCCAAGAGGATCTATGGCAACACGCCCCTGCCTCCCACGACTGTGGCTGCCAGTGCCCTTGACCGCATGGTGGGCCACTGTTGACCCGCGCCTCCACACACAGGCAGGTCCAGCTCAGTCTGCTGTGAGGTCAGTGCCCCTTTCCCCTGGGTCCTGGCACACCTGAGGTTTTGTTTGGCTCCCCAAGTGCCTCTTTTCCCTGGTACTGTGGAAGTTCTGTCACCAAATCCCACTGACATTCAAAGTCAGATTCCTTAGGGATTCCAGTCCCTTTGCCAGATCCCTAGGTTGGGAAGTCTAATGTGGGGCCTAGAACCTTTGCAGCAGTGTGAGAACTTCTTTGTAAGATTATTCTCCAGTTGCTGGGTCACCTGGAGGCTCTATGGTAGGGCTGTAGGCTACGTTTGTATTACCAATGTACACACATGTATATATATATAGTATGATTTCTCACTCTATCCTTTAATTTTTATTATTTCTGAACATCTAGTTTTGTCTTATTATTAATATATTGCCTTTCATCACTATCCTTTTCATTTAAAATTCCACTTTATCATCTTTGATCTCCATTTTAACAACTTCATGTACTTATCACATAACTTAGTCTTTGAATTGTTACAATAAATCTAGTATTATCACTATTTTAAGATAAAGAAATGAAGGCACAGAGAGCTTAAGGAATTTGCCAGGGTTCACACAATTAGTGATTGCTATTCATTCATGGGTCTGACTACATTTAAAACCTGTGATTGTTATGTCCATGAGTGACAATGTATATGCTTCCTCTTAGTTAATTTTATGTTTGTGATTTACCTCCTTATTCCTTTATTTTTGGCTTAAATTTGTTAGTTTTCCCAAATTTTAAAAGCTTGCCTTTTAACTTGAATATATGAAATGCTTTTTCTATCATGCTATCATATCCATTTCTATATTTTTGAAAGCTTTTTTCCTATTTGTCATAACATGATAAACATTAAGCAGAAGAATGTAGAGCAAGGGGAACTTGCAAAAGACCACACCCTTCTGAAGACTTTTTCCAGATGTCCCACTAACAACTTCTAGTTTAACTTCATTGGCCAGAACTTAGTTACATGACCATGCCCAGCTGTTAGTGTGAAGCACGCGAAATTTCTCAGGACACATTGTCCAGGGTTTGGTTACTACGCGACAAGGGGAAAATGGCCATTGGGTGGGTCAGTAGCTTATGCGGCCTATTGAAAACAGAGAGGGAGGAGTCTTCTAGTGTGGTTATTCAGGTGTAATCTCAATAAACAACCGAGGGACTCTTAAATATCCTAAACCACATCTGGGAAGTAGGTATGAGAGTAAGAATCATGCAAAAGTTTTCCATTCATCATTCATCAAATAGTCACTGCAATATGAACTCTGTAAGGATGGTATGTTTGTCTCTTTATCCCCGTATTTAAGTCGGCACTTTAAAATATGTGCTCCATGAGTGAAACCTTTCCTGTGCGTACATTACAGCATTACATAATTCTCAGTACTGTGTTTAGCCTTAAGGATACAGCCATGAACTGCACCGTAGTTCACAAGAGAATGTGCCCTGATGACATTTAAGGAACTATTAGGCAAGATTATGAATTCAAGACATAACTCTGTGATTGAGATGAAACCTAAGGTGCTATGGAACTCTAAGGACGCATAAGTTACTATTAAATTAGTTTAACTGCTGTTTGGAAAATGTTGCTAGAATTAGACAGTTGTTTCTGTCTTAAATCATAGAACGCATAAGCCTTTAGGCCTCCGGTCCTGTGTAGGATTCTGGAGCTTGGTACAAAATAGGAAGTGAGGAGCCCAGTGTTGGCACAGAACTGGTATCAAACGGGTTTCTAAGACTGATTCGCTCCACCGAGAAGGCCCACTTGGTGGGCCACATGGACTGTGGGGACTATCAGCTGCCACTCCAGCTAGCTGACCGTATTTTCTTTCATCTCCCTGCCTGTCCCCACTATATTTCCCTTCTGCTGAGAATTTACACATCTCAGGCTCCTCTCTACCAGTGCCTTTTTTTTTTTCCAGGTTGAATAGTAGAGTCAATATTCTTTTTTGACCAACACCACAGAATTCCTATAATTTGTGTGTTTCATCTTCAAGTAATATATGACACAAATTATTAAATAATATTTTAAAATATATTTAACTGATTGATTTCCAGATATGTTTAAATAGGATACATTTGTACAGTAGCTATTAATTTGTTCACTCTACATATAAAACTTGGTGCATATATAGATTAATAGTTCCCTTTAAAAAAATGTTACCCCAAGGATTTACAGTCTACTTCTGCTCTAAACATAAAAATATCTGTCTGTTCTTTATGTGGTCTGTGGATAAAATACTAATTGTTTCTGGAGACCTGGATTCAAGGATTAGCAGCAAAACTGCTATATTTACTCATTCATTATCTGGTTTGGGAGGAGCCCATGGGTCACATAGGCTTATGTGAATCCATTTGGCAATATTTATCTTTGAAGGTGACATAATATTTCTGAACTTAAAATTGTGTGTGTGTTTATTTTTGTCAAGTTACTGAACCTGTACATTCAAGTGAATGCTGGAAGACTTTCAAAGAACTCATCTGCAGCTGCTGCTTAAAACATATCTGAGATCTCTCTTTGATCATTACCTCTCAGGCCTGAATAATTTTTACAACCTCCAATCTAGGAAGATTTATTTGGATACAGGATTTTGCATGTAAAGTTGTTTTTGCCTCCTCAGCTGCAAGCCCCATAATTTACCCCTTAAGATCTGCTCCTTTTGACTTTTAAATATGATTTAAATCCAAGTACTTCTTATTACCTCCATGTCACCCACCCTTGCCTTCTGAGACATCCTCTCTCTTCTGGACTATTTTGAAAGAGTCATAACTAGTTTCCTAGTCTTCCTTATTGTTTGTTCCCCTACAGTGCATAATATCAGCCACAGTGAACTTTTAAAATTGTAAATTAGGTTTCAGAACCCACAAATAATTGTCCTCAGATTTAGAATAAAATACAGACTCACATACCCCTCCCACAATGTTTTGTACAATCTGACTCTGTTTCCATCCATACCTTGTGTTCTTTCCTTCTCTCCTTTGCTCACACTGGTCCCCTCACTGGTTAACAAACACAAAGGACTTCTCAATGCAAAGTTTTGGTTTTCCCATGTCTCTGCTTGGATGCTCTTCTTTCCAAACCCTCTCCTGTCCTACTTACCTACCCCAACCAGGTTTCTGCTGAGATGTCGTCTCCTTCAACACAGCCTGTCTGAAATAAATACTTTCTCCAAACTGTCCAAAGACAAATAACCTTTGTTCCTTTGTTCTTTGTTGTCCACTGTGGCTCTCATTACCACCTAAAATTATATCATTTATTTGCTGGTTCTTCCACAGTTAGAAGAATAGACAAGAACAGAATATTCAGGAAGATCCCCTGGAAAAGGAAATGGCAACCCACTCCAGTATTCTTCCTTGTGAAATCCCATGGTCAGAGGAGCCTGGAGGGCTACAGTCCATAGGGTTGCAAAAGAGTAAGACATGACTTAGCAACTAAACAACAAGAAACAAGACTTCAGTTATTTCAGTTGCTTGAGAAGAAAAGAGAATAATTAATTTTGAAAGCCTCAGTGTTGCCTATAGAAGCATGTTGTGTAATAACATGTCCCTAGAGAAGACTCTTGAAAGTCCCTTGGACTGCAGGGAGATCCAACCAGTCCATTCGAAAGGAGATCAGCCCTGGGTGTTCTTTGGAAGGAGTGATGCTAAAGCTGAAACTCCAGTACTTTGGCCACCTCATGTGAAGAGTTGACTCATTGGAAAAGACTCTGATGCTGGGAGGGATTGGGGGCAGGAGGAGAAGGGGACGACCCAGGATGAGATGGCTGGATGGCATCACCGACTCGATGGACGTGAGTCTGAGTGAACTCTGGGAGTTGGTGATGGACAGGGAGGCCTGGCGTGCTACAATTCATGGGATCACAAAGAGCCGGACACAACTGAGTGACTGAACTGAACTGAAAACAAATTTTAAACTACTTTCACAAAAAACCACTATTTTACAATTATACTCTCCCACTATATACTCTGTGTATCTATGTGGTGGTTTAGTCACTAATTTGCAACCCCATTGAGGGTAGCCTGTCAGGCTCCTCTGTCCATGTGATTTTCCTGGCAAGAATACTGGAGTGGGTTGCCATTTCCTTCTTCGGGGGACCTTCTTGACCCAGGGATTGAACTCGTGTCTCCTGCATTACAGGCAGATTCTTGCATTGCAGGCAGATTCTTCACCAACTGCGCCACCAGGAAAGCCTCATACACCTATATATCTGTCTATATATTTGTTTATTTAGGTACACTACAGAGGACCCACCCTTATAAAATTCAATATACACAGCATCTATGTCAGTGCTATTTATTAAATGTGTGTTGTGTTTTGTGTTTGCTCTCTACACACTGCCACTCTCCGTAACGAATAGAGATGCATTCTGGATAAAGTAGCCAAGCAGCATTTTGTGAGCAATGGGCATCCTCGTGTTTGGAGCTACTATTTGTCATTTTTGGAGGTGAGGAAAATAAAGCAGCAGATCTGCAGCTAATTCCTTCAACAGTTATTGAGCACTTTTGGGAAAACTGGGCTGGGCATTTCCAGAAAACTAAAAGGTGGATAAGATGAGCGACCAATACAGTCGCATAATGAATGTTCACACTGATGCTGAGCTGTTCTTACATTTGGATGTGAGCAACTGGGAATCTTTTAGTTTTCACTTAAAATCTAGGAATTAATCACAAATAGAAGCAACTGGTTTGTTTTTAGTGCAGCCAAATGTAATTTCTATCAAGTTATTAGTGGATAAACTGAGCTTGATGTTGAATATAAGTTCTTTTACTTTAAAATCTTCAGAAATCCAAATGTTTGTCAAAATGATATCTGGATTTTCATGATAAAATATTTTGATATCAAGCGCTAAGTCTAAAATTTCTCATTTAAGTTATCAAAGGAAAATTTCCAGCCAGATCTGGAAATTTTTCAAAGCATATATTCATGAAATAAAATGATAGGGTTAATTTTGAATAAAAGTTCAAGATAAGGAAAATTCAAGTTACTTCAAATCAAAATTTTTATCTGCTTACAGTGATATCCTGTATTGCCTTCCCTGGTGGCTCAGCTGGTAAAGAATTCGCCTGCAATGCAGGAGACCTGGGTTTGATCCCTGGGTTGGGAAGATCCCCTGGAGAAGGGAAAAGCTACCCCCTCCAATTTCTGGCCTGGAAAATTCCATGGACTGTATAATCAATGTGGTCACAAAAAATGGACATGACTGAGTGACTTTCACTTTCACTGATACCATTTCAAAGAAAATAATACATCATGGCAACTGTAACAACTGTGTTTTTTCCTTTAACAAAATGTTTGATGAGAATTTTATCTTAATATTGCAAGGGTCTAGGCTCAGTGAAAAGATGAAATCATTGCTTTTGGACAATGTATGATCTTTTTAAAGGGAACTCATAAAAAACAGGATGCTCAAGACCTTTCTGGGGTTTCGCCAAGATGAACTGAGTATGAACTGAACCTTGGGGAAAAAAAGTCACATTCAAATAGGCAAGGATGAGAAGGGAGAGCATGATAAGAGAAGTACACAAAATGAATCCTTAGGGATTCACACTCCACTCAGAGAAGCCTTGACAGACCTGTGACTTGTTTGCCATACTCCCCTGACTCCTGGTGTTGATTGCCATTTGACCTGATCACCCTCCCCCAGCCCTCTCAAACGCTCAGCACTGAGCTTCATGTACACACCACCAACCACTGGACACGGCAAACACTAGTACTGGGAAGCCTCCTTCAGTCTCAGACATGCAACAGGAGATAGATAGAGTTCACGGAAGGCCAGGAGACTTGCAGAGAATTCATGGAAAGGTGGGGGTAAAAAGGTGCCCAGGATTTAGGTAAACATGTGAGGAAGGCGAAGAGGAAATTCTTTCTATAAGAAAAAATTGGAGTTCAGAATGAATCTGGTGTTTCAAGAGAACCACACATGCATGCATCAGTGTTTTGTTGATTACAACACTTTGGAGACAAAAAGTGGTAAATTTAGAGATGCGTACAGTGGTCTATTGAAAAGAGCTTTAATAACTGGATATTTATAGTTATGACATTTATTACTAGACAGTAGAATTTCTAAAAATTAATTAGTGTATATACAAAGCAATACATAGGTAAAATTAGTCTGACTTTATAATTTATTTAAAGGAGAGATCCTGCAAGCAAGACAATAAATAAGAAGGCTGTGGTGATAATCTATATCTGACACAAATATAGTCTGATAGACACTAGACAAGTGATGACCCAAGAAACTTTCCACAACGATGGAAAATTCTGTATGTTCCAGTATCTTGCCACTAGCCACTTGTAGCTTTTGAGCTTCAAGTGTAGCTAGTGTGCTTGAGGTATAGCATTTATAACTTTAACCTTAATTTTATTGTTGTTGTTAGATTGCTCAGTCATGTCTGATTCTTTGTAACTACATGGATTGTAGCCCAGCAGGTTTCTCTGTCCATAGGACTTTCCGGGCTTATTTTTTATTTTACTCAATTATTTCGCTTTAATATTCAATAAGAATAATACAGGAAATTGGGTAGTGGTTTCCTTGGGCTTTTGCATATACCAGGTATATGCATCAAAATAATCAAAAGCCAAACTACAAATGTTTTTACAGTAGAATATGCCTGCAAATACAATTTTAAACCATCAAGAAACAAAGAAAAATAACATTTTCCTCTTCTAGCTGCTGCTGGTGAACAAGGGCCCATTCTTCCTCACAGAGTTAAAGCAAATGTAGGTGGAGTTGAGCCAAGCAACAGCAGAAAATTATAAATTCATTTTTATGAGATGATTTAAGGCATAAGCAACTTTACTTTTTAAAATAAATTTTTTGGTGTACAGTTGATTTACTGTGTTCGTTAGTTTCTGCTGTACAGCAAAGTGAATCAGTTGTATCTATACATATATCCACTCTTAAAATTTTTGGTTCTTTTCCCTTATAGGCCATTACAGGGTACTGAGTATAGATCCCTGTGCTATACAGTAGGTCCTTGCTAGTTACCAGTTTTATATATAGCAGTGTATATACGTCAATCCCAACCTCCCAGTTTATCCCTCTCCCGCTTTTCCTCCCTGATGCCTGCGTTTGTTTTCTGATCTGTGACTCAGTTTCTGTTCTGTAAATAGGTTCCGCACATGGGCAGAGAGGCTGCGATGGGGGCTGCGCCCCTTGAGCGTCACAGCTTTGGTGCCTCCCTTCTGAGATGGTCTGGGTCTCCTCGCAAGCACTCCCAGTTTCAGGCTTCCTCACTCCCACCCCCGCGGGCGGTCTCCGCGCTGCCAGCAGTAGCCCGGTCCCCAGGTCTGCTCTCCAAACCCCGTATCCCAGGCCCAGCCCCAGTCTGCATGGGGGAACACACCCCAGGCTGGGTCACACGGACTGCGGCTCGCGGACCGCCTGCGCACGTCTCCCTTTGTCCTCCTGCGTGGACGGTTGCTGCGCTCTTGTCCTATCGCGCCTGAAGGGCCCCTTCCGTCTCCACTGACCCTCCTGACTGTTGACGGTACTTCCCAGGCACGGGAACATCCCCTTACCTTCAGCTCTCGCCCGCGGGCACATGTCCCATCCTGCTGCTTCTCCTCTTCCTTTCCCCTTCTTTCATCCTACCCAGTTAGGCAGGGATCCTTCCTGTCCTTCCAGGAGTCTGATGTCCTCTGCTAGAGTTCAGCAGTGCTCAGTGAGAACTGTTTTATTTGTAGACGTATTCTTGATGCATTTATGCGGAGAGACGAGCTCCGTGTCCTACCCCAACCTTTTATCTCCTCCCCAGCTTTCATTAAATACCACATGGTCAGCGGCTACTTTGTTGTACAGTTCAACTCTATTCGTTCAAGACTGAGAGTTGTTAAGTTTCTTCCTGAACGTATTCCAGGACAAACTCTCCATGATTTTCAAGTCTTTATCATCCCATGTTTTAAAAGGGTTGCTTGTCTTTAGAAAATAGTCCTGTTATTTTAGTAATCTTATTTTTTAAACCTAGGATTTTTTTCTCTAAAAGTGTGCACTGACCAATAAAATAGCTACTCACTACAATGGCTATTTAAACTAAATTATTAACTATTTTATAATAATTATAGTCATCTTATAATAATAATAATAATTGTTGATTATTTTATTGCTTCAGTTCAGTTCAGTCGCTCAGTTGTGTCCAACTCTTTGCGACCCTATGAATCGCAGCACTCCAGGCCTCCCTGTCCATCACCAACTCCCAGAGTTCACTCAGACTCACATCCATCGAGTCAATGATGCCATCCAGCCATCTCATCCTCTGTCGTCTCCTTCTCCTCCCGCCCCCAATCCCTCCCAGCATCAGAGTCTTTTCCAATGAGTCAACTCTTCGCATGAGGTGGCCAAAGTACTGGAGTTTCAGCTTTAGCATCAGTCCTTCCAAAGAACACCTAGGACCTATTTCCTTTCGAATGGACTGGTTGGATCTCCTTGCAGTCCAAGGGACTCTCAAGATTCTTCTCCAACACCACAGTTCAAAAGCATCAATTCTTCAGCACTCAGCTTTCTTCACAGTCCAACTCTCACATCCATACATGACCACTGGAAAAACCATAGCCTTGACTAGACAGACCTTAGTCGGCAAAGTAATGTTTCTGCTTTTTAATATGCTATCTAGGCTGGTCATGACTTTCCTTCCAAGCAGTAAGCGTCTTTTAATTTCATGGCTGCAGGCACCATCTGCAGTGATTTTGGAGCCCAAAATAATAAAGTCTGACACTGTTTCCACTATTTCCCCATCTATTTCCCATGAAGTGATGGGACCAGATTTTATTGCTTATCTGACCTCATTTCAAGAGATCAGTAACCACACATGGTTAGGTAACATTACTGACAATATAGCTCTAAACACAAGTTACAAAAGTAGGAATCTAATCTGAATGCCGAAGACCTGAAACCAAATAATCACTGATCAAAGCTGAATATTTGGAGAGGTGGAGACATAAGCTTAAAGGGAATCAAGGAAAATGCCAAGAGATTGCGCCTTGGATACTAGAGCGATGATGACAGCACTGACCAACATTTAGAAAAGGGAAAAGTTTCCTTATAGTGTATTTGTTGTTCACTCACTAAGTCACGTCCAACTCTTTGCAGCCCCATGGACTGCAGCGCAGCAGGCTTCCCTGTCCTTCACTGTCTCCCGGAGCTGGCTCAAACTCACGTCCATTGAGTGGGTGATGCCACCAATCATCTCATCCTCTGGCATTCCCTTCTCCTCTTGCCTTCAACCTCTCCCCATGTAAGAGTCTTTTCCAATTTGACACATTAAAATTGAAGGGCTCTACCAGTTAGGATAAGTCCAGTCTCTGCTTCAGAATTGTCACACATAATTTTAAGGTTAGTGGTGTGGAGAATGATAGGGAAGGTGACATGGTTTAGAGGAATTAAAGACATTTGCAAATGTAGAAAAGGCGAGGCTAAGTTAAGAGCAGACTAAATATATCTTTGTTTCCCACTGCAAGGATGAAAACTCATCATAGTCTTTGGGAAGAAGTGAGAGAACAGAAACCATACTTAACTGGAAGGAAGGAAAGCGCTAATAGGGATGGGTTGAGGGAAAGAAAATTACACTGTTAACTAGTCATTTCCCTGACATTAATAAACAATTTTTCTAATATACCATTTTCACAACACAAAAGCTCCATGTTCCACATGAAACCACATGGCCCTGGGGCCAAGATGTTTGATGTGAGAAGCTCTGAGAAAATTCTGCTGTGGCAATTAGAAGATGAAAGAATTCTAGATTTAAACATTTCTTTAATAAATCATATATTTTAGTTAAGCATGTTATTTAATCTAGAAACTAGAGCAATGCCTTGCATATAGTGGATATTCAAGAATAATAAATCACAAGGAAGGAAGGAAAGAAGAGAGGGAGGGAGAGAGAGAGAGAGGTTATACAATCAATTAATAGTATTTTAGTACATGCACGCAGCAAAAATAGAAATTCTTCTCCAATATTTGACTTTATTAGTGATATAGACACACAATTATGAGTTTTATTTTTTCATATTTTAAAACTTGAATAAAGAACTAAATTGAATAAAAAATACATACTTTTCCCTCTTCTAATACATTTATCTGTTATTTGGGAAAGTCTGAGTTTATACACTCTTCTACCTATCCTCCAAGAGTCCAATAAATAAAAACATACTGCACGCAAGCAATTACATTTTTAAGATGCCAGTAAAAGTCCTTAAGATGACCTTCAAAGGATAATACATGGAGACAAAGAGTAAATTCATCCAGACTTTATAACATTAAAAAAGATAGCAATGAATCTTTCCCATCATCACTCATGTGACGCAGTTGCTGCCATATCAAAACACGTTTACAAATGCCCTCAGAAAATAGTTAAGCATAATTAGGTGTGGTTTTTTTATTATAGATGAAATTGGGAGATTTGAGCATGAGTATTAGAAGCGAATGTACACTATAAACATTGACTTTACACAGTTCAAGTTGTGAGAACATAATAGGCTGAAAAACCCTGAATTATGAGCATTCAGGAAAATAAGTGTTTGTTGCATTCTTCCTGGGTTGTCGTATCTGTGTCTTTAATTTGCTTTAAGCTTTCCTCTTGAGCCTGGATATCTAATCAAAGTGTTTCTCTTTATTCTGAAATATTCTTGGACTATTTTAATCCTTGTCCAAGTGAGATCCAGTTCTATTGATCTTTAAGCATAACACAGTTTTTAACAATAGTGTTTATCCCCTCTCCCTTTTGGTTCTGGTGTATTTCTCTGCAAATTTTGTTTCCTAAATCAGAGAACTAGGGACAATAGACTTAATTGAAAGAACATCATCTCACTGTGGCTTGCCTGCTAAACCAGTGGACTCTGGATATATTTATTCATTGGAAGCTTTGCTGAAATCATCCAATTTGTTTGGCTATACAATGAAATATATATTATTCCTGATCAATAAAGTTTCAGTAAGTTGAAATTATTAAAATACTAAAGATTATTATGAACAGTGAAGTATCTCCAAGGAACCTCAGAAATCCAAATGGAGGATTTTTAAATTCAAATTTAAATATATTTGAGTGTTTTATCTAATAGAGTAAAGTGAAGCAAAAAAAAAAACTTTATTTTAAAAAGTAAGTTATGACTTAGTTGAGTAAAGGCAAGACTAAGAGATAGAGGAGTATACATTCAAAACATTATGCTGGGCATTGCAGAATTATATGCAGAATCATCTCAATATACTGGCTCATGTCTTACCCTCCTCACTAGAAACTAGAAGAAAGATTTATTATGTATTAATAATTCAACCAAAACCCAGGGTTATAAACATTAAAACTCTTAAGCTCCTTTTAAAATATACCAATGAAGAATTTTTTTTCTTTTTTTTTTTAAGGAAATCCATCTGAAAAATTAAAGATCGTTTATATGAGTGATGGAATTACAAAACTAAAAACTGCTCAGACACATTCATTGTATACTCTCCACATCGTGTTACAGTAATGCTGTGTTCTTCATCTACATTAATGGCTATTATTCTTTAGAGAATGAGAGACTGCTCCCTAAGCAGTGGAGCATATTTGGAAAGAAACCAGAAAAGTTTAACCAGAATCTCCTAAGAATGGAAACAAACCTAGTGCACAATTGTGAATCTAGTCTTTGTCAAGGGATTGCATGAAAGAGATCAGTAAAGCAGAAAAGAGTTCAGGAATGTTTCATCCCAAAGGAATAACATTTATCAAAGCAATTTGCAAGGGTAGTTCTGTCACTTCTGCTTCTGTGAACCAAGTATAGCAAATGAGGGTGTAGCGTTTACTACTGAATTTGACGGAGTTTTCAGCATTAGAAAAGTGATGTCACTACTGCTGTAGTCTTTCTTGTAAGCAAAAGGGCAAATCTGGCATGAGTTTAAAATATATTCCCAATAGGCACTGATTCTGAAAGGCCTGCAGTTTTATAAAAAATGAAATGCACGCCAGTTCTTTTAATAAAGAACAAAGAAAACCTGCCCTTTCTTTTCTTTTTTACATTTGGTTATATTGCTTAGATTTCAGAATTGTGAATAAAAATATATTTCATTAGCTTACAGTTTGATTAAGTAAAAAAATTATCATTAGAAATATACTGAAATATTTTAATAATCATCCTTTTATTTTTTCAAACTGAAAGCTCAATGGGACCAAAAATGATGAGACTAAAAGACCTGATTGATTGTTGGTGGTGGTTGTTTTCCCTAAGCTCTAACATATGTTTATGAATATTTGTTCTTAAATGTCAGCAAAATTAAATAATCTGCTAGTTATTTGGGGGGCTACAGTTTGTCAATCTTTTTCAGACCAATGACCAGTTTTTAGTAAGTGTTTATGGGTGTCATTATGGTGTGTGAAGAAAAAACTGCTGCAAAAGAAAAGGATTGTGTGTGTTTTAGTAGTCAAGATAGAGACATAAGCAAAATAGCGACTTCAACGAGGTGTGCACACACGTCTCTCTCTTCCAAAGGTCTGGACGCATGGTCCACGGCAGGTGTGATACCCCTCCCCGCAGTCATCTCCCAGGACCTCTACCTTGCTGGTCCTTTCACCTTCCTCAATACACTCTTTGTTTCACGTACAATGTGGCTTCTAGGTATCCTTCCATCAGTTCTGCATCCCTTCAGCACATAAGGAGAGGGAGCAGTAAAAGCTGTGTCTCCTTCCTTTACAGACAGGATCCAGAAATTGGACATTTCACCTGTACATGAAGCCATTGTTAGAACTTTAGGGCTTCACTTCAGTTCAGTTCAGTCGCTCACTTGTGTCCAACTCCTTGCGACCCCATGGACTGCAGCACGCCAGGCCTCCCTGTCCATCACACACTGCCGGAGCTAATTCAGACTTATCTGCATTGAGTCGGTGATGCCATCCAACCATCTTATCATCTGTCGTCCCCTTCTCCTCCTGCCTTCAATCATTCTGAGTATCAGGGTCTTTTCAAATGAGTCAGCTCTCTGCATCAGGTGGCCACAGTAATGGAGCGTCAGCTTCAGCATCAGTCCTTCCAATGAATATTCAGGACCTGTTTCCTTTAGGATGGACTGGTAGGATTTCCTTGCTGTCCAAGGGACTGTCAAAAGTCTTCTCCAACACCACAGTTCAAAAGAATCAATTCTTCGGCACTCAACTTTCTTTATAGTCCAACTCTCACATCCATACATGACCACCAGAAAAACAAAAGCTTTGACTGGGGGACCTTTGTTGGCAAAGTAATGTCTCTGCTTTTTAATATGCTGTCTAGGTTGGTCATAACTTTTCTTCCAAGGAGCAAGCCTCTTTTAATTTCATGGTTGCAATCACCATCTGCAGTGATTTTGGAGACCCAAAAAATAAAGTCTGTCACTGTTTCCCCATCTAGTGCCATAAAGTCATGGGACCAGATGCTATGATCTCAGTTTTCTGAATCTTGAGCTATAAGCCAACTTTTTCACTCTCCTCTTTCACTTTCATCAAGAGGCTCATTAGTTCTTCTTCACTTTCTGCTGTAAGTGTGGTGTCATCTGCATATGTGAGGCTATTGATATTTCTCCTGGAAATCTTGATTCCAGCTTGTGCTTCATCCAGCCCAGTGTTTCTCATGATGTACTCTGTATATAAGTTAAATAAGCAGGGTGACAATATACAGCCTTGAAGTACTCCTTTCCTGATTTGTAACCAGTCTGTTGTTCCATGTCCAGTACTAACTGTTGCTTCTTGACCTGCATACAGATACCTCAGGAGGCAGGTTAGGTGGTCTGGTATTCCCATCTCCTTAAGAATTTTCCACAATTTGTTGTGACTCATACAACAAGGCTTTGGTATGGTCAATAAAGCAGAAAGAGATGTTTCTCTGGAACTCAATTGCTTTTTCAATGTTCCACCGGATATTGGCAATTTTATCTCTGGTTCCTCTGCCTTTTCTCAGTCCAGTTTGAACATCTGGAAGTTCACAGTTCACCTATTGCTGAAGCCTGGCTTGGAGAATTTTGAGCATTACCTTACTAGCATGTGAGATGAGTGCAATTGTGCGGTAATCTGAGCATTGTTTGGCATTGCCTTTCTTTGGGATTGGAATGAAAACAGACCTTTTCCATTCTATGGCCACTGCTGAGTTTTCCAGATTTGCTGGCATATTGAGTGCAGCACTTTCACAGCATCATTTTTCAGGATTTGAAATAGCTCAACTGAAATTCCACCACCTCCACTATTTTTGTTTGTTGTGATGCTTCCTAAGGCCCACTTGACCTCTCATTCCTGGATGTCTGGCTCTAGGTGAGTGATCACACAATCGGGATTATCTGGGTCATGAAGATCTTTTTTGTACAGTTCTTCTGTGTATTCTTGCCACCACTTCTTAATATCTTCTGCTTCTGTTAGGTCCATACCATTCTTTCCTTAGAATGGTTTCACTTAGCTGCAAGGAAAATTTAAAGATACAGACTTCTTTTCAGGATAGGCTTGAAGTCACTAAAAACCTGAGTTCTGTTATAAAAGAGGAAGGGGAAGTCAGTACAGAGGGAAACTTTTTGCTGTCTGCCTTTAGGCTGTATTATTAATCTTCATGAACTTCAGCAATGACGTTTCTACCAGCTGTCTGCAAATTGTGTATATTTTAAAATAATTACGACTGAAAAATGCTTGTAAAAACCTTTTATAAGGAGTTTGTGTTAGTCTGCTGTACAAACTCCTATTATAGACTCCTAGTGTAGACTGGGTGGCTTAAACAGAAATTTATTTTCTCATAGTTTGTAACTCAGTCAATAAAGAATCTCCCTGCAATGCAGGAGACCTGAGTTTGATTCCACCCACTCCAGTATTTTTGCCTGGAGAATCCCATGGAGAGAGGAGCCTGGCGGGCTACAGTCCATGGGGTTGCAAGAGTCAGACAGGACTTAGTGACTAAACTACCACCACAGTTCTGGAGACTGGAAGTCAAAGTTCCAGGTGCCAGCAGGGTGTCTAGTGAGACACCTTCCTTTGGGTAGCAGACCAGACACTTTCTCTCTGTGACCTCACATGCCCTTCCCTTGGTGCATGCACCCAGAGGCGGCGAGAGAGCAGACTCTCTGGTATCTTTTCTTGAAAGGAGACCAATCCTATCAAATCAGGGCTCCATCCTTATGACTTCATTTAACCTTAATTATTTCCATAAAGGCCTTATCTCCAAATATTTTCACATTAGGGGTTAGGATTTGATGGATTTGGGGAGGGCATAGGCATTCAGTCCATAACAGTTTATTAAAAAGTCAGAATTGTTATTCTAAAATTGGTTAAAGTTGGCTGGTCCTTTTTTCGCTTCATTGATGAAAAGGAGTTCAACTAAACCATCTCTGATTGCTTTGTAACTTGTGCACATGTATCTGTGATTCCTTGAAGAATCTATATAAGATTGCTTTTGTTCTTATATTTTAATCATCTCATATATTTTAATGTAAGTTTTATCAGATTTTTTATGATTAATATTAATATTTTGTGTGCTCAGTCATCCAGTGGTGTTGGACTCACTGTGACCCCCATGGACTGTAGTCCAAGAGGCTCATCTATCCTTGGATGGTCCATGCAAAAATACTGGAGTGGGCTGCCATTTCTTCCTCCAGGGGATCTTTGCAACCCAGGGATAGGACCCGGATCTCCTGCACACAGATTGCAAAAAATAAACATTTGAAAATGTCTATTGAGATGGCACACATGCACACATTGAGATGAGGATGTATTTTCAAAGCATGGTTTGTCGACAGTACCTTGGAGTATCTGCAGTTATTTGTAGGGTGGGAGGAAAGGAAAGTGTATAAGCAAAGTTGTTTTTTTTAATGACTACTACTTGTTTAAAAACCTTACTTTCTGTGAGAGGGAAGAAGAGTAAACAAATAAAATAAATTTTGCCAGGATTAGAGAACATCCTCAACTTTTCATCTAATTCATTCACTTGTGACCTGATCCACATGACTAAAGACACAGGAGGGATTGCTTTTTTAATTATGATGGAATATATTCCTTGGTAAACCTATCGTCTTGGCATGTGTTATAGCATAAAAAATAACTGTAAACTATTTTGGAATTTAACTTCCCTTTGGTAGGATTGTAGGGAGAAAAGAATTCAGTATCACTAATTAGTGATTATTGAATAATAATTAATCTATTGAGGTAACTTAGGGGAAAAAATGAATCCTCTTTAGCAGGTAACTGTAGACAGTGGAAAGCCCTGTGGTCTTGGATGGGATACCTTGAGTTTGAAGCCTTCCTCCAACACTTACTTAGGTCTCTGGTCTCAAGAAAGCTTCTTAATCTTCTGAACTTTGGTGATTTCTTAGCAAAAATTGGGATAATCATGCCCTCCAGCTTTCTGTGAGGATTAATGTGGTAAAAAGTAAAATCCTTAACATAGTAATTCTGAGCCGTAGGCAACGATTGGTGCTTTCCTCTCTGTTTGGTTAGCTTTTTTTTTTTTTTCCCCTCACTAGCCAATTCACCAGTACTGGTAAATTATCACCCATTCACTGAATCTTACCTACTATAAAACTTGATAGACTTTTTTTTTTTACAACATTGTGAAATAAAAGAAAGAATTAACAAGTGCATGACTGAAGAATAAGACTATTAACATACTAGAGTGTGGTTTGTGTTTGGAAACATTTCAATGATGCTGAATTTTTAAGTAAAAACAAAGGAGTTCAAGGGCAGTAGGTGAAATGTGAGGTGGCATTAGTAGCATTCCAGAGGACATCTGGGGTGTGATTTTTTCTGCTTCCTCTGGTTGAGTTGATTTACCAGCACTGTTCAGCAGATCTTTGTTTGTTTTTGGAGATCAAAGCTCTTTACCCGCTCTAATCCTTGCAACACTTAGGACAAATGTCACCTCTTTAAAAGTACAGTAACTCATTTGTGTATACAGAAGCCTGATGTGAAACAGACTCTGATAATTTTTAGGATAGAAATACCAATTATTTTATAAGATTACTTAGAAAATATTTTCTTTTTTTTTTTTGACCAATCCAATGACAATTTAATTAGTTTTTATTAAAATGATTAGTATACATGATCCTTTACATTTGTAAAACTGATTTTTCAAAGTATATTCACGATTATATCATTTTAATCTTTTTTTATATTTATTTTTTTTTAATTTTAAAATCTTTAATTCTTACATGTGTTCCCAATATTTTCATTTGAATGTCCTAATGCAGAAGCAACATTTGAAAATACTTTTCTTTTAGGCAAATAAGATTACAATACACCTATGTCTTACCTGTTATGTCATAAAGATAGTGAGGCTTTTAAAGAAGTACCTTTGTCCCAAACGTATTGAAATAAATTACAGTGCTAATATCTATAACAGTGGAACATGAAAAAATAGAAGGACAGTGTAAAGAATTCTGAGTTTTAGATAAAATATTTTTGACAGTTTATAAAAATCAGTCATGAAATTGAATATTTTTACATTATTTAAATAAATAACCCATACATCATAAGGCTGACAAATGCATTTTAATGCTCTAGTTGGTAACTAGCTGTTGTTTTATTTGCTAGGTAAAATCTGGAAGTACAAGTGGATGAGAGAAGATAGTTGGTTACAGATGGTAATTTCACACCAAGCTAGACAGTTCTCTCACCTCCTACCAAGGAATGCTGGAAGGGTAAGACTGTGACATGGAAAGAGAAGAAAAACTAAGAAAGATACAGTGTTTGAGGAGAATGAGATAGAAGGTTACGTATGAAGAGAAAACATTTTTTCTCAAAATAAATCAACAATGATTAAGTTTCTACTGTCTAACAGCTCATAATGCAGTAGAGGGGAAGATAAATGTGTCACCAAAAAAAAAAAAAAATCACCTGCAAAGAATAATCAATATCATTACACATCAAGGACATAACAAATTATAAGCTCAATAAGATACCACTCCACACCTACCAGAAAGGCTAATATTTTTGAAACTGACACCATCCACTATTAACAAGAATATAGAACAGTTAAGATTTTCCTATGTAATTGGTGGGAGTATATATATCCCTTTTAGGTGGCACTGGGAGCTAAGAGAATAGGTTTTACTCATTTGCTGCTGCTGCTGCTGCTAAGTCACTTCAGTCATGTCCGACTCAGTGAGACCCCATAGATGGCAACCCACCAGGCTCCACCATCCCTGGGATTCTCCAGGCGAGAATACTGGAGTGGGTTGACATTTTCTTCTCCAATGCATGCATGCATGCGTGCTAAGATGCTTCAGTCGTGTCTGACTCTGTTTGACCCCATGGACAGCGGCCCACCAGGCTCCTCTGTCTATGGGATTCTCTAGGCAAGAAGACTGGAGTGGGTTATCATTTCCTTCTCCATTTACTCATTTACTGCTTATTTAAACTAGAACGTGATACTACATGCTTATTCCTCCCAGGTTGAGAGTACTGGTTTTCTATTTTCCCTAATTTTATTAATGGAATAAAATCCTTAGTTAAGAAGACTTTATCTCACCCAAATATGTGTTAGGAATTTGAAAGATGACATCTATGTGTCTCTGATCTACCTGGAAACTCTTGAAATTTTCCATGCATCCAAATTGGGTACAATAAGTGAGCAGTCTTTTACTAAATGCCTTTTTGAAGTAGAGTAAGTTCCATAAAACTTATGATAAATGAAAGAAATTTGATAACTGTGTTCCCAGTAATCACTCTGAGACCTGAATATTCTCTTTTCCCAGAGAATATTTTGCCTGAGAACACCAAGATTGGGGTATTAACAGAAGAAAGTAGAAAAAGGCTCTGGGTGGAGGTGCATCAAATACACAAAAATGTTTTCCACATGCATCTATTAGGGTCTGATTCTAATTGGACTGTTATTTGCATGGTTAGATTCTCACTGAATCTGGTTTTATATATATATATATATATATATATATATATATATATATATATATATTTTTTTTTTTTTTTTTTGCAGCTAATAGCATCTGTTACCAATTAGTTTCAAACAACGATTTGCTTGACTGAAAATTGAGTGAATCTTTTTGTTAACTTACTCTAAATTGGGAGGCTGGGTTTGCAATCTCCATTCCATCCCTGTTTGAGCCAATCAGAGAAACACAATGTGTATATGTAGTATGCCTTTTCCTGCCTAATTATTAAAATTACTCTTGTATTACCTTGAAAGCTATAGGCAGTTACCTAAAGATGAATACTTTCAGTTTCTTTAGCTAGGGGTTCGGATTTCAAAAGGTCAAGAACTTGATGATTGACCACAGCCACGGTCTTATCTTTGCTATTTGTTAGTAATTTCCTGGCCATCTCAGAAAGCAAGGCAATATTCCAAAATCGTTGAAAAGATGGTTTTGATTAATCTCGTCCATTTTAAATATTTTATCTCATTTTGTTCTTATAATAATAATCTAAAAAAAGCTATCAATATAACTATTTATGCATTCAAGAAATGACCATGGTAAGGTGTTCAAAGTTCAGTACTGTATTGCAGTATAATAGAGTCCCCTAAATTAGTAGACGATGAGATCATTATTAAGTCCATTATTTATTCAGTTTTAGAAACAAATATTGGGCATGATCTTTCACAATCTGTCCCATTCCGGGAGAACTTTGCTGGCCTGCATGATATCTCTGCCACAGGGTTGTATGAGATTGGGCCACCAGAGTGGTTCGGTCAGAGAAAGGTTCAGTTCGGCCTCTGGAATAGCAGTAGTTCATTAACAAGATGCACTGTGGCAGAGTGCAGTAGCCCTTGCACTGACTCTCATCCAAATGTGTTCTAACCAAAGTGCTCTGACCACCGCTGATTTATAGGACCTGCTGAGGTAGGGGTGGCCGCGGTGTTCTTTTCCCAGTGTGTCTCCATCACTGAGTCACCCCTGCAGGTACTTCAGGAGGCTGGACCTGTCTCATCCCACGGGTTTCTACCTGTTGCTCTGCAACACCCCTGGGGCCTTTCAGCCATGGTCTCTGTTGCCTCCAATCAGTACGATAATGTATGCTCTCTGTTTCTATCAAACTGTCTCAGACAAGACGTGATCATTCTTTGCAGGCATGAGGCCAGTCTTTTCTGCCATGGGACCTTTCCGCATCCTCCCCGTAGGCGCGGTGTGGGACGGCAGGGAGAGAGGGCCAGCACACGCGTGCCATCCTTGCTCCGCGGCCCTGTAAGCAGTTCACAGCGGAGCTGTTTGTCTTATCCAGGCCAGCAAAAGTGGTCCTTCCTGTTATGTCTCCTCTGAAATGTACCTCTGATTAAGTCTGACCTCTCCAGAATAATCTTTTTTCTTTCATGAACTGAAAGTCAACTGGTTAGGGATGTATTTCATGAATGTTTTCCCATTTTATTCATACATTTCCTGAATTCAAAGGAAGAGGCTTATACAGAGTGTGTGCACCAGATAATGATGGGAACCCTCATAGATCCCTGCCTGTCTGCCTGCATTGTCCTTTAAATAGTGTTTTAGTTGGTCTGTCTTCTTTTTAGGCAAACAAAGATAGCATTTACATTGATATGATGATTAACTACTTTTTAGCTTCATGCAGAACAAATTATTATCTTTTCCCTGACTTTAATGGGAATACCATAAGTATTTCTCCTTTATGTACCACAATTTATACACTCAAACACACATAGTAATATAATGATGCAAATGTATCTATCCATTCATATTTTGTTAAGAGCTTTCTTTGAGAATAGATGTTAGAGACAATTATTTCTTTTCTGTTTCAAGAGGTTTTTTAATTGTGGTATTTAAAACATCGTCACTGAAATCAGACTTGCTTGTATTTTAATACTGACTCTGCTAATAGCTGTAAACAAGTTGCTTTTTCTCTTCATGTCTACTTCTTCATGTAAACTAGAGCTAATAATAATGCCTTTGTTAATAAGTTAATAATATGCTGAATTACTTAAAAGATCTCCTAACAGAAATATACTTCCTTTACAGACATGATTTTTCCAACCAATAAATGAATTTTAAAATGTTCCTTTGTGTCTGATAATTTCAGGAAGCTCTTTTCTTTAATTCAGATGGCTTACTCAAGTGATGTGGCTAAATAAACTTATAGTATCATAAAAAAACAGGAACCCAACACTCAGGAACAAAATAATTTCACTTTTAGTGTTCAGAATAATATACTATCATTCTTTAAAAGATAAACTATGAAGTAACTGGCTGAAGTAAAATTTTCTCTATTCACTTTTTAGAGAAAAAAGTTATTTGGATATATATTTTTAAACTACATTCAAATTCATCAAGTGAACAAGAATAATTCTTTATAAAGAACAACTTATTAGACAAATAGATCAGGAATCAGTTTGTCTACTTCTCTAGTTTGAAGCTTACAAACCCCTGACTTTTGAATATATATTTATTTAGTGTCACTGGAGTGCTGACAAGCCATGCTCAATGAGGAATCTTTCCATAATGTTTATTATCCATGCCCTGTGTGAATATAGGCATTTGTCAATGCGGATATTATGCCCATATGGCCCTGGGCCTGAGCAAGTGGAAAAACATGGCTTACAAATCACTTGTATGGCCACCCTGTTGTACAAAGGTTCAACCTTGATTCTAATCTAACAAGACCAACAGATAATAAAAGCTAATATTTCCTGTTAGTTATTAGGTACTTTTCTGATGCCCTTATCTGTAACATTTGCTTTAATTTCTACCAAAATCCTAGGACATAGGCACTATTATTGTCCTCATTACATAACTGAAGAAATAAGCAGAGAGGTCAAGAAACTGGCTCAAGAACACACATATCATTAAGTGACAGAATCAGGTTCCAGTTTCTTACATGTTATGAGTAGCACCCTCTCCTTCATTACTTATCCCTATTCCTACCCTATCATCTTGACTTTGAATTTTCTAATATTTCTAATTTTTAGAAAGGTAGCAAAGACATTTTGTTCGTCTCTGACTTAATATGTAGAACTTGATTCTTGGTCCAAAATACCTGTTACTGAACCTGAAATAGACATCTTGGTGGAAAATTCCAAACAATGTCATCCTCATGATTTTAAAAAGCTATTGTTAATTTTACTTTTGAAAGATATTTAATTTTTACATAAAAAGTTATGATAAAGGTGTTTTTGGTCTTCATGTACATCATCATCCATTGAGTTATCTACAGGTTTTTAAAGTTTCAAAAGCACTGATAGAAGTTAAGAATATATTTTCCTACTGGATGATTGAAGAATATTAATTTTTCCCAGTGGCTAGAATGAAATGATCTGGAATCATGGAACCGACACAGTGTGGTTGTAGGCAATATTCAATTACCAGATGTGTGGTTTCTTGGAATTCATTTTAATAAGTGGTTTCCAATACTTCTTCACTTCTATTAGAAAAAAGTGAACATTAGAATTTCTGTTTTTATTACTATACGCTTATGAATTTTATAGAAACCTAAGCATGGATCTCATCTTAAAAAGAAAAATCTGTATGCTTTGGATCATAGAAACCTTGTTATCTGTTACACTTAGAAGATTAACAACTAATTTTTAGTAAGCCAAATGGGACAATTATGGTTCAGAATTCATGAACATTTATATAGTAACAGTATTGTGTGCTCAGTGGTATTTGCATGTTCAGATCATATATTCAGGAACTCTGAACAAGAGCATATGTTGGTCAGTGCTTTCTTCTTCTTCTTTTGTTCAATTTTAAAATCCTTAGCCCCAGTCATTGTTCCTGATCACTAGGTTTCAGGTGCTGTGGATGGAAATTCTGTAAATGCTGTGGTGACTCTGCTTCTTGTCCTGCTCTCCCTTCCCCCACTGGGGTAACAACACAAGCAGGGTGAGGAGCAGTGCTGCACCCTGATTACAAACACACTGACACCCTGCTGGGGAGAATATATGTGCAGGCAAACCCACTGGAAAGTTACGCCATTTTTCTTTTGAAGTACAGACTTTTACGTGACAAATAACAAGTCAAATAAAGATTTAACATTGCAGTAAAACCAGCGAAAGACTCTAAAAGTATCTTCTGACCCGTTATTCTTGTTCACGGAAGTGGTTGTCATGGAATAAGAGCCTTTGCAGCAGGGTGGTCATAAACAACCCATACTCTTTCTGTCTCATCATTCTTGGGCTATGGTCATAACACTTTGATGGTTTTTCTAGAAAAATATTTTCCTTTCCTAATTCTGTCCCTTAGGCATGATTTCCACAGTTTCTCATTTGCAGAAAAGATTTCTTCTAAAAAAAAAGAAGTCTGATTAATCCATTTATCACCTTTTCTTTTTCCGAAAGGGTAGAGTAACAAATTAGCCCTATAGTCTGCCACGCAGTTGATAGATGGGGAATAAAGATGTAGAGTCATTTATTTTTAGCTGCATACTTGCGAATAAAACACTTGTTGGGCTACAGGCCAGCGGCCTTTCAGAGATGATAGCTTCTAGGTTGTGGTGAGACTTGGCATAGAAAGTCCACTCCTATGTCCAAAGGGGACAGAATGCTCTGTCTTTCACCCCTAATTCCAAACATTAACCTGGAACTGGAGAAATCTAACACTTTGCATTATACCACAAAGCATATTTTTGATGGGTTTTGAAAGATAAAGCTAATGTTGCATATAATATCAAATTTCATCATATTCTTATGAGAGAATGAAATTGCTTGCCTGAAAGTATAATGGCAGTAAGCCTAGGAAAAATATACATAACACAAAGCAAAGTAAATTATTTACTACTAATTTCAATTCACGGTTACAAAATCAAAAACAGTGTCACAGTTTGTAACGTATCAATAGGTTCTATGCTTATTTCATGGAGAAGTAAATGGCAACCCACTCCAGTATTCTTGCTTGGAGAATTCCGTGGACAGAGGAGCCTGTTGGGCTAGAGTCCATGGGGCTGCAGAGAGTCAGACACGACTGAGTGACTAATACACCTGGCTAAAGAACATGGCGATATAGTTGATTTCCATAGTTTATTCTCCTAGAGTATATTCCTTATTATTCAAAGCACAAACACAGACAGGCTTACTTCTTTCCTAAACTTTTATATAATTGTTTAGTCAACATTAAAATTCAAAAATTCCCCCATTTTCTTTATTTTGGAGTTTAGATTAGTATTTGTCTTTTTTTCTTTAATGGAGAAAGAGAAATTTCTTTCATTTTTCCCCCCAAAAAGAAAAATATATTAAATGCAAGCCTGATTGTCTATCCCAGAGAGAAAGATAAAACAAAAATACATGACAGACAATTAAAATTACAGTGCATGTCAATAAACATGATTATTTGCCAAATGAATGATAAAAAAAAATCATGCTAGGATTTCACAAGAGAAAGTCATCACTAATGGTTACCATGGTTAAAAGAACTGACGAGGGGAGAAATTGAACTGAGCTTCGAAGAAGGAACTGGATTTGTATAAACAGAGTAAAAAGGAGAGACTAGATCTGACCAGCAATAAGGTACAAAGAATCATTCTATTAGTAAACAACAGATGTTTACTTCTTGCTCATGTAACAGTGCAAAGCTGGTGTCTTTCCATTCTGTGGTTATTCAGACACCAAAGGACTTTCCATCGTCCAGCTGTGACATCTTTTAGGATCCTGTCATTATTTGAGACAAAGTAGACGAAAGAAAATTGTGCCAAGTGAAGTAAGTCAGAGGAAAACAAATTCTGTATGATATCACTTATATGCAGGATATAGAAAAATACAACAAACTTGTAAATATAACAAAAAAGAAACAGATTCATAGAGTTAAACTAGTGATTACAAGTGGGGCGAGGGAAGGTGGGAGGGTCAATATAGGGATAGGGAATTAAGAGGTACAAATGATGGATAAAATAAGCTACAAGCATATGTTGTACAATATAGGGTATCAGTTCAGTTGCTCAGTCATGTCTGACTGTTTGTGACCCCATGATCTGTAGCACTCTGGGCCTCCCTGTCCATCACCAACTCCTGGAGTCCACCCAAACCCATGTCCATCAAGTCGGTGGTGCCATCCAACCATCTCATTCTCTGTCATCCCCATCTCCTCCTGCCCTCAACCTTTCCCAGCAACAGGGTCAAATCTAGGGTATAGCCAGTATTTTTTTTTAATTAATTATATTTGGCTGCCCTAGGTCTTTATAGCTACGTGCAGAATTTCTCTAGTTTCAGTGAGCTGGATGTGGGCCTCTCGTTGTGGTGGCTTCTCTTGTTGTGAGTACACACAGGCCTCAGAATCTGTGGCTTGTAGGCCCTAGGGTGCGGACTCAGAAGTCCTGGTGCCTGGGTTTAACTCCCTTCCCACCCCCCACTCCCCCTGCTCCAGCCATGTGGAATAGAGTATAAACTTTAAAAATTGTGAATAACTATATGCTATTATTGAAGGATATAATATAGTACGTCAACTTTACTTCAAAAAATATATAAAAAAGCATATATTCTTCTTGAACTCCTTGATTGTTCTTAACACACACAATTTCTGCTCATATTCTGTGGAAGAGAACCAGACACTCAGCTACTCCAAAGTGCATGGGAAAGGGAATCTCTGAGTGGACACCCACTTTCCAGTGACATAGAAGGGGAAGCACATATCTGTAGGTAAAAGGAGCTAAATGTTGGTGATTTGTTGGCCTCTGACTTTGCTTCTCTTTTCATTTCAATCTGAAAGCTCTTCCCTGAGGAATTTCTTCCGCAGAGATTCCTGACCCTCCTAAATGACTCCTATGTTTTATCTTTCATTTTAGTTCAGTTCAATCGCTCAGTCTTGTCCAACTCTTTGTGACCTCATGAATCGCAGCATGCCAGGCCTCCCTGTCCATCACTAACTCCTGGAGTTCACTCAAACTCACTTCCATCGAGTCGGTGATGCCATCCAGCCATCACATCCTCTGTTGTCTCCTGCTCCTCCTGCCCCGAATCCCTCCCAGAATCAGTCTTTTCCAATGCATCAGCTCTTCACATGAGGTGGCCAAAGTATTGGAGTTTCAGCTTTAGCATCAGTTCTTCCAATGAACAGCCAGGACTGATCTCATTTAGGATGGACTGGTTGGATCTCCTTGCAGTCCAAGGGACTCTCAACAGTCTTCTCCAACACCACAGTTCAAAAGCATCAATTCTTGAGCACTCAGCTTTCTTCACAGTCCAACTCTCACATGCATACATGGCCACTGGAGAAACCATAGCCTTGACTAGACAGACCTTTGTTGGCAAAGTAATGTCTCTGCTTTTCAATATGCTATGTAGGTTGGTCATAACTTTTCTTCTAAGGAGTAAGCATCTTTTAATTTCATGGGTGCAATCACCATCTGCAGTGATTTTGGAGCCTCAGAAAATAAAGTCTGACACTGTTTCCACCGTTTCCCCATCTATTTCCCATGAAGTGATGGGACGAGATGCCATGATCTTCATTTTCCGAATCTTGAGCTTTAAGCCAACTTTTTCACTCTCCACTTTCACTTTCACTTTCATCCAGAGGCTTTTTAGTTCCTCTTCACTTTCTGCCATAAGGGTGGTGTCATCTGCATATCTGAGGTTATTAATATTTCTCCCGGTAATCTTGATTCTAGCTTGTGCTTCTTCCAGCCCAGCATTTCTCATGATGTAAATAAGCAGGGTGACAATATACAGCCTTGATGTACTCCTTTTCCTGTTTGGAACCAGTCTGTTGTTCCATGTCCAGTTCTAACTGTTGCTTCCTGACCTGCATATAGGTTTCTCAAGAGGTAGGTCAGATGGTCTGGTATTCCCATCTCTTTCCGAATTTTCCACAGTTTATTGTGATCCACACAGTCAAAGGCTTTGGCATAGTCAATAAAGCAGAAATAGGTGTTTTTCTGGAACTCTCTTGCTTTTTCCATGATCCAGCAGATGTTGGCAATTTGGTCTCTGGTTCCTCTGCCATTTCAAACACCAGGTTGAACATCTGGAAGTTCATGGTTCACGTATTGCTGAAGCCGGCTTGGAGAATTTTGAGCATTTGTTTACTAGCATGTGAGATGAGTGCAATTGTGCAGTAGTTTGTGCATTCTTTGGCATTGCCTTTCTTTAGGATTGAAATGAAAACTGACCTTTTCCTGTCCTGTGGCCACTGCTGAGTTTTCCAAATTTGCTGGCATATTGAGTGCAGCACTTTCACAGCATCATCTTTCAGGATTTGAAATAGCTCAACTAGAATTCCATCACCTCCATTAGCTTTGTTCATAGTAATGCTTTCTAAGGGCCACTTGACTTCACATTCCAGGATGTCTGGCTCTAGATGAGTGATCACATTGTGATTATCTGGGTTGTGAAGATCTTTTTTGTACAGTTCTTCTGTGTATTCTTGCCACCTCTTCTTAATATCATCTGCTTCTGTTAGGTCCATACCATTTCTGTCCTTTATCAAGCCCATCTTTGCATGAAATGTTCCCTTGGTATTTCTAATTTTCTTGAAGAGATCTCTGGTTTCTCCCATTCTGTTGTTTTCCTCCATTTCTTTGCATTGATCGCTGAGGAAGGCTTTCTTATCTCTTCTTGCTATTCTTTGGAACTCTGCATTCAGATGCTTATATCTTTCCTTTTCTCCTTTGCTTTTTGCTTCTCTTCTTTTCACAGCTTTTTGTAAGGCCTCCTCAGACAGCCATTTTGCTTTCTTGCATTTCTTTTCCATGGGGATGGTCTTGATCCCTGTCTCCTGTGCAATGTGTGATCTTATTAACCTCCTATTGAATCACTCAGGATAAGATCCAGCTACTAAGGTTGGTACACCGAGTTCAGATTCTGATTTTTTTAATTTTTTTTTTAGCTCTATCCCAGTATTTCCTGATATATTTACCTAACTAGGCAATTCCAAACCTGGCATGTTTCCATACATCCTTGCCACTTTATATAAAAACTCTTCTTTTTCCTCCTTTTCCTTGCTTCTTTCAGCTGTTAGTATGTCCTTTCCTGCTGTCCCTCTCAAGAATGTTAAGATTTCTCCTGGAAAGACATCCTTGCTCCTCACTTCCTTCCTGAGGCTGGGGTGGATGTGTTCCCCCTGGCACCTGTGCAGTCTTTCTTCTAGGTCTCCTGTCACTGTGCCATAAAGATTTCCTTCTGTCTCCTAGTTCTGAAACCATTAGGATCTCCTGGGAATTTTTAAGAACCATTAGTTAGTAACCCTCATTCCATAGCAGTGAAAAATCAGGGCTGAAATGTTTTAAAGGCTTTTGTTAGTGATTCTTGTGTGAATGCCATGTTGAAAATTGCTGCTGAAGGGAATTAAGTGTAGGGCATTGCTGCAAGGTCATATCTATTGCAGGAATTTTTTTATAAAAAATAGAGGAATGAAGGAGGAAGAGGAACTACATGTGGGAAAAAAGAGGAGGAGTAGGAATAAATATTTACTAAATTCCACTTGGGCTTTTCAGGTGGCTTAGTGGTAAAGAATCCACCTGCCAGTGCAGGAGACACAGATGCGGGTTCCATCCCTGGGTCGGGAAGATCCCCTGGAGAAGTAAATGGTAACCCACTCCAGTATTCTTACCTGGAAAACTCCCAAGTCAGAAGCCTAAGTAGATTAAAAAATTATTATGAGGAAATGGCTATTGAACCTGAACTATGGCTTACTGTTCATTTCAAATTCTCTAATTGATGCCAATGAAAAGCACCATATTTTACTGTTGAGTCACTAGATTAACCAAAGTTGAAAGCCGCCTTACCCCAGGACTTTCCAGATATTTATGTCACAAATTCAGCCCCTGTACACCAGTAGAGCTGAACCTCAGAGGCAGTTGTGGATAAAGTAGAAGAATTCACCTGCCAATGTTACGCCCAAGTGGCGAAATCTCCCAATGACCACCAGGGAGCCGGTATCCGATGCAAAAGCAAGAGAGTTTTTATTACCAAGCTCGAGCTGGGACTCCCACCAATACTGATGCAGTGGCTAAGGAGAGGAGCCCCGAGTTTTGGGTTACACTGCTTTTATAGGGAATATTCAGGTAAAAGGGTAAAAAGGGGGTGTTCAAGCTGAAGGACAACTGATTGGTTACTTTAGGGGGTGTTCAGGCTGAAGGATAACTGATTGGTTACTTTCTTCTATAGGGTTTGTGTGTGGATTCTTGATTGGTTTTTACTTTCAAGGTAAATCACAAGTTCCTGAATGTCAAGTCAGGAGGGTTAACCTAAGGGCCGATTGGCTCGTGGGCAGTGGGGCAAGGTTGGGTAATATCCAAAGTCTAAATGTGTATTCCCAGAACCTTTACAAAATGGAGTTCTTTTACAAGATGGAATAGCTTAGGCTCTTCACCAATGTCAGAGATGCAAGAGACGCAGCTTTGGTCCCTGGGTGAGGAAGATCCCCTGGAGGAGGAAATGGCAACCTAGTCCAATATTCTTGCCTGGAAAATTCCAAGGACAGAGGAGCATGGTGGGCTACAGTCCATAGGGTTGCAAAGAGTCAGACATGTCTGAGGGTACACACACACACAGACACACACACACAGACACACACATACATTGCTTTTCCAGGCAGAGCGGAACACTGTAGGCTCGTGCCCCTGAAAAACTGTGTCTCCCCACCTGAGAGGATTTGGTAAGTTTCACAGCAGTGTTTCAAGGGAAGTGGTTGTTGATACAATTAAGGTATGTGCAGGGCCAGGCATGCCAACCAGGCTCCTCGGTCCATGGAACTTTCCAGGCAAGAATCCTGGAGTAGGTTGCCATTTCCTTCTTTAGGCAATCTTCCCAACACATGGGTCAAATGTGCATCTCCTGTGTCAGCAAGCCGACTCTTTACCGCTAAGCCACCCTACGAGAAGCCCATATGTGGGGCTCAGTTCAGTTCAGTTCAGCCGCTCAGTCGTGTCTGACTGTTTGCGACCCCATGAATTGCAGCATGCCAGGCCTCCCTGTCCATCACCAACTCCTGGACTTCACCCAGACTCGTGTCCATCGAGTCAGTGATGCCATCCAGCCATCTCATCCTCTGTCATCCCCTTCTTCTCCTGCCCCCAATCCCTCCCAGCATCAGAGTCTTTTCCAATGAGTCACCTCTTCACATGAGGTGGCCAAAGTACTGGAGCTTCAGCTTTAGCATCATTCCTTCCAAAGAACACCCAGGACTGATCTCCTTCAGAATGGACTGGTTGGATCTCCTTGCAGTCCAAGGGACTCTCAAGAGTCTTCTCCAGCACCGCAGTTCAAAAGCATCAATTCTTCGGCGGCCAGCCTTCTTCACAGTCCAACTCTCACATCCATACATGACTACTGGAAAAGCCATAGCCTTGACTAGATGGACCTTAGTCGGCAAAGTAATGTCTCTGCTTTTGAATATGCTATCTAGGTTGGTCATAACTTTTCTTCCGAAGAGTAAGTGTCTTTTAATTTCATGGCTGCAGTCACCATCTGCAGTGATTTTGGAGCAGTAGCACTCCTGTAATCTGGTCTCAGGTTAGCTCTTGATGAGTTTCTTGGTTCCTTTAACCTGGCCTTAGGTGGTCTTCCCTGGAATGAAGAATGCTAACTCCATTTGTTGGGGATTTTAGTTCTGTAAAGTGTTCAAAGAAATTGCTTTCTGTATCCCTTGAGGCGGGACCAGTACCTAACCCAAGACTGTACTATTGTTTCTTTACTGCCCCTCCCTTGTCTCTGCATCCCCTCCCTTCCCTGATTAGCAACTGTTTGAACTTGCCTTTGGGGACTCAAGGGAGCTCAGGGAGGCTGGAATTTATTACCTACAAACAAGAAATGGGGGACACAGAAGGACTTCTGTGCCCTGGTGCCCACAGGGCCCTGCTCAGTTTCAATATGTGAACGTCTATAGAAGCTAACTTGTATTCTGTATTTTCTTGTGCCAGTTTTCATAGTGAAGACAGAGGCATATTTGCTTTTTCTGTAGTTGATTCAATAACTGAAATTATTAAATCTCAGACAAAAGAGAGATGCAGTGTCAGGTTGTGCTGGAAGTATAGAATTATGCTAAATAAAAATATGATGTATTTAACATTTAGCCTATTTGTTTATGAAGAAAAGAGGAATATATATTTGTATGTGTATTACATTTCTCAACTCACAGCCATGTCATTGCCTCAGTATATGATCACTGGTTCTTCAAACAATATCCCCAAAATACTATACAAGTTAGGCAATAAATACGTTTGTATGTTGGATGGACTTTGGAAAATCATTGTTTCTGTTGACTACTAGCTATGCGAATTTGTTTCTAATATTATTTTCAATGATTCTGCACCTCTGAGTCATATTTCTCATTTGCTACAATTTCCTGAAGTCATACATTATATGACTCATTCATATAGATATATGTATACAACGTATGTACACAACATACCTACATGTAGGAATGTCTTTGAACTTACTTCCATTTTTTCTGAAATGATACGATATTCAGGGGAAATGTATCTCTTATCTCTCATCAACAGTAAGCCTCAGCAAAAAAAAAAATAGGCATAAATAAATATAAAATTATAGTTTTATACATATTTTTAGCTACATTAATAGATGGCCTCTAAAATAGAAGAATATGAAAAAAATAAATAAATAAAATAGAAGAATATGATGTTAGTATTTTTTGTTGTTGCCAAAGATATTTTTCATGTGAGATAGAATGGTCAAGTATGTTTAAAACAAAAACATGAAGAGGAGTGAAAGCGATTTGACTGCTTCTGCTCTCCATCATTTATCTACCTCCTCCACAGTCTACTACTGTGCTTGCCTGATTGTCTACAGGCCAAAACTCCTTAACTTATCTACTCTTTTTGTCATGTAATGCAATGTAATTGTATCACAACATATGAGACTTAACCCAGAATAATCCAGAATATTTTTTAGGCTTAAAACTTTACCTAAGTATTTATGTTTAGTTGTTGTTTAGTTGCTAAGTTGTGTCTGACTCTTTGAGACCCTTGGACTGCAGCATGCCAGGCTTCCCTGTATCTATGAGAATAGCTTTAAGAAATCTGATTTTAGGGAAAAGTCAGGGAATGAAATGACAGTGTGAGGTGCTGGTCCCTTCAAAGCACAGACCTCTGAGGTTACCTTTGTTCTTCTATTTCTCTTAATGAATTTGTCAGACATCACTGTGCCACAATAAATAGAATAACAAACTTCTATCCTGTAATTTTCATAGTTCATCTTTTAGGATTCTCCTTTGCATGGAATGCTCTCCTTCCTTACATTTTTGCTTTGTTCACTGCTTTTCATAACCTATGGCTTAGACAATATACAGGAACATCTCATAGCACCCCTGTACCAGTCAGCTCTATTCCATTACTCTACTATTTTTGCATTGTAGTCAGTAATTGATGTTTTTGAAATGTGGTACTGGAGAAGACTCTTGAGAGTCCATTGGACTGCAAGGAGATCCAACCAGTATATCCTAAAGGAAATCAGTCCTGAATATTCATTGAAAGGACTGATGTTGAAGCTTATACTCCAATACTTTGGCCACCTGATGCGAAGAGCTGACTCATTTGAAAAGACCCTGATGCTGGGAAAGATGGAAGGCGGGAGGAGAAGGGGACGACAGAGGATGAGATGATTGGATGGCATCACTGACTCAATGGACATGAGTTTGGGTAAACTGTGGGAGTTGTTGATGGACAGGGAGGCCTGGCTTACTGCAGTCCATGGGGTTGGAAAGAGTCCAACATGACTGAGCGACTGAACTCAAGTGAAGTGAAGTACTTGTTTGCCATGATTGGAATGTGAACTCCATGAAAGCAAGTAAATTGTCCATCTTTTATACAAATGAGCCTCTTACATCTTTGATTTCAGGGAAACACATGTTTCTTCAAGATTCTGGCAGTTTAGACCACCCAGGGTTGCCTGTAGCGTAGTAACACCGTCACGTGACTAGGGAAAGCCATCTTCTTTGCAGAGCTTTTTTGGAAAGTCATCTTGTCTTGGTGAGATGACCTCATAGGTGCAAAGCTTGGCAGGTAGAATGACCTATCATATGGGCCAGAAAAGCATGCAATTCCTGTGGGTACCCCATGCTGGGATACTCCACTGATTGGATAATCTGCACAGTCTGATAAGTAGTGGTACTGGTCTTGTTTCTGCTATAGTTCCCACCATCACTAAGACCTTGGGGTTTTGGAAATAATAAGGAGATATCGCATCTAAACTCAGAGAAGTGAGTCATCTCTGGTGGCAGGATGTATGTCTCTCTAACCTCTCCATTGCCCCCAACTTACCCTGTGATAAGGACAAGGTCTATGCCTTACTGTATGGCAAAAGTGTGTGTCTTATTCACTTCTGATTCTCCATCACCTAGCATTCAAAGTTGTTCAAGAAGTTTAAACTCATGTTAAAGAAAGGGGGAGGACTAGAAAAAAAGGGTAAATGCAACAAGGAAAGAAGGGAGGGAAAGAGGGAAGGAAGGAAGGGGAGGAGTGAGGGGAGAAGAATAAGAGTCAAGTCATATAAGACTTGACCTGGACTTGATTCACTCGCAGGTGTATATATTAGAAATTGTATGGACCTAACAGAAGCAGAAGGAAATGGCAACCCACTCCAGTATTCTTGCCTGGAAAATCCCATGGATGGAGGAACCTGGTTAGGCTACAGTCAATGGGGTCGTAAAAGTCAGACATGACTGAGAGACTTCACTCACTTCACTCACTCAACAGAAGCAGAAGATATTAAGAAGAGGTGGCAAGAATACACAGAAGAACTGTACAAAAAGGATTTTCATGATCCAGATAATCACGATGGTGTGATCATTCACCTAAGCCAGACATTCTGGAATGTGAAGTCAAATGGGCCTTAGGAAGAATCACGATGAAGAAAGATAGTGGAGGTGATGGAATTCCAGTTGAGCTGTTTCAGGTCCTGAAAGATGATGCTGTGAAAGTGCTGCACTCAATATGCCAGCAAATCTGGAAAACTCAGCAGTGGCCACATGACTGGGAAAGGTCAGTTTTCATCCCAGTCCCAAAGAGAGGCAATGCCAAAGAATGCTCAAACTACTGCACAATTGCACTCATCTCACACACTAGTAAAGTAATGCTCAAAATTCTCTAAGCCAGGCTTCAACAATATATGAACTGTGAACGTCCAGATGTTCAAGCTGGTTTTAGAAAAGGCAGAGGAACCAGAGATCAAATTGTCCACATCTGCTGGATCATGGAAAAAGCAAGAGAGTTCCAGAAAAACGTTTGTTTCTGCTTTATTGACTATGCCAAAGACTTTGACTATGTGGATCACAATAAACTGTGGAAAATTCTGAAAAAGTTGGAAATTCCTGACCACCTGACCTGCCTCTTGAGAAATCGGTATGCAGGTCAGGAAGCAACAGTTAGAACTGGACATGGAACAACAGACTGGTTCCAAATAAAAAAAGGAGCACTTCAAGACTGCATATTGTCACCCTGCTTATTTAACTATATGCAGAGTACATCATGAGAAACTCTGGGCTGGATGAAGCACACACTGGAATCAAGATTGCCAGGAGAAATATCAGTAACCTCAGATATGCAGATGACACCACCCTATGGCAGAAAGTGAAGATGAACTAAAGAGTCTCTTGATGAAAGTGAAAGAGGAGAGTGAAAAATTTGGCTTAAAGCTCAACATTCAGAAAACTAAGATCATCATGTCTGGGCCCATCACTTCATGGAAAATAGATGAGGAAACAGTGAAAACAGTGGCAGAATTTATTTTGGGGGGCTCTAAAGTCACTGCAGATTGTGATTGCAGCCATGAAATTAAAAGACACTTGCTCCTTGGAAGGAAAGTTATGACCAACCTAGACAGCATATTAAAAAGCAGAGACATTACCTTGCCAACAATGGTCCATCTAGTCAAAGCTATGGTTTTTCCAGTAGTCATGTATGGATCTGAGAATTGGACTATAAAGAAAGTTGAGCACCAAAGAATTTATGCTTTTGAACTGCGGTGTTGGAGAAGACTCTTGAGAGTCCCTTGGACTGCAAGGAGATACTACCAGTCCATCCTAAAGCAAATTAGTCCTGAATATTCATTGGAAGAACTGATGTTAAAGCTGAAACTCCAATATTTGGCCACCTGATGCAAGGAACTGACTCATTTGAAAAGATCCTGATGCTGAGAAAGATTGAAGGCGGGAGGAGAAGGGGACTACAAAGGATGAGATGGTTGGATGGCATTACCGACTCAATGGTCATGAGTTTGAGTAAACTCCAGAAGTTGCTCATGGACAGGGAGGCCTGGTGTGCTGTGGTCCATGGGGATGCAAAGAGTTGGACATGACTGAGGGACTGAATGGAACTGAACTGAACCAAATCTTATCACACATCCACAGATGTCCCCATCCTTGAGAATCACCAACACAGATTTGTTGACTCATCTATGACAGCCTTGTTCTAGTACCTATTGTTTCAGCTCTGGGCCTGTTCATCTGGTCTCTCCACCTCTTTGCCTCTGCATCTCTTAGCTTCTTTTACCTGATGTCCAAAGACCGTTTTGGGCACTTTTCTGCTAAATCTTGGCATCCTCCTTTGCACAGATTTATAGCCTCCTTTGAAAGTGAAAGTGGAGAGTGAAAAAGTTGACCTAAAGCTCAACATTCAGAAAACGAAGATCATGGCATCTGGTCCCATCACTTCATGGGAAATAGATGGGGAAACAGTGGAAACAGTGTCAGACTTTATTTTTTGGAGCTCCAAAATCACTGCAGATGGTGACTGCAGCCATGAAATTAAAAGACACTTACTCCTTGGAAGAAAAGTTATGACAGCATATTCAAAAGCAGAGACATTACTTTGCCGACTAAGGTCCATCTAGTCAAGGCTATGGTTTTTCCTGTGGTCATGTATGGATGTGAGAGTTGGACTGTGAAGAAGGCTGAGCGCCAAAGAATTGATGCTTTTGAAATACAGTGATGGAGAAGACTCTTGAGAGTCTCTTGGACTGCAAGGAGATCTAGCCAGTCCATTCTGAAGGAGATCAACCCTGGGATTTCTTTGGAAGAAATGATGCTAAAGCTGAAACTCCAGTACTTTGGCCACTCATGCACAGAGTTGACTCATTCGGAAAGACTCTGATGCTGGGAGGGATTGGGGGCAGGAGAAGAAGGGGACAACACAGGATGAGATGGCTGGATGGCATCACTGCCTTGATGGACATGAATCTGAGTGAACTCTGGGAGATGGTGATGGAAAGTGTGGCCTGGCATGCTGCAATTCATGGGGCTGCAAAAAGTCGAACACGACTGAGCGGCTGAACTGAACTGAACTGAACTGAATAGCTTCCTTTTCTCATGCCTAATACTACCCTGAGAATAATGAAGAGAGTTTGCAATCTACATTGCCCTTATCAGTGCATCAGGGGAAGCCAGCTGCCCTGTACCCAGAAATTAAGTAAGGCTTCAGCTTTCATTTGCCTTTCACTCGGCAGATATTGTTTTCATGATTACTTTATGCCAAGAAGTGTTCTTCTCCAAAATAACGTCACCCCACCTCTGACTAGTCTTGTCACCTGTGAAGATGTCCTTAGCATTAACTGATCACCCCTCTGAGCTATGGCTCTCACAACATAGCTCAGACTTCCAGTTGTCTTCCTGAACATACCTGATGGTCCATGTTGCATATGCTTCTTTTTCTGCCTTGTTTAACTCAATTAGTCTTTTCTCATTACTCAATAGTTTTGTACAAGGAGCTGCTCTTCATAGAAGATGGACTTCCATCCAAACTCTTAAGGATGTGTTACACACCCAGCAAAATATCTTCTTTTCCTTAAATTCTTATTAAACATTCTTGTTTTTGTCTCTGACTGAAATGTTATAGCCTATCTCTTTATAGTTACAGACTTCAAAAAAATATTATTTTAGAAAAGGAAAATAAGGTTGAAATATTTAGAAGATTTTAAAGCATTTGATATTAACCTAAACATGATAGACTGGATTGCCATGGTGTTTAGAAAATTGGCATTTAAAAATATTGAAAATTTGTGAAGACAAAAGACATTAACATGTATAAGCCTAATTAAGAGTGTCTCAAACCTCCCAGAAATTGGTACATGGTGGTGCATTCTGAGATTAGGTTTTGAAATTTCTTTAGGCCAGTAGTTCATAGAAGAAATCTTGTTGTTGTTAGGCGCTTGGTCATGTCCAACTCTTTGCAACCCATGAACTGTAGCCCGCCAGACTCCTCTGTCCTTGGGATTCTCCAGGCAAGAATACTGGGGTGGGTAGCCATTTCCTCCTCCAGGGGATCTTCCTGACCCAGGGATCAAATCCCCGTCTCTTGTGTCTTCTGCATTGGCAGGCAGATTCTTTACCACTGAGCCACCTTGGAAGCCCCAGGAGAAATCTAGAACCATTTAAAAATGGTTATATCATGATTACATTGATACCAAAGAAATGCCAACTCTTTTTATTAAGAGGAATTATTATATCTAGTTTTGTCAAGACACAGAAATATTCAAAAGACTCTGATGGGCAAGATCACACCATCACTCTTGCCATCCTCTACATATACCCACTCATATATTACATTATCGATTCTCATGCTCTTGGACCCAAAGACCAAACTAATCAGTTTCTTATAAAGTAGATACTGGTTTCAGACACGAGGTGCTGAGTTAGTAGATCTGGTGTCAATCTTCCAAATATGAAGTTTTTCATAATTACCCCTTGCATATCTGAAGTAGTTCAGATATAAGAGATATACAGAATCTCTGCTGCACAAAATTCCTCATAGATAAATGGGGTCAATAATCACTAGTGGAATTTTTAAGCATTTTTAATAAACTTCCTCTAACTAAAAGATTAAAATAGCTATAAAATCTTTGTGTTATAATAAAAGAACATTCAAATCTTCATTAAAGTTTCTAGGTATTTAAGTATAATTAATAATCTATCAATGATTAATGATTTTAATCTATTTGTCATCATTTCTTATGATAGCATTTAAAAATGTCTGAGTACAGTACCAATTCAGTCTGTTGGAATACCATGTAAAATATGTGCAGTACACACATTGTATCAGTGTAGAGTTCACTCACACACATTTTAGCACTTTAAGGTGGAAAAGGCTTGAGAAGTAGAGTAGTGGTGAGGGTATTGATCAACATCTAGCCTTAGTCCTTAGGGCACACAATTAGATATGATCTCTTTCATGTTAGGCTTTCAGTGTGCATTTGTAAAGTATTGTTCATCTCTTGAAATCCATGCTACATTCATATTTACTCATCTTGGACAGCATGTCTACAGTTTATTGAATTTTCTAATTAGAAGCTTAGAAAAGATTTCTCATTTTTAAAAACTTTCTTTTTTTAACAGCAGTTTGGGGTTCATAACAAAATTTAGCAGGAGGAATGGGGATTTCCCGTATATACCCCACTCCCAAAATATATGAAATCTTGTGGGCTTCAATCTACTATTATTATCTTAGTTAATCAGAAGTCAATGTTTACTCAAACAGTGAATAAACACCCCTTGGCACTGGAAATACCAAGGCTGTAGACCCTGTGTGACCAGTTCTCTCTCTCCCCCTCATAATTGCAGCAGCAGTCTGGGTCATGCAGTATGGATGTAACTTTTCATCAAAATCCTCTTTTACCAAACTCTCAGACTCAAAAAATGTTTTAAACTGTTTTCTCATTGAGGTTATAATCATTAATGTTGCTGAGGTAGAGGGTGGTTTCCTTGGCTTTGTCCCTCAGGTATTTTGGCTACATTCTTTACCCATTGCTATCACATTATTTTTTCAGCTTTATCTTCCCAAAAAGCTCAATCAGATTCATGGTGTTAGATGCCACTTACCATTCAGCAGCTTTTAGGGAACACAATCTAAGTGTCCAACACCAGATGCTGTACTGTTATCCCCATAGTATTCAGATATCTTCAATTATTACTCAAGGTTTATTTGTACAGTCAAATCATATATGAAAACATAAAGAAAGATCATAGAAATGCAGGAATATAATAAGATCTTAACAGTGGAGATTCACTTCCAGGCAAGACCACAGCTAATGCCAGAAGAATGAGGCTCTGTTTCAGAACTTTTCAGCAAAAGTGCTTCCTTAGCTTCTGTCATTAACTTATTATGATGTTTTACTTAGAAAAATAAAAATAAAAGATAAAATAAGGAATTTCCATAGTATGTTTATAAACACTATTTTCATTTAATAGTGCAGATATTCCTGAAAATCAACATTTTAAAGATTAGGTATTTTTCAAAGATGATCATAGATATAATTAAAAAATCTTAAAAACACATAAAGATTAAAATTTCTGACCTTGAAAAATAGATTCTTCAACCATACAGCTTTACTTTTGCCATAGAGTCTTCTCCAAAGTTGTCAATGTAAATAACCTAGTTCTCTTGTCTTTTGATCATTTGTAGCAGCTTTAACATTTTTTGTTTCTCAAATTCTGGTGTATGGACAAGCTACATCAACATCAACTTGGGTGTCTGTTGAAACTGTTCCTGGGCTGTATTTCAAAACTATTGACTGGGAAATGTTAGTGCCTGTCAGCATTTCTTGTTAAGATGTCTGGTTCCTCATTATGTTCCAATTTGCATTATTCTTCAGTTACTTGATTATATTAATATGTCTACTATATAGACCATTCATCAAAGGGAATTATCTCCCAATAAAATTGTAAGCTCCTTTTGAGGGCCAGGATACTGCTATATTTTTCTTTGTATATTAAGAGTATCATGATGCATTAGAGACTGAGGATGTTGAATTTGAATTTCTTTACCCTTTTATTACTTCTCTATATCCCCTGTTCCTTAACTCTGTCTCAATTCTTTTTTAACCCACTTCTAATTTAGTAGAATGTATTATGTTTCATGCCTTACATATCCATGTCTTTAAAAAATCCAACTAGATTCAATTCCTTTCTTTTTTTCCTGCTATTCCTAATGGTTCCTATGGTGCTTCTCTCATTTAAATCATGTTTTCCTCACCTCTTCCTGCTGCTGTTCTATTTCCATGTCTTTTACGCAATGGTGGCTAGCCAGGTAAATACTGAGAGAAATATCAAGCACTAGGTAAGGTGGACACCTCAATATTAAATTATCACCTATTGTCTGTGTACTTTTTAATAATAAAATTTTGCCTCAGTTACTATCACTTTTATTAAAATGGTTCTTTATAATTTAAAATAGTAATTGCAATAATAATAATAATGTCACTTTTACTATCTTCAGTGTAAGATATACTAACACGTTTTGCAGAAAAGAGATGTGTATATGTGTGTATATAGAGATATTTGTTATTTGTCCTACCATATTTTGAATTTTTTGTCTTCTTTTGCCTTTTATATCCAGCTGATGCTAAACTCTTCATTTTATTCCATTACAGATTCAGTTCAGTTCAGTTCAGTTTAGTTGCTCAGTTGTGTCCAACTCTTTGCAACCCCATGAATCACAGCATGCCAGGCCTCCCTGTCCATCACCATCTCCCAGAGTTCACTCAGACTCACGTCCATCAAGTCCATGATGCCAGCCAGCCATCTCATCCTCTGTCGTCCCCTTCTCCTCCTGCTCCCAATCCCTCCCAGCATCAGAGTCTTTTCCAGTGAGTCAACTCTTCGCATGAGGTGGCCAAAGTACTGGAGTTTCAGCTTCAGCATCATTCCTTCCAAAGAAATCCCAGGGCTGATCTCCTTCAGAATGGACTGGTTGGATCTCCTTGCAGTCCAAGGGACTCTCAAGAGTCTTCTCCAACACCACAGTTCAAACGCATCAATTCTTTGGTGCTCAGCCTTCTTCACAGTCCAACTCTCACATCCATACATGACTACTGGAAAAACTAAAGCCTTGACTAGACGGACCTTAGTCGGCAAAGTAATGTCTCTGCTTTTGAATATACTATCTAGGTTGATCATAACTTTTCTTCCAAGGAGTAAGGGTCTTTTAATTTCATGGCGCAGTCACCATCTGCAGTGATTTTGGAGCCCAAAAAAGAGGGAATTTTTTCAACAAACATAGACAGAAATCTCAGAAGAGGCAACTAGGAGCCTTTAAAAATACTGTTGGGAAAAAGAGAAGGATGAAGAGGACACAGAAGTGAGGAAGAAGGTATGCTCTCAACAGTTCCCCACCAGCACAGACACTGATCAACCTGGGCATGCTTAGAGAAGGGGAAAGAAATACCTGCTAGTGATTCCAAATTCCCTGCCATTGTCACAGGCCTGTGGAAACCATAAGAATTTCTCTACCACATAAAACAGTTTCTCCTCAGTCTTAAAATATTCTCCTGTTAGTAGAACTTTAGATATCTAAAGAAAAAAGTTCTCCCTAATGCCACATCCTAAGGAATAACATTGCTTTTGAAGACCAAACTATTTTAATTGATACATAATAGCTAGCACTCTCATTTGTTAATAAAGAAGACAGTTAATAAATGATTATACTGTTATTACAGTATAATTAAATTTACTGTTATTACAGTAAAATTAAATCAAGAAGACTGAGTGTCTTAAGAGTGTTTTTAGGAAAACTGATAACCAATGACATACATTGGACCTTTACCAGAAGGAGACACTGACCAGTAGGTCAGCATGACGCATAGGAAAAAAGGTATCAGAGAAAGAGAATCTTACACTTTAAGTAAGGCTTTTGGAACACTGTATATGGTGAACAGAACTGTGGTTTCCAGAGAAGTATATTCTGTTATATACTTTGCTTAAATGTAATAGTCATTAGGCAATAGTTTTTGTGGGTACACAGTAAGTACTCTTTGAATGAATGGTGATTGAATGGAAAAGAAAATGAATCAGTAAATAATTGAGACATGCCCATAGCTAGGTATTATGGTAGCTACTTTAAAAATATGAACAATATTTAATAATATATCATGTTCACATATTAAAAACAGGTTTTAAAAGAAGTTCATCACTTTTTGTAGCAATGATGTATCTTAAATTTATATATAAAATTTTACAAAGGAAATACATGGAAAACTGTATTTCCTCTAATTTTCAATATTTTAAACAATTCAATAAGATTTAGAGTGATATCCTAGGACATACATCCCTATTTAGGTGCTAGGATAAACTAAGAAATCAAATTTTCTTTTTTTTAAAGGCATTTCATATATATTTAAGTTTGCTTCATGAAAAATTAAACTGATTTACATTCTAAGTATTTTCCTAAGTGAAGCTCAGTTTTGCCAAGGCAGTACTGTATGAAGTCTTTCAGGTACAAATAAAAACTGTTTAATGTAAAAGCAGGATGTTTTTTGTTTTGTTGTGAACATCATTAACTTGCTGTCATTTGGTTGTTTTTAAGTCTGTGTGTTGCACCGATATTCTCAGTAAAAGTTTTATTTATTTATTTATTATTTTTTTTTACTGTACAATATTGTATTGGTTTTGCCATACATCAACATGAATCTGCCATGGGTGTACACTTGTTCCCTATCCTGAACCCCGCTCCCACGTCCCTCCCCATCCCATCCCTCTGGGTCATTCCAGTGCACCAGCCCCGAGCATCCTGTATCATGCATCGAGATTGGACTGGTGATTCATTTCACATATGATATTATACATGTTTCAATGCCATTCTCCCATACCATCCCGCCCTCGTCCTCTCCCACAGAGCCCAAAAGACTGTTCTATACTTAAAGAAGACCTTAAATGTTTGAAGTCTTTGTTTGCTCTTAGCTGAATGTTCTAGCCCATCATCCTTTACACATGGTGTGAAACTTTTCCACATATACAATCTAATTGAAATTCACCAGACTACTTTTGACTAATTTATACCACTTTATGTATATTTCTTTCAGTGAGGCATTTTGTAGCTGAAAATTTGGAACATGTGTTCTCTTAGTCTCAACAATATCATTTTCATATTTTTTGGAAAATTCATAACCAGTTTTAGCATTCATCTCAGAGGACTTCACAATTAATTCTTCACTCCATTTATCACCTCACTAAAGTTGCTCTCTACCCTACCCTTAAGTAACTAATACATCCTTTTAGCATTATTTCCTTCTGCAAAAACAATGTTGCCTTTCAACTTCTCAAAGCTGAAAAGGAACTGGTATCTAATGAGCATTTTTATGTAAAGCCCCCAACACTGTACACATTATTTCATTTAGCATTTTCAATATTCTTGTTATATAGGTAGAGTTTATTTATGTTTTGTAGATGATAAATTTGAAGCTGTAACTCTTTTACGAAAGGTTCTTCTTAAGTCCAAAGCTTTATGTTCTTCTTTGTTTAAATCTTTCCTGGTTAATACCGCTTTCCTTCTGTATTCATTTTTAGTTACAAAAGTGATCATCACAGGAAAAAAATATAGTATGTAATGTATCAAGTTAAATCCATATTAAACTAGTATTTGTGAGTTAACTGCCTAGGTTATGGGCAAAAAATATTGAGAAGAAACAGATATTGCTCCTGATCTCAAGAAGTTTTGTAATTTCTTGTTCACAAAGAGACGTATTAATCAAATATTCCCCGTAATGAATATGTTATTATGAAAAAATAAGTGCTCTAAAGGAAAGTAACATTTCTGCAAGAACAAATGGTAAAGGGTATTCAGGAGTTAAATAGATAAATTGGCTGATGGTTGGGGTGGAGTGGGACAAGTATTATTCTAGCATGTGCAAAGCCCTATAGCCAAAAAGAAACAAAGCCTTTTGAGAAGCTGAAAGAGAGCTGGAATGCAAGATGCTCAGAAAATTGTAGTGAGTATTATTATGGAATATGTGAACACCAATTTACAGTGAATATAATTGATATACCTTTAGAAAGCAAATAGGTAAAAAAGAAAGATGTAAGTTTGGACATCAGAGGTAAGGAAGAGAAAGTTATCAAGGATGAGGACTAGGATTTTGGTTTATGGAATTAAATGTCTACTAAACCAATGACTCAGAAATGGAATACAGGACAATATCTATCTTTAAGCAATCTTATGGAAGAGTCTAGTGCCCAGGGGAGAGAATTGAACTGGAAATATATTTGTGTGGGATGTTCCATGTGTAGAAAGTAACTGGAACTATGGGAGTTGATGAAATTTCCCAAGGACCAAATAAAAGGAGTCACTGAAGAGAATCTCAACATTCAGAAAACTAAGATCATAGCGTCTGGTCCCATCACTTCATGGCAAATAGATGGGGAAACAGTGGAAACAGTGGCTGACTTTGTTCTTGGGGAGCTCCAAAATCATGGCAGATAGTGACTGGAGCCACGAAATTAAAAGACACTTACTCTTTGGAAGAAAAGTTATGACCAACCTAGACAGCAAGTTAAAAAGCAGAGACATCACTTTGCCAACAAAGGTCCAACTAGTCAAAGCTTTGGTTTTTCCAATAGTCATGTAGGAATGTGAGAGCTGGACTATCAAGAAAGCTGAGTGCTGAAGAATTGATGCTTTTGGACTGTGGTGTTGGAGAAGACTCTTGAGAGTCCATTGGACTACAAGGAGATCCAACCAGTCCATCCTAAAGGAAATCAGTCCTGAATATTCACTGGAAGGACTGATGCTGAAGCTGAAACTCCAATACTTTGGCCACCTGATGCAAAGAACTAATGCATTTGAAAAGACCCTGGTGCTGGGAAAGATCGATGGTGGGAGGAATAGGGGATGACAGAGGATGAGATGGTTGGATGGCATTACTGACTCAATGGACTTGAGTTTGAGTAAGCTCCGGGAGTTCTTGATGGGCAGTGAAGCCTTGCATACTGCAGTCCATGGGGTTGCAAGGAGTTGGACACGACTGAGCAACTGAACTGAACTGAAAGAGAATCTTGTACTGAGTTTTGAGGACTTCCAACATTTAATGATTGAGTAGGAAATCAGCAAAGAAGATGGAGGAGAGGAGGAAAAGCTCAATGAAAAATACATTCCAAGTTGGAGTAATAAAGGCTAGAGAAGTGGAAAAAACTGTAACTGAACATGTGTATTAAATTTATTGCCACAACTGCCACTGATGACTGTTGAATAGCACTTCAGAAGTGGCAAGGGTAAAAGTCTGATTGGTATTGTTAAGAAGTGACTGAGAACTGAGGAAATAGAGAGTGAGTACAGACACCTAATAGATGAATTTTGTTTGAGGACAGAGGAGAGACAAGACAGTATCTGGAATGTTACATTGTTCAGTCACTAAGTCAAGTCCAACTCTTTGCAACCCCACAGTCTGCAGACACCAGGCTTCCCTGTCCTTCACTATCTTCCAGAGTTTGCTCAAACTCATGTTCATTGAATCAGTGATGCCATCCAACCATCTCATCCTTTGTTACCACCCTTCTCCTCTTGCCCCCAATCTTTCCCAGCATCAGGGTCTTTTCCAATGAGTTGGCCCTTCGCACCAGGTGACCAAATTGTTGGAGCTTCAGCTGCAGCATCAGTCCTTCCAGTGAATATTCAAGGTTGATTTCCCATGCTAAAAAGGAGACTTAATTTTTGATTATCTATGTATGATTATTACATAGAGTTTAGGGAGACTTTAGTTACAGGAGAGAGATTGGTCATAGAAAGAAGGAGAGACAATTAGATGTTTTGCTTTGGAGAGTTTTTTCCTCACATATTTATTTGTTACAGCTGACTTTATGGTCTTAACTCCTTAAACTATACTATACTATACTATGACTATACTACTTGTTGGTCATCAATAGTACTAAGATTAGACACAATAATAAAATGAACAGAAAAACTCATAGAAAAAATGTGTAAGTTTTTCATCTACCTTCTTTTTATATAGGGATGTGCTCTGTCAAAAGGCAGAGGAATTTAACGATTTCTTTCTTTTGGTAAACCATAGTGGATCTCAAACTTAGATTGCACAGGAGTTATTAAATAGGATTGTATATGTGCTGTCACACCCTCCACAAAACTGGATATTTATCATACCTGTTTTTTTAATCTTTATCAACTTAGTAGATGCTTTCTCACTTTTATATTAATTAATCTATGTTCCCCCTACTTCAGTACAGAGAATTTAGAGTGAGGGAAGATTTATATATTTCTCATTTTATTTCTAAATAATAATATGTTCAGATTTTGCTTATGTTTGATTAACAAAAGCTTTCTTAAAGTTCCATCCTTGGCCAAAGTAACGCTATGTTTCATCCCCTTTGTTTGCACCTACACTGGTGGAAAAAGATGTAAAAACTGAAAAAAAGAGGAAAAGAAGAAAAGGAACATTTTCATGTGAAAAAAACCCTTTCACAAATTTTTGAAAGTTTATAAAATTCTACATGCTTTACCAAGAACATTGAAGTCAAGGTCAATGTTTTATTCTATTTTTTTATTAAGTATCCCCAAGCCTAGGGATAGTCAACAATGTATGTTAAATACATGAGTTAATAAACGAATGATTTTTGGTTTGTTGTATATAAATTGACATGTGTTCTTCCAAAATGAACATAGTAGTGTTGTTTTAGACTATTATTTTTATTGACAGCTATCATAATTATTTTAAATACAATACCATCAATCATCACAATATTCACATCACATCATAATAAGTATTATTAATCTCATTTTACAAATAAGAAAATTGAGGCACAGAGATTTTGCATAAATCATGCTAGTTCACACAGATAGTTATGGGTAAACCTGAGCATCAGTTCCACATTTTGACTCCAGAGTGCATGTTCTATCTGCCCTGTCACAAATGGTGATAGATTTGTTTGCGTTATAAAAACTCAGAGTAATGAGTATATTTATTTCCTATCATAAACTTCTACCCAGACAGATCTGCAGGGAAGATTGCCTATAATATTAGGCATTCTACTTTGATTTATCCTTTGCACAGAATCATTCAATTTTCTCTATATAAAGTATTCTATTAGAAGGATAAAAAACAGATCTTCAAGTAGGCTTATTTCTTGAAAAGAATGAAACTATTTGTTCAGGCATATAAATATCAATGTTAATTAATTTTGCCAAAATTTTTAATAATTGAATTGGGAAATATATTCTATTTAAACATAATATTAGAAAATTTAGTTAGAACCAGATACTTGTGTGGTCTCAACTATTTAACTCTAAAAATACTTAACTCTGGTTTTACTCCAAGGTGCTGTGGAAGTAACTCACCCTGAGTTCTGCTATTCACGGAATCAAACTCTTCTAAGATAATCTGTAGAACACCATCCAGATTTGGGTGACTTGGCAGTGGAAGCACTCACAGGCAGCTTTCTGATCATCTGATGGCCTTCCTGTGACCTAGCCACAAGCACTCTATTAATCTCCTTTATCGCGGGGATTAGTAAAGAGAGAGCCACATACCCTCACAGGCACATCTGTTCCTAACTTTTCTTATCTCTCCATGTCCAGTTCATGCGGTGGACCTATTCCTCATGAGTCATAAATGTCTTTGTTTTTGAAAAGTCATTTTCTACCTTTTAACTTCCATTACAAAATTTAAAAATAAGAAAATGTTTGTATTCTCTCCTTTCCTGTTTTTAATCCACTTTCAAATACATAAAATGTTGAGAAGCTTGCTCACTGAACACAATGCAACATACCCACTGTTCCCATCAAGTTTTACAGTTTTGCTACTTTTAACAAGAATGATCCTTGGTTAAAGCTGTGAATGATACCCACCAGAGCACCACTTTTATACTTGTCTTATACAAAGGCATGAGTGGCTCTTCCATAAGATCAAGATATTGAACAAAATGAGTCATGCTAATGGCAGTCTCTCTAAATCTCAGACTCAGCTACACTGGAAAGGAGGAGATGCCTTGGGTCTGGTTGATAGGGTGTCTGTGCAGGTCCCCCAACCGGGAAGCCAGGCAGACTCCTCAACAGGCACCTTCCTCCCAAGTTCAAAGTGGGGATTACATCAGAGGAAGATGCTTCCTGTTCCTCCTCCCAGTCTGTCCCTAAATAAAATGTGCTTTTGATTGGGTAGAAATTTTGTTACTTTAATTATAGCATTAAATAAACACATTGTTGCTGTTCAGCCACCCAGTCATGTCTGACTCTTTGCGACCCCATGGACTGCAGCACACAAGGCCTCCCAAACTTCACCATCTCCTGAAGTTTGCCCAAGTTCATGTCCATTGCATCAGTGATGTCACCCCACCGTTTCATCCTCTGACATCTTCTCCTTCTGCCCTCAGTCTTTCACAACATCAGGGACTTTTCCAATGAGCTAGGTGTTCCTATCAGATGACAAAAATACTTGAGTTTCAGCTTCAGCATCAGTGCTTCCAATGAGTATTCAGGGTTGATTTCCCTCAAGATTGACTGGTTTCATATTCTTGCTGTCCAAGGCCCCCCAAAACAACTCCCAACAACATCTGAAAGACATATTTATGTTTCAGTTTTTAAATTAAATACCCATTTTCATTAGTTCCCATAATTGTTAAGAGAAATAATAGAACATCATTTACTTATATCTTAAATTTTATTAAAAAAATTTGGGAATATGTTTTCCTTTCTATATTTAGTTATAGTTTAAAAAAGGAGGAAGTCATCATGGAACACACGCTTCCATGGTACAAATTTTCGTAGTCTTATGAATGGCCAAAAATAAAGTTGACAGTGCAAATGCTGGTGACATCTTGTCCAAGTAATTCATATGATATATAGGGTTATATATGTGCATTTGTATATAATAAATTCATATATACTGTTAAGGGGTTTCCCAGGTGCTGCTAGTGGTTCAGAATCCGCCTACCAACTCAGGAGACACAGGTTCCATCCCTGGGTCAGGAAGTTTCCCTGGAGTAGGAAATGGCAACCCACTCCAGTACTCTTGCCTGGAGAATCCCATGAACAGAAGAGCCTGGTGGGCTACAGTCCATGGGGTCACAAAGAGTCAGACACGACTGAAGCGACTTAGCATGCATATATATTGTAAAATGTCAACTACAAAGTAGACTTTGATTATTTGTTTATTGGGCATTAATTAATAAAATCTTTCCTGTGGCCAAAACAATTTTTTATGCATGCATATGTTTATCACAAAGTCATCAACATACTCTATGGTGAGTATCTGCTATGGCAAGGCAGGCTCACAGCTGAAAATGGTTTGGAGTTTGCTGAGCTAGAGCATTTTGATAAATGGAAATAAATGATTAAAATCACTCAGTCTTTCTAAGCCCTAGCAAGATACGACAGCATATAAGTCTCCAAAGAGATTTATGTTTGCTCCTACAGCTGGCCATCTATAGCTGCACCATCCTCTAGGGAGCTCTGCAGACCCAGTGCATGATGCGAGTGTTTCACAGCTGTAAGAGATTTAGACCCCTTTAAAGTACTGCTTGAGCTACAACAAACTGGTGTTTCAAAAGAAAGTGAGCAAAGCCAGAGGGTGTTCATGAAATTCCCACCCTTAACCTGTGGAAGCTCACCTGTCAAAGCCAGCTCACTTAAAACCTTAGCTGACAGGACAAAATATCTGAGATGTCATCATGTGTTGCAAACAAATCCATGCATTTCCACATGTTGTTCCTGGGGCCAGAGGAAGAGCAAAACAAAACAAAACACTGTGAATAAAAGCATGTTTGTGGAAAAGTGCAGCTGTCCGTGAGGAAGGTGTGATGTGGGAGAAAGCGGCTATGTCATCTGCCACAGGAGGGGAAGGCTGGGAAGGAATAAGAAGAGGGAGGGAGCTTTGTGGGGCCTTTTATGTGCTAACGATGTAGACTCCCTGCTCCACACTCTACTCTGGTGGGCAGCCTCTGGTGAGAAGCAAGGGCAGGAGACAACCAAGACAGGATGCCTAGATGTACTGTACCCCTGAATATTCACCAGAAGAATAAGCATCCATATATTCCTGAGCCTGATTCCCCATTTCTGGGATTTCCTTTCAATCAAACAAAGAGGCAAAGGTATGGATCAGGCAACTTGAATGTATGACTGTAAGGTTTGCAGTTTAACACCGACTGGAGAAGCAACCACAAACATGACTGGAAGGGTTTGCATCTTCTGTAGGTGACTCAGTTTCACCAGTTTATACCAAAGTCATATTTTTGCCTCATGATCTTATTATTAATCTGTATCACGGATACTTCCCAAACTCATATAAGAAAGTTTTCTCCAGCATTTATTATTTGCAGACTTTATAATGATGGTCATTTTGATGGATGTGAAGTGTTATCTAATTGTTTTGATTTACATTCCTCTAATAATTAACAAAATATTGAACATCTATTCACATGCCTGTTGGCCATCTGTATGTCTTCTATGGTGAAATGTCTATTTAGGTATTCTGCCCATTTTTTGGTTGGGTTTTTTTTTTTTTTCCTTTGATATTTAGTTTATGGGTGGCTTATATTTTTTGGAAATTAATCTCTTGTCAGTAACATCATTTGCAAATATTTTCTTCCATTCTGTGGGTTGAAAGACATTTAACAATGTCTTTTCATTTTCTTTATGGTTTCCTCTGCTGTGCAAAACCTTTTAAGTTTAATTAGATCCCACTTGTTTATTTTTGCTTTTATTCCCATTACTCTAGAAGACTGATCCAAAAAAAAAAAAATTTACTGTGATTTATATCAAAGAGTTTCTGCCTATGTTTTCCTCTAAAAGTTTTATAGTATTTGGTCTTACATTTAGATCTTTAATCTATTTTAATTCAGTTTTGTATATGGTGTTGTGTGAAGTATATGTGAAGTCGTTCAGTTGTGTCCAACTCTTTGCGACCCCGTGGACTGTAGCCCACCAGGCTCCTCTGTCCATGGGATTCTCCAGGCAAGAATACTGGAGTGGGTTGCCATTTCCTTCTCCAGGGGATCTTCTCAACTCAGGGACCAAACCCGGGTCTCCTGCATTGCAGGCAGATGCTTTATCTTTGACATGTAGCTATCTGGTTTTCCCAGTACCACTTATTGAATACACTCTCTTCTCCATTGTCTATTCTTTCCTCCATTGTTGTAGATTAACTGACTGTAAGTGCATCGGTTTATTTCTGGGCTTCTGTCCTCTTCCATTGATCTGTATTTCTGTTCTTATGCCAATACCATATTGTTTTGATTACTGAAGCTTTGTTGTATAGTCTAAAGTCAGGGAGCCTGATTCCTCCAGCTCCATTTATCTTTCTCAAGATTGTTTTGACTATTCAGAGTCTTGCATTTCTATACAAATTAAAAAAAATATTGTTTTAGTTCTATGGAAGATAACTTTAGTAATTTGACAGGGACTGGACTCAATCTGTAGTTTGCCTTGGGTAGTATGATCATTTTAACAATATTGATCCTTCCAACCCAATAAGTTGGTCTATCTTTCCATCTGTCATCTTCAATTTCTTTCATCAGCATCTTATAGTTTTCAGAATGCAGGTCTTTTGCCTCCTTAGATAGATTTATTCCTAGATAGCTTGTTCTTTTTGATGCAATGTAAATGGGATTGTTTTCTTAATTTTGAACTTTTTACATTGTTTTACAAGTTCAAAATTAAGAAACATTGTTGGTGGGAATGTAAATTGATGCAGCCACTGTGGAGAATAGTATGAAAGTTCCATAAAAAAACCTGAAAAATATGATACTGCAATCCCACACCTGGGCGTATATATCTGGAGAAAACTCTAATTTCAAAACCTACGTGCACCCCAGTGTTCATAGCAGCACTGGCATATAAATGGATACAGAACATGTGGTGTACATATATATGTATGTATAGGAATATTATTCAGCCATGATACATCAGCATGGGTGGACTTAGAGATTATCATATTAATGAAGAACATTGGACAGAGGAAAAAAATATCATATGTTACCACTTATATGTGGAATTAAAAAAATTATACAGATGAACATATTTACAAAACAGAAATAGACTCACAGACAAAAAAATATTTACAGTTAGTTACCAAAGGAGATGGCAGGAAAAGATAAATTAGGAGTTTGGAGTTAACATATCTGTACTATTTATATATAAAATAGATAAACACAAGAACCTACTGTATAGAACAGGGACTGCAAGTGTATTATACTTATTTTGTAATAAACTATAATGAAGAAGAATTTAAAAATATATATACACTTGAAACTAACACAACATTGAAAATTAACTATACTTCAATAAAATAGAATGTCTTTTTATTTTACAATATTTTATTGAAATGTACACACTTCACTGTATAAAATAACAAAGATTTCTTAGCTCCTGATTCTGCAAGTCAGAGGTCCAGGTACTGAATGGCTGAGTCTTGTGCTAACTAAGGCTCTCACAAGGTGGCAGGAAAGATGTCACTGGCTGTGTTCTCACCTGAATTTAGGCTGTTGTTAAAAATTCATTTAATCCTTGAGGTTACATAGTTATAATCCTTATTTCTTTGCTGACTGTCTCTCATCTTCGATGCAACTACCCACATTAATTTCCATGTTGCATACTCCATTTTCAAAGCCAACAATGGAGATTCTCTCTCCTTTTGAATCCCTCTCGTGCTTCAAAACTCTTTATCCAGGGACATCTCTGCTCCTTTGATCAGCTCACTTAATTAGGTCAGGTCTCACCCAGAATGGCCTCCCTTTCTTAAAGTCAACTATGTAATATAATATAACCAACAAGAGCCTGAAGTCCATTGTAGCCCCAGTCCCAGGTATTACACAGTGTGTACACTAGGGAATGGTGCTGTTGGGATTGTCTTAGAACTCTGTCTTCCACATCTGGAGACAAGATCTTCATGCAGCACCCTTCTGGGCTGTGTTTTTGAGTTTTAAGAGTTCATATATTCTGTGTGTGCGTCTTTCTCCAGACGTGCATGAGTGTGTGCTAAGTCACTTCAGTCATGTCTTCCTTGCGACCCTATGGACTGTAGCCTGCCAAGCTCTGTCCATGGGATTCTCCAGACAAGAATAGTGGAGTGGGTTGCCATGCCCTATTCCCAGGGGACCTTCCCAACCCAGGGACTGAACCTGGGCCTCCTATGTCTTCTGCATTGGCAGGCAGGTTCTTTACCACAAACACCACCTTTGTCAGAGATGTGTATTTCATTTGATTCTCCCAATCTGTGGCTTGCTATTCATTACTTAATGGAATATTTGATGCGCGAACTTTTAAAGTTTTGATAAAATTAAATCTTCCTATTACAAAAATAATTAGAGCTTTATGTATTGTGTTAAAGTGTTAAAAACTGACTGCACCAAGGTACATGGTCAGGCCATTCAAGATGGCCGTTCTCTTGTTCTCTGTACATCCCATGCTCAACAAGTTCCTACTTAACTCACAGGACTATCCAGTCCTCTTAATAGTAGGACTTGATTAGTCTCTGATGACTGATGAGCCCCCTCGAGGTCAGTTCTCTCTATCAGTGGTAGCCTCCTTCTCTCCTGAGTAGCAGTGACTGCTGCCTTGTCCTGCCTTCTGCCTACTGCACACAGTGGGGTCACTCAGGACCCTTTCTGTAAGATCTCCTATCCAATAAGCCATTGATGGCTCTGTTTTTGTCTCAGGGCTCTTTCTTTGGTCTTGAAGCTGGACAAATACAGGGCTTGTAGGTCTACAGGGTCATGACCCAACAAAGGTTGCGAACATTTTGGGGGTTTTTTTGATGAACATTATAGCTTTCAATTTCCACATTTATGTCTCTGATATTTTTTTATTTGAGGGGGGAGGGGATATGATCAAGGCAGGGGTCCTTATTTGATTATTTTTCTATGTGGATATTCAGTTCCTCTAACACCATTTATTAAGTATTCATTTATGTTTAATTTAGGTATTGTATGTGTTTTTCTCATCATAATGTCATTACCCTTGGGTGGTGACTCTGTTGCAAGGAAACTTTGCAAGTTTGGAGATAATCTACCACATGCTGCTTGCATTCTTACGCATCTTGCAGACTGTAACAGGAATGTAAGGCCCTGACCATTCTTTCAGCTCAGTTCAGTCCAGTCGCTCAGTCGTGTCCGACTCTTTGCGACCCCGTGAATCGCAGCATGCTGGTCCTAGGCAATTTCTCAGGGTTGCATTAGCAGCTAGTGACCTTGAAAGGTGAAGAAATGTTTCCCTCTGGGACAGAGAGCAGGCTTTCTTGCTTGTAACTTATGAAATCAATGGATTCCCCCAGTTCTGTGTGCCTCAGCTGTGAGGCCAGTCGCTGTGTACAGCCACTGTATGCATCCTTCTGGGCCATGTCACATCACTCCAGTTGGATTCCCGGGCCAGGAGATGTCTTGCAAACATGGTGGTGTTCCTGCTGCTTGCTGTGTCATGAGTAATGAAGTTCTTTGCTTCTTGCCCAGGACTCTTAAATCTGCCTGCCTGCATCCTTGAAATAGTAGCTTACTATCTTCTAAAGAATAAACTGTCTTGTAAAAGGCTAATAACTTTGTATCTTGTAGAAAGGACAAAATCAAATCTAAGCACTCACTATGTCGTCTGATTATCTCATCAGAACACTCGCTTAAATGGCTATTTTTTTTTTTAAATCACCATTTCAGATTAAAAGGCCAGAACTGTAAGACACTAAGGAAATTTGCCCAGTTTTGTTGAATCACATAGCCAAAGCTCATTTTTTTTAACAGTTTTAAATTGTGAGATGTAGTGTAAACATAGAAATGTGTGTAAGATATTCATAGTATTTAGAGAACAGTTACATAATGAACACCCATGTAACCACCACTTAGATTAAGAACTGGAACTTTGTCCCTACAGGAGTCTCTTCCAATTTACGTCTCACCTTTATCTCCTATGAAAGTGAAGTTGCTCAGTCGTGTCCGACTCTTTGCGACCTGTGGACTGTAGCCTACAAAGCTCCTCCGTCCATGGGATTCTCCAGGCAAGAATACTGGAGTGGGTTGCCATTTCCTTCTCCAGGGGATCTTCCCGACCCTGGGATCAAACCCAGGTCTCCCATATTGCAGGCAGACACTTTAACCTCTGCACCACCAGGGAAGCTTTATCTCCTATAGACAGTCTTTATCTTAATTTTAATGATAGTCACTGTGTTGTTTTCTTTATAGTTAATCATATATACTTCTATAAACAATATGGCATGAATTTGCTGGTTTTTAACTTTGTATAAATGAGTCTATGGATTATTTTGTGTAGTGCTTCTTAAGATTAACATGTTTATAAGACTTATCATTGTTGCTTGTTCACTTCGATTGCAATATAGTACATTACATTAATATACATACATTTCTTTACCTATCTTGTTTCTGAGCAAGTGAATTGTTTCTAGCTTTGAGCTATTAATAAAAGATGTTTCTCTGAGTATTCTTACAGAAGTGTTTTGTGAACATGTGAATTTGCTTCTATTCCATATATAGTTTACCTAAGGCATTGATTGCATAGAATAGTTTCCTTTATTAGAAAAATGCCAGAAAGTTTTCCAAAGCGATTCCACTGTTTTACACTTGCAGTACAGTGTATGAAATTTCCAGATGCTCCATTCTCATCACTACTTGGTTCTGTGGATCTTTTTAATTTTAGCCATTCTGTTTGTTCTATAGTAGTATTTCACTGTGTTTTTAGTTTTTAGTTTTCGAGGGAGTAATGAGATTGACAATGTGGCCATATGCTCAACAGTCCCTTGAATGTCTTTTGTGAAGCAACTGCACGAGTCTTTTACTCAGTTTTGAATTGGTTTGTAAGTCCTTTTTCTCCCTATTGATTTGTAGATTGATGTTAAAATTTTTATCTGTTTTCAGTCATAGCACCTGACCTGTAAATTTATCCCATAATTTCTTGCTCCCTTCCTGTTGGCCAGAATCATCATATGGACACAGGTAGCTTGGAGGCAGTATGGGAAAGTATAAAGTCTTTACCATAGAAAAAGGAAAATACTGGTATTTGGATACCATTTGTGGCTCAGAGGTTAAAGCATCTGCCTGGAATGCGGGAGACCCAGGTTCGATCCCTGCGTCCGGAAGATCCCTGGAGAAGGAAATGGCAACCCACTCCAGTACTCTTGCCTGGAAAATCCCATGGAGGGTGGAGCCTGGTAGGCTACAGTCTATGGGGTCGCAAAGAGTTGGACACGACTGAGCAACTTCACTTTCTTTCTTTCACTTTCTATTCAGTAGGGCTTGCCCTAAAAAATTAAGTATTCCATAGTGCTTTGTGATATACATGGAACTTTGCATTAGAAACATCAAAAAATTTTTTACTATTGATATAACTCTGGTTCAAGGTGAATCTTGACTAGAAATAAGTGGATTTCTTATAGTAATTTATTCCTTGCGCCAGCTCCAGCTACAATACCAGGTCAAGCTGTACCTGTGTAATTTAATGTGTATGATAGTTAGGGGCTTCCCAGGTGACTCAGTGGTAAAGAATCTGCCTGTCGATGCAGGAGACACAGGAGGTGTGGGTTCCATCCCTGGGTCAAGAAGATCCCCTGAAGGGGGAAATGGCAGCCCGCTCCAGTATTCTTGCCTGGAAAATTCCGTGGACAAGAGCATGCTGGGCTCCAGTCCTTGGGGCTGCAAAGAATCAGACACAACTGAGCACATATACACACACATGTGGTAGTTGGAGCTCTAGGCTCTAGCGTGGCAGGACGGTTTTCTGTGATATTTGGAATGACACATACAAGTGTGCTGACTCCTAAAGTTGTCTACCACATCAGTTAAAATCTGACTACACAAAAATAGAAGGCATTCACATGGGCAAATAGGCCATCACAGACTGCCTGCATTAAAAAGCCTCATGGCCGGCTTTCACCTGCAAATGTCACATGGCCAGCTGGCCCCACCCCTTGTCAGTCCCTTGACTAATGTTCCAGATACTGGTGAACTGACTCAAATAGGATGGACTAGTTCGACCAACGGAGTTCAGAAAGTCTGCTGCTTACTGAGTGTTGCAGACTGTGACTAGGTGTGCAGCAACAACAGCTTCCAAACCCTGAGTCGTGAATTACAAAGATTCTACCAGCAGGCCGCGCTGGATGATCAGAGGCCTGCTGCAGCGGCAGTGCCTTCACTGCACAATCTACCAGGGCTAAGAGCAGAACAGAACAGAGCGCTGCTGTGTGCCGGCTAGCAGAGGCATAGAGGCAAGAGCACTGTCTGACTCACAAATCACCATGCATTAACCGTTCCAATAAGATGTCCCTCTTTTAATGATAATCAGTGAGTAAAGGAAATATTAGAAATGACTTCACCTCTCCCATCCTCAAATAGACTCTTGACAGTAGATTTGGTTGAAAGAGAATGATGAAGAAAGACCAAGTATAAACTGTTCAACACTAATGTAGCAAAGATGCATGAACAAAAAATAGATCAAGGTGATACTATTAATGTTATATAAAGCAGAACTAAAGGAAAAGAGGTTTACCTTAGACAAAGAGAAATTTTATTCTGCTGAAATATTCTGGTTCAAAATAAAAGTTTAAACTGCTACCAACCAAATAGCATAAATTGCAGTGTATAAAATAAATACAGATTGAAATATGAGGACAATTACTGTGCGCATAACAGTATAAGATATCAGCCTTTCTCAATCATTCACTAACTAAATATGAGGACTTTGAACGGTATAAAAGGATGATTTAATGAATTCTCAACAAAATATACACCTTTTTTCAGCTACACACAGAATAGTTGTAATTTTTTAAAATTTTCACTTATTTATCATAAAAGTCAAAAAATTTCCATACTAGTAATGTTTGTATGTTAGTTGCTTAGTCGTATCCGAGTCTTTGTGAACCCATGGACTATAGCCCACCAGGATCTTCTGTCCATGGAATTCTCCAGGCAAGAATACTGGAGTGGGTTACCATTTCCTTCTCCAGGGGGTCTTCCCAACCCAGGGACCAAACCCAAGTTTCCTGCATCGCAGGCAGCTTCTTTACCATCTGAGCTACCCCATAGCATAAGCCAGATTACCTAATAAACTAATGCAGTCAAATAATTAGCATGAACATTTCACAACAGTAATAATAACACGTCAATTAATTTGGAAACTGTACAAAAGAAGAGAAGCTTTCTGCAAAAGGGCACTTGGGTCAAAAAGCAAAGCAAGATACAAGTTGAAACCTAGTTAGGAAGCTACAGTAGGGTTAGCAGTGGGAGAACCTGGAGGGACAAAGCGAAAAGAAAAAAAAAAATCTTGGTCTTAAATGTTTATATTTGGGCTCAGGAAATAAGTGAAATAAATGAAGTGATAATTCAACTCACGAAATCAGGGGGAAACCATATAGCAAACGTAGGGACCACAGGAAAAAGGTTATTATGAAACTGAAGGTAAGATATAATTGAAAACCTGGGAATATAAATGCCATGGGCTATGCGGAAGGATGGGGAGTCTTTTTTAATCATTATTTTCTAAACTATAAATAAAGGTTAAAAAATGTTAAGAACATTCTTGTTTCCAGCATTCCTGATTATTCTGTTAGTAAAATTTCTTCTCGAATAAGGTTAATGGAAGTGCTGTCAGTGTGTGAATATGTATTTGTGATATGTATGTGCATGTGTGTGTATTCCAAAATGTAAATCAACATAAGGACATTTTATTCCTATAATACATTATTCGAATTATATGGACCAATAAGAAAGTCTCGCCAGTTGTCTCAATGATGAAGAATCCACCTGCTAAGCAGGAGACACAGGTTTTATCCCTGGGTTGGGAAGATTCCTTGGAGAAGCAAATGGCAGCCCACTCCAGTATTTTTGCCTGGAATATCTCATGGACAGAGGAGCCTACAGGGTTATAGTCCACGGGATCACAAAGAATCAGACATGATTTAGTGACTAAGTGGCAGCAGCAGCAGGACCAATAAAAACTAATAATACTTCAGTGTTTCATATATGTTTGGGGTACCTATTGGGTTTAGGGTGGGGATAAGAAGAAATATTTCATTTAAAGTCAAATTAAGATCACCAGGAAATAATTTAGTGATTGTATTTTTATTTCTTACTTGTGCTTGAGGTAAAAGAATATGGAATAGATTTTATTATCTATACAAAATCAGTAAAATTTGTTTTGTCCTTTTCCTCCTGACGTCTTGAGTTGAATTATCACTTCATTTATTTCAATTATTTATATAACTAAAATGTAAACAGTTCAGACTATGAATTTTTTTTATAATTATGATTCATATAACAACTGTTTATTGAAGAATTGCTATATAGAAACTATTGGAGTGGCAATGATGAACAAAAGCTGATGCAGTTTGTGATCTCATGGAACTTACAGCCTAGAGGAAAAAATAGATATTAATCAAATATTACATAAAATATAAATATAAAAATGGAAACAATAAATATAATGGTATTAGTTGAATAAGTACTATTTGAAGATATAAGATAATATAAGAATGGTATTTGATATAACCAAGTAAACCACGGAGGCTTTTCTTAAGCAACAGTTTAGCAAAGATTTTGGAGTTAATGATATCAAGTCAATCAGTCAATTGGCAGGTAAAGAATATCTTAGGAAGGATGATCAGCGTCTTCACAGATACCCTGACAAGAACAGACAAGATCTTTCAGGAACCAGGAAGACGGTCAGTGCTGCTGACATCCAGGGAGGGAGTCAGGCAGCGAGTGGCTCATGTATATAGTGAAAGAGAAGGGACTGTGCAGGTTCTGCTAGGAATGTAGATTTTTGCAGAAGAGCCTCGGGGATTCATTGAGATGTTATAAACAAAATGTGTGTGCATGTATGACACATGCAAGATTTGATAAGTCTTGCACTTTGAAAATAATCTGGCTAAACTGTGTAAAGAGAGATTGATGGAAAGCAATAATGAAACTAGGGAAACCAGTTAGGAAGCTCTTATGTATCCAGGTGGCAGCTGATGATAATATGGATGGAGCTCTGATGGTGGAATTAAGTAAGTGTCTATTAGCATGGTCTGGCCAGTGTTCTAATCTTATCTGAACCTGTTTACATATGGTTCTTTAGAAATAAATAAGGGATCAATCACTCTGAACAATTAATGATAAAAAGTTAAAAGGAGAGTCTAAAGAGAGTAGTCAAACGTGAATTGTAAGTAAGCGTCTCCAGAGATTCCTTCCAATATTGTTGTTCTAGGACAAGACTTCTGAAAAGCACTTGGAAGTAGAATATATAGGAATCATGAAACATCACTTTATTAAACTCCATTATGCAAACAAGTGAAAATTTGGCTGTATTTTTATAGCACTGTTTCACATCTTGAAAATAATACTTTATAAATATTTTAATAACACTTCCAGCTTATTAGGCACTAATTATTGATTGATTCATTTGTTTGTTTTAGTGTGATAACACCGATTTATGATGCAATTGTAGAAAAAAAAGTCAAGCTAACAAAATTCTACCCATTTGCTTAGTTTTTTCAAGTCTTCATGCAAAAATATGTAATTTTTGCAATTTGCAGTCAATACATTTAGTCTATCCCCAAGGACTTCCAGATTTTGTCAGATTATAATCTGAGGCCCACTATTTTTAAGAACATCACCTAAAGGATTATATGATATAAAATGTTAACAATACATCATCAGATATAGTTAGGAATCAATGTTTAGTCATGTGTTCCTTGCCTTCAAATGGGGTGAGCTCTGTTCTAACTGTTTTCAGAGTAGACACTGATCTTTTTCCACAGTGAAATATAAAAATTCTCCCTAACATATGTTGGATTTGAGGTTAATCTATGTGCCCTTATCCATTCGGTTGGTTTGACTAGTTACATGTTTAATTAAAAAGGATCACTTTCTCAAAGTAAGGGAATTCTTTTACAGGTAATGATTTAAAGATAAATTATCTATGAAGGGCATCTTCTGAATAGATGTACTTACCTCAGCTATTTTAAAAAATTATTCTTGCTTACTTACAAATGATTTTAATTATTGTTATTCATGCACATAAAGTATAGATGCATGGATTTCAATTCATCAAAAACCATCTGATTTTATGCATATGCATATACACTCAAGTATAGTCTGACCTAGGTTACAAATGACTATATATCAATATTTTTAAATGATGCATTGCAAGCCATTTAGTGCCAATATTCAAAGAATAATTGTTGTTGCTACATTTTATTATCTCTTACCTTTTATTACCATTTATTGCTTACATTAATTTTGGTTTTTAAGAGTCTCATATTCTACCGATTGAGTTAGCTAGGTGAATATAACTTTGGTTTTTAATCTGCCTAATTCTTTTACTCTTACTTGTATCTATGAAGTTAATATTATTTGCTTATTTTGTAAGAATGTCATAGATAATTCTGTTTAATGGCTTTTATAAAGTAGTTTTGAGATTTGAAATGACAAGTGTTTAGTAATTTGAGAATCTACCTCTGCGTTTGTTCCTCATCCCCAAATTCTCCCCTAACTAGCTCCTTCTCCACTTAAGAAAACGTAATAGCTCTTGATGCAGGAAGTGGGTGTTGTGAGCCCTGAGGGGCGTAAGATGGAACTCACAGGTTGTCAGATCTGGCAAAGAGTGAAGAGCTAACACAACCGTACCCCTTAGTTTCAGAAAGCATGCTATCTTACAAAAGGTCCTGTTTCTTGTTTTTCTCATTCTTTAAAATCTGCGGGACCCCAAACAGAACCTGCAAATTTGATTATGTTTAACTCTACAAATAGTTACTAAATTCTACCAACTGCAGTTTAGTTTCTTTATTTTCCAGCCCACATTTACAATATTGGCATTTATTATTTCCCATTGTGGTTGACTTTTCTGATACACACATTTACACACAAACATGCACACACCTAAAAAAATAAATGAACAAACAAAGTAAAAGAATATTATCTTTTATACAATTTAGGAATTTTTTCTGGCTACCAAAGGTCGGACCTTTAAACAGTGGCTTAAGTGAATTAGATATTTCTTACTTTGGGAAAATATATTTGGTGTGTGCTATTGTTACGGCCCTCAGATTCCATCTATTTCCCTGCTCTGCAGTCTTTAAAACTTGTTTTCATTCTCAAGTTGCCTTGTGAGTTATGGGATAGATACGGTTGCTCCAGCAATGCAGTCTGCAATGGCAGCAGAAAGGAGGAGGGAGAGAGGCAGGAAAGGAGGTGGTTTACAGTTAAGTGCTTTGCTGCGGCTTCTAACAAGAAATTTTGTTTTATTTCTGTTTAGTCACAAATCTTTCCAACTCTTTGCAACCCCATGAACTATAGCCCACCAGGCTTCGCTATCCATGGGATTTCCCAGGCAAGAATACTGGATTGGGTTGCCAGTTCCTTCTTGAGGGGATCTTCCTCATCCAGGGATCGAACCCCTGTCTCCTGCATTGGCAGGTAGATTTTTTTTTAACCACTGAGCCACCAGGGAAGCCCCTTAATAAGAAATAAATTTTATTAAATATAAAATAAGGGGTAAATAGATTGTGAGTAGGCAACTCAAAGTCTCTGCCATAGCTTTCTTTTTTATATTATCTCTATATATTTTAAGATTCTCAAATACTTTTAGCCTTAAAACTTTTCTTAGGATTTCTCACAAACCTGAGTCACTGTGGAGTCTGTAAAGTAAAAAGAAAAAAAAAAAACAGTTTATATGCTGATTAATCTAGTTGAAGTCATGGCTATGTATACACTTTTAAATATGGATAAAATTAGCATTCAAAATAATACATACATACTTTTGAGCAGGGATAAAAATAGTATCCAAAAAATTATGCAGGGCTTGGAGAGGGCTGATGTCAATGAGAGCATTTCCCATTCATAGGACAACTACCCACTGGGGCAACATCCAGGTGCAAGGTTTGCTTAGTGTACAATTTTTTCTTTTCTTTTCTCTCTATGCCTGGTGAAGCAGAAGCATATTTATTTTTACTGTGTTTGGGAAAAGAATCAAAACAATTGTAATATTTCTGCTGTTTTCCACCAAAACTTTGTGAAACTAGATTGTTGGATTGATAATATTGAGTAAATGAAATTCCTCTGAGGCATCACTCTGGTGGTAGCTATCAAATAGGCTAATAATGTCTTTCACTGTTTATATAATTTTATGAAAATATGACTGTTTATTTTTACTTTATTAGATTATAGTTGAAAGCATCACTACATAATATGTAGAACATGGGTTTTGCAGATAGATGTAGGTGGATTTAAAAAATCTGAATATTCCGCTACTAGCTTTGTGTGACCTGAGAAATCTCTATAATCTCTTGTCAGTCCAATTTGCGACATGAAGATAAATCCAACCTCTAGTTCCTGATCAAATTAGAGTGAGTAAGTGGATGTGAAGTGTATAGCTGAGTACATGTCACATTGTGGAAATTTAATAAATAAAGCTATTATTATTATTGCTATTACTTCTGGTTTTCAAAATTGGCCTGCCATTAAGTATTATGCCATTGTTACTATTGACTTTTTAAATTAGAGATTAAAATGTCAGCTCCACAATAATTATTGCCAAGAAACACACTTACTTTATGTAAGGGCTTTCGTTTGAATCTTGTGATCCTTCGTGGGATGATAGAGTCCCTGATGCTCTGCCTTTTCTGTTCTAGGAATGAGGCTGTTCTTCAGCCAAGAGCAGGCCTGTAGTGTGTGGTGAACTCTGGCATCTGCTTTAATTACCCTTGTAGCTGTTCTGATGGGTTCATGCCTGCCAGACAGTGGTTGGTCTCACTCTTATTCAGAATTATTACTTCAGAATTCCTGATTAAGTTTCATAACAGATATAAATAAAATTCTGCTTTGATGACATTGCATAGTTTATTTGCATTAATTTGGAAACTTGGAAAATTTGAAATCAGTTAGGCAGGGTCTGAAATGATAGTTACCGTTCATTATCTTTCAAACATGCATCTTTGTTTCATTTGTTTATTTGACTGCACCAGATCTCGGCTGTGCCACTCAGGATCGCTGCCCTTCATCGCGGCATGCGGGATCTGTAGTTGCGGCATGCAGACTCCCTGCTGCATGCAGGACATAGTCTCCTGACTAGGTATTGAACCAGGGCCTCCTGCATTGGGAGCACAGAGTGTTAGCCATTGGACCACTGGGGAAGTCCCGAGAGTTATCATTTATTTGACCACCTACTGTATTTTGGTATTAACTATACTATGTGTTTGAAACACATTCTGATTAATTTTCACAGTAACCCTATAATGTAAGCATCATTTGCTCTGTTTTTCAGCCAGAAATATGAGTTTCAGATTAAGTCTTCCGTGCAAATTCATATGGCTCATACATGTTGGAAGATAGAGTTTGAATGTCTACCCTGCTTGATTACAAATATTTTCTTAACTACTACGAAGTGTTGATATTCTTTTTCTAAAATATGATACAGGAAGACGTCTGGAGTAAAGCTGATAGTAAAATAGGAAGATTGTTTCCTCATTCATAAAGGATAATGTTAGATTATTATTTTTGTGAAAATCCAGACCATTACTTCTTACATGCTTCCTCACCCTTCGGCGCTCAGATCTGCCTTTGTAGAAATTTTTAAGTGAGTTTGACAATCCGACTAAACAGTAGACAATAAGATTTTTCCCCAGTTGGGTACACATGGACTCCTGTGAGAGGGAGAGGATTCAATAACAATTTTTTTTTACACTTAGAAAATGCATATTCATATCTACGATAATGCTTTAGAAATGTAGATAATCCTATATTTTTCTGCTCTTGAGATATCCTCTCTGAATATAGTTTTTATGTTTATTGATTCATAGGTGGTGTGACTTTTTCTGAAATCTGCCCATGAAGGTTTGCTCGATTTAGCAAATAAAAATACAATGGGGCCAGTTCAATTTTAATTTCCTATAAGCAACACATACTTCTTTAATATAAGAATGTCCTATATAACATCTGGGACAAACTAATACTAAAAAACTATTTATTGTTCATCCTAAGTTTATAACTGGTCATCCTGTACTTTATCTGGCAAACATAAGTAGAAGTGTTATTGTGAAATGGAAACAAATAAACATTCAAAACAGTAAAAATAACATCACTTTCAAATTCAGGCAAACTAGACTTCAAATTATTTGTTTACCCTCTAAGTATGTGACAGATCAGTGCCTCTTGAAGTGGACTGGGTACGTAGAAAGAGTATGACATCTCCACTCACCCTTGGGGAGAATCGGAATGTCCTCTTACAAACGCTGACATTTTAAATGCTCAGGGATCTCTAGAGTGCCCATTGGGATGTTTGCAATGCCCACTGGGATGCTCTGTAGGATAAGCAGACCCATATGGATATCCTGTAACTTGATATTGAAAAATATTTCCACACTTGAAAAATAATTTGAAAACCGTTTCTCCTGTGCATTTCCTATCTGAACCAATCATGTTATATTGATTTGCACCACATATCGATTAACATGTTTGTGGATTTTTTTATTCCCTTGACTCAGTTCTAAACTCTGTGTAGGCAGGTGAACAATCTTAATGGAGCATGGAATCGAGGAGAAAGTACACCATATGTCAAAATTTCCCCTGTTTTTCTACAGAGCAAATAAATTAAAAGCAGGTATTAAAATAGTCTTAGAACTTAATAAGAGCAAGGGAAGTATATGTGGAGGATGGAATCCCACACTTTTTACATTTTGTTGGTGATAATGAGCTATGGTAAACATTCTATAAATATTAACTTAGCCCTTAACACCATCAACCAGCATCACATTCATTCATTTAATTCTCAAAAATTGAGTTATGTGACCAACTGAATTCTTTATACAGTATTTCTGGTTCAATTAATGACTTGGACTATAACAGAAACTCAGTATGATAGTTCAGTTTGATAGAATCACTTGGCAGAGTTTTGAAGAAACCTAGAGATATCAATTATTTCTCCTTAACAATCAGGCTGAGGTCAGATGGGAGTCATGTGACATTAGTCAAATAATCTCTTAGCAAAGATGTCTTTGAATGTGTTTATAAAACATCCTTAGTAATAAATTAAAGGAATAAGCACCAATTATCATTCCTTCCTTTATGGCACTTTTATAAGAGAACCAACCAACACGCATTTTCATAGGACAGTGAAAAGAATTTGTCTTCAGTTTAAATGAAAGCAGTGACATCAGCATGATGTTGACCATTAGTAGTAGGCAACAGTTTCAGCAGGAAAAAAATGTTAATATGAATGACTAGTTAATTTGTGGTGCATTATCTTCTCTGGTAATCATCTATATAATTTGATATGGGTTGAGTAATTAGGATATTCAAACTGTCCAAGATAGTCATAAAATCCCCAGTTCCACAAATCACCGTTTTTTTTGAAGAAGGAAAATGCATATCATCCAAGATACTTCGGTGATCCTTTCGTCTGTACTTGTCATTATTCAGCACCAAAAGAATTGGAATTCACCAATACCCTGAGGATTTACATCTTGAAATTGTTGTTGACCAATTATTGCTGCTGCTGCTGCTGCTAAGTCACTTCAGTCGTGTCTGACTCTGCAACCCCATAGACGGCAGCCCACCAGGCTCTGCCGTCCCTGGGATTCTCCAGGCAAGAACACTGGAGTGGGTTGCCATTTCCTTCTCCAATGAATGAAAGTGAAAAGTGAAAGTGAAGTCACTGAGTCATGTCCAACTCTCAGTGACCCCATGGACTGCAGCCTACCAGGCTCCTCCGTCCATGGGATTTTCCAGGCAAGAGTACTGGAGTGGGGTGCCATTGCCTTCTCCGTGACCAATTATTAGCAGCTAACAATATTAGCTAATATAATCTGGGATTTTATATGCCTGATAATGTTGTAAGCAATTTATACATATTACTTTATTTACTCCTCAAAATAATATTAGAAAGTAGGTGCTGCAAAATCTGTGAAAGATTTGACATTTTACCCGAATTGCAAGCTAACAAATCAGTCTACCACAGCTTCATGGATGTTAGCAGAAGGCATGAGAGTTCTGGTTCAAAGACAAAAGATAGTTTTATTACTCACAGTAATAGTAATCACCGGAGTATGCACATTTTCTTGTGTCCATTTCCTCAGCCTGAATTCCTACAGAGCAACTTGAAAAGAGTCAGATTGCAATGCCCAGGCAATGGGCTGAATGACAGAATGGGAGCTCTGCACTTGGGAAACCCAGAATTTATATAATTGGCAGTAAGCATTATTGCTTGGGAAGCAGACATTATTTCTCTTTTCCGAAGATGTTGTATCCTTAAAGATATAATCCATAACAAATATAGTCAGTGACTGCTCAAAAGACATGCGGAAAAATGGGAGAACTATGGCTGTGTCTTCCAAAATCTCAGGTAGCTCAGCTGGAGAGCTTCAATGCAGGAGACCCTGGTTCGATTCCTGGGTTGGGAAGATCCCCTGGAGAAGGGATAGGCTACCCACTCCGTATTCTTGTCTGGAGAATCCCCATGGACAGAAGATCCTGGAGGGCTATAGTCCATGGGGTCCCAAAGAGTCAGACAGGACTGAGCGACTAAACACAGCACATGTGCTAGTATCATTTCCATTTTACAGGCAAGAAAACTGAGGCACAGTAGAGCCAAACAAGGTCACATAACTAGTTGTCAGTTGAGTTAGGTTTAGAACTGAAGTAATTTGACTCCAAAACTCATGTTCTGAATGAACAATACCTGATTAAAAAATAGTTGCAGTGATTATCTTTCAGAAACATTCAAGAAAGTTTGAGCAATCCATTCAAAATCACACTAGAAGTTAAAATTCAGTTTGTATATTTTTTGCCTAGATTTTTCAAATTATGGTTGGGACACACACCCTTTTAAAGATTAGCGCACAAATTGCACAATAATAATTCTATGTAAAATCATGTATTTATAAAAAGTAACATTTCAAGGGATCCGATGCATATCAAACATTCTCTGTGATGTTCTTAAAATAAGTTCTTGATTAAGGAGATAATAAAAACTTCTACACTGTTGAGAAATTATAACCTGCATGTGACTATTTTATTTCTTTCCATTTAATCAATGAATATTAAATAGCATTAGGTCCACAAGAGGTTTATCAAAGTGAAAAGTTTTTATAAAGCCCAACTGCCATCAGCAGTGTTTCCTTATAATAACTCCCCTGGTGACTTGATCTCTTCTTCTGTTGAGATAACATCTGATCCTAATCGGGGTCTCCCATTAATATTTCAACAATGGCCAGCTTCTTTGCCAAATACTTCACTCCATTTTTATCTCAACAAAACACTGATTATTTTAATCAAGAATCAAACATTTTATATTTTTATCAAATCAAACATTTTATATTTTAATTAAGAATAGTAATAAATAAATGATCCATGAAGTTGAATCCCAAGATATTTTCTAGATGATATTTTACCAAGTGCACTTATTGGTAGTTTTTATAATAGTTTGTTCTCTTGAAAGATCCTCTTGGTTTTGCCCATCATCCAAGTACAGTTTCCACAGGTAGCTCTCAACTTTCTCCATGCTGATTATTGCAAAGTCTCACTCAGGTACAGTACTCTGGTGTAAGATGCAATCCCCAGAAGCCCAGACCTTGAGTCATAGTCCCAGTTACCAAAGTCCCCAGTTAGTCCTAGCTTAGCTTATTCCTATGAGGGCTTAATAAAAGGAGAAAATTGAGACTATAGAAAGCTGAAGAGGAATCTAAATAAACTCTTCTGTGTTTGATGAGACATTGACAGAAATGTGTGTTCGTTTGATTGCTTATCTTAAAAAAAAATAAAATCCATACAGAGTATTAAGGAAGGGAGTTTAGTTTAAGAACAAAGAACCACTTAGGAAGTTCAGTTGAGTTCAGTCGCTCAGTCGTGTCCGACTCTTTGCAACCTCATGAATCGCAGCACGCCAGGCCTCCCTGTTTATCACCAACTCCCGGAGTTCACTCAGACTCACGTCCATCGAGTCTGTGATGCCATCCAGCCATCTCATCCTCTGTCGTCCCCTTCTCCTCCTGCCCCCAATCCCTCCCAGCATCAGAGTCTTTTCCAATGAGTCAGCTCTTCTCATGAGGTGGCCAAAGTACTGGAGTTTCAGCTTTAGCGTCATTCCTTCCAAAGAAATCCCAGGGCTGATCTCCTTCAGAATGGACTGGTTGGATCTCCTTGCAGTCCAAGGGACTCTCAAGAGTCTTCTCCAATACCACAGTTCAAAAGCATCAATTCTTCGGTGCTCAGCCTTCTTCACAGTCCAACTCTCACATCTATACCTGACCACAGGAAAAACCATAGCCTTGACTAGATGGACCTTAGTCGGCAAAGTAATGTCTCTGTTTTTGAATATGCTATCTAGGTTGATCATAACTTTTCTTCCAAGGAGTAAGCGTCTTTTAATTTCATGGCTGCAGTCACCATCTGCAGTGATTTTCAAGCCCCCCAAAAATAAAGTCTGACACTGTTTCCACTGTTTCCCCATCTATTTCCCATGAAGTGATGGGACCGGATGCCATGATCTTTGTTTTCTGAATGTTGAGCTTTTAAGTCAACTTTCTCACTCTCCTCTTTCACTTTAATCAAGAGGCTTTTTAGTTCCTCTTCAATTTCTGCCATAAGGGTGGTGTCATCTGCATACCTGAGGTTATTGATATTTCTCCCAGCAGTCTTGATTCCAGCTTGTGTTTCTTCCAGACAAACGTTTCTCATGATGTACTCTGCATATAAGTTAAATAAGCAGGGTGACAATATACAGCCTTGATGTACTCCTTTTCCTATTTGGAACCAGTCATTTGTTCCATGTCCAGTTCTAACTGTTGCTTCCTGACCTGCATGCAGATTTCTCAAGAGGCAGGTCAGGTGGTCTGGTATTCCCATCTCTCTCAGAATTTTCCACAGTTTATTGTGAGCCACACAGCCAAAGGCTTTGGCGTAGTCAATAAAGCAGAAATAGATGTTTTTCTGGAACTCCCTTGCTTTTTCCATGATCCAGTGGATGTGGACAATTTGATCTCTGGTTCCTCTGCCTTTTCTAACACCAGCTTGAACATCAGGAAGTTCATGGTTCCCGTATTGTTGAAGCCTTTTTAATTCTTAAAATCCTTGTTGTTGTTTAGTCTCAAGTCATGACCGACTCTGCGATCCCATGAACTATAGCCTGCCAGGCTCCTCTGTCCACGGGATTTCCCAAGCAAGAATACTGGAGTGGCTTGCTATTCCCATCTCAGGGGGGTTTTCCCTACCCAGTGATTGAACCCGCATCTCCTGCCTTGGCAGGCAGACTGTGCCACTTAGGTAGGTATGTTTCAGACCTATATCTATTCAAGACCTAGCATATTACATCAGTTTTCTTTCATGGACTACCTTCTCATGGGCTGTTCCAAACAACTGCGTGATTCTCTATAGTTAATGAGGAATGTAGCTGAAATTTCTGGAAAATTTCTTATTTCAAGAAAATGATAAGAGGTATGCCATTCTTGGCATATTGCACTGTTGTGGGATGTGTTGGAAATAAAACATTTCTCCTTATTTGGAGTAATAAATTCAGTTTCCAAAGATATCTAGCTTATCCTAGGATCAGAATGGGCCCAGCTATAGGATTACAAATGTTATGTAGTATAGAATATATGATGACCAAATACTTTTCGGTATTTCGAGCTTTTGGCCTCTTTCAAAGCCTTCTCTTGTTACATAGTGAACAGTGGTCAGGATGTACACTCGTGCACTCTATCATGGTTCCTGAGTGCTTAGTATTTCATCAGTCACATAGACAGCTGAGGAATACATTAAAAAAAAAAAAATTCTAACTTGTGATTTACTTGGATTCCTGAGGATAAGAGTTTATAGAAGGAAATCATCTAAAATCAGTAAAGCACACCACCGTGAGAGAAAAAGAACAAGAGGCACAAAGAAAAGTCCTTTTCTTCATTCTTCAGTAGAATTCAGAAATAACTGAGGTCAGAAAATGGTCCGTGTTGAGTAAGATCCCTTAATTAGCAAGTCTGTTTCTCCAGAATCCTCTGTTCTTTCTCACAGGCACATATTAGACCTCTCCTAGTTCTGGACTGACAGCTTTAACTTTAGGTATTTCAGTGCCTGGGACTTTTAGCTTCCATTTTCTTCCCATTCCACCCTAGAAATTCTGGTTTCCTGAGTGTTCCTCAAGTTGCAAGTGAGTCTGAATGAGTTATGACCCCCCACCAATACTATAGTGGTGAGTGTCCCCCCACCCCCGTCATGCCGGAGACAGATGTTTGATCCCTGGGTTGGGAACATCACCTGGAGGAGGGCATGGGAACCCACTCCAGTATTCTTTGAGGCTCTGACAGCCCACCAGGCTTCCCTGGTGACTCAGAAGGTAAAGAGTCTGCCTGCAATGCAGCAGACCTGAAGAATTGATGCTTTTGAACTGTGTTGTTGGAGAAGACTCTTGAGAGTCCCTTGGATTGCAAGGAGATCCAACCAGTCCATTCTAAAGGAGATCAGTCCTGGGTGTTCTCTGGAAGGAATGATGCTAAAGCTGAAACTCCAGTACTTTGGCCACCTCATGCAAAGAGTTGACTCATTGGAAAAGACCCTGATGCTGGGAGGGATTGAGGGCAGGAGGAGAAGGGGATGACAGAGGATGAGATAGCTAGGTGGCATCACTGACTCGACGGACTCATGTGAGTTTGAGTGAACTCTGGAAGTTGGTGATGGACAGGGAAGCCTGGTGTGCTGGAATTCATGGGGTCGCAAAGAGTCGGACACAACTGAGCGACTGAACTGAACTGAAAAGTTACTAACACTCTGAATTCCCACTTTAGAAGAATTACAGTGAAATAGCAGTTGGACATATGTTAACATCATGTTTAGTTGTCATCATGTAGCTTTCAAACTAAAAATTCATTTTGATTCCCACCAGTAAGAATGTCTCAACTTTTATCCTTAGAAGGAAGTACATGTGTCAGAGGCAAGCAGTTTTTATTTCTGTGTTTGGTGTTTGTGAGGCTGCCCATGTGTCTGGCATTATGCTAGGCACTGTCACCCAGCAGCGTGTTGACAGACCTTGCCCTTGCCCTTGGGAGGCTTTCCCTCTTATTTCCTAAATGCAGAGAATAAGACTGATTGACTAAGCTAAAATACACATAACATTCACAGTCCCAGATGCCAAACCATATTTAAGTCAAGGAAAGGAAAGAGAAGGAATGATCTACATGTGTGTCACTTATGAGAATTTATAACCTGACTCAGTTTTTTGAATCAAAAGTATGCATAAGTTCATATCCCATAGTCATAATAGTAATAACACGTTTGTGTTGCTAATAATATTGCCTTATGTATGAGGAAACTGAGGCTCAGAGACTTTGCAGTGACTAGCTCAGGTCACACTAGACCCGTTAAGCAAAGAGCTGGACTCAAGAGTCCTTTCAGCACTTCCGCTCATCTACCTTTTATGAAGTGAGTCTTTTTAAAAGTGGCAGGAGGCAAGAGGCCCAGCATAGTTATGTCCTTTCTAACACAAGTAAAAGAAAACTCTGCCGTCCTAACTGCATGTACGTCAGAGCAAAGAATTTCAGAGATCGTTATGGAATTCTACTGGTACTTTGGTTTCTTGGATCTAGCAAGGACATGGTGGGGTGGGGGAGCGGAGGAAGACAAACATGGAGCATGTTGATTAATTTCATGGAGTACAGCCTTTTATAATAAATCCCAAGACTAATGGTGAGCTGTGTGTTGAAATAAAGGAATTATTGCATCCCTGTTTTGCTAACTGTGAAGAATAGAATTAGAACAACATTTATGAAACTACAAATCATAGAAGTGTATTTCATGCTTGTATTTACCTATAGAAATGCAAATGATTGACTGTTGGACCGTGCAGCAAATCTCAGCTTGCCTCTAATATTTACTAATTACTGAAGTATGGTTAGGAAAACAAAGAAACCAAGGAAAGAATTTAGGAGTACTGTTAAGCAAACAGAAACTTATTTCAAAGATAGGTGCTGAGCTTTCTCTGCTTTTTAAGGTTCTCATTCATACTGTCTGTGTTATTTCTTAAATGTTTTGTTTTAGAAAGCCTTGTAAGTGAGGCTTTCTCTTTCAAAAGGAGCGGTAGAAATTAGAATTTATCCTTCTATTCTTTTCTTCCCTTCTTTTTTTTAAACAGCCGTGCCACTGAAGAGCAGTAAATAAACTGCAGTGTTGGCATCACCCAGTTCAGTTCAGTTCAGTTCAGTTCAGTCCTTCAGTCGTGTCCAACTCTGCGACCTGATGAATCGCAGCACGCCAGGCCTCCCTGTCCATCACCAACTCCCAGAGTTCACTCAGACTCACATCCTTCGAGTCAGTGATGCCATCCAGCCATCTCATCCTCAGTCGTCCCCTTCTCCTCCTGCCCCCAATCCCTCCCAGCATCAGAGTCTTTTCCAATGAGTCAACTCTTCGCATGATGTGGCCAAAGTACGGGTGGTCCAAAGAACACCCAGGGTTGATCTCCTTCAGAATGGACTGGTTGGATCTCCTTGCAGTCCAAGGGACTCTCAAGAGTCTTCTCCAACACCACACTTCAAAAGCATCAATTCTTCGGCTCTCAACTTTCTTCACAGTCCAACTTTGATATCCATACATGACCACTGGAAAAACCATAGCCTTTGACCTTTGTTGGCAAAGTAATGTCTCTGCTTTTTAATATGCTATCTAGGTTAGTCATAACTTTTCCTTCCAAGGAGTAAGTGTCTTTTAATTTCATGGCTGCAATCACCATCTGCAGTGATTTTGAAGCCCCCCAAAATAAAGTCTGACACTGTGTCCACTGTTTCCCCATCTAGTTCCCATGAAGTGATGGGACTGGATGCCATGATCTTCGTTTTCTGAATATTGAGCTTTAAGCCAACTTTTTCGCTCTCCTCTTTCACTTTCACCAAGAGGCTTTTTAGTTCCTCTTCACTTTCTGCCATAAGGGTGGTGTCATCTGCATATCTGAGGTGATTGATATTTCTCCAGGCAATCTTGATTCCAGCTTGTGCTTCTTCCAGCCCAGCGTTTCTCATGATGTACTCTGCATATAAGTTAAATAAGCAGGGTGACAATATACAGCCTTGACATAATCCTTTTCCTATTTGGAACCAGTCTGTTGTTCCATGTCCAGTTCTAACTGCTGCTTCCTGACCTGCATATAGGTTTCTCAAGAGGCAGGTCAGGTGGTCTGGTATTCCCATCTCTTTCAGAATTTTCCGAATTCTGAAAGAGATGGTACTTGCTTACAAATACAGAATCTGTGGTCCTCCCTGGGCTCACTGAATCACAGTCTGCATTTTAGAAAGGTCCCCATGTGTTTGAAAGCACAATAAAATTTCACAAAAAAGTATCTCAGGGCATTAGAACAATGACATGGAATTAGTTGTATAAAGAAACTCAGGCTGGCTTAGGAATCTGACTAGTAGTATAAATGACTTGGTCTCTTACCAGGATTGTCTAGTGATCAGTGAGTATCTATTTGGAGAGCCCCCATCATGCACAGTGGAGAAGATAGATTCTACACTGTATTGCTTTGGCTAGGTTTCATATATATTCTGTAACTTATTTTTTCCTGTTAAACTTCAAACATCTTAAGTCCCAGTGGGGAGAGGATTGTTTACTTTTAAATTGGGCACATCACACTTCCTGTGAACACATACATACGTGTGAACATTGCATTGTCTGAAACTAATTTTAAGTGGTCTCTTTATTTGTGGATGGGACCTGTCAACAGACTCTTTTTCAACTGAAAGCAGAGTAAAGGACTTCAGTGTCAATGCTCCAGAGTTGAAATGATGATGACAGGAGCCCCGTGGAGAGCAGTGCTGCAGCTGTGTCTGCTCATCTTAGTCTGCCCGGCCCAGGTAGCATCGTGCTCACCCCAGGGTGTGTGAACAGAAGCTTCTCTAAGTTTCAGGTGCTGCTCTGCTGTGTGTGCCGATGTCGGTTTCCTGGATTCAACATTCACATTTCTTCCTCTATGTAGGTGTTGTTGTCATTGTCTTTTCACAATCCCACCATTAATCTAACAATGTTCATTCACAGCACTGGGTGAGATTGAAAGCAGCCAAGAGACTAGATAAAAGAAGGGAGACCCTCCACTGCTTTGTTAGCATCATCAAGCTCACCACAACGTAGAAGCTGAAGGGTAAGTCTCTGGCCACCGCAAGGAGAAACCAGAAGGGTAAGTGACGTCTGCTTTCATTTTCTAAGAGGCAATGGAAAAGTTCAGTGAATTAGTTGCATCTGATGAAGGTTTTTACTAATGCCATCGGTATTGTCCTTTCTGTTTGAATGGAAACATACGAGCCAGTGCTATTTAAGAGCATTTAGAATACCGGCCACACAGAAGACTTTCAGACATAGACATGAAGCAAAGGTTCTCAGCTCTGGCTGCACACTGCAGTCACTTGGGGAGCTTCTAATATACACTAGTGCTACAGCCCCACCTCTGTGTATTCTAACTTAATTGTTCTGGGACGGGAACATGGGATGGATCTCATGGAGACTTGTGTGTATGTATCGCAGTGTATATATGAGTATACATACATACACATGAATATATGCATTCATTTTATATATTATTTCATCTAATATATATCATTATTTCATTACTGTATTTAGAGTTGTAGCTCTCTTCCTGCCATATGTATATGTGTGTGTGTGTGTGTATATATATATGTATACATATATAGACATGTTTATACAGAGGCAATCGAGAGCTATTTATCTGGATCAGAACTCTCACCATTTGGGCTTAGTTTTTCATAAAAATTGCCATGTTTAATATTGCACATAGTTTTGGTGTGTGATCAACAGTTTCTAGATTTCTGAGGTTGCGAGCTACAGTTTACAAAGAATTTCTTAGCCTGGATATCCATAATGGTAGGCAGCAATTTAGATGGGGAAACAGTGGAAACAGTGTCAGACTTTATTTTGGGGGGCTCCAAAATCACTGCAGATGGTGACTGCAGCCATGAAATTAAAAGATGCTTACTCCTTGGAAGGAAAGTTATGACCACCTAGATAGCATATTAAAAAGCAGAACCATTACTTTGCCAACAAAGGTCCGTCTAGTCAAGGCTATGGTTTTTCCAGTGGTCATGTATGGAGGTGAGAGTTGGACTGTGAAGAAAGCTGAGTGCTGAAGAATTGATGCTTTTGAACTGTGGTGTTGGAGAAGACTCTTGAGAGTCCCTTGGACTGCAAGGAGATCCAACCAGTCCATTCTAAAGGAGATCAGTCCTGGGTGTTCATTGAAAGGACTGATGCTGAAGCTGAAACTCCAGTACTTTGGCCACCTCATGCGAAGAGTTAACTCACTGGAAAAGCCCTTGATGCTTGGAGGGATTGAGGGCAGGAGGAGAAGGGGATGACAGAGGATGAGATGGCTGGATGGCATTACTGACTCGATAGACATGAGTTTGGATGAACTCTGGGAGTTGGTGATGGACAGGGAGGCCTGGTGTGCTGTAATTCATGGAGTCGCAAAGAATCGGACACGACTGAGCGACTGAACTGAACTGAATTTAAGAAATCTTATCAAAAATACAGTATTTTCTATGTAAAATATGAGATATGTGTGTATATTATGCAGTCCAGATTACTTACTGACTCAAAATATTAGTTTCTATTTATATTGTTGGCATCAAGACAGACATAGAATTCTGTTAAGTTAAAAAATCACTGCTATAGCAGCAATTTCATGGGTTTATTGGCTATAGGTAGATAAAATTGGCAAAAAAAAAAAAAAGAAAGATTTGCAAGCATGTAACAAGAGAAACATAATCCCTTAAAAGATTGCTTTTAGCCTATATATGACTTGAGTTTACTATCTCACTTTTTCCTAATTAAATCATCTGAGGTCTGCCTTATTTTGATTTACTACTACAGCAACTCGGGCTGTGAGAAGCTACCTTATGGGGAAACAAACTGGCTGAGCTGGAAGCCCCTGGCAGCCTGGGACTGCCAGCCGAGTCCCTATAACTCGAGTCCCCAGAGCAAAGCCAGGCCTCGCATTTGGCATGATTCCTAAAGAAAATGGTTTCTTTGGTTTCTCTGTGCATGATGAGCCCTGCTGTCCTTAACAGAAAAACCGAACAGAGTCCCTTCCCTTTTCGAGGCAATATCACATCTGATATCGCTTAAACTGGCAAGTGATAAGACTTAGTTGACATGCCGAAAAACGACATCAGGGATTTTGCTATGGGAAACAGAGTGCATATTGGCAGAAATTTAGCACTGAGTAAAGAGCAGCTTCAGTTCCTTCCATCTGCCATACTGATTTCCTTCACACTTAGCCAAAGTCATAAAGCAAACCCGGCTCAGAGCAGATGAAATATGGAGACAAGTGTGAAGAGAACAGGTCAAAGGGGCCCAGTGAGTCAGAGACTAGCCACTGGCGTCTCACTTCTGGGATTCGGGACATCATGGAAAGTTCCTTCTTGCAGTTCATAAACCCACCAAAGATTTAAGGCCCCCTGTCAGCATTCAGAGCATCACCTGAAGGAGGCTGACCCATGACCAAGCCTAAAAATGAAATACACCACTGCTATTTATGTCCCTTTGGTTTGCATGCTGGGCGACTAGGAGCAGATCTGGATTCAAAACCTTGTTGCAGAGGCTTGTTTCCTTAAGATAATAGGGTATCTTTTCATATCATAAATTCTAGTCTTTTCTGTAAAAAAAGATGATTAGAAAAATATCTTCAAAGAAAATCATGGAGGACATGGGAATTTAGAATTGTGGACTATAAATGTTATTAGAATCTAGACAGATATATCATTTGACCAAATTTATGCTATGGTAATTTATATTTAATTATGTTGGGAATGCTTCTCTTTGAACAACTATATATCATATTTGAGTTCATGTCCAGATTTTTTTTATTCAAAGAAATAACTTGGCTTAAATTATTGTGAGTTTTCAAGTACTTGCTTATTCTTCTGAAAATCTTGTTGGTATACAAAATAGATCACTGTTTGGAAATGCATAAACTTGTAGAAAAGTTGTTCTAGACAGTGTTAAGTATAGATGAGATGGATAAGAAGATATGTTAAAAGCACTTTAACAAAGAAAATGTTGGGTGGAAATTCATGTGCATTTTGGAAATTCCTCACCACTGCTCAGCTGTGATTCTGTCTCACAACCTCCAGCAGGTCCTAATACTTCCAGCAGGTCCTAATGTTCAAGATATATACTTGCCTTCATGTTCTGTATAGTTCTCAAGATCTGTAAGTCATAAATTGCTTCATATGCTAAGTGGACAGTACTGATTAGAAAATAGGTCAGTTATACTGAATGAATATAAATTATCATACTTTGTGAGTAGAAATATTATAAGTCACTGAGTTCAGGAAAAAAAAAAAACAACATGTACAGGTCAATAAAATCTTGAGGCTAAGCAGGCAAAGTAAGAATGGGGAAACTGTGGAATGTTTATATTTTTGTAATCACTAAAATCCAATGAGCCAAAAACTTAGAATTCAACTAAAGTCTTATGAACAATGACACTATACACATTGTACTGTTGAACTGCAAATAAGTTGCCCACTTTTTCTTTCCAGTTTTTTTAAAATTTATTTTTTAATTGGAGGAAATTTGCTTCATAATGTTGTGCTGATTTCTGCTGTCAACATTCCGAAGCAGCCATAATTATACACATATTCCCTCCCTCTGAAGCTTTCCTCCCAAGTGAGTGGATGGGGCACCCATCCACTCCTCTACATCATCACAGAGTGCCAGGCTGAAGATGCCCTCTTTTATGCTCATAAAATTGCCATGGAATTGGAAAGAGTATTTGGTTAGTTCCATTTTAGGGAAGACCTAGGAAGAAGATGAGACGGATCTGTGCCACAGAGGAAGCATCGGGTCATATTGCCGTGGGGCCCCTAAGAGCTTCTAGGTGTGACACTGAGCAGCTGTTCTTCGGGTCACCCTAGTCCCAGTTAATGTAAGCAGCAAACTGCGTGCTTTCATTTCCTCAAGGTTTCCTTTGTTTCAAAGATTCATATCACTGGGGAAAAGGTTGGAACACATTCTCCAGGCTCAGACACTGGAGTTGTAAGGGTTGCTTGGTAATTAAAGTTTGCTCTCTCCTGATATTTTGGACCTTATGATGACTTACTCAGGGGATGCAGTGCTAACCTTGATGGAAGAGGAGGTCAACACAATGAAGGATTTTTAAGAACATATCACATGGACACAGGGGCCTCCTTAATCGGGCTCCCACTAGGCAATCTGGGACACTTTGGTCTCAGAGTATGGGGCTGTAACTCATTGGATAAAATAGAAAACTTTTGAAACTCTAAAGATATAAAGAAATGTTGAAGAGAATCAAGAACTTTTTCTCACTGTGGGATACCCATTATTAACTGTAGAAGGAGTGATTGACACAGATAATGGTCACTGAATATTATCAGAGTGGTAGTCGATATCACTAGGAGTTATCAATAGAGGTGAAAGAATGGTTAGAGGTGTGCTGAAGATATTGGTGTAATATGAAAATATTTCTCCACAAATACTAATCAAATAAACAGAGGGAAATAGTGACTTAGAGTAGAGAAACCTGATAGATAGGCACAATCAGGGGCAAACTCACCAAGTGTGGAACAAAACCACAGCAGAGTGCTTCCTGACACAACTTGCCAAGGAGCACACCGCAGCATTTCTTGGGGTGTGCTGTCAGGAATGCAAGAGCTGTGTCTGGTGTGAGGAAGGTCAGATGACCAGGTTGAGCAGATTCAGGTCATCCTACAGAATGGAGTTTGTTCTCTAAAACAGCAACTAGCCCATAAAAGGCAGGGAAATCTTTAGGAACTCTTCCAGATTGAGGGAGCTTAGTATGACACAGCAGTTAATGCAATCCTTGGTCTCATACATATCCTGGATCAGAGAGAAATAGAGGCAATATTGGGACAGTTGATGAAATTTCAACTATGTCTGTGGATTGGATGGCAGAGTAGAATCAGAGATTCTTTCCTGATTGGGAGGATTGCATGATGGTAATATGAGAAAGTTCTCCTTGTTTAGCGAACATAATAAAAATTTCCTGGATTTGAATTCTGGCTGGAATCTTTCATGCCAGTAATATGTTGGGCATGTTAAATAACCTCTCTTAAGCCTCAGCTTCCTTATCTGAAGAATTCAGACAGCAGCATTATTCTGGAAATTAAATTAGATAATGCACATAATTCTCTTAGTATGCTGTACATATAGCCAGATATATTTGGCTATCCTCATGATCTTATTCCCTCACCCCTAATTCTCAGGTCATTTGTCAGTCTCTTCATTTAGACTCTGCTCTTGTCAGGCCAAGTGGCACTTCAGTTGTCTTTTTATATGCTACATGTCTCAAAGGATCTGGCAATAGTGAGGGATCATCCATCTTATCAAAGTGCATTGTCTGATCACTGAAAAGCTCCCCTCAGGAGAGCGGATGGATCATAATATGTTTGCAGAGTGTGGATGCAAAGTTACATTGGACATTGTTTGAATTCATGTCTTAAATCTTCATCCATTTGGAATTGTAAGGAAAACCATAGAAGAGTGAGATTCTCTGCATGCCATCTACTGCCTGTCTTTCAGGTTCCTGCCAAAATATGTCACAAGGGCAGCCTTTCCTGAAAAAGTTTGGTGCTTTTGCCTCTGAGGTGACTGGAAACCATCAGGGGAAAATGATTGTTTTAAAACTCTCCTATGCACTTTGTTTAAAAACATACGTTTTAGTTGAGAGGAAAAGATTTTTTAAAAAAGAGAAAAAACAACGTGTGGCATCGGAGGATTTCTAGGTCACCTGAATCCTATTCTAATAACAAATTATTTCAGGGTAAAAGAAGCGGCCAGGAAATAAATCTCAGTTTAGTTGGATTTACTTAAAAGTTTAAAATGGAAATAAAGTAAACTAATGGAATAGTAACCTCCCTCATCCAGCTTTTGTGCTGTGTTCCCAAGGAAAGGGCTAAAGGGACAGATACAAAACCAAGCTTACCCCATAATGATTTAGAGCACAGTGCTTTTTTAAACCCCTCTTCTGTAGACCCACTATTGCTTGTGATTCAAATGATCTGAATTTAAATAAAATTATAATATGCAGCTTGATATTATCTGAATTTTTGAATACATAAGAATCAAGTGACATTAAAAACATTGAAATCCAAATGTCAGAACTATTCTACATAAAAATAAGCAAAGTTGTAGAGCAGCACTTGGGTTGCTTGGTGCTTCACATTGCTTTGCATCATTGTGGGAAAGCTATTCTGAATAAAATAAGCACAAAGGGGTTTTCATATAAATCTTCAACTTGAAATAAACCACTTCACCACCCACTGACCAAAAGCAGATTACAAATGCTGACATACTGAGTACTCATAGCATCTCTTTCTGCTATCATGCAGATGTGTTAGTTTTGTTTTTAAATGAGGAAACGGAGTCTCAGAAAACAGTTGAGATTTAGATTTAGTTGGAAAAAAATATTCTCTGAAAGAGTTTGCAGTTTTGAAGAGTCTCTCTAGACTAATTCTGCATTTATTTATCATGCTCACATATTCTCCATTTTGTAGGGTTTTAGTGGGAGGGGTAAGATAGAAGGCTACATTTTAATTTTTGCACTATAATATTCTTCAAGTAGAGAATTTACTGTTTTGCTTAATGTATGCAGAATGTACGTATTAATAGAATGTCACAATATTCGAAGTTCCTTTTGAGTACTCTCTTAGCCTACGTGGGTTATTTTATAAGGAGGAATGAACACGGCTAGGAATTAAGAAACGAGTACTAGACTCAGGGTGGCCCCTGTGGAACTTTGTGGGTCTTACCTAGTACTAGACCTCCTTAAAGAATCTGTTTCCTTCTCTAAGGGACTCTCTAAAGGGAGTCCCTCAAGAACCACTGCCATGCAGAGATTTAATAGTCAATCTTTAAAGACTCTTGTGCATCATTTCTTATTTCAATTTTCAGAGATCTAGGATATATTTTGGTGTATTTTCTTTATCTTTCATTATGGAATTTAGCATAATCTCTTTTTTACACTATGTTGCACTTTTAAAAATTAATTTTTCTTGGCGTATAGGTGCTGTACAGTGTTCAGTTAGTTACTACTGTACAGAAAAGTGAGTCGATTGTATGTGTCCACATATCCCGTTTTTTTGGATTTCCTTCCCGTTTACGTCACCACAGTCTTTTGTAGTAGTTTAGTGTGGGTCTGCTCAGTTAAACTGACAGCAACTTGAGAACAAAGGCCACGCCCTTTCATCTCTTGGATCCTCACAGGTTAGGGCAGGTAAGCATCATGGCAGAGTAAACAGCTGAGCTTTTCAAGTCAGGGAGACCTGGGTTTAAATCATAGCATTACTACTTTGGAATGGTTACAGTTACTCTTAAAAACTTTAATTACTCGAAGTGTGGATCGATTCGAGGAAACCAAAGGAAACCATTGCTGTTCATCAGGAAACCATTCCGATCCTTAGACCAGGAGAAATAAGAAAGAAAGTGAGTGGCTTTCCCAGAACCCTGGGAGGAATCAGGGCCCTGGGAAAAGGGACCCCGACAGGACGTGGAATTGTAAAGAACTGCAGCAGTGGTCAGACCATTGTGAGGCAGGGGAGAGGGAAGGGAATAAATATGCACACAGTTTCTCTTCCCGCTCTTTGATCTGCTGGTGCCTTCCACTGGCTAAACCCAACTAGAAGCCAAAGGGTAAAGGAGTCTGGGTGATGGAATCTGTAGAATTTAGCTTCTTGGGGCACAGGACAAAGCAGAGAAAGAAGAATAGGTCTGTGTGGAATAATAATCACCTCCTAGCTTTCAAGCCATGGGGACATTTATAAATCATTAGGCCTGAGTTTATAGTAAAACATTGATGTTAATATCTCTCGAGGCAGTATGATAATTAAAAAGAAAGCATATGGGAAAGTGGTTACTTTGTGGAGATGCTTAATAAATAAATGCCATTTCCATTCACTTGTTGATTCAGTGGACAAACAAATGAGTAACACTGGGCAGACTAACTTTTGTGCCTGTGGGTCTGGCAAAAGGGAGCATTTAGTATACACATGCACCGTGGGATGCTAGGTAATTATATTCCCACAGTGTTCTTTAAATAGAAAATGTACTGATCTTCTATCACAATGACTTGAAACTCATGAATATGAAGCAGAGCTGTTATCAGCATGGCTTGTGATAACACAGGCTGCTCTGTGACACTGTGAGATTGGTTGGACTGCTTATACACTGTGATTTGCCTAAGGACTACTTCCTGCGTGAGGGGTCTCTTGTTTTTTTTCTCAAACCTTCCTATTAATTGCTAAGCTCTTAAACACTGACTAACAAAAGAAAGAAAAAGTGTCATGATCAGGTTGGGAATTACTGCGTAATTAAAAGGAATAGCTGTACAAAGCAGGAAGAAGATATTGAACAACAACAAGGAAATTTGCTGGTCTTACTGATGGAGGAAATAACATGGAAGTAAGATTTATGGGAGAATCAACTTCATCTAAGAAGATTTGCACAATGAGCATTTCAGCTATGTGGCTGTCTAGTAATTCCAGTCATACCTCAGGAAGTCTTTCATTTTGTAGATTTAATTACTTGAAAAATGAAAGTATAACAATAAACATTTTAAATGCGCAATGGGAAAAAATTCTCTACAGAGTCAATTCAAGCCATTTCATAGCAAGACTTAGTTAGGGATTCTTTTATTCTATTTATACACTGCATGAAAAAACACTTCCAATGTATAAGTTTATTTTGATTTATTATCCATATCTTGAAACAATTACAACCTTTTAAAAATAAGTATCTAAGCTAGGGTTTCCCAGCCTTGAGACACTGCTAGTTTAGATAAGAACGTTCTTTTGTGGGGGCTGTCCTATGCCTTGGAGGAGAATTTAGCAGTGCATTTTGTTTCTTTCTGCTAGATGCCTACAGTTCTCCTCCCCCAAGGGGTGATACCAACAGTGTTTCCTGACATTGCCAAATGTTCCTTGGAAGTCAAAAACTCCTCCTTTGGGAAACACTGATGTAGGCTGCCCTATTACTGCATGAGTTCAAAGTCCGTTTCTTCAGGATAACCTTCCATGCCCATCAATAGATGACTGGATTAAGATGATATGGGTGTGTGCATGGTGTGTATGTGTAATGGAATATTACTCAGTGTAAAAAGAAAGATACTATTGCAGCAACATTAGTGGACCTAGAGAATATTATTCTTAGTGAAATAAGTCTGACACAGAAAGGCAAATACTGTATGATATCACTTTTATGTGGAATCCAAAAAGTAATGAACATATGTGCAAAGCAGAAACAGACTCACAGATACAGAAAACAAAGTTGTGGTAACCAAAGAGGAGAGGAAAGGAGGGAAGGACAAATTAGGGGTATGAGGTGAACAAAAACCGACTGCAAGATATAAACTAGACAAGCAACGATGATACGCAGGGAATTATCTACATAATGGAGTATAATTTGCCAAAACACCAAAATGCTACGCATATCTGAAACTAACACAATATTATAAATCAACTATACTTTTAGTAAAAAGATATTTTCCATTAGTTACAGGAAAAAAATTGTACTTTGTAAAGTTTTTATATTAATGTCTCCATGACCATTAATTGGGAAACTAAGTTGAAAGGAAGCATGATATAAACACTAGTGCTGAGGATTGTTAACACAGTTTTGTGTTTCAAGGCCCAGCAGAGAGGGTTAAGGTGTAATCACTGCTTCTAAGTATAAATGTTATTATGACGCTGATTACCTAACTTTCCAAAGATTTCTTTCCAAAATGGAGATGTCTTTCCAAGATGTCTCCACTTCATTATATGGATTAAATTGATTTTTGTTATCTTGATTATCCCATCTACAGTTACAGTTAAAGATACTATGTAGGAAGCTGACCGCTGCTTGGGCAGGGTCTACAGGGTGACACAAGTTATGGGGTGATTGTGGTATATAATTATCTTGAGCATTTCAGACCGAGAGGGTCAGGGTGCATTGATCACTCAGAGTTTAGATGCAGAAGATTGCCTTACACTAACCAAGTCCAGAGAGACTGATAGAGAAACCAAAATCCCTGTTTTGAAATGTACAACATATAAAGGTTATCAATAAACATTGAAGAGTACTGCCACACTGCTCAGTATTATAGCTTCCTTTGGTTACCTCCTTCAGGGTCAATAAGAAATGAACATGGACAGGCAAATGTTTTCTGATGGTCCTTATTTGGGCAATGAATAATAGCAAGAACAGTGAGATGAGTGTTGGGTCTGGATGATGCTCTGTCTTTCAGGATATCATCCATGACTCTCTGACTTCATTCCTTGTGTGGCTAGCTTATTTAAGTCATAGAGTTATGGAGGAAGACCTCTCTTATTCCAGAGTTCCCCTTCCAATATTATAAAGATAAAGAAATAATATACAGTAACAGAGCTAAAAATTAGCCTTATGTCACCAATACCATTTTTTAACAAAATGAATTCTAAGGAATATATATATATATATATATATATATATGTCAGTTAATAATTAAATATATTGACTCACTTTAAGTTCATAAATTGAGCAACATTGTAATACAAAGGAATATATTAAATGCAGACTTTTTTCATCATGGGTTTTTTTTTAATAGAAAATTTTAGGGATTGCTATTTTGACTTTTTAAAAAATAAGCATTATAAACAAGTTGATTTACAGTGCAATTTTGCTAATATATATTTCTATTTTTAGAGTTATACATTATATATAATTTATAAAATACTAATATAATATAATATAAATGTAATATGTAATATAAGTTATAATATAATATATCAATAGTATAATATTAATATAATATATGGTAAGATATGATATAATATAATGTTATATATTATATCATATTATATATGTATAAGAACATTTCTATTTTCTCTACTTAAAAATATAAAAAACCCTATTGTTTTACAGATTTGAAAACAGTTCATTGGGGTCAAAGTCATTTTCAGAGTGCTGTAAAACTTTTTCTGATTACTTGCTTTTGTCTCTAATACCATTAATAGCCTCATAGCTCAACAGAGCCCTAGACCATCATCTGCAGCTTATTACGAGCTCATTAAAGAGGACCTGTTCCATGGCAGAGCCTCTCTTCCAGTGAAGAGTGTTTCTGTTAGATAAATTCTCTATCACTTTGTATTTTTTTTTCTTCAGTATCAGGGATTCATTTTGCAAAAGGACATAGTCACTAAGTTTTTCTTCAGTGAATAGCAGATATTCACACATAAGCTATTGGTCCAATACAAATTGTTTATTCATGGGAGCACATAGATTTGAACCCCTTATTGAAGAGAATTACTAAATAAGGAAAAGAGATGTTGGCCCTTATATCTCCTTTTTCATCTATGATTTAATTTTCTTTGCTACTTTATATATTATGATATTAAATTCCTCAACAAATACACTGTAGATGTGAAACAGAGACGTAAGAGGGAAATATCTCATTCCTCATCAAATGGACTAGCCATGGAGAAACAGGTGTGGTGACCTACTTTACAGTTTCCATGGAAGAAAAGATTTAAAATTTATTATTTCTGTCTCAGGGATTTGTATTCCCAAAAATGAAAACAGTTTAAAATAGGAAAAGTGTGATCTTATTAGCACAGTAATACCCTCTAAATTCTCACTCCCTAGTGAAGGTAGAAATGTGCTAATTAATCAATTGCTCAATTAGGAGAGACTCTTAAGAGCACATTTGTCCTGGGAAAATATAAGCAGCTGAGGATCTGCCTTGAAAAATAAGCATCTTAAAGGAATTATGTGCAAAGTGGTATATTTTGGGTATAATTCTCCAGAAAAAAATTATATTTATGACAGAGATTTGCTCATTGAAGCTTTCCGTTTTGAAGGTGAACCTTTTCCAGTTAGAAGATATTGTACATAGAAGAGTGTGTAGAGTTTGTACTTATTTATCCATTAAATTTCGTACTTACTTAATGAGTATCTATGTACCTTCATAAAACTTTGTAAGGATTTAATAATTCATATAAAGTGCTTAGAGACTGTGATGTAAGGGAAACTTATAAATATCTAAACAAGTAATGTTATCTAAGAAATACATAGCTTCCATTCCACAAGTGGAATAGTCCACATATTTCTGTGAGCTTATGAACATGCAAGGTGTGTGCTAGGAACGGAGGGTAGAATGCCCTTGGTGACAGCGTGAGGTGAGAGCATGGGAAGTGAGGCTGCGCAGACAGCAGAGGGCGCATCGTCAAGAGACTGATGGGTTATGCGTAGAAAGGTAAACTTGTCATAGGAAACGGCAAACTTGTAAAATTATGGATTACTGTGATCGACGCTGGTTACGGTAAGTATGAGACCAGTGTGGAGGAATGACAAGAGCAGACCAAACACAGTAAGTGTAAGCACGACCAAAGGTCAGATGAGAGAACCTTGAGGACTCAGGTTAGAGCACTATCAGTAGAGCTTCCACCTTCCCCCATTGCAGGCTTCTAACCTGTGAATGGCTGTAACAAGAATCACCCGTTTCACGGAAATGATTTCAAGCTCACAGGATCCCTTTCGATGCAGTGTTCAGTCTCGTGGCTGAATAGACAGACCCCTGGAACAGCCAGATGGAGAGCCCCAGGGCACCTGCCCAGGCCTTGTCCCCTTTCAATTCTTCTAAGTCCCTTCCTCTGGCTCACGGTCATGCTTTTGTCAGCATTCTGCTTTCAACTCAAACCCCGCCCACCTTTCTAGCCATTTTGCAAAGAACCTGGTCAGACTACGTGTTGGCTTTTATCTCCATGTCTTTTTTTTTTTCTTTTAAGTTCTGTTTGTTTCTTTTTATTTTTGGCTCTGCTGGGTCTTCATTGCCGCACAGGCTTTTCTCTAGCTGAGGCAAGTGGGGCGCCACCCTTCACTGTGCGGGCGCAGGCTCCTCGCTGCAGGAGCTTCTCTGCCGGGAGCGCAGGCTGTCCAGGGCGCGCAGGCTCCAGTAGTCGCAGCTCGCGGGCGCAGAGCGCAGACTCAGTAGCTGTGGCGTGCAGGCTGCCTTTCCACGCTGGCATGTGGGATCTTCCCGGACCAGGGATCAAACCCAGGTCTTGTGCATTGGCAGGCTGATTCTTTACCACTGAGCCACCAAGAAAGCCCTGTCTTTTTCTTTTGAATCACCCTCAATCTCCTGACTGGTGACTACCCCACTAACCTGCTCTGTCTGGAGAACCATCCAGTTCTCCAGAGTCCCTCTCTTGATCCATTTTTTCTGAGAGTCCAGGAACAATAAAAACTAAAATAATAATTTACTGTTATTTTAAATTAAAGTTTGTTACAGTGTCCAGAAGAAAAAAGTAAACCAAGTTAAGATTTTCCTCTGAGTTCATTAAAGTGATGCTAATAAATGTTATGCAGCCAACGTCAACCAGTTGCCCAAATGGATTACACAAAATAACAGGATCAAATGACTATATTTTCATAGTCTTAACTTTTTGTACTACTCCTGAGAGTTTTATTAGAACTAATTAAGTATCTTGACTTGAAAATCTTACTTGCAATCTCCCCTTTTCCCTTTGATATTAAGTCAGTTGATTACCAACCAGATTTGCTATCATATAACTCATAATAAAATAATTGAGTACTTGCCATATGTATGGTGTCATAAATAAATCTTTTATCCCCACTCCTTTTGTTTCCCTTCAATAGGAGGAGCTGAATCAGTATGATATTCGTGGGTTTTCTCTTCTTCTTTACTTCTTTCACCCTTAGCACTAAAGCCCATCATTGGTACCCCTATACTGAAATTGGTAGGAATTTCCAATATTATATGGTTTTTGGGATTAGTGACCCAGCATCAAGTACAAATGAAATATGAAGAAAATGCATCAAATAGAGATCAAACCCAAGTACAAAAGTAAAGGGAAGTAAACAGACATTAGTTCAGCAGGAAAATAACACTCTGGCAAATATCAATTCACACTCTGGAATAACTGTGAATGTCTCCAGTGACACTTGACATAACGCAAGAGGTTCCTTTTCCTGGGACAAGCGATGGTAATGGATCATAAGCTGCTGCAACATCTATTGAGATCCTAATACAGGCTCAGCACTGTGCTGTTGCTAAGAGTACAAAGAAGATGGCCCATTTATCTTTGAAAATATAAGAAGAAAAATTTTGAAGTCCTAGTAAGTTTGTTTTTCCTATTTTCTACTCCAATTTTTATATAAGGTCTTATAAATAGCATAAAATAATAACATCACATTCAAAGCAAAAATGATTTTTAGCATAGAGTTGACTGTAGCAAAGAGTAGAGATGGAGAAACTTATCTAGCATGTAGCAATCCTTTGATCCTATGAACAAAAAAATATATATATATTAGTTAATAATACATTTATTCTTAATCATTTTCCAACATTTTCACTAGGTTTCTTCACATATTTAAAATATAGTTCTTCACTCCAATATAAAATGAACTCAAATCTTTGATTTTTAAGATGTTTACCAAACCTAATACATACACTAAATAACCACTGAATGTGATTGCAGAGACTGAAAGGTGGTTGGCTGTGGATAAGGGATGCTACATGGATGACAGTACAGATCTGCTTCTTTAAGCTTCCTGGGGTAAGGAGGGCCTGCTAACCTAGATGGAACTGAGCTTGCATATGGAGACTGAGCGATGCCATCTGTGAGGATTAGAGGTCTGTAGGGACACGAACCACCCACTCCAGCATCCTTGCCTGCAGAGTCCCAGGGACGGCGGGGGGCCTGGTGGGCTGCCATCTATGGGGTTGCACAGAGTCAGACACGACTGAAGCGACTTAGCAGCAGCAGCAGCAGCAGCAGGGACATGAACCAGGGAATATGTTACAAATACTCTCAACAAGTTGTTGGCATAGCTTCCCGTAATCAGATTCCCCATAGGGCATGACTACCTTAAAAACTGTAAATGTTCCATCACAAAAGCCAACACTTTTTGTTGGTAAGATACAGGATAGTGCAGTGATTATCAAGGCTTCCCTGGTAGCTCAGCTGGTAGAGAATCTGCCTGCAATGCAGGAGACACCAGTTTGATTCCTGGGTCAGGAAGATGCTCTGGAGAAGGGATAAGCTACCCACTCCAGTATTCTTGGGCTTCCCTGGTGGCTCAGACAGTAAAGAATCTGCCTGCAGTGGGGGAGACCTGGTTTTATTCTGTACATAAACACATCTGTAAGTAAATACAACCCCTTAAGTTCTACTTTATCATAAGTATATTTACTACTCAATGCACAATGCATGATTCTCCTAAAGTTTTATGTATTTAAATTGTCAAAGAAAAAATATTTTTGTCTTCTCATTGGAAAAAGGAAATCAGCTTTTTTTCAGGTTCACACTGTTTGAGCTTATGGAACAAATCTGTATTTATCATAAAGATTCCGTGTAGAGAACAATTCTGTGATTCTGTAATTTTTGCATACATTTATAATGATGTTTTTGCCTTCCAGCATACATCATTGGGGCATTTAATCTATCTGTACATGATTAATTTGGTAACGGTAGAGGGATATAGAAGTAGGAGGAAGCATATAGTATGACTGACAAGACTTGTGCTCTTTTGATTGAAAAGGAAAAATGTACCTCTGTCTGAATGTTTTCTAAGTTAGAATATTGGTTGAGCATTGGCCAGGTTCGTGGATAGACATCACTCTAAATGTAAAACCTTCCCTTTGTTGTTATGTTTATGCATTTTCGTATATTGATGATTAACAACTGAGGTGGTATTTTTTGGCAACATTAACAAAGCAAATAAATAAGATGAGATACCTCCAGTCATTACTATAGAAACAGATAAACACACATAAATGTTAAATATTTTCCTTCACAAATGTGCACATATGTATTAACATTAATACATCCATAGTCTCAAATTCCCTTGATCCTAGGAACAAAAAGTGATTTTTTTTCCCCTCTTTGTTTTAGTAACTTATTCAGTGCCAAATCTGGCAGTTCATCCAAACTGTAAAACCACACTTGAAGTCCAAAAATGTCATAAGCAATGGGATCAAATTAAGAACACAATGGGAAGTGATATCCTTAGATGAAACCAGAAAGGTTAAGAGTCCATTTCATTGTTTAAACTTGAAAATGTGTGCTATCTAAATCTCATTTGAGACTTCCTGAATTGTTGGTAGGGAGATTATTTTCCTTCTAACAATGTTTTAAAGATAATTAATTTAATTATTTCCTTCAGTGAGTATTGAAACAGGGAGATTTCTGTGTTAAGAGTATTTCAACAAACTTGCAAAACACAGAAGCATTGTCATTCCACTTGATCAATGATGAATCAGGTACAGAGAAAATGATTGCTAAATAGTAGAATAGCAGTTTACTTTAAAAAAAAAAAAACTATATAATTAACTCACAAAAATAAGGCACCAGACTCTCTGGGGCACTTTCTCATCTTTCTTTTTCCTTGTCTGTCCAAAGAACACTCTGTGAACTGAAGTCTCTAAAAAGAGGAAGATCTTTTCATCATGGATTTTAGAGGCAATATGGAAAGAATCAGAAAACAGGTCAAGGGGGCAGCTTTCCATGATGTCACTGAAACCACTTACAGTCTTCATGATCCTTTCCAAAAATTAAGATGAAGCTATATAAATGCCCTAAGAACATATTAGTTACTCTTCTCTCTCTTCACCCCTTTAAAAAAAACTGAGATTGCAAAGAAAATTTCATCATGTAATTGAGTCTTTATCATTTGTCCCGATCTCTGAGGCTCTTATTTTTAATGCATATTAACTTTAAATCAGTCTGTCTCTTTCACACACATATGCATGGGTGCACACACACATATAGCATGTAATGCTAAAGGAAGGGCAAATAGAGATTTAAAAAATAGCAATTAAATGGTTAAAAAAAAAAAGCTTTTCATCTCTGTGTTCCCTCCACTCTATGTCCCTTTTCAATGGAAAATTGTTTAGAAATTAAAAAGAAAACCCCAAAACATCATTAGCTCTGGACTAAACAATTTCTATACATTTAATGAAAAGTACAACCAAACTGAGAATGTAGCTTTCATTAGGACGAATAAGCAATTTGAGTTCAGAGCAAGAGTTAATGTGCAGCAGACAACCTGTGAGACAGTGGTGTGAACATCAGTCATAATGTGATTTAGCATCCAGAAAGTGGATTGTATCAAAAGTTTAAAGAGAACTTTGGACTGATGATGGAATGCCTACTAAAAGTACCTGTGTGAATTTCTTTTGCATTTCAAACCTGTTCTAGATCCAAGGCATTGCACAGTATATGTCTATGTCAGCCTTTGCTTGTCCCTCCTCTGGGCTTCTCCTCCAGATCTTTCCTCACTTACTCCCACCCCTGACATCTTTTCCACCCCTTGCCCCAATTACAATCCCACCAGACTTTCACAGAGGCTTTCTTGATTTTCCCTCTTTGTTTATAATCATGATCTCCTTTGACATTTTATGGTACATTGCTCTTTGCCTACATAAATCTATGCATGATGTCGACCTAGGAGCCACAGTGACACAGATCTAATGGCAATCCAACCAGATGAGGTCCCCAGGGACAAGGTTGAATCATGGCCCTAATTTTGCTGCTAGCATCTTGCTTCGTATATAGTATATGCTCAGCAACAGGGTAGTTACGTGAATGAATTTCCCAAAGCTGTGCTCAGAAGTGTTCTGTCATTGTATCAGAGCACTGTTGTCAGAGTACTTTCTAGTGTTGGAATACTTATAATTCATAATTACTCTAGTTTTTCTAGTTATCAAAGAAAACAGTTGTACACAGAAGTAATTGGAATGGATAAACATGGGAATGGTGGGGACAAAGAAACCGATGAAAGGGGGAGAGGGGTCAAACTGATGCGTCTGTAGATGTCATGCTGGGAGAACAAGTTACAAGAGAAAAGGTAGCCGCTTCATTTCTTATATCTTTCCTTTTTATGTTGACTAAACTTTTCCTGCGATTCAGGAAAGTATTTCCTGAGTCTCAGAAATCATGATTTCTTTTTCGAGCTTCAGACGCTTGACTCTCAGCAGATCAGTATTCTGGTGTCAGTAGGTTAATTGTTAATCAACTGTTATCAAGGGCTATCAAATATGGCAGCTGACATGTCTGAGATTTTTACTAATTCTAAACCTTTTAAAAAATTTTGCCTTTACTTTCCATGTAGAACTATGTTGCTAAGACAGAAGTATACCTATGATGTCTGCTTCTAATGAGCTTGTGGTTTGGGGATGTCAAATAGTTAAATAGCAACCAAGAATCAGCAAATTATATGCTAAAATATGTTATAAACTTGCCTAATCTTTGGTGATAAAAATATAAGAGAGTATATTTCCCACCTCTCTGTTTTTGCAGAGGCAAATGTAAGATATGCAGAAAGTTAAGTCTTAGTTGCTGTTATTTCTGACTCTTTGCAACCCCATGGACTGTAGCCCACCAGGCTCCTGTGTCCATGGGATTTTCCAGGAACAACGTGTTGAAGGCCACATAACTAATGACAGAGTCAGAACTAGACCTAGATACCCTGAGAGGGTAACATTACCATGGGCTGAGTTCATCTAGGAAGATTTCTCAACAGGAATGGAATTCCACACAATCTAGGAGGTTAGGTAGAAATGAAGCAATACACAGTGGGAAGTAGGATATAATCAGGAAAGGGGAATGGATAATGTAGATAACTTGTAGGTCAAAACAACAGTTGTGATAAATTTGGAAATTTAAAACATTTTGCTATAGGGTTAGAATTTTTTTCAAGAATATTTTTTTTGAAAATTTCTGACCAAAATAACATGGTAAAGTCATGTACTTTTTGATATCTATCTAAGATTTGGGGAGATAATTAAGAGAGAGAAGAGAAGAGAAAAAAGGTGGATGAAATAATTAAAAATGATTATAACTACTCAGTGTGGAAGGTGAGGGTATGTACAAATGGAAATGAGGGAATTAATTAAGAAAACAAATACTCAGGAAAAGTTAGCAGAAGATTTAGAATGCTTATAAAGAAGATTTCCAATGCTGAAATACATGAAATGTATTAGGATGCCCTTTTTTTTTTTTTTTTTTTAGTAAATGGAGGAGGAGCAAATTAGTTGGCTGGTAATAATAGATTCTGGTGAGTTTGCAGTGATCCGATGACTCCCAAGTTGAAATGCCCTGTAGGCAATTAGAAATGTGATACTGGAGTTCATGGTAGCGGTCAAGATTAAACAAATAGACTGTGAATTCTACAAATAGAGGTGCTAATTGAAACCACGGGACATGATAAAGTTCATGGAAAAGAGAAGGAAGGGAAATACAGATCCTATCCTTATAGTCTCTTATCAAAAATTCAAGAATTAACTTTAGTTACACTCAAAGAGAAACAGAAAATGATTAAAAAAAAATCAGTTTTGCATGTGTGTGTTAGTTGCTTAGTCATGTCTGACTCTATGCGCCCCCATGGACTGTAGCCTGCCAGGCTCCTCTGTTCATGGGATTCTCCAGGCAAGAACACTGGAGTGGGTTGCCATTTCCTACTCCAGGGGATCTTTCTCACCCAGGGACTGAATTCAGGTCTCCTGCCTTGCAGGCAGATTCTTGACTATCTGAGCTACAAGGGAAGTCTGTGCATAATTATTTTATTAAATTTGATCCAGTTTCATACATATGCTCATATAAATTCATAATGCATATACATATAATTTTGATATAATATTCTTCTGATAGCTACTGCTACTTTTGACACCACTGCTATGAGTACTATTTATTCTTAAATTAGTACATATTGGGTACCATATAGTATGTACTATTTTCATCAAAAGGGCTTAAATTGTTGAAATCCATTAGAGATTATTAGATAGTAGGACATTCCATGGTGGAGACAAATTTAATATAAAGTTAAATTCTTGTTATCACAGAAAGAAACACAAGGCAAAGACAAAATTGGCATATCTTTTAAATGGTCCAGAGTGGATATATTATGAGTATACCTATGTGTGTATAGAACATGATCTGAGAATATGTACTCTGTATAATAGTATAAAATATGCAAATGTATGAAAAATAGCTTTTACACTAAATTAATTTACTGAGTGATTATGAATGTACTAGATAACTGAGCAAATATTTATTTCTTAGTTACTTAAGTTGCATTCTAGTTCAGAGAGACAAATGATAAATCACATAATTAATATATGCATATAGCAAGTTAAATTGTGACAACAGTTAGGGAGAAATTACAGTAGGAAAAGAGATGACTGAGGACTGTATTTCAAAATAGGATGGTCAGGGTATACTTACTGAGAAGCCAGCATTTAAGGAAAGACCTGAAAAAAATGATTGAGTGGTAGAAATTTCTAGGGGAGGAACATTCTCTTAGGCCATTCCAAAAACAATGTGCTCCTCAGAGTGGGGCTCTGGGCAGAGGAGTGACGGGCCGACTCGCTCTCTCTGGCATCTGTGTTGAGCGTTGGTAAATATGCACCCGTGTATCGCCACTGTACCAAACAGAGGTGCGTGTGTTTCTTAAAAATTGTGAAAAAAGAAAAAGGAGGAAGGAGAGGAAGGGGCAGAGAGAAAGAGGAGCTGGGAGAAGGAGGAGAGGAGGACGTGGGGGCAGAAGAGTTGGAGGAGGACAGGAAGAACTTTTCCGTGAAAAAATGCTGCCCAAGATATCTAAGGCTCCCTTCTCTTTAGACACAGAAGGTAGTTAGGAGTGCTCTCTATCCCGAGAAGTGTGACGTGCAGAAACACAAAAGGCTTTTTAGCATTGTAATGCCTAGAGATCTAGACTAAAGCTGTTTATTTCTCCTTTAAATAACAGAAAAAGCTGTTATTTCTAAGAAGAGAAGCTTAGATTAACTTTTGATTATTAAGTTCTAGATAATAAATATTCTTTAAGTTTTAGTAAGTCATAGATTTTTAAAAATATAAACTCATACTCTAGTCTGGAGTTTGGATAACTTTCTCAAACATGGGAAGTAAATATTTAGAGGGAGGGTATTATATCTGGTAAATAATTTACTGAACTAACTTGCTCACTTTCTGCCTCATCTTGGTATCCACAGAACCATATAACTTGCCAGACTTCCCTTTCTCATCTTTATCTTTTTAAATTTAATATCTGTTTAAATTGAAAGATAGTTACTCTACAACATCGTGATGATTTTTGCATACATCAGCATGAATCGACATTAGGAACATGTATGTTTCCTCCTTCTCGAACCTCTCTTCCACTTTCCTCCCCATCCCACACTTCTAGGTTGTCACAGAGGGCTGGCTTTGGGTTTCCTGTGTCATTCTCTTTCTTATTTTTCTAATTGCATGCTGCAAAGGATTGATAGGTGAATTTTCTGCAAATTTCATTCTCTCGTTTTATTCTCAGGTTCAAAATTCTCCAGTGTTTACTTACTACTGATAAACTAAACACTTCTCAAATCTGGGTCCAACAGGACTTAAAACCTCACTCCACTCTCTCCACAAACCTATTTACTGCTCCAACCAAGCAGATTCTCCAACTGTTCTCTAAATATGGAACATTCATTCTTGATTCTGTCACTACTCAGGGTGAAATCAGGGATATATTGTGCTTATTTGTGGTCATGCATGGGGTAAGGAAGTGGTTAAATGACCAATATTTACTTTTAATTTGTTGCTATGGAAATGAGAGGTGTTGTTCCCTTGATATTTATTTATGTTCTAAGTCAGTGAGGCATGAAAATAATGATTCAATTAATAACAACAAAGTTTTATGAACAGGAACAAAGTCATAGCAATGAAAAAATAGGCTCCATATTTAAAATAGATATTTATCTTTGGGACTTTAGTTACCATCTGGTGACTCAGATGGTAACTTTAACATTGACAGTCGCTGGACACAAGATCAGGGACTATAAACAAAGGAAGGCTTGATTTATTCCTGTTAGTTGCGAAGACCAAGGTTATGATTCGGACATAGCACAGAGTTTCTCTCTCTACTGTGTGAAACTCAGCTTTTCTCCTTACTGAAAATTCTCACCCCAGGCTTTTCTAGCCACTTACAGCCTATCTTTTCCACTCCATGGCCATTCGCCACTGCAATCTCTGCCTTACTCTGAATTCTGAGAGTACCTTGTTTACACAAGTCTATTAGGGTGTCTGTCTTAGTCAACCTTCTCCTCTAGCGTGAATTGCCCTTCCACTAGCTCTCTGCTCTGAGAATCAGTGGGTTGTGCTGTGAATCCATTTACATATGTAGTATTAAGGTGACAATAATCCTGTTTTGACCAGGATAAACCTAGTTTATGCATTTCATCACAGTGTTCTGTCAGTAAGATTTTTAAAAATTTTAACCAACTATTATTGTTATAATTACCTTAAAATAGGCCAGGATGGGTTTGATGGACTTCCACTTTACCTACACAGCTTCTGCAAGGGCTTGTTTAGCAAACACAGTTAGATCTTTAACATACTTTTGTAAGTTGATCATAAATATACCTTGCATTTTCCAATCTTTATCAAATGCAGCATCAATTAATTAATACCTATTAACACCTATATTTTAAGAAGAGCATGTAGGGCACTCATTGATAAATTGAAGAGTGCTCAGATTCAAACTAATTCCTGGGAGGAGCATTTAGTGGTGTACCACGTAACTGCTGTTTGAGAGAAGAAAAAAGCCAGCTGTTAGTCCATAAGATGAGAAAGGCGGAAAAGAAAAGAGTTTGTGAACTAAGTGAGGGGTGGAGGCTAGTTGAACCTACAGATAGCAGTAGAGAGTTCTCTCACTGCATGTGGGTATGTAATTTTTTTCTGGTATAATTTATAAGTGCTTAGCTATTCAATTATTTGCTAATTTTTTTGGTTCATGAAATGTTTCAGAAATAGTGATCTAAAAAAAGGGAACATGTTTAATCAAAAATAGAGTACTGATTTTTTTTTCACAAAGCTTTATTATGAACACATAACTCATTAATGTAATTTATTGACACTTCACATCTTTCAGAGGACTATCCTAATCTTACTGGCCATAGGAAAACCAGAAGATATAAATTTGAAAAGTATCAGTAAATGCTTCAAAATTTAACAGTTATTAATGTTTCTAGAATATCATACCCAAACAGACTTATTCAACATTGTCAAACAGAGAAGGTGGGTTTATGTATCATTGGGTGGAGCATTTTAATTTTTTTCCCATATAAAGCCCTTCTATGTAAATTTCACTAATTTTTTTTATTTCCAAGTTTTTTGTGCATGTATGAAATGAGAATAATTAATATGTCATCTAGTAATAGAAGAATTTTCTAAACATAAATTATATCAGAAGAGAACATTGATTAAGTCCAATAATGGCTTATTTTTCATCCAATTCCTGGAATCAAAGTAAATTTTGGAAGATTATTCTGTAGTTAAGCAATCTGACGTAATTGTAAATTCAACTAATATACTCAGTTTTGAAGAAATAAATTGTGCTTTGCTTGAGAATACAGATTCACATTTGGATGGAGTATTAATACATTGTCATGCTAAAAACAATGTTCTGCTACATTAAGAAACAAGTGGACATGAATATGCTTGGGATTGGTTACGATACACATATAATTCATAGTTGCATTCACTACAGCTAAAATATTCCATCAATAAAAATAGAAGTTGAAGTACGGAATCACAAAAGAACTCAAATAGCCAAAAAAAATCCTGAGAAAGAAGAGCAAAGCTGGAGTCATCACATTATCTGAATACAAACTATGTACTCCACTGCTAGAGTATGGTACTGGCATAAAAATAGAAACATTAGGGCAATGGAAGAATCAAGAACCCAGAAGAAAACCCATTTATATGGTCAACTAATATTTTACAAGAGATTCAAGAACAGTCAATGGGGAAAGGATATTTTCTTTAATAAATGGTATTGGGAAAACTGGATAACCATATGCAGAAAAATGTAATTTATATCTTATATGCCTTAAAAATATTAACATGAAGGAGATTAAAGATGTAAACACAAGATCTGAAACTGCAAAACTACCCGAAGACAACATAAGTGAAAGGTCCTTGACATTGGTTTTGAAAATGATTTTTTAGTATGAAATCAAAAGCACAAACAACAACGGCAAAATTTAGTAGATGGAACTACATCAAACTAAAAGTAAATAATCAACAAAATGAAAAGACAACCTACAAAATGGGAAAAATATTTGCAAACTGTATCTGATGTAGAAAAAACTCATACAACTCTAAGAAAAATAAACATCCAGTTTTAAAATGGGCAGAGGAACTTAGTTTCATTTTTCTGTAGAAACAAAGTTGCATTTTCCCAAAGAAACTATCCACATGGACAATAGATATATAAGAAGACACTCAACATTAGTAATTATCAGGGAAATGCAAATCAACCTCACACTTACAGGGTGGCTATCACCAAAAAGGGCTCCCAGGTGGCTCAGTGGTAAAAAATCTGCCTGCCAGTGCAGGAGATGTGGGTTTGATCCCTGGGTCAAGAAGATCTCCTGGAGAAGGAAATGGTAACCCGCTCCAGTATTCTTGCCTGGAAATCTGCATAGAAAAAGGAGCCTGGCAGGCTATAGTCAATGGAGTCACAGTCACATACAACTGAGTGACTGAGCATACCCACATCATTAAAAAGAGGAGAGCTGACGAATGTTGGCAAGAATGTGGACTGTTGAAGGAAATGTGTATTGGCATAGCAACTATGAAAAACAGTATGGGGTTTCCTCAAAAAATAAAAAAATAGAACTACCACCTAACCCAGATATCACTCTTCTGCATGTATATATATGAAGAAAATGAATCATTTTTTTGTGGAGCTATCTGCACTTCTGTGTTCATTGAAGCATTACTCATGAGAGTCAAAATTTAAAAACAACCTAAGTGACCATCAACAGATGCACAAATAAAGAGGATATGGTGTGTGTGTGTATATATATATATATATAAATATATATAAAATATTATTTAGTCATGAGAAAGAAGGAAATCTTGTCATGGATAGCTGAACTCCTGGAAACAGAGAAGAAGGTCAGTTACTAGGGCCTGGGAGGTGGGGGAATTGGGGAGATGATGGGGAAAGGGCGCAAACTTCCAGTTAGAAGGTCTTGGGATCTGATACAACAGTGTAAATATAGTTAACAATCCTGTAGTGCGTACTTCAGATTGATAAGAGACTACATTTTAAATTTTCTCACTATGAGAAAGAAATGATAATTATGTGACATGATGGAAATGTTAGGTAACGTCCTGGTGGTAATCATATTACAATATATGTATATGAAAGCAACACTGTTATACACTTTAAACTTATATAATGTTATATATCAGTAAATAATACATTATTATTATACAATTACAACATATTGCACAATTATATCTTGATAGAGTTGGGAAACAACAGTGACAGACTTTATTTTCTTGGGCTCCAAAATCACTGCAGATGGTGACTGCAGCCATGAAATTAAAAGACGCTGACTCCTTGGAAGGAAAGTTATGACCAACCTAGACAGCATATTAAAAAACGGAGACATTACTTTGCCAACAAAGGTCCATCTAGTCAAAGCTGTGGCTTTTCCAGTAGTCCTGTATGGATGTGAGAGTTGGACTATGAAGAAAGCTGAGTGCCGAAGAATTGGTGCTTTTGAACTGTGGTGTTGGAGAAGACTCTTGAGAGTCCCTTGGACTGCAAGGAGATCCAACCAGTCCATCCTAAAGGAAATCAGTCCTGAATATTCATTAGAAGGACTGATGCTGAAGCTGAAACTCCAATACTTAGGCCACCTGATGCGAAGAATGGACTCATTTGAACAGACCCTGATGCTGGGAAAGATTGAAGGTGGGAGGAGAAGGAGACGACAGAGTATGAGATGGTTGGATGGCATCACCAACTCAATGAACATGAGTTTGAGTAAACTCTGGGAGTTAGTGATGGACAGTGAAGCCTGGCAGGCTACAGTCCATGGGGTCACAGAGTCAGAGCAACTGAACTGAACTGAAAGTTGGAAAAAATATAAATTGTAGTTTGAGATAATTTGCAAAGTGTTGGTTATAAACAGAGAATAACTGAATAGCAATTTTTAAGACAAAGCTCAGGCTGAGTTAATTATCATACACCGGTATGACAGCATGTACTTTCTTTGCTGCCCATTATAATTTGAACTTTTAAAATGTGGGTGGATCATGTAAGAATTGAATCGCCAGTCTATGTCCGATGCAGGATACAGCATGCTTGGGGCTGGTGCACAGTGATGACCCAGAGAGATGTTATGGGGAGAGAGGTGGGAGGGGGGTTCATGTTTGGGAATGCATGTACACCCGTGGTGGATTCATGTCAATGTATGGCAAAACCAATACAGTATTGTAAAGTAAAATAAAGTAAAAATAAAAATTAAAAAAAAATGTGGGTGCTTCAGGAGAATTATTTTACAAAACAATATGTATACATTGGTATTTATCTTTTTTTTGTAAGCAAATCTAAAGTTTGTTTCTGTTTTTTCAAATCAGAAAATTTTAACAAAAACCTTCAGAAAATGGAGAGCTAAGAGTGCACCTTTTGAAGCTTTTGTTAAATTGCAATTACTAAAAACCACACTTGAAAAAAAAATCACTTTAAAAATTTTTGTTACAAAAGAAAGATCAACTGAACAAATTATGAGCTACATGACATATTAGATTTAATTTTGAAATTGTATAACCCTGCTTTTGTATATTTCAACTTAGGAAATGAATATTTTGATGGAGTTTTACCTTGATAGATTTCTATTGTATACATAAGGAAATAAAATTAAGAAGGTCTAAAAGATTGCAGCAACTATAATTTCAAATGAATCATGAATAGATAGAACCAGTTTAATGAATTTAATCATGTAAAATCTCTCTCAAAGAAAGATACTTCATTCTCACAAACATACACAAATTAATATTAGTCTCCAATTAACAGATTTTTTCTCTGATCATAACCAGTACCTTTACGGAGCTTATTGTTTTCAATGATAACTATCATGGCTTATAGGAAAAGGGCAATGGAATTTGTTACCAATTTAAAGTTTATTGACCACAATGTATTACTTTAAAAATATTGAAAATATTTTTATGAAAAAAATTGTAACTAATGAAAAAATTATTATTCAATAAAATACTGATGAGATAGTGTTGTAAGATTTGTTGCTGCTGCTGCTGCTGCTGCTGCATCACTTCAGTCGTGTCCGACTCTGTGTGACCCCATAGACGGCAGCCCACCAGGCTCCCCCGTCCCTGGGATTCTCCAGGCAAGAACACTGGAGTGGGTTGCCATTTCCTTCTCCAGTGCATGAAAGTGAAAAGTGAAAGTGAAGTCGCTCAGTCGTGTCAGACTCTTCGCAACCCCATGGACTGCAGCCCATCAGGCTCCTCCATCCATGGGATTTTCCAGGCAAGAGTACTGGAGTGGGGTGCCATTGCCTTCTCCAAAGAAGATTTGTTAAGTAACGTTAAATTTAAGAAAATGTACCCATATAAATATTTTGTAGCATGCCATATACATGGATATATACATTTTTTTTTCCCATCTCCTTGCCCCATCCAACCTATGCCCAAAGTGATAGAAGGAGATTAGAGGGTAGGAGTAGAGAGGCTGAGGAATTTCTGTTCTCTTCTGGCTATTTTTAATATATATATATATATTTTTTAATTTTTATTTTTACTTTATTTTACTTTACAATACTGTATAGGTTTTGCCATACATTGATATATTTTGATTTTTGAAATTATTCCTAAATAGAGCCATTTTATAAGTTTATCAACACGGTAAATTTTGATAAGAAAAAATGATTTGAGACATTAATTTAGCACCTCCTTTAACTCATGTATCCTAATGTGGAAGATAAATTGTATAGTTACTCTAATTATGTGTCTCAAGGAGTTTCATCCCAGAGGGGTCATGGTAAATTTTAGTTCAATCAGCTAAGTCCTTGCTACAATCTGAGAGAGACAGACTGGAGTAAGACCTCATGAGTTCCATCCTGTCTGTACTATATGTGCTGTCTTGTGACTTATTTAAATTCTGTGCCTCAGTTTACACCTGTATATAATAGGCTAATAATAGTGTCTGTCTTGTGTTGCAAAGATTGTATTAATTAAAATATGTAAAGACTTAATCCCTGGTTCATAGTAAGCGCTCAGTACAATAATCAATGATGTTTAACTTAATTGCATGGACACATTCAAATAAAACCATAAATAGTTAAAGGCATCAAGCAGCTGCATTGTATTTCAATACCCGCTTATTTCTGATGTTTTAATTGTCATTTAAAACCCCTCAGATAGCTATGAATCCTTGCCAATGAGGATAAGAGAATAAAAGAATACATATTTGTTTTTATAGCCAAAGTTATATAAATAACAGAAAAGGCTTTTTCAAATATACTAATAGTGACCCTGTGCCCAAAGCCCAAACTAAACACACAATCCCCTTCCACCCATTCTTCACCCCTGAAATCCTACACATGACTGTAACTTGAGAGTCTTCCAACATGTCACCCACAAAATTAAACTAATAAAAAACATGAGGAAACTTTATTTGAGGTCTGAATATACAAACTTCAGAGCATCATGATATCCAGAAGAGATTCTTAGTAAGGAAACATTCATTAATCTTGGCTGCCAGATAAACAAATGAAACATTGTTATTTTGGCGTGCTTTTATTGAAGCATGTTTTTTTTTGAATAGTGTGAAGGCTAAATATATTTTTAAAGCACTTTATTTAATGAGTACATTGGCAATTCTCAGTGTTCAAATGTTGCCAATCAAGTATAAAGTAGTGTTTGCTACATCAAAGAACTGACATTAGACTATTGAGCTTAAGAAGCTGGATAATTTTTAAATGACATTTTCAATAGACAGCATTAAGAGCAATGGAATAATACAAGGAGTTGGTGCCTATGTACCTGAAATACGAAATGTAATTATTTTATCTATAGTATCATTTTCAGGTGGTTCAGTTATATCAAATACAGAATCATTTTTTATGTGTTTATTTGTTTAAAAATATGAAATACATAAATGTACTCAGTGAAGAAAGGCAAACATAGGTTTCTACATAAAACTCTTATGAGTTCATTACTGTGTAATGAAATTGTGAGAAATCACTGCTAATTTCTCAAATTTTTGGATTTAGTAATTTTGCTTTATTTAGGAAGAAAAGTAGCTGCTTCCTCCTGAGAAGTAAACAGCTGGAGAACAGGATAACTTCAAAGTTTGGAAGAGCCCCGAGGCAACCGAGAAGAAACCAGAAGCTGGCCCATGGTGGAAACTGCCAAGTTCCAGATTTAGAAACTTTACTTCCGTTGTTGATGTTTGTCCTTGGGTTTTTTTTTTTTTCTCCACCCGATTTTGCTCATGTTTTTCATTTATGAATACAAAACAAAACGTGACTACATGGTAAAGCATCAGACAAGGGCAATTTTAATAATTTATAGAAGGGTACAATTAAATTTGGGTACCAGACGAGGTATGTATAATAAAGGACAGCACACAAAAACTTTTTAGAACTTTAACAAAATGTCAAGTGCAGATGGTTATTTAAATATATTGCTTGAACCAATTTATGCTCAAAAATTGTGTTGTTCAAGAAAATGAGGAAAAGTTGTTAGATTTCTCTGGGTTACTAGAAGTCACATAAATTTAAATATTTCCATGTGTCCTCCAGAAACTACAGAAATCTGTAAGTAGAGCATGCAAATCCCTTAATGGCTTATGATCCATGCATATAAAAACCAAGAGGTAGACCCTATTTAAAAACTTCATATTGCAACTAATAGGCAAATAAACACCTAAATTCAGGAAACCATCTTGGAACCCAACCACCCCAGATCAAAAAAATCAGTAAAGATTGTGTGGAAAAGAGGAGAGAAATGTGAAGGATCTACCCAACATGGATAAGATCACACCCAGAAAGAAAAAGTCCCATCCTGAGTGGGTTACTAAGAAAAAGACTGAGACAAATCAGCAAATAAGCACTTGGTATTATTGTTCAAAAGAAAGGAAATAAGAAAGAGTTACATAAGAGGCACTAGTTTGGAGCAGAATGAAGTGTTTGGGAAAGTGTGCCAACCTTCAAGAGGTTTTGTGATAAAGGGGAAGTAAAAAGCAAAATCTGGAAACTACGTATCCTGAAGAAACAAAAGAAAATCACAAAACAGGCACACAGTCTCTCTCTTTTTCCTACCCTTTCAGTTCAGTTCAGTTGCTCAGTCATGTCTGACTCTTTGCGACCCCATGAATCACAGCACGCCAGGCTTCCCTATCCATCACCAACTCCAGAAGTTCACTCAAACTCACATCCATCAAGTTGGTGATGCCATCCAGCCATCTCATCCTCTGTCCTCCCCTTCTCCTCCTGCCCCCAATCCCTCCCAGCATCAGAGTCTTTTCCAGTGGGTCAACTCTTCTCATGAGGTGGCCAAAGTACTGGAGTTTCAGCTTTAGCATCATTCCTTCCAATGAACACCCAGGACTGATCTCCTTTAGGATGGACTGGTTGAATCTGCTTGCAGTCCAAGGCACTCTCAAGAGTCTTCTCCAACACCACACTTCAAAAGCATCAATTCTTCAGGGCTCAGCCTTCTTCACAGTCCAACTCTCACATCCATACATAACTACTGGAAAAACCATAGCCTTGACTAGACGGACCTTTGTTGGCAAAGTAATGTCTCTGCTTTTTAAAATACTATCTAGGTTGGTCATAACTTTCCTTCCAAGGAGTAAGCATCTTTTAATTTTATGGCTATAATCACCATCTGCAGTGATTTTGAAGCCCCCCAAAATAAAGTCTGCCACTGTTTCCCCATCTATTTCCCATGAAGTGATGGGACCAGATGCCATGATCTTTGTTTTCTGAATGTTGAGCTTTAAGCCAACTTTTTCACTCTCCTCTTTGACTTACATCAAGAGGCTTTTTAGTTCCTCTTCACTTTCTGCCATAAGGGTGGTGTCATCTGCATATCTGAGGTGATTGATATTTCTCCTGGCAATCTTGATTCCAGTGTGTGCTTCTTCCAGCCCAGCGTTTCTCATGATGTACTCTACATATAAGTTAAATAAGCAGGATGACAATATACAGCCTTGATGTACTCCTTTTCCTATTTGGAACCAGTCTGTTGTTCTATGTTGCTTCCTGACCTGCATACAGATTTCTCAAGAGGCCGGTCAGGTGGTCTGGTATTCCCATCTCTTTCAGAATTTTCCACAGTTTATTGTGATCCACACAGTCAAAGGCTTTGGCATATTCAATAAAGCAGAAATAGATGTTTTTCTGGAACTCTCTTGCTTTTTCGATGATCCAACGAATGTTGGCAATTTGGTCTCTGGTTCCTCTGTCTTTTCTGAAACCAGCTTGAACATCTGGAAGTTCACAGTTCATGTACTGCTGAAGCCTGGCTTGGAGAATTTTGAGCATTACTTTACTAGCATGTGAGATGATCTACCCTATAAACAGTACCATATAATAATGAATATATTCCCTGGTGGCTCACAAAACTGGTGAAGAATCCGCCTGCAATGCAGGCAACTTGGTTTCGATCCTTGGGTTGGGAAAATCCCCTGGAGAGAGGGCATGGCAAACCACACCAATATTCTTGCCTAGAGAATCCCCATGGAAGTGGAGCCTGGTGGGCTACAGTCCATGGGGGTCTCAAAGAGTTGGACACGACTGAGCAACTAAGCACGTTAATGAATATATAGTTCACTGAACTAATAAAAGAGACTGTTTCTGATGTAAGAATCATAGTACATGAAACAAAACCTTGCTCTCTAGTTTGCTCATAATCTTGTTGCTCATATAGGAAAATGAAATGTTATGAAATAAATAATGGCAGATTATATTCATACAAAATTATTATTGAAAGATGCAGCAAATAGGAAACAAAACATTTTAGCTGATAAGAATTATACTCCCAATACCAACCTAGAGACCAAAGAAAGTTAAGATATAACATAAAAGCTGAATCAAGGTACTAAAATAAGAATTATCAAACATGACAAAGGGCTCTAGCCATATGTTGAAAAGTTAAGAAAAGACTTGGACCTTAAAAACATATTTATTATTGTTGTTCAGTTCCTCAGTTCTGACTCTTTGGAACCCTATGGACTGCAGCAACCAGGGTTCCCCGTCCTTCCCCAGCTCCCAGAGCTTGCTCAAACTCATGTCCATTGAGTCAGTGATGCTATCCAAACATCTCATCCTCTGTCGTCCCCTTCTCCTCCTGCCCCCAATCCCTCCCAGCATCAGAGTCTTTTCCAATGAGTCAACTCTTCTCATGAGGTGGCCAAAGTATTGGAGTTGCAGCTTTAGCGTCATTCCTTCCAAAGAAATCCCAGGGTTGATCTCCTTCAGAATGGACTGGTTGGACCTCCTTGCAGTCCAAGGGACTCTCAAGAGTCTTCTCCAACACCACAGTTCAAAAGCATCAATTCTTCGGCGCTCAGCCTTCTGAGGTCCCTGAGCCTTCTGTGAGGTCCAACTATCACATCCATACATGACCACTGGAAAAACCAAAGCTTTGACTAGACAGACCTTTGTTAACAAAGGAATGTCTCTGCTTTTTTATATGCTGTCTAGGTTGGTCATAGCTTTTCTTCCAAGGAGCAAGCATCTTTTAATTTCATAGCTGCAGTCGCCATCCACAGTGATTTTGGAGCCCAAAAAAGTAGTCTCTCACTGCTTCCATTGTTTCCCCATCTATTTCCCCATGTAGTCATGGGACCAGATGCCATGATCTTAGTTTCTTGAATTTTGAGTTTTAAGGCAACTTTTTTACTCTCCTCTCTCACCTTCATTTAGAGGCTCTTTGGTTCCTCTTTGCTTTCTTCCGTAAGGGCGGTGTCATCTGCATATCTGTTGATTGAAGTAAGGAGAAAAGGAACAATAGAAAAAGAAAAGTATATATAAACAATTTACACTGAACTGTAGGATGCTCATGGAAGAATTAATTTGCCTGAAGAATACAAGCAGAGTTTTTAAGAAAAGGCATGAAAACAGACAAGATAGTGACTATAAAAATGAAGACCCCTGGAGGAGGGCATTGAAACCCAGTCCAGTATTCCTCCCTTCAGAATCCCATGAACAGAGGAGCCTGGTATGCGACAGCCCACGGGATCACAAAGAGCCAGACACGGGCATAAACAAGAAGAGGTAAATATAATCAGAAGTCATGTGATTGGGGAAAGAATATGATTGGTATAGAAAATACACAAGGAAGATCCAACTCCCAAATAATTAAAATATCTGTAGAAGAAAAGCAGAAAGATGGAAGCGACAAGAAAATGTTCCGAAATGAGTGAAAGAATGAATCTTGATATTAAAGATTAAATTGTGTAATCAGGAAAAATTGACTGAAAGACTTTAAAGACAGAGAAAATAATTAAGAGCTTCAGGCCAAGTCAGTGACAAATAAAAAGAAAATGATATTGACATACAATTTATCAACAGCAACATAAAAATCAAAACAATATAGCAGTATTTTTTTAATAATTAGAAATAATTTTTTCTAATTATTTAGAAAATAACTAACTTAGGATTTTATATCCAACCTGTCCTTTCAATGTCAAAAGTATAGAAAATGAGTTTTAAACTTGTAAGAACTCAAAGAAAATTGTAATCATGTAGTCATTCTTATATATCTACTTGGGAGACAAGCCCCATTCAACCAGAAGATAACTAGAGAAACTCTGGCAAAAAATTAGTGATTATTCGATGTGATTAATTGTAAACAGAAAAGTCAAAGAAAGGTGAGAGAATTGTTATATGCTCTCACAAAGTAAAAATATTGCAACTAAAAATATGGGAGGAGAATAAAGGAAGTGAAATAATTTACTGTTGCATAAATATTAGGTGGGAGTCAAAAGTATAAACTTGATATTCCAAATAGTAGATGGTGAAATAAGAAAATGAAGATAAATGTATGTGTGTATACCCATATAAATGCATATTCATTAATGAAAACACATATACATAGGTTTTAATGAAAACACCAATACAAAAAGATGGAGTCAGAATCCAAAGCACGAAGAAATAGGTCACATAGAGAATCACAGTATATATATATATAACAAAAAACCAATATGAAATAGTTGAGACCAAATAGATCATACTAATAAATGTAAATGTCCTTAACTCATTTATAAAAATATCTTCAAATGTCTCACAAGGCAAGTCACAAGTCCTCAACGTATATAAGATTTATACCTGAATCAGAGTAATTCAGAAAGGCTACAAACTACAGGGCAGGCAAGGGTAAACCAGGTCTGTGATTCAGATATCAAATAATCTAGATCATTAGTATTCAGGTGTGAAGATTAAATATAAAAAGAGAATATTTTAATGATGAAATCCACAGTCCACAATAATAATATGACAATTGTGTGTATCTATAAATAATGTTATATAGGAAATATGTTCAAAAAGGAAGAAGAGGTAACCTAATAAGGCACTACATCACTGTCAGCCAGAGAATGAGAAGACAAGCCAGAGGTTGGGAATAAAAAGTGTTTTCAAAAGACAAATCTGATAAGAGACTACATACAAAATATACACTGAACTCTTAAAACTCAAACAACTAGATTTAAAAATTGACCAAAGACCTAAGTGATATCTCTCCAAAGAAGATATACATCTGGCAAATAAGCATATGAAAAGATGCTCCTCATCATATGTCATCTGAGAAATGCACATTTAAAAAACAAGATACCTCTGCACACGAATTATAATGGCCAACATCCAAAACATTAACAGCAGCAAATACTGGTGAGAATGTTGAGCAATAGAGACTCATTCATTGCTGGTGGTGATGCAAAATGGTGCAGTCATGTTTGAAGAGTTTGTCAGTTTCTTACAAAACTGAAAATACCTTACCAAATGACCCAACAATTGTGCTCTTGATAGTTACCAAAAGTAGTTGTTACACTCATGTCTGTACAAAAATCTATAGCCCACCAGGCTCTTCTGTCCTTGGAATTCTCCAGGCAAGAATACTGGAGTGGATAGCCATTCCCTTCTCCAGGGGAACTTCCCAGCCCAGGGATTAAACCCGGGTCTCTCTCCCACATTGCAGGGAGGTTTTTTACTGTCTGAGTCATCAGGGGAAGCCCCCAGATCTGTACACCAATGTTCATAATAACTTCATAATTGCCAAAACTTGAGAGCAATCAATATGTCTTTCAATAGATAAATGGATAAATTAACTGGTTAATTTATTAACCATTGCAACGAAAAGAATAAAATACTTAGGAATATATCTACCCAAAGAAACTAAAGACCTATATATAGAAAACTATAAAACACTGATGAAAGAAATCAAAGAGGACACTAATAGATGGAGAAATATACCATGTTCATGGATCGGAAGAATCAATATAGTGAAAATGAGTATACTACCCAAAGCAATTTACAAATTCAATGCAATCCCTATTAAGCTACCAGCCATATTTTTCACAGAACTAGAACAAATAATTTCAAGATTTGTATGGAAATACAAAAAAACCTCGAATTGCCAAAGCAATCTTGAGAAAGAAGAATGGAACTGGAGGAATCAACTTGCCTGACTTCAGGCTCTACTACAAAGCCACAGTCATCAAAACAGTATGGTACTGGCACAAAGACAGACATATAGATCAATGGAACAAAATAGAAAGCCCAGAGATAAATCCACACACATATGGACACCTTATCTTTGACAAAGGAGGCAAGAATATACAATGGAATAAAGACAATCTCTTTAACAAGTGGTGCTGGGAAAACTGGTCAACCACTTGTAAAAGAATGAAACTAGATCACTTTCTACCACCGCACACAAAAATAAACTCAAAATGGATTAAAGATCTAAATGTAAGACCAGAAACTATAAAACTCCTAGAGGAGAACATAGGCCAAACACTCTCCGACATAAATCACAGCAGGATCCTCTATGATCCACCTCCCAGAATTCTGGAAATAAAAGCAAAAATAAACAAATGGGATCTAATTAAAATTAAAAGCTTCTGCACAACAAAGGAAAATATAAGCAAGGTGAAAAGACAGCCTTCTGAATGGGAGAAAATAATAGCAAATGAAGCAACTGACAAACAACTAATCTCAAAAATATACAAGCAACTTATGCAGCTCAATTCCAGAAAAATAAATGACCCAATCAAAACATGGGCCAAAGAACTAAATAGACATTTCTCCAAAGAAGACATACAGATGGCTAACAAACACATGAAAAGATGCTCAACATCACTCATTATCAGAGAAATGCAAATCAAAACCACAATGAGGTACCACTTCACACCAGTTAGAATGGCTGTGATCCAAAAATCTGCAAGCAATAAATGCTGGAGAGGGTGTGGAGAAAAGGGAACCCTCCTACACTGTTGGTGGGAATGCAAACTAGTACAGCCACTATGGATAACAGTGTGGAGATTCCTTAAAAAATTGCAAATAGAACTATGTTATGACCCAGCAATCCCACTGCTGGGCATACACACCGAGGAAACCAGAATTGAAAGAGACACATGTACCCCAATGTTCATCGCAGCACTGTTTATAATAGCCAGGAAATGGAAACAACCTAGATGTCCATCAGCAGATGAGTGGATAAGAAAGCTGTGGTACATGTACACAATGGAGTATTACTCAGCCGTTAAAAAGAATTCATTTGAATCAGTTCTGATGAGATGGATGAAACTGGAGCCGATTATACAGAGTGAAGTAAGCCAGAAAGAAAAACACCAATACAGTATACTAACACATATATATGGAATTTAGAAAGATGGCAATGACGACCCTGTATGCAAGACAGGAAAAAAGACACAGCTGTGTATAATGGACTTTTGGACTCAGAGGGAGAGGGAGAGGGTGGGATGATTTGGGAGAATGGCATTCTATCATGTATACTATCATGTAAGAATTGAATCGCCAGTCTATGTCTGACGCAGGATACAGCATGCTTGGGGTTGGTGCATGGGGATGACCCACTTAGATGTTATGGGGAGAGAGGTGGGAGGGGGGTTCATGTTTGGGAACACATGTAAGAATTAAAGATTTTAAAATTTAAAAAAAATAAAAAATCAATAAAAAAAATAAAAAAATAAACAATGGAATATTATTCAACATTAAAGAGAAAGGTCCTTCAAGCCATAAAAAGGCTTGGAAGAAATGTAAATGCACATTACCAAGTTGAAAAAGCCAATCTGAAAAGGCTAAATACTACATAATTCCAACTGTATGACATACTGAAAAAGGCAAAGCTATGGACACAGTAAATAAACATCATGATTTCAAGGGGTTGGTTGAGGGAAGGGAAGGAATGAATAGGCAGGGCACAGAGGAATTTTTTTTAGGGCAGTTAAAATGCTATCTGTGATATCATGATGATAGTTAACATGTCATTACACGTGTGTTCAAGAGAATGTCCAGCACTAACAGTAAACCATGATACAAACTACGAACTTTGCGTGGTTGTGATGTGTCCGTGTAGGTTTATAATTTAGTTGTAACATTTGTACCACTCTGGTGGGCGATGTTGATGAAGACAATTCATGTTGGGAAGAAATTTCTGTACCTTCTTCAATTTTGCTGTGAACATAAGCTGCTTTACAATCATAACATCTCCCCTGCCCTCAACTGGTGATGTCATTTAAACATTTTTTTTCTCTTTTTTCCCTTCTTTTTCAAATTATTTTCCCCTTTAGGTTATTACATAATATGAGCAGAGTTCCCTGTGCTATCCAATAGAACTTTATTGGTTATCTCTTTTAAATATACTAGTGTATACATGTGAATCCCAAACTCTCAGTCTATCCTTCTCCCCCATCCCCTTCCCTCTGGTATCCAAAAATTCATTCTCTAAGTCTGTGAGTCCATTTCTCTTTTGTAGATATGTTCATTTGTATCATTTCTTTAGATTCTGCATGTAAGTGATATCATCTGATATTGTCTCTTGTCTAAATTACTTCATTTAATATGATAATCTCCAGGTCCATCCCTGTTGCTGCAAATGGCTTTATTCTATTCTTTTTTTATGACTGAGTAATATTTCATTATATAATATCCCATTGTATATACACCACATCTTCTTTATCTGTTCATCTGTCGATGGACATTTAGGTTGCTTCCATGTCTTGGCTATTGTCAATAGTCAGTAAACATTGGGGTGCATGTATACTTTCAAACCAAAATTTTTTCCAGGATATATGCCTAAGCATTGGATTGCTAGATCATATGGTAGCTCTATTTTCAGTTTTATTAAGGAACATCCCTACTGTTCTTCACAGTAATTGTACCAATTTACATTCTCACCAACAGTGTAGAAGAGTTCCCTTTTCTCCACAACCTCTGCAGCATTTATTGTTTGTATATTTTTTGTTGATGGTTATTCTGACTGGTGTGAAATGATACCTTGTTGTACTTTTGATTAACAATTAGTCTTCAAAATTACAAACAAGCTTATGCAGTTCAAATACCATAGAAACAAACAATGCCATCAAAAAAAAATAGGCAGAAGAATTAAATGGACATTTCTCAAAAGAAGACATACAGATGTCCCAGAGGCACATGAAAAGATGTTCAGTGCTGCCAATTATTAGAGAAAAACATAAAGTCTTAATTAAAAAAAATCATATCAGTTAAACCTAGGTGAAATGGAAGAAAATATGAATATAGAATAGCTAAAAAATGTACTACTGAAGGAGCTTCCCTGATGGCTCAGTGGTAAAGAATCTGCATGCAATTCAGGAGCTGCAGGAGAAGCAGGATTGATCCCTGGGTCAGGAAGATCCCCTAGAGGAGGGCGTGGCAACCCAGTCTGGTGTTCTTACCTGAGAGAATCCCATGGACAGAGGAACTTGGTGGGCTAGTCTATAGTCTTCTGATACTCTGTTTTCCTATCAAGCACCCATATACTATTAAAAACAAACAAACAAGCAAAAATAACAAAAAGCAATATATTGATCACAGAGAAAGTATCAGTAACCATAGACTAAATGATAAAAAAAAATCTTTTTCTAATCACAATGCAATAAGGCTATTTGTAGAAATTAATAACAAAAGCTTTGTAAATGATTATGTAAATAGAAATATAAATGATCACTTTGATTAGAAACAAAATTTGTAAAAATTCTATTTTTAAAAAAAATGTTAGTATTAATGAAAACAACATGCATGGAGGACAAACTGTAGAGTGATCCGCATCTTTATTCTTTGTAAACTATCTACCTTCTTGTGAGCGGGCAGGAGCTATGACTCCCTTTTATCCAATAGAATATGGCAATATTGATGAAATGCCATTCTCTTAGTAAGGCAAGTTTCTGTAACATAGTTGATGGGGTACTAATGTAATTAGGTTTTATGTTATACTATTATATAACACTATCTTAGCCTACTGGAAAGATACTTCCTTCCTTGTTGGGTTGCAAAAGGAGATTGTCATGCTGTTGGAGAGAGCCACATGGCAAAAAGAAACAAATAAACCCACAAAACACACAAACAGCAAACAACTACAGGCAGGCTCTGAGAGCAGAGGGTAGCCACTCAGAGAACAGGACCTCAGTCCTGAAATGCCAAGGCAATTAATTCTGCCAACCACCCAAAGGAAGAAGGAATGAAATTGAAAGAGGAAGGAAAGGAAGGAGGAAGGTAAAGAAGAAAGAGAAACTGGAGGAGGTGTAGGTGATCTTATAAGTTAACATAAGTACTGAGAAAATATTTAGAAAAGTACCATTTGGAAACAAACTGAGGAGATTCAATATCACAGTTATCCAAGTGTAATGCCAAAGAAGCTGCAGCTGAATGGTTCTATGAAGACCTTACAGAACTAACACCAAAAAAGATGTCCTTTTCATCATAAGGGACAAGAACGCAAAAGTAGGAGGTCAAGAGATACCTGGAGTAACAGGCACGTTTGGCCTTGGAGTACAGAATGAAGCAGGCAAAGGCTAGCAGAGAGAACACAATGGTCATAGCAAATACCCTCTTCCAACAACACAAGAGAGGACTCTACACATGGATATCACCAGATGATCAATACCGAAATCAGACTGATTATATTTTTGCAGCCGAAGTTGGAGCTCTATACAGTCAGCAAAAAAAAAAAAAAAAGACTGGGAGCTGACTGTGGCTCAGATCATGAACTCCTTATTGCAATTTTCAGACTTATATTGAAGAAAGTAGGGAAAACCACTACACCATTCAGGTATAACCTAAATCAACTCCCATAGAATTATACAGTGGAAGTGACAGATAGATAGATTCAAGGGATTAGATCTGATAGAGTACCTGAAGAACTGTGGATGGAGGTTTATAACTTTGTACAGGAGGTGGTAATCAAAAACATCCCAAAGAAAAAAGAAATGCAAAAAGGCAAAATGGCTGTCTGAGTAGGCCTTACAAATAGCTGAGAAAAGAAGACAAGCAAAAGGCAAAGGAGAAAAGGGAACATATATCGATCTGAATGAAGGTATTCAGGAATAGCAAGGAGAGACAAGAAAGTCTTCCTAAGTGAACAATACAAAGAAGTAGAGGAAAACAATAGAATGGGAAAAACTAGAGATCTCTTCACGAAAATTGGAGATATCAAGGGAACATTTCATGCAAAGATGGGCTCAATAAATGACAGAAATGGTATGGACCTAACAGAAGCAGAAAATACTAAGATAAGGTGGTAAAAATAAACAGAAGAACTATATAAAAAAAAAGATCTTCCACAGTGATAACCACAATGGTGTGATCACTCACCTAGAGCCAGACATTCTGGAGTGTGAAGTCAAGTGGGCCTTAGGAAGCATCACTACAAACAAATCTAATCAAGGTGATGGAATTCCAACTGAGCTATTTCAAATCCTAAAAGATGATGCTGTGAAAGTGCTGCACTCAATATGTCAGCAAATTTGGAAAACTCAGCAGTGGCCACAGGACTGGAACAGGTCAGTTTTTCATTCCAATCCCAAAGAAAGGCAATGCCAAAAAATGCTCAAACTAGCACAGATGTGCACTCATCTCACACCCTAGTAAAGTAATGCTCAAAATTCTCCAAGTCAGGCTTCAACAGTACATGAACTCTTACCTTCCAGATGTTCAAGCTGGATTTAGAAAAGGTAAAGGAACCAGAGATCAAATTGCCAATATCCATAACATCATGGCAAAAGCAAGAGATTTCCAGAAAAACATCCATTTCTGCTTTATTGACTACACTAAAGCCTTTGACTGTGTGGATGAAAACAAACTGTGGAAAATTCTGAAAGAGATGTGAATACCAGACCAAGGTCAGGTGGTCTGGTATTCCCATCTGAATGCAGCTCAAAAAGCAAGAGTTAGAAACAGATATGGAAAAATAGACTGGTTCCAAATTGGGAAAGGAGTACGTCAGGGCTGTATATTGTCATCTTTCTTAGTTAACTCATATGCAGAGTTCATCATGAGAAATACCGGGCTGAATGAAGCACAAGCTGGAAAGATTGCTGGGAGAAATATCAATAACCTCAGATATGCAGATGACACCATCCTTATGGCAGAAAGTGAACAGAAATTAAAGAGCCTTTTGATGAAAGTGAAAGAGGAGAGTGAAAAACCTGGTTTAAAACTCAACATTTTGGAAACAAAGATGATAGCCTTTGATTCCACCAGTTCATTTAAGTTCAGTTCAGTCGCTCAGTCACATCTGACTCTTTGCCAACCCCATGGACAACAGCACACCTCTTTTCCCTGTCCATCACCAACTCCCGGAGTTTACTCAAACCCATGTCCATTAAGTTGGTGATGCCATTCAACCATCTCATCCTCTGTTGTCCGCTTCTCCTCCCACCTTCAATCTTCCCCAGCATTAGGGGCTTTTCAAATGAGTCAGTTCTTCACATCAGGTGGCCAAAGTATTGGAGTTTCAGCTTCAGCATCAGTCCTTCTACTGAATATTCAGGACTGATTTCCTATAGGCTTGACTGGTTTGATCTCCTTGCAGTCCAGTGGACTCTCAAGAGTCTTCTCCAACACTGCAGTTCAAAATTATCAATTCTTCAGCATTCAGCTTTCTTTATAGTCCAACTCTCATATCCATACATGACTACTGGAAATACCTTAGCTTTGACTAGACCAACCTTTGTTGGCAAAGTAAAGTCTCTGCTTTTTAATATGCTGTCTAGGTTGGTAATAGCTTTTATCCCAAGGAGAAATCATCTTTTAATTACATGGCTGCAGTCACCATCTGCAGTGATTTTGGAGCCCCCAAAAGTAAAGTCTGTCACTGTTTCCATTTTTTCCCATCTATTTGCAATGAGGTGATGGGACTGAATGCCATGATCTTAGTTTTCTGAATGTTTAGTTTTAAGCCAGCTTTATCACTCTTCTCTTTCACTTTCATCAAGAGGCTCTTTAGATCTTTGCTTTCTGCCATAAGGGTGGTGTCATCTGCATATCTGAGGTTATTGATATTTCTCCTGGCAATCTTGCTTTCAGCTTGTGCTTCATCCATAGATGGAGAAATAGTGAAAACAGTGACAGACTTTATTTTCTTGGACTCCAAATCACTGCAGATAGTGACCACAGCCATGAAATTGCCACTTGGGGGGGGAAAAAAAAGCAAAAACTGTGACAAACCTAGACAGTGTATTTAAAACCAAACATTACTTTGCCAACAAAGGTCCGTCTATCTAGTCAAAGCTATAGTTTTTCCAGTAGTCATGTATGGGTGTGAGAGTTGGACCATAAAGAAAGCTGAACACTGAAGAACTGCTGCTTTTGAACTGCGGTGTTGGAGAAGACTCTTAAGAGTCCCTTGGCCTGCAAGGAGATCCTACAAGTCAATCCTAATGGAAATCAGTCCTGAATATTCAGTAGAAGGACTGATGCTGAAGCTGAAACTCCAATACTTTGGCCACCTGATATGAAAAACTGACTCATTGGAAAGGACCCTGATGCTGGGGAAGATTGAAGGCAGGAGGAGAAAGGGACAACAGAGGATGAGATGGTTGGATGATATCACCAACTCGATGGACATGAGTTTGAGAAAACTTTTGGAGTTGGTGATGGACGGGGAAACCTGGTGTGCTGCAGTCCAAGGGGTCACAAAGAGCCTGAACTGAACTGAGAAGATACTAAAACCAATAAATGAGAAGTTATTTGGAAATTAGCTGTCCCACTCTCAAAATGTCACTCCACAAATTACTTACTAATTACAAAAGGGAAAAGGTACTTTTCCAGTGGGGAGATCTGGCAATATCCTCTTAATCAAGTGATCAAATTTACCATCACTAATAATGAGACCTCATGTGATATTCTTAGACTGCAAGGAGATCCAACCAGTCCATTCTGAAGGAGATCAGCCGAGGGATTTCTTTGGAAGGAATGATGCTAAAGCTGAAACTCCAGTACTTTGGCCACCTCATGTGAAGAGTTGACTCATTGGCAAAGACTCTGATGCTGGGAGAGATTGGGGGCAGGAGGAGAAGGGAACGACAAAGAATGAGATGGCTGGATGGCATCACTGACTCGATGAACGTGAAACTGAGTGAACTCTGGGAGTTGGTGATGGACAGGGAGGCCTGGCATGCTGCGATTCACGGGGTTGCAAAGAGTTGGACACGACTGAGCGACTGAACTGAAACTGAAACTGATGTGATATTCTGAGGAGAGATCCCTGCTATTTTCCAGAATCCAATCAAAAGAAAAGACTATGGATATTCTACAGAAAAACAGACCTGAATTCTTCAAAACCTCTCCATGTCATGAAAGACCAGATAGAAATAGAGGTGGAAAAATAAAAAAGAGAGAATTTGTCTCAATTAAAGGAGATAAAAGGGACATATGGACATGACAGCTAAAAGCAAATTGTGTGATCATAGATTCAGTTATGGATTAAATGAAAATCAAAGGCTTTTAAAACCAACTGGGGTAACTTTGGGAAATATGAATTTTAGTCTATACTTGGCAATGTTACTGCATTGGTGTTAAATGCTTGAGTGAGATAGTTTCAGGAGAATGTCCTTGTTCCTAGGAGATTCATGTTGAAGTAGTTAGAAATAAAGTGTTAAAGCACTTGCACCTTCTTCTCAAGTGTGTTGGCCAAAGTGTGTGTGTGTGTTGTGTTGTGTGTGTGTGTATATTATATAAACCAAAAAGTGTATGTAACGATATTTAGGTGGAAGGTGAGGTTCATTTGAATATGAACAGAGGAACTATAATGCCCTCTTCAAATTCTTAAACTCTGTGATTTGGTTTAATCATGATTATGAAAGAATAATTAATTTTATCATATTTTGTAGGAAATATGGGAAATATAGAAAAAGTTAAATTGTCTATAAACCTGCCACCCAAAGAAAATTCTTTTCAGTCACTTTTTGGTATAATACTTTTCAGTCATTTTTTTCTATTTAAATATGCATCATAGAATTGACTTTTCAGAATGAGGATCATTGTTGATATCTTGTTTTTTACTTTAATAGATAAGGAGCATTTTTTTCTCCATCATGTTGTAACATCCAAAACATATGACTTTTAAAATTGAAGTATAGTTGATTTACAATATTAGTTTCAGGTATATAAAGCATGTGATTTTTTTATTTTTATTTTTATTTTCACTTTATTTTACTTTACAATACTGTATTGGTTTTGCCATACATTGACATGAATCCACCACGGGTGTACATGTGTTCCCAGACATGAACCCCCCTCCCTCCTCCCTCCCCATAACATCTCTCTGGGTCATCACCGTGCACCAGCCCCAAGCATGCTGTATCCTGCATTGGACATAGACTGGCAATTCGATTCTTACATGATAGTATACATGTTACAATGCCATTCTCCCAAATCATCCCACCCTCTCCCTCTCCCTCTGGGTCCAAAAGTCCATTATACACATCTGTGTCTTTTTTGCTGTCTTGCATACAGGGTCGTCATTGCCATCTTTCTACATTCCATATATATGTGTTAGTATACTGTATTGGTGTTTTTCTTTCTGGCTTACTTCACTCTGTATAATCGGCTCCAGTTTCATCCATCTCATCAGAACTGATTCAAATGAATTCTTTTTAACGGCTGAGTAATACTCCATTGTGTATATGTACCACAGCTTTCTTATCCATTCATCTGCTGATGGACATCTAGGTTGCTTCCATGTCCTGGCTATTATAAAGAGTGCTGTGATGAACATTGAGATACACGTGTCTCTTTCAATTTTGGTTTCCTCGGTGTGTATGCCTAGAAGTGGGAGTGCTGGGTCATATGGCTTTTCTATTTCCAGTTTTTTAAGGAATCTCCACACTGTTCTCCATAGTGGCTGTACTAGTTTGCATTCCCATCAACAGTGTAGGAGGGTTCCCTTTTCCCCACACCAGCATTTACTGTTTGTAGACTTCTGGATAGCAGCCATTCTGACTGGTGTGAAGTGGTACCTTATTGTGGTTTTGATTTGCATTTCTCTAATAATGAGTGATTTTTAAAGTGGTTATATAAAGGTAGTAGTAGTATTAGTTAGGAGAAGGCAATGGCACCCCACTCCAGTACTCTTGCCTGGAAAATCCCATGGACGGAGGAGCCTGGTAGGCTACAGTCCATGGGGTCGCTAAGAGTCAGGCACGACTGAGCGACTTCACTTTCACTTTTTACCTTCATGCATTGGAGAAGGAAATGGCAACCCACTCCAGTGTTCTTGCCTGGAGAATCCCAGGGACGGGGGAGCCTGGTGGGCTGCTGTCTATGGGGTCACACAGAATCCGACATGACTGATGTGACTTAGCAGTAGCAGCAGTGTTAGTTAGTTGTGTCTGACTCCTTGTGACCCCCTGGACTGGAGCCCTCCAGGCTCCTCTGTCCATGGGATCCTCCAGATAAGAATACTGGAGTGAGTTGCCATTTCCTCCTCCAAGGGATCTTCCCAACCCAGAGATCGAACCCAGGACTCCTGCATTGCAGGCAGATTCTTTAACATCTGAGCTACAGGGAAGCCCCATATATTAAGGTATTTCTTTGTTATTGGATTATACTGTTAGAAAATTTCTCCTTCATGCTGAAATTACCAGATTTCCAGTTCTCCTGATTTCCAGATTCCCAGACTCTCCAGGTTTTCCTCATAAGTCATTCTTTAGTTCTTCCTAATCGCCTCTGTTAGATAGTCCTCACATTGCTAAGGTTTTAACATTGATGTGGCTTAAGAATCAACTTTGCCTTCTAACTTTGCTTCTCTGTTACCCTCACTCTCTGAGTGATCTTACTTGGATTCATGATTTTAAATACCATCTTCATGCTTATATTTAAGTGTCCATCTTTAAACTAGGCCTTTCCTCTAAATGTCAGAGTCTTACATCCAACTAACTCACTTGGATGCATTTATGCCAAATTCAAATTTCTGCCCCCACCTCAACCTTCTTTTGTAGTCTTGTACATCTCATTTAAAGGCAATTATTCTAGTGTTCAGATGACACCACCCTTATGGCAGAAAGTGAAGAGGAACTAAAAAACCTCTTGATGAAAGTGAAAGAGGAGAGCGAAAAAGTTGGCTTATAGCTCAACATTCAGAAAACGAAGATCATGGCATCTGGTCCCATCACTTCATGGGAAATAGATGGGGAAACAGTGGAAACAGTGTCAGACTTTATTTTTTTGGCTCCAAAATCACTGCAGATGGTGAGTGCAGCCATGAAATTAAAAGACGCTTACTCCTTGGAAGAAAAGTTATGACCAACCTAGATAGTATATTCAAAAGCAGAGACATTACTTTGCTGACTAAGGTCCCTCTAGTCAAGGCTATGGTTTTTCCTGTGGTCATGTATGGATGTGAGAGTTGGACTGTGAAGAAGGCTGAGTGCCAAAGAATTGATGCTTTTGAAGTGTGGTGTTGGAGAAGACTCTTGAGAGTCCCTTGGACTGCAAGGAGGTCCAACTGGTCCATTCTGAAGGGGATCAACCCTGGGATTTCTTTGGAAGGAATGATGCTAAAGCTGCAACTCCAATACTTTGGCCACCTCATGAGAAGAGTTGACTCATTGGAAAAGACTCTGATGCTGGGAGGGATTGGGGGCAGGAGGAGAAGGGGACGACCGAGGATGAGATGGCTGGATGGCATCATGAACTCGATGGACGTGAGTCTGAATGAACTCCAGGAGTTGGTGATGGCATGCTGCGATTCATGGGGTCGCAAAGAGTAGGACACGACTGAGTGACTGAACTGAACTGAACTGAACTGATTCTAATGTTCAGGACAAAAGCATTAGGGTCATTTAGACACCTCTCTGACTCCATCTTGTATCCATATCCAAGGTGCAAATTCTGTTAACTCTTTCTTCTAAATATATTCAGGACCTGTGTCCCTCTTCTCACCAGTCTCTCTGCTAATACTTTGGTCTGGAAAATCAGCAGTTCTGCCCTAGATCATTGAATTTCCATCTGGTGTTTTTTGTGTCCCTTCCCTTCTATTTAAAATATAAGAGCCGCAGTAAATTTGTGAAATCGTATGTGAGATTATGCCACTCCTCTATTCAAAACTTTTCAATAGATACAGTTTTTTCAGAGTAAAAGCCAAAGTCATTATACTATCTTTAAAAGGGTACCTGATATAGCCCCCGCTTCTTCTCTGAACCAGCTTAATTCTTCTTGCGTTTCCCTCACTGACCATCTCACTGTTAGTCAAATACATACTCTCAGAACCTTGGGATCTCCCTGCTTGGAATGCTTCCTTCCAAGGCAAAGACATTTGGCAACTCCTTGCCTCCCTCCCGTCTTTAACCAAACATCACCTTCTTAGTGAGCCCTTCTTTATTATCCTGTTAAAGTTTAAATTATCCTGTTAACCACTTACCATTCCTTTCTTTTCTACTTCCCCACTATTTGCCATTTTCTTTTTCTATTCTCAAAATAGATTATATTAATATCAATAGAATTTCTCAGTCAAAAGTTATTAATATTTTAAAGTATTAGATAATGACAAAACAGTTTCTCAGGAAGTAACTCCAATGTCAAGAATCGAAAATATCACAAGTGTTAAATACTAACATTTGAAAAAGCCCTTTTCAATCAGGCAAAAATAAATAATGTCATTTCATTTTTCATGTTTTGATTACTAACAAGTATCCTTTAACATTTTGATCATATAGTGAAGCATGTGTCAAGAATCAGGAAATTAGAAAGACGAACATTTCTCTCCATTTAAGGGGGACAATAAAAAAGCCTGACCTCTACCTCACATCCTCCAGAAAAAATCAGTTCTGGGTAGTTCCAAGATATAAATGAAATGATAAAACAATAAAGCTTCTTTTTAATTTTTTTAAAAGGTCTCTATTTTTTTCAGTCTTAGGAATTATCTCTCTTTATGTATATAGTTTTGTTTATTTGGCTGTGACAAGTTGTAGTTGTGGCATGTAGGACCTTTGCTGCAACATGCAGGGTCTTTAGTTGAGATGTGTGGTCATGTGATGGAGTTCCCTGACCAGGACCTGAACTCTGGCTCCCTGTGTTGGGAGCATAGAGTCTTAGCCACTGGGCCACCAGGGAAGTCCCAATAAAGTTTCCTGAAGATACTGTTAGAGAAGCTCTTCTTGAATTTGGTGTAGAGAAAACTCTTCCAAGTGAGACATATAGAGAATTAATATTCTGTATAATACAGCATTGAAGATGCTGCAAAAATCACGGTATTTTCCTGTTCAAAGACTTTCATGTACCTGTTGTTTTCAGTAGAGTCTAACTGTCACTCCTGGTACCTGAGACTCTGGGAGCTCTCTGTAGATCATGTATAAAAATACATTTCGTACTGCTTAGTTTTATACATCTGCACCTCCCAAATAGGACATATGTTTACTTTTTTCTCTTTGACCCACACTTTCCTGAATTTTTTCAATTTGTTTCATTTACTATGAATGCTTTTCCTTTCCATATAGTATAATATGATATATTTCAAGTTGTCACATCACTTTTTGGGTTTCTTGAAATTCCCAAATGGAAGTGGTCCTTCTCTTGTGAGAACACTGAGAGCCTTGTATTAGAACTTTTCTCACATTTACCTCCTTATGCCTTATGTGTGTGCCTTATGTCATCCTCAACTAGAAGGAAGAAACTGTGAGTGTAGCTACACTCTCTTCTCCATTTTTTACATCCTCTAAAGTGCCTATCATGGTAATATGGTATCTTACACGTGTATGTGAAAACACAAAAGACTTCCCATTTATAAGCTGGTATTCATTTATTTTTGTTTGTTCGTTTGTTTCTTTGGTCCATTTGTAGTGAGATCAGTGCCAATTAAAAAAAGAAACTTTATTCATTTGTAATTTAAAAGGCCAAAACTTATAAAATATGTCTATGCTAACCTCCTTTTAAAAATGAAAGCACAGTTCAACTTAATCTCTTCAAATTTTGCACTTCTCTCACTTCATCATCGCCCAGTACTCTTTTGCACACATTCAGTACATGAAAGATTCTGCAGAAAGGAGAAAGGAAAACCTTTTAAAAGCTTTGAATAAACAAATGTCTGGAGTTTTAAGGGTAACGACCTTTCAGCCTTTATTCTGAGTATTTTTTCACTGACATCTTCTATAGAATGTTTGATAGTTAAAAGAAACAGAATGATCATTTTCACTTTAACTTATTTAACCCTATTCAGTTCAGTTCAGTTCAGTTCAGTCGCTCATCCGTGTCCGACTCTTTGCGACCCCATGAATCGCAGCACACCAGGCCTCCCAGTCCATCACCATCTCCCGGAGTTCACTCAAACTCATGTCCATCAAGTCGGTGATGCCATCCAGCCATCTCACCCTCGGTCGTCCCCTTCTCCTCCTGCCCCCAATCCCTCCCAGCATCAGTCTTTTCCAATGAGTCAACTCTTCACATGAGGTGGCCAAAGTACTGGAGTTTCAGCTTTAGCATCATTCCTTCCAAAGAACACCCAGGGTTGATCTCCTTCAGAATGGACTGGTTGGATCTCCTTGCAGTCCAAGTGACTCTCAAGAGTCTTCTCCAACACTACAGTTCAAAAGCATCAATTCTTCGGTGCTCAGCTTTCTTCACAGTCCAACTCTCACATCCATACATGACTACTGGAAAAACCATAGTGATTGGTTATTTCTTTGCCATTATACTTTCCAGATTAGAAGAAAATTGCACAAATATTAAGATATTAAATATGTAAAAAATTTTACATAATTACACTTAAATGTCAAATCCAAAATATGTATTAACAAATATAAAAAAGTATACAAGGATTCATTATTGAGTGAACTCATATAATTCTCTTTTCCAGACCTACACAATATGACTTAGGACCTCTTATTGAGTAAAGAGAATCTTATTGCTAATAAAATGCATCTTCACAGTGTAACAAAAACCGGCATATCTTGGTCTTTCTAAAATCTTTGAGTTTGAAAGGTCTTAAAGTAAATTGCATCAAATGTGCTAGAAATGATTAAATAAGAGCAAGATGTTTGTGACCAAAATGAATTGATTTCAGTGATAACTCTGAAGAGCGTAAGAAAAGAAAACGTGTGTGTTTAAATGTGTAGGTTTCCATTTTGGTCATTCAGCACCAATTGGTTGAAGTGAATAATGGCAGGAAAAACAATTTACTGTCACTTCAAAGAAATATGACTTTAATGCAAGAGAAGAAATATGGCTGACATATTCAGAGTAGTTATGAAAAACAATGTTGGTCAAATTGCAGTTTGCACATAATTCAGCCACCTTTCTTCTTTCATCATAAGATTCACATTCTTTAAAATTGCAGCTTTACAGAATGATGAAGTCTTTTCAGTATTCATCATTGCCACTGTCTCAGAATTAAAAGGCTTCTTGGTGACAAAAAGCTAATTAATCATATTTATGATGACAACCATGACTGTTATAAAACAGATATTCTTAGAAAGCATGCCGTTTTCTTTACATTAAAACCTGTTGAACGTGCTCTTCCATCCCCTGAGGATTTGAAGATAGATTATTGTTCTTTCAGGAGAGGAAAAAAGAGTTAGCACAAATCTAACAGTAGCCACTGTTGATGGTGGAAGTGGACCAAAGTTGGGATTTTGTGTTCTGTTTGTTTTGTCACTTACTCTTCTTCTTGCCTCTTTCATTGTTTCAAAAATGTGAATAAAATCCATTCTCTAGTAATTCACTCATTCAGTCACATTCTAAAGTTTCTGGATTGTTCCCTGCATACTTTGTAGAACAAGAAATTCAAAAGAAGACAAAATCTGGGCAAAGGCTAAATTTATTCATTAACTAATGTTCAAACCTAATTATAGTCAAGAGATAAGAACTAAATTACATCATTCAAAACACATTCATTAAAACTTTTCAGAAATTCACATGGCATGATGCAATTGACAGTGTTTTTAAGAGATGTTTAGCTGTTCAAGATTTAAAGAGAATTGTCTTTTTATTTTAAAGTCAGATTTAGAAATAGATGAGAGAGATTAAGAGATACCAACTTTCCATTATGAAACAAATGAATCATGGGTATGAAATGTACACTGTGAGGAATATAGTCAATAATTATGTAACATCTTTGTGTGGTGACAAATGGTAACTGGACTTAGTTTGGCAGTCATTTTGAAATGTAGAGAGAGACCAAATTACTGTGCTATGTACCAGGAACTAAAGTAGTGTTGTGGGTCAATTACACTTCAAAAACAAGCAGATGAACAAACTTGTAGAAAAAGAGATCACATTGGTTCATAGCAGAGGCAGAGGGTGGGGACAAGGGGGATTGGACCAAGGCAATCGAAAGGTACAGACTTCCACTAAGGTAAGTACTGCTGCTGCTGCTGCTAAGTCACGTCAGTCGTGTCCGACTCTGTGCGACCCCATAGACGGCAGCCCAACAGGCTCCCCCATCCCTGGGATTCTCCAGGCAAGAATACTGGAGTGGGTTGCCATTTCCTTCTCCAGTGCATGAAAGTGAAAAGTGAAAATGAAGTCGCTCAGTTGTGTCTGACTCTTAGCGACCCCATGGACTGCACCCTACCAGGCTCCTCCATCCATGGGATTCTCCAGGCAAGAGTACTGGAGTGGGTTGCCATTGCCTTCTAGGGATGCAATATATGCAATGTGATAGATTTGATTAACACTGTGAAACATTATACATGAAAGTTGTCAAGAGAGTCAAGCTTATAAGCTCTCATCACAAGGATATTTTTTTCTATTTCTTAATTTTTAAAAAATTTTATTATGAATTTATTTATTTTAATTGGAGGCTAATTACTTTAAAATATTGTATTGGTTTTGCCATACATTGACATGAATCCGCCACGGGTGTACATGTGTTCCCCATCCTGAATGCCCCTCCCACCTCCCTCCCTCTGGGTCATCCCAGTGAACCAGCCCCGAGCATCCTGTATCATGCATCAAACCTGGACTGACAATTTGTTTCACATATAGTAATATACATGTTTCAGTGCCATTCTCCAAAATCATCCCACCCTCTCCCTCTCCCACAGAGTCCAAAAGACTGTTCTATACATCTGTGTCTCTTTTGCTGTCTCATGTACTAGGTTATTGTTACCATCTTTCTGAATTTCATATATTTGTGTTAGTGTGCTGTATTGGTGTTTTTCTTTCTGACTTACTTCACTTTGTATATAATAGGCTCCAGTTTCTTCCACCTCATTAGAACTGATACAAATGTATTCTTTTTAATGGCTGAGAAATACTCCATTGTGTATATGTACCACAGCTTTCTTATCCATTCATCTGCTGATGAACATCTAGGTTGCTTCCATGTCCTGGATGTTATAAACAGTGCTGTGATGAACATTGAGATACATGTGTCTCTTTCAATTTTGGTTTCCTCAGTGTGTATGTCTAGAAGTGGGAGTGCTGGGTCATATGGCATTTCTATTTCCAGTTTTTTAAGGAATCTCCACACTGTTCTCCATAGTGGCTGTACTAGTTTGCATTCCCACCAACAGTGTAAGAGGGTTCCCTTTTCTCTGCACCCACTCCAGCATTTATGGCTTGTAGACTTTTAGATTGTAGCCATTCTGACTGGTGTGAAATGGTACCTCATTGTGGTTTTGATTTGCTTTTTCTGATAATGAGGGATGTTGAGCATCTTTTCATGTGTTTGTTAGCCATCTGTATGTCTTTTTTGAGAAATGTCTGTTTAGTTCTTTGGCCCATTTTTTGATCAGGTCATTTATTTTTCTGGAATTGAGCTTCAGGAGTTGCTTGTGTATTTTTGAGAAATGGAGAGATCACAACAGACAACACAGAAATACAAAGGATCGTAAGAGACTACTACCAGCAATTAATGCCAATAAAATGGACAACGTGGAAGAAATGGACAAATTCTTAGAAAAGTACAACTTTCCAAAAGTGAACCAGGAAGAAATAGAAAATCTTAACAGACCCATCACAGGCACAGAAATTGAAACTGTCATCAGAAATCTTCCAGCAAACAAAAGCCCAGGTCCAGATGGCTTCACAGATGAATTCTACCAAAAATTTAGAGAAGAGATAACATCTATCCTACTCAAACTCTTCCAGAAAATTGCAGAGGAAGGTAATCTTCCAAACTCATTGTATGAGCCCACCATCACCCTAAACCAAAACCTGACAAAGATGCCACAAAAAAAGAAAACTACAGGCCAATATCACTGATTAACATAGATGCAAAAATCCTTAACAAAATTCTAGCAATCAGAATCCAACAACACATTAAAAAGATCATAAATCATAACCAAGTGGGCTTTATCCCAGGGATGCAAGGATTCTTCAATATCCACAAATCAATCAATGTAATACACCACATTAACAAATTGAAAAATAAAAGCCATATGATTATATCAATAGATGCAGAGAAAGCCTTTGACAAAATTCAACATCCATTTATGATATAAACCCTCCAGAAAGCAAGAATAGAGGGAGCATATCTCAACATAATAAAAGCTATATATGACAAACCCACAGCAAACATTATCCTCAGTGGTGAAAAATTGAAAGCATTTCCCCTAAAGTCAGGAACAAGACAAGGGTGCCTACTCTCACCACTACTGTTCAACATAGTTATGGAAGTTTTGGCCACAGCAATCAGAGCAGAAAAAGAAATAAAAGGAATCCAAATTAGAAAAGAAGTAAAACTCTGTTTGCAGACAACACGATCCTATACATAGAAAACCCTAAAGACTCCACCAGAAAATTACTAGAGCTAATCAATGAATATAGTAAAGTTGCAGGATATAAAATCAACACACAGAAATCCCTTGCATTCCTATACACTAATAATGAGAAAATAGAAAGTGAAATTAAGAAAACAATTCCATTCACCATTGCAACGAAAAGAATAAAATACTTAGGAATATATCTACCTAAAGAAATAAAAGACCTATATGTAGAAAGCTATAAAACACTGGTAAAATAAATCAAAGATGACACAAATAGATGGAGAAATATACTGTGTTCATGGATCTGAAGAATCAATATAGTGAAAATCAGTAAACTACCCAAAGCAATCTATAGATTCAATGCAATCCTATCAAGCTACCAATGGTATTTTTTCACAGAGCTAGAACAAATAATTTCAAGATTTGTATGGAAATACAAAAAACCTAGAATAGCCAAAGCAATCTTGAGAAAGAAGAATGGAACTGGAGGGATCAACCTGCCTGACTTCAGGCTCTAGTTCAGCCACAGTCATCAGGACAGTATGGTACTGTCACAAAGACAGAAATATAGATCAATGGAACAAAATAGAAAGCCTAGAGATAAATTGACAGACCTATGGACACCTTATCTTGACAAAGGAGGCAAGAATATACAATGGATTAAAGACAGTCTCTTTAACAAGTGGTGCTGGGAAAACTGGTCAACCACTTGTAAAAGAATGAAACTAGAACACTTTTAAACACCATACACAAAAATAAACTCAAAATGGATTAAAGATCTAAATGTAAGATCAGAAACTATAAAACTCCTAGAGGAGAACATAGGCAAAACACTCTCTGACATAAATCATAGCAGGATCCTTTACGACCCACCTCCCAGAATATTGGAAATAAAAGCAAAAATAAGCAAATGGGACCTAATTAAAATTAAAAGCTTCAGCACAACAAAGGAAACTATAAGGAAGGTGAAAAGACAACCTTCAGAATGGGAGAAAATAATAGCAAATGAAGCGACTGGCAAATAATTAATCTGTTTCTTAATTTTTTTATCTGTATGATGTGATGGATATTCATCAAACTAATTGTAACAATCAGTATGTAGTCAATTCACTGTGCTGTACACCTGAAACACACACACACAGTTGTATGACAATAAAACTGGAAGGTAAAAAAGAAATATGTTTTATTTCTTATATTATTCTTTTCATTAAAAAATAATTTCTACTTAGTGAATTTAGAGCTATAATTATTCCTTATAGAAATTAAAAAAAGAAAGTGAAGTCATTCAGTGGTGTCCGACTCTTTCTGACCCCATGGACTGTAGTCCATCAGGCTTCTCCACCCATGGGATTTTCCAGGCATGAGAACTGGAGTGGGTTGTGTAGGGAATATTCTATGCACAGGCCTGAACTATAATTAATAGGGCTTCTTTGAAAAATAAGAATAGCTTTCTCATCACCCGCAGGCAAAGGGCTTGGAGCAGTAAAAAGTACATCATGGAAAGACATCTTGAAAACAAGATGCTGAAGTACTGATGTGACTGATGGAAAACTATTAGTGACTGTTCCCATGACCAGAGCCTTGAAGAAGTTGCTAATAAAGGGCATCACTAGCTGAAGGGCTAAACAGAGTCATGAAAGGCCTGAAGGTTTGACATTGAGGAGTGTGGTTTGTATATCTTTATCCCTGATCTGAGATAGAAAAGAACAGATATCTCTAGAGCACGTACAAGGAAGTCAAGTTCAGTTCAGTTGCTCAGTCATGTCCAACTTTTTGTGACCCCATGAACTGCAGCACGCCAGGCCTCCTTGTCAATCACCAACACCTGGAGTTCAACCAAACTCAGTCGATCGAGTTGGTGATGCCATCCAGCCATCTCATCCTCTGTCATCTCCATCTCCTCGTACCCCCAATCCCTCCAAGCATCAGAGTCTTTTCCAGTGAGTCAACTCTTTTCATGAGGTGGACAAAGTACTGGAGTTTCAACTTTAGCATCATACCTTCCAAAGAACACCCAGGGCTGATCTCCTTTAGAATGGACTGGTTGGATCTCCTTGCAGTCCATGGGACTCTCAAGAGTCTTCTCCAACACCACAGTTCTAAAGCATCAGTTCTTTGTCATTAAGCTTTCTTCACAGTCCCACTCTCACATCCATACATGACTACTGGAAAAACCATAGCCTACACTAGACGGACCTTTGCTGGCAAAGTAATGTCTCTGCTTTTTAATACGCTATCTAGGTTGGTCATAACTTTTCTTCCTAGGAGTAAGTGTCTTTTAATTTCCTGGATGCAGTCACCATCTGCAATGATTTTGGAGCCCCCCAAAATAAAGTCTGACACTGTTTCCATTGTTTCCCCATCTATTTCACATGAAGTGATGGGACCAGATGCCATGATCTTCATTTTCTGAATGTTGAGCTTTAAGCCAAATTTTTACTCTCCTCTTTCACTTTCATCAAGAGGCTTTTTAGTTCCGCTTCACTTTCTGTGATAAGAGTGGTGTCATCTGCATATCTGAGATTATTGATATTTTTCCCAGCAATCTTGATTCCAGCTTGTGCTTCTTCCAACCAGCATTTCTCATGATGTACTCTGCATAGAATCTAAATAAGCAGGGTGACAATATACAGCCTTGATGTACTCCTTTTCCTTTTTGGAACCAGTCTGTTGTTTCATGTCAGGTTCTAACTGTTGCTTCCTGACCTGCATATAGGTTTTTCAAGAGGCAGGTCAGGTGGTCTGGTATTCCTATCTCTTTCAGAATTTTCCACAGTTTATTGTGATCCACACAGTCAAAGGCTTTGGCATAGTCAATAAAGCAGAAATAGATGTTTTTCTGGAACTCTCTTGCTTTTTCAATGATCCAGCGGATGTTGGCAATTTGATCTCTGGTTCCTCTGCCTTTTCTAGAGCCAGCTTGAACATCAGGGAGTTCACGGTTCATGTATTGCTGAAGCCTGGCTTGGAGAATTTTGAGCATTACTTTCCTAGCATGTGAGATGAGTGCAATTTTGTGGTAGTATGAGCATTCTTTGGGATTGCCTTTCTTTGGGATTGGAATGAAAACTGACCTTTTCCAGTCCTGTGGCCACTGTTGAGTTTTCCAAATTTGCTGGCATATTGAGTGCAGCACTTTCACAGCATCATCTTTCAGGATTTGAAATGGCTCAACTGGAATTCCATCACCTCCACTAGCTTTGTTCACAGTGATGCTGTTTAAGGCCCACTTGACTTCACATTCCAGGATGTCTGGCTCGAGGTGAGTGATCACACCATCGTGATTATCTGGGTCGTGAAGATCTTTTTTGTACAGTTCTTCTGTGTATTCCTGCCACCTCTTCTTAATATCTTCTGTTTCTGTTAGGTCCATACCATTTCTGTCCTTTATCGAGCCCACATTTGCATGAAATATTCCCTTGGTATCTCTAATTTTCTTGAAGTATTCTCTAGTCTTTCCCATTCTGTTGCTTTCCTCTATCTCTTTGCATTGATCACTGAGGAAAGCTTTCTTATCTCTCCTTGCTATTCTTATCTCTCCTTGCTATTCTTTGGAACTCTGCATTCAAATGGGTATATTTTTCCTTTTCTCCTTTACTTTTCACTTCTCTTCTTTTCACAGCTATTTGTAAGGCCTCCCCATTTTCCTTTTTTTTTTTTTTTGCATTTCTTTTCCATGGGGATGGTCTTGATCCCTGTCTACTCTAAAATGTCGCGACCTCCGTCCATAGTTCATCAGGCACTCTATCTATCAGATCTAGTCCCTTAAATCTATATCTAACTTCCACTGTATAATCATAAGGGATTCGATTTAGGTCATACCTGAATGGTCTAGTGGTTTTCCCTACTTTCTTCAATTTAAGTCTGAATTTGGGAATAAGGAGTTCATGATCTGAGCCACAGTCAGCTCCCAGTCTTGTTTCTGCTGACTATATAGAGCTTCTCCATCTTTGGCTGCAAAGAATATAATCAATCTTTTTTTGGTGTTGACCATCTGGTGATGTCCATGTGTAGAGACTTCTCTTGTGTTGCTGGAAGAGGGTGTTTGCTATGACCAGTGTGTTCTCTTGGCAAAACTCTATTAGCCTTTGCCTTGCTTCATTCTGTATTCCAAGGCCAAATTTGCCTGTTACTCCAGGTGTTTCTTGACTTCCTACTTCTGCATTCCAGTATCCTATAATGAAAAGGACATCTTTTTTGGGTGTTAGTTCTAAAAGGTCTTGTAGGTCTTCACAGAACCATTCAACTTCAGCTTCTTCAGTGTCACTGGTTGGGGCATAGACTTGGTTTACCGTGATATTGAATGGTTTGCCTTTGAAATGAACAGAGATCATTGTGTCATTTTTGAGGTTGCATCCAAGTACTGCATTTCAGACTCTTTTGTTGACCATGATGGCTATGCCATTTCTTTAAGGGATTCCTGCCCACAGTAGTAGATATAATGGTCATCTGAGTCAATTCACCCATTTCAGTCCATTTTAGTTCACTGATTCCTAGAATATCGATGTTCACTCTTGCCATCTCCTGTTTGACCACTTCCAATTTGCCTTGATTCATGGCTCTAATATTCCACCTTCCTATGAAATATTGCTCTTTACAGCACCAGACCTTGCGTCTATCACCAGTCAGATCCACAGCTGGGTATTGTGTTTGCTTTGGTCCATCCCTTCACTCTTTCTGGAGTTATTTCTCCACTGATCTCCAGTAGCATATTGGGCACCTATGAAGTGCCTATGGACCTGGGGAGTTCCTCTTTCAGTATCCTATCATTTTACCTTTCATACTATTCATGTGGTGCTCAAGGCAAGAGTATTGAAGTGGATTGCCATTCCCTTCTTCAGTGGACCACATTCTGTCAGACCTCTCCACCATGACCGGCCTGTCTTGGGTGGCCCCATATGGCATGGCTTAGTTTCATTGAGTTAGACAAGGCTGTGGTCCCTGTGATTAGATTGACTAGTTTTCTGTGATTATGGTTTCAGTGTGTCTGCCTTCTGATGCCTGTTGTAACACCTACTGTCTTACTTGGGTTCTCTTACCTTGGACATGGGGTAAGAGAAGCCTCTTCAAGGCTGCACCAGCAAAGGTCAGCCACTGCTCCTTACCTTGGATGAGGGGTATCTCCTCACAGCCGCCCCTCCTGACCTTGAACATTAAGTAGATGTTAGCAATAAAAAGCATGCAAGGATTAGGATCTGTGCTTTTTCCTGTGAATGGCATCAGCCTCCAGATCCCCACCTTATTTCTGAGTCTTGTTTCTCTTTATTCTTCTGCAATACTGCTCCCTTGGGTTGGTTCGTTGCTGGGCCGGTCCCAATAGGTTGCCACTTCCTTCTCCATGGGATCTTCCCAACCCAGGGATTGAGCCCGGGTCTCACACATTGTAGGCAGACATTTTACCATATGAGCCACCAGGGAAGCTTTAGAAACTAAAAGACCTTTATAATTTATTCAGTGCATGGACTTTTCACTTCATTCATGCCCATAGCCTTTGATAGTGTTATGAAGCCTATGGTTCAGTCCCCACAAAATAAAACTCAGAGGCATATAATAAACTGAGTATACTAAAGAAGTTATTAAATATTTTAAAAAAATAAAATTGAGACATAGTAATATATTAGCTTATTTATTAATACATTAAGTAACAAGATCTAGCACCACATGTAATGGTTGTGGTGAATTCAGAGTTGCCATGAAGAAAATTATATTTCAGTACATCTTCAGCAAGTATAGTATGATATGAAAAAAATCTGTGATTTCTATAAGTTATAGAAGACACTACTACTAATATATATTTGTTGGCAATGTTCATGATTGAGGAAAATGTTAAATTTCGTTTAGGTAGTAATGAAAATGTGATGTTCACAGACTCTCTAAATTGATTTATGGCCCTTTCGGGGTCCTTGGACCTCAGATGAAGGATTGTTGTTTTGTATGATCTTCCCATTATCTTTATGAGGAAACTGAGGCCTTTCAGGGATTTGCCACAATTTGTATAGCCAGGTAGTGAGAGAAGAGCTAGAACCCTCTGTTTCCAGATGGCTTTTCCCGAAGTCCCTCCAGAACATCAGACGGTGTCCACATCAACCTCAGTATGAAGTATGAAGTATTATAAAGCTTTAGTTTATTTCGTTTTAAACCATATGTTTAAAATAGTAATTTATAAAAACAAACCATTTTTCACATGGTGCCAGGGGACTTAGGGAAAGGAAAGTTTAGCACAGTCACTTTCTCCCTTAACACTCATGGAGGGGAATCTAATGAGCAGCTTAGGTTCAGAGTGGAGACAGCAACACAAATACCCTTTCCAGCACTCAGCATTCCTATTCCTGGTTCTCACGTTCAGTGATTCTTCATGGGTAGGCCACTGCATCCATTGTTCAGGAGTGAGGATTGTAAAATGACCAGGACATGCATTCCTTTCTTCCTGTTACCATCTAGAACTGTTATTCAGTGTGTGTGTGTGTGTGAGATCACTGAGTCATGTCTGACTCTTTTGTGACCCCCAACCCCGGACTGTAACCAGCCAGGCTCCACTGTCCATGGATTTCCCAGGCAAGAATACTGGAGCAGGTTGTTATTTCCTACTCCAAGGGATCCTCCTGACCCAGGGATCAAACTTGCTTCTCCTGCATTGGCAGGTGGATTCTTTACCACTAGCACCACCTGAGAAGCCCATATATATGGTATCATGTGTAAAACAGATAGTTAGTGGGAAGTTGCTCCATAGCATAGCAAACCCAGCCTGGTGCTCTGTGATGACATAGAGGAGTAGATGGGGTTGGAGAAAGGATATATATGTATAAATTATTATGACTGATTCACGTTGTTGTACAGCAGAAACAATACAACATCATAAAGCAATTTTACACTAATTAAAAATTTTTTTAAATTGGCTTTGACTAAGTAGCTAATTAAAAAATAATTCACCAAGTAAAATCTCCTTTCCTAAACTGTACATAATTTAACATCCTTTGAAACTGCTCATAATTAACTCTGCCTGGGTCACTTAGTTGATAAACAATTTGAGTTGGAAATATGTTTATAATTAACAGTATTTTTCATATTAAGACCAATTCATTTTTTCTCTTCAGAGGCTGGATTAGAAGAGGAAATGTCTGCTCTCTTCTTGGCAAGAATATATTTTTCAATTCCTCTAAATTTCTGTATTAGAACTTCATTAATCATACGAACTACATGAGAAGGTCTTGCTCAAATAGGACAGGTGCCAAGATTTTAGAATACTTGCTGTGGGTCATAGCCAAAAATGTAATTGTGGTCAAGACTTAGATATCAACACACTAGATGATAGGTTGGTTGCCTAATCATAAAGTTCAGCATACTTAGAGAATATTTTGGCCATTTCTGTGATGGTTTGATTTGGCCATTTCTGTGATGGAATGTGATTGACAGACACTCAGCCCAAATGGATAGTTGATTAACTGTTATACCACTTTAGTGAAAATGATGAGACCTTTCAAGTTTAGAATCATTATAATTCCTTGTCAGGCTCAGTGAGACAAAAGTTCGGTGTTCGGATTTCTCACTTGATCACTATTGGTTACCTATGCTACAGAGATTCCAAACTATCTTGTGTATGGAACCTAGATTTTGATCATGAATCTAGGAATCATGTATTTCAGGAGAAATTGGATACCTCCCTAACTCCAGGCTGGAAATCATGGCTAGTTTTAGTGAAACACAGTAATCCCTTTCTTCTTGCCCATGACTGGTTTAGTTATCAGAGCATAATTCAGTTCTAGCCAAAAATTTTTGAAGGGGATTCTATTGAATATCTTTGGGGAAAGGGAACTATTTCTTCCTAACTCTGGATTCCATTCTGTGAGGTGTTTGACACAGTGTAAGATACCTTGTCACCATGAAGGATAAGCTTGAAGTCAAAAGTGAAGATATTCTGGGTATTAGAGCTAAAATATGACCCTTGGTGAACTACTTATGTGATAAAGTTAATGCTTTGAAGTAGCTTTGTATCCTAATTCTGATATGTGAGGTAAATGTATAGTATATTTTTAATGTGAACCTGCAGAGTTAATATTATTGCCACTGGAAACATTCTCACTGAAACATTCATCTTCTACTACTCCTGGTTTCCCAAGAGTTGCAGCATAAGAAGTTCTCTAGTTATTGTCATATTTTTTATTCCTGACTTGCATTTCTCTCTCAGAATTCATGCTTCCTTTCCTACCTGCACTGGACCTCCTAGACTAAAACATAAAAGTCCATTTCATTCTTCTTCATGGATCATTTCTTATTCCACTCTGGTTATTCAAACATTGATAATTCATTCGTGGAATTATTTATTGACTAACCACTGAGTAACAAGCATTGGACTAAGTAAGGTGATGGAGATAAAAAGTGAATATGATGCAAACTTGATCCTGAAGAACTCACACTCTAGTGCAAGACCAATGGATAGTTCATATGAACAATATGTCATAGAGGGGTACACCAGTTTGTTTAAAAGTGCTACATATATAAAGAATAGAAACCTGAGAGTGGGTGGGTGTGTGGAATTTAGGGAAAACCTGGCTAATACCAATCAGGGTCTGAAGCCCATACAAGTATATCGTTAATGTAAGTCAGGCACTCATCCCCCTCTTTGTTCTTTGCCTCATCTCTAAATTGCTCTAGAATCAAATGTGCTTGCAAACTGAAGGCACCCACTAACAATAACACACATCACTCTTGCTCAGTCAGGAAAATAAGAGACATTTAAAAGAAGAAAACTGAGGGAGATTAAAATCATTTTACCTAAAAGTACCCTCCTGAATTCTTACTCTATGAACACACTGCTTCATATTTTTGTGTTATTCCTTACTCTTTTCTCCTTATCCTTTTTCAGCGTGTGATCTTTTTAGATACTAGGAGCTTCACTGAGTGTGGAGTGGAAATGTCAAATCAGCATTGTGGCTTGCTTTGCCAAAAGTCATCACAGAGTTCCAGCTCCCTTTAGAACTGTTATCTTTGAGGGCAGTTATGCCATCCCTTTTATTTTGTAGATCATGGAAATAAAGCCAAAAAATCATGAAGTAACTTCTCTGTATTCACATAATTAATAAGAAGTAATTGACATCAACCCCACTAATTTTTCCTATGTCATCCTGTTACTTATAATATTATTTTCTGAAAATAAAACATCCGTGACTCCACTTGAAATACTGAGCAATGATCATCGAATAATTATTTATTATTTTATCTGTTTTAAGGAAAAAATTATATAAAACTCATGTGCACTATAACTTCTCAATAATTGAACAGTACTTCTCTTGAATAAGCTAAAAAAATCATCCAATTAGGGTTCTTCATTTGATGAGGAGCTATTCCTTCTAATCAGATTCTGATCCTCCACAATTTTGGTTTGGCTTAGTAAATCACCTAATCTTTATTTCTTAGTTCAAATATTTGAGAGATAAAAATCTTAGTGTCTCAAATTAGCCTACAAGTAGTTCCTTTTAGATTGGTTATTCATTCCTTCCTTAATCAATTTAGCTGGAAAGAAAAGGTATCACATGGTACCACCTAGATAACCAGGGCTCTAGAAAAGGAGTGGATACCCAGGAAAATTGTGGGAAAAGAGGTAGTTTTTTTAAAAATTTTTATTGAAATATAATTGATTTTAAATATTGTGTTACTTTTAGGTGCACAGCAAAGTGATTTGGTTATACATATATCTGTAAATATATATTTTTTGTTTTTACATTATCCTCCATTATAGGTCATTATAGGATATTGAGTAAGTTCTCTGTACTATATGCTAGGTCCTTGTTGGCTGTCTGTTTCATATTTATATACACTAGTAATGTGTATATTTTAATCTTGAACTCCTAGTGTACCTCTCCCCTCGCCCCTTTGGTAACCATATGTTTCTTTCTCTGTCTGTGAGTCTATTTCTGTTTTGATAATAAGTTCATTTGTATGATTTTTTTTAAGATTCCAGATATAAGCAATATCATATACTTTCCCTTTTATATCCAGCTCACTTCACTTAGCATAATCTCTAGTTCTAACTATGGTGCTGCAAATGGCATTATTTCATTCTTTATATGGCTGAGTAATCCTGAAAGATGATACTGTGAAAGTGCTGCACTCAATATGCCAGCAAATTTGGAAAACTCAGCAGTGGCCACAGGACTGGAAAATGTCAGTTTTCATTCCAATCCCATAGAAAGGCAATGTCAAAGAATGCTCAGACTACCACACAATTGCACTCATCTCACATGCTAGGAAAGTAATGCTCAAAATTCTCCAAGCCAGGCTTCAGCAATACGTGAACCGTGAACTTCCTGATGTTCAAGCTAGTTTTAGAAAATGCAGAGGAACCAGAGATCAAATTGCCAACATCCGCTGGATCATGGAAAAAGCAAGAGAGTTCCAGAAAAACATCTATTTCTGCTTTATTGACTATGCCAAAGCCTTTGACTGTGTGGATCACAATAAACTGTGGAAAATTCTGAGAGAGATGGGAATACCAGACCACCTGACCTGCCTCTTGAGAAATCTGTATGCAGGTCAGGAAGCAACAGTTAGAACTGGACATGAAACAACAGACTGGTTCCAAATAGGAAAAGGAGTACATCAAGGCTGTATATTGTCATCCTGCTTATTTAACTTATATGTAGAGTACATCATGAGAAACTCTGGACTGGAAGAAACAAAAGCTGGAATCAAGACTGCAGGGAGAAATATCAATCACCTCAGATATGCAGATGACACCACTCTTATGGCAGAAATTGAAGAGGAACTAAAAAGCCTCTTGATGAAAGTGAAAGAGGAGAGTGGAAAAGTTGGCTTAAAGCTCAACATTCAGAAAACGAAGATCATGGCATCCAGTCCCATCACTTCATGGGAAATAGATGGGGAAACAGTGGAAACAGTGTCAGACTTTATTTTTTTGGGTTCCAAAATCACTGCAGATGGTAACTGCAGCCATGAAATTAGAAGACGCTTACTCCTTGGAAGAAAAGTTACGACCAACCTAGGTAGCATATTCAAAAGCAGAGACATTACTTTGCCGACTAAGGTCCGTCTAGTCAAGGCTATGGTTTTTCCTGTGGTCATGTATGGATGTGAGAGTTGGACTGTGAAGAAGGCTGAGCCCTGAAGAATTGATGTTTTTGAACTGTGGTGTTGAAGAAGACTCTTGAGAGTCCCATGGACTGCAAGGAGATCCAACCAGTCCATTCTGAAGGAGATCAGCCCTGGGATTACTTTGAAGGAATGATGCTAAAGCTGAAACTCCAGTACTTTGGCCACTTCATGTGAAGAGTTGACTCATTGGAAAAGACTCTGATGCTGGGAGAGATTGGGGGCAGGAGGAGAAGGGGACGACAGAGGATGAGATGGCTGAATGGCATCACCGACTCAATGGACGTGAGTCTGAGTGAACTCTGGGAGTTGGTGATGGACAGGGAGGCCTCGCGTCTGTGATTCACAGGGTTGCGAAGAGTTGGACAAGACTGAGTGACTGAACTGAACTGAACTGAACTGAATTTTCTATTATATACCACATCTTTGCCCATTCATCTGTCAGCAGACGCTTAGGTTGCTTCCATATTTGGGGTTGTAAATACTGCTCCTCTGAACATTGGGGTGCATGTATCTTTTAAAATTATGTTTTTCTCTGGATATATGCCCAAGAGTGGGACTGCAGGATCATATAGCAGCTATGTTTTTAGATTTTTAAGGAATCTGTATACTGTTCTTACAGTTGTACCAGTTTGCATTGCTACCAAAAGTATAGAAGCATTCCTTTTTTCTCCACAACTTCTCCAGCATTTATTATTTGTAGACTTCTTGTTGAGGCTTCCCTGGTGGCTCAGATGGTAAGGAATCTGCCTGCAGTGCAGGAGAATCCAGTTCAATCCATGGGTCAAGAAGATCCTCTGGAGAAGGGAATGGCAATGGTGGCTTTTTTGACCAGAGTGAGGTGATACCTCATTGTAGTTTTGATTTGCATTAAAAAGAGGTAATATTTACCAGTGTCACAAGCACTGAAATTCCCTATGATTGTGGGTTTGATAACTAAAAAAGCTTCAAGATACACAATAGAGTTATGTGTCCTGCTGCTGCTAAGTTGCTTCAGTCGTGTCCGACTCTGTGCGACCCCATAGATGGCAGCCCACCAGGCTCCCCCGTCCCTGGGATTCTCCAGGCAAGAACACTGGAGTGGGTTGCCATTTCCTTCTCCAGTGCATGAAAGTGAAAAGTGAAAGTGAAGTTGCTCAGTTATGTCCGACTTAGCGACCCCATGTATAAGATCCATTTTATTGTATTTTATATGATCAGAGAGCTTAGTTCTGCCATGTTGAGGTTCACAGCAAAGAACAACATTCTTCATCTTTCACAGTTCTGTTCAGTTCAGTCGCTCAGTCGTATCCAACTCTTTGCAACCTCATGAATTGCAGCATGCCAGGCCTCCCTGTCGATCACCAACTCCTGGAGTTCACTGAAACTCATGTCGATTGAGTCGGTGATGCCATCCAGCCATCTCATCCTCTGTCATCCCCTTCTCCTCCTACTCCCAATCTCTCCCAGCATCAGAGACTTTTCCAATGAGTCAACTCTTCACATGAGGTGGCCAAAGTATTGGAGTTTCAGCTTTAGCATCCGTCCTTCCAAAGGACACCCAGGACTGATCTCCTTTAGAATGGACTGGTTGGATCTCCTTGCAGTCCAAGGGACTCTCAAGAGTCTTCTCCAACACCACACTTCAAAAGCATCAATTCTTCTGTGCTCAGCTTTCTTCACAGTCCAACTCTCATATCCATACATGACCACAGGAAAAACCATAGCCTTGACTAGATGGACCTTTGTTGGCAAATAATGTCTCTGCTTTTGAATATGCTGTCTAGGTTGGTCATAACTTTTCTTCCAAGGAGTAAGCGTCTTTTAATTTCATGGCTGCACTCACCATCTGCAGTGATTTTGGAGCCCCCCATAATACAGTCTGCCACTGTTTCCACTGTTTCCCCATCTATTTCCCATGAAGTGATGGGACCAGATGCCATGATCTTCGTTTTCTGAATGTTGAGCTTTAAGCCAACTTTTTCACTCTCCTCTTTCACTTTCAAAAGGCTTTTTAGTTCCTCTTCACTTTCTGCCATAAGGGTGGTGTCATCTGCATATCTGAGGTTATTGAGATTTCTCCTGGAAACCTTGATTCCAGCTTGTGCTTCTTCCAGCCTAGCGTTTCTCATGATGTGCTCTGCATAGTAGTTGCTCTTCATCTTTCACAGGACCCCACCAATAGTAGAGGGCCTGCGAATGCAATGAGACTAATCTTTTCTGGTCTGGTTGTTTCATTTGGGGATGTTATACTTGTCCAGCTGCTCCCTCTGAGTGTAAATGGAGTTTCTTTCTTCCAGATAGGCATGTGTAGAGCATTGGACACCTTTGTGGATCCTGGTTAGAATTAGATGAGAAAGTATGAGTAAGAAAGTGAAAAAACCATGAGCACTCTAGCAAGATGAAATTATAAGAAAATGTCTCATAATTTCAGATTTTAAATACCTGTAGCACTTCTCATTCCAGGGGTTTTCCTTGCTTTCTGAGTAATGTCATGTAAGTACTCTACATGGCACTGTTCAGGATTACCATCTGCCAAGTCTAAGGTCTGTTTCTCCCAGTCTAGGAAAAGAGACATGAAATGTATATATTTTGAATCAACATATGTCATTTCTACAAATATTTGCTGATGTCCACAAGCATCTTTCTTTGAAACTTGTTCAGTCGCTCAGTTGTGTCTGACGTTTTACAACCCCATGGACAGCAGCATGCCAGGATTCCCTGTCTTTCACCATCTTCTGGAGCCTGCTCAAACTCATGTCTATTGAGTTGGTGATGCCATCCAACCATCTCATCCTCTGTTGTCCCTTTCTCCTCCTGCCTTCAGTCTTTCCCAGCATCAAGGATTTTTTCCAGTGAGTTGGCTCCTCACATCAGATGGCCAAAGTATTGGAGCTTCAGCTTCAGCATCAGTTCTTCCAATGAATATTCAGGGTTGGTTTCCTTTAGGACTGACTAGTTTGATCTCCTTGCAGTCCAAGGGACTCTCAAGAGTCTTCTCCTACACCACAGTTTGAAAGCATCAGTTCTTTAGCTCTCAGCCTTCTTTATGGTCCAACTCTCATATCCATAGATGACTACTGGAAAAACCATAGTTTTGACTATGTGGACCTTTGTTGGCAAAGTAATGTTTCTGCCTTTTAATACCCTGTCTAGTTTTGCCATAGTTTTTCTTCCAATGAACAAGCATCTCTGAACAAGCATCTTTTAACTTCATGGTTACAGTCACCATCTCCAGTAATTTTGGAGCCTAAGAAAATAAATTCTGTCACTGTTTCCATTTTTTTTCCATCTATTTGCCATGAAGTGATGGGACTGGATGCATGATTTTAGTTTTTTAAATTTCAAAGTTCTTTGAAACTTACCGTAGAAATATTTCTGAAAATAGAATTATCACATTGAGGTGAGACTTCTTTCACTGAACTATAAGTATAAATTTCCATGACTGACAAATGATATCCAATCTCCAGTGCCAGGTCATCAAGGAAAAAGTCAGATAAGAGTGGTATAAAATTTACTTTTTACTTTAAACAATGAAGGCATAGGGATACAAACTAAGAAATGAGATGAGAGAAAATTCTTTAAATGAATCAATTACTTGAACCTATATTATTTGAAAAATAAAAGCTATATGTTTATCAATAGGCATTATCAGTAACTCCCACTCTAGGTTCATGTATACCATTGAAAGGTGATCAATTTAGATTAATTGCTAATCATTATATCAATTAATTTCAGAATGCTTTATAAATGCTCATCAGATCTTTTAAACTTTAGACATTTCAGTATCAATGTAGTGGTAAGCTTTTTCTTTTTTCTTTTTTTTCCTTTACAATGTAAGTTGGAGAAAATACAGAGGAAGAGATTTAAGGACTATATTTTTGTGAAGTTAAGTCTTCATAAATGTTATTTTTAAAAAATATGGTCAAATCGAAGACATTCATACATTCATTTAAAATGTGAGATTTCATCAGTAGCAGCATTGTATGTTCAGTCAACAGTTAAGTAACATGAGTTGGCCAAGGAAACTTTTTTTTCCTCCATAATCATTATTCATTTTATAAAAACTTTATAAAAAATAGTTTTAATGTCATAAAACCATTGCAGAAGTTCCAGAAATTCTGTATTTTCAGTGACTGTGTAGACATTTATATAACAATGAAATTTTCCAGGATAATTCCATCTTTTGATGGTTTATGTCTGGTTATTTGGGTTTCCTTGTGGCTCAGCTGGTAAAAATCCACCTGCAATGTGGGAGACATGAATTTGATCCCTGGGTTGCGAAGATCCCCTGGAGAAGGGAAAGGCTACCCACTCCAGTATTCTGGCCTGGAGAATTCCATGGACTGTATAGTCCATGGGGTCACAAAGAGTTGGACTCGACTGAGTGACTTTCACTTTCACTTTCTCTGGCTATTTTACAAAGAAGAACACTTAATTGGGAGTCTTCCACAAGAATCATTACATAAGATGGAGAAAAATAAATTTAAAACATCACTTACTCCCAGTTCTGACTAGTAGAAACCTACAAAATGTAGGCCATTAAAGGAGAGAGGGAGTTTTTCATAAGGATGAAACCATTGTTCATTGCAGCTTGGGAACACCGGTATATTTGATATGAAAGGTCATCGTCTCCATTGAGATCTAAACTCACCATTGGACTTTTACCAACTTACCAATCATCTTAGTTCAGTTCAGTCACTCAATTTGTCTGACTCTGAGACCCCATGGACTGCAGCACATCAGACTTCCCTGTCCATCACCAACTCCTGGAGCTTACTCAAACTCATGGCCATAGTCGGTGGTGCTATCAAACCATCTCATCCTCTGTCATTCCCTTCTCCTCCTGCCTTCAATCTTTCCCAGCATCAGGGTCTTTTCATGAGTCAGTTCTTTGCATCAGGTGGCCAAAGCTTCAGCATCAGTCCTTCTGATGAATATTCAGGACTGATTTCCTTTAGGATTGACTGATAGGATCTCCTTGCAGTCCAAGGGACTCTCAAGAGCCTTCTCCAACACCATAGTTCAAAAGCATCAATTCTTCGACACTTAGCTTTCTTTATAGTCCAACTCTCATAGCCGTACATGACTACTGGAAAAACTATAGCTTTGACCAGAGGGACTTTTGTTGGCAAAGGAATGTCTCTGCTTTTTAATATGTTGTCTAGGTTGGTCATATCTTTTCTTCCAAGGAATAAGTGTCTTTTAATTTCATGGCTGCAGTCACTATCTGCAGTGATTTTGGAGCCCCAGAAAATAAAGCCTGACACTGCTTCCACTGTTTTCTCATATATTTACCATGGAGTGAAGGGATCAGATGCCATTATCTTAGTTTTCTGAATGTTGAGCTTTAAACCAACTTTTTCACTCTCCTCTTTCACTTTCATCAAGAGGCTCTTTAGTTCTTCTTTGCTTTCTGCAATATGGGTGGTGTCATCTGCATAGCTGAAGTTATTGATATTTCTCCTGGAAATCTTGATTCCAGCTTGTGCTTCATCCAGCCCAGCATTTCACATGATGTACTCTACATATAAGCCAAATAAGCAGGGTAACAATATATAGCCTTGACGTACTCCTTTCCCGATATGGAACCAGTCTGTTGTTCCATGTCCAGATCTAACTGTTGCTTCCTGACCTGCATACAGGTTTCTCAGGAGACAGGTTAGGTGGTCTGGTATTCCCATCTCTTTCAGAATTTTCCTAAAGTTTGTTAAAGGCAAAGTATCATCTTACATCCCTGGCATTTTGCACATTGCCCTGTTTCTCTTGGAAGGAGAAGACTCTTGAGAAGCCTTTACAGTTCAAAGATGTGTGCTTATTAAGTAGAAGACCAAGAAGAAAAGTAAATCATCAAGGGAAATATAAGTGAAAGACAATAGTATAAAACTTAGAATGGATCGGAAGAATCAATATAGTGAAAATGAGTACACTACCCAAAGCAATTTACAAATTCAATGCAATCCCTATCAAGCTACCAGCCATATTTTTCACAGAACTAGAAAAATAATTTCAAGATTTGTATGGAAATACAAAAAAACCTCGAATAGCCAAAGCAATCTTGAGAAAGAAGAATGGAACTGGAGGAATCAACTTGCCTGACTTCAGGCTCTATGACAAAGCCACAGTAATCAAGACAGTATGGTACTGGCACAAAGACAGAAATATAGATCAATGGAACAAAATAGAAAGCCCAGAGATAAATCCACACACATATGGACACCTTATCTTTGACAAAGGAGGCAAGAATATACAATGGAGTAAAGACAATCTCTTTAACAAGTGGTGCTGGGAAAACTGGTCAACCACTTGTAAGAGAATGAAACTAGATCACTTTCTACCACCGCACACAAAAATAAACTCAAAATGGATTAAAGATCTAAATGTAAGACCAGAAACTATAAAACTCCTAGAGGAGAATATAGGCAAAACACTCTCAGACATAAATCACAGCAGGATCCTCTATGATCCACCTCCCAGAATACTGGAAATAAAAGCAAAAATAAGCAAATGGGATCTAATTAAAATTAAAAGCTTCTGCACAACAAAGGAAAATATAAGCAAGGTGAAAAGACAGCCTTCTGAATGGGAGAAAATAATAGCAAATGAAGCAACTGACAAACAACTAGTCTCAAAAATATACAAGCAACTCATGCAGCTCAATTCCAGAAAAATAAATGACCCAATCAAAAAATGGGCCAAAGAACTAAATAGACATTTCTCCAAAGAAGACATACAGATGGCTAACAAACACATGAAAAGATGCTCAACATCACTTATTATTAGAGAAATGCAAATCAAAACCACAATGAGGTATCACTTCACACCAGTCAGAATGGCTGCGATCCAAAAATCTGCAAGCAATAAATGCTGGAGAGGGTGTGGAGAAAAGGGAACCCTCCTACACTGTTGGTGGGAATGCAAACTAGTACAGCCACTTTGGAGAACAGTGTGGAGATTCCTTAAAAAATTGCAAATAGAACTACCTTATGACCCAGCAATCCCACTGCTGGGCATACACACCGAGGAAACCAGAATTGAAAGAGACACATGTACCCCAATGTTCATCGCAGCACTGTTTATAATAGCCAGGACATGGAAACAACCTAGATGTCCATCAGCAGATGAGTGGATAAGAAAGCTGTGGTACATATACACAATGGAGTATTACTCAGCCATTAAAAAGAATTCATTTGAATCAGTTCTGATGAGATGGATGAAACTGGAGCCGATTATACAGAGTGAAGTAAGCCAGAAAGAAAAACACCAATACAGTATACTAACACATATATATGGAATTTAGAAAGATGGCAATGACGACCCTGTATGCAAGACAGCAAAAAAGACGCAGATGTGTATAACGGACTTTTGGACTCAGAGGGAGAGGGAGAGGGTGGGATGATTTGGGAGAATGGCATTGAAACATGTATACTGTCATGTAAGAATTGAATCGCCAGTCTATGTCCGATGCAGGATACAGCATGCTTTGGGCTGGTGCACGGTGATGACCCAGAGAGATGTTATAGGGAGGGAGGTGGGAGGGGGGTTCATGTTTGGGAATGCATGTACACCCGTGGTGGATTCATGTCAATGTACGGCAAAACCAATACAGTATTGTAAATTAAAAAAAAATAATAAGAACAAGCTGGATTAAAAAAAAAAAACTTAGAATAGAGAAATTTGGAAAAATTAGCTAGAAAGCCTTAGTGATACATGCCTCAATATAATAAAGGAAGCAGAAAAAGAAGTTACATCCACAGCTCAAATCCAGTAACTCAAGTGGGAAACAAGGAAGTCAGGAAAATGGAATTCACGTAAATCTTAAGGGGTTAATACAGGTCTAAGGGAGACCATGCAGAAGAGGCAGGTAAGAAAACATAATTGGTTCTTCTCATCAAGGAGTATTTTCAGCTGCAGTCACGATGCGATGCTATGTTTGTTCATGAGAATAGCTTCCTAAATGTGTGTGCTTGTCCCAGATTTTCAGTATGTGTATTGGCATGGTTTAAGAGATTATGTAAGCTTATGAAAGTATGCAGTAAAAAAATGCATCACTATTTCCATGCTTTCCAATCTAAGAGATCCTTGTACAATATCAACAGGGCCTTCAGTCAAACTAGTGTATGTTGAGTGTTAATTGTCAGGCTCTAGGGGTTCAATAATAAATAAAACCAGATAGGAGTCTTGCCTTCCTGGGCTTCACAGGCTTAATGGGAGGAACTCAGAAATAAAATGACCACTGAAACACATCATTTAGACTCATGGTATGTGCAATAGAGAAAGAGTACAAGAAACAAAGAACGGGTAGAGGAGGGGTTTCTGACCAAATTTCCAGGGTTGGGGCTTTATTGAGAACGTGTGAGTTTAAATTTGGCAGGGTCTGATTGTGGCTGTTTTATCCTGACATTAGTCTATAGTGAGGAATTTCCCCCACCCCCTAATTAATACACTGCCAATACAGGGAAAAGGTTGGACCAAATGGGTGACAACACATCTCCTAAAGCAACAGAAAGAGGTGAATCAATGAGATTTGAGGAGGAAAAAAGGTGCTGAAAGAGACCAAATAAAAATGAAAACAGAAACTATGGGAATCATTAGAGGGGAGATAAGATCCAAGGCTGGAGACTTCCCCTTAGATGATGGAGTTTTTCCAGTACTCTAAACCAGTGATTCTCAAGGTACAGTCCCAAAACAGCAGCATCTTCATCACCTGGGTATTTGCTAGAAATACTAATTCCCAGATCCCATTCCAGTCCTACTAAATCTGAAAGCCTGAGGACTGTTCCCAGCTTCTTTTGTGCCTCTTATACACTATTAGCCCTGAGTTTCAAAGAATATCTGCTTGTTTGAAGTGTGTAGCACTTATTTTGTTAGATTTACAAGTACCACATGAGAGGCAATATGATGACATGTAATTGAAGAATGATTGCTCATCTGAAATTATTTTTATTTTTACTTTTATTTGGCACAGAAAGGATCCTGTTTAAACTTAAAATAAAATACAGTATATGTGAAGATAGTTCAATAATTGAATGAAGTGATTAGAAAGTTCTAATTTCTACTTCCATTATTAATATATAAGAATTTACTTGTATAAAGTCCATCTGTGTATATTGTTGCAACGTACAATGAATTATGAATATATGTGTAGATTTTGCTAATTAATTTCTTTAATTAAATTACATTTCTCAGAAATGAAGGGACTTGGGGACCTTTCTTAGTTTAGTGGCTCTGACCCATGATAGTGGAAGCATCAGAATTTAAATCTAGCAAGATATTATTGATATTATAGTGAAGAAAAATAGAATAATATGTCTAAACAAGCTGGAGACAATCTACTTTTCTACTTGGCCAAATACAAGTTTGACGAAATGTGTATATAATGGTCATCAAGAAGCACAAGTTCTACCTACTAATAAGGCAAATTTCATGAAAATGTCATTAAATGACAGTACTACTCCAAATCCGTCATGTGTGGTTGCCGGTATTCCAGAATCGAACAGCCTAGGTTTCCGGGCCACAATTTGCTGGCTGGACTAGCTTAGGAAATACCTTAAACTTTCAGTCTTCCCCATATCTTCAAAATCGGTATAACATTAGTACCTTGCAGGTAAAACTGTTGTGAAAATTAAGAGACAAAATGCATGTCAAGTGATTAGTTCCTGACATTGTGTTCAATAAAAGATTTTTTAAGCTATTATTGTGTAAATAATAAATTCAACTTTTTATACTGAAAATGAAACGCATGGAATTACATAGTGCTAAAATTAGTCCTTGGTAATCTATAAGGGACTTAACCCAGTAACATTACCTAAATACTTTTGACATGAGATTCCCAGCTCATTTTAAAACTTTGCACATTGATTTGGTACAAGGACTACCATGAATTCATCTGGTAATGTTATATGACAAGGATTTAAGCAAGCCATTTGGGATAATCCAAGCAAATTGCCAACAGCTGATAGGGTTTCTGCACATGTAGTTGTGTTTGCTCTGGTCTTCTTGCCTTTTGGTAGCAGCAAAATATATTAACTTTATCCTTCTGGCGTCCACCTGGATCTCCACTCCTGGACCTTGAGTCCCAATGATGTCACCCTTTGATCTTCCCATTTTTTAATGTCCATCTGCTCTGTGACTCTTCCGTCCAGACTTGTGAGAAAGAACAACCCCTCATTTAACATGAAAGATCCATTATATTAAATAATGTTTAAAAATAGATGTGGTCTAATACTTTCAATGGATTTGGAGTAGATTCACTAAGACTTCAAAAGGTCTATTTGTTCTCTTGCCTGTGATTGATCCAATGGGAAAATGAATCATAATACCCTTCCATTAATCACTGCATACATCTTAAAAATAAAAATAAATGTTAAATGCCACAATTAATCCTCAGTTCTCAATCTGTTAAGTAAGGAAAAAAGAAATGACTTGTGGAATTGGAATAAGAGATGTTATGTAAAAATAGAGTTAGAAGGAAAACTGAAAACATGTGAATGACAAGATAAAAGAGTAATGAGGAAAAATGTTTGAGTTGTAGTGCCTTCTGATGGCTCTCTCAATTCAGCCAAAGGGAAAAGTGTCTTGTGGTAAACACTGCAGTCAGAATGACAGGGTGCATGTGTAGCTACACACATCTGGTGCACAGGTGTCCAAATGGAATTTGCCATCACTCCAAGAAAGGGTCAGATGTTGTCTTTTTAAATGGCGAATGGTGTGAGGACTAGTGGAATTCAGTGTAGATGTCAGGCATACAACACATTCATTTACGTCAGGGTTGCAGTGAGAATTGCTGTTTGACATATTTCTGAGTTAACTTCACTCTGTAGAAAATGTTTCCTGAACATGAGACAAAAACCAAGTTCTTGCTCTTGCTTCAGAATTGCCTCTTCAGAGCAGCAAATGAAAAGGCGGCTGTTCTAGTTTCCATTGCTAAAAACCTTAACTAGTTTACAGAATGATCAATTGCTCTTTCTGGTTTGAAAGGAATAAAAAGATTATCAGAATGATTATTGACCAATGAGTTATTTTTAAAACAGACTTCCAAGAACCGATTCCTTTCTGACACAGCAGTGAACGATTCTCGACAATGGTTTAAGTGTCTTCCGGTTCTTTTAATCCTACTGCTGGCAAACTCTTCACCTCCTCTCAGGTCTCGTGGTACCTAATTTTAATGTCTTTCTTGGAGACATCTTCCATTAGACATAGTATGTCTTATATTCTTGGATCTCTCCAGAGGGAAATATAGCAACAAAAACAATTACAATAGCAAATATTTCTATTCATAAGACTGTAACAAAAAACTTTGTGCTTTAGCACTTTGAAAATAATCTTTTGATTTTTTCCCCTCACATATGAAAGTCAGGGTTATGCTTAAATGATGCTTGTGGGGTCGAGAATAGAGTCACTTGCTCTTTGTTTTCAAGAAAATCAGTAATGAACATAAAAGTAGCCCCTGATAACAAAATTCTGTTTTATAAAATTATTCTGTTTTACAGATTATTGATGACCTTCAGCACACCATGGATAGGAACTTGTGCAGTTGGGTCTGAATTGGCTGAAGCTAGTTGCCAAATATATTTTCTGAACTCCCTTGCTTTCTTGGGCTCTTTTTTTTTTATCTTTTAAAATTGGAATATAATTACTTTAAATATTATGTTAGTTTCTGCTGTACAACAATGCGAATCAGCTATATGTGCTCAGTTGTGTCTGACTCTTTATGACCCCATAGACTGTAGCCCACCAGAATCCTCTTCCATGGGATTTTCCAGGCAAGAATACTGGAGTGGGTTGCCATTTCCTGCTCCAGGGGACTTTTCCAACCCAGGGATCAAACTCTCATCTCCTACATCTCCTTAAGTGGCAGGTGGATTCTTTACTACTGAGCCATCTGGGAAGCCTAAATCAGCTAAATATATACATATATCCCCCCGACTTGGATCTCTCTCTCCCATCCCCCAGTCCCACCCCTCTTGGTTGCCTCCAAGCACTGAGCTAAGCTCCCATGCTACACAGCAGCTTCCTGTAGCTATCTATTTCACACATGGTAGTGTATGTATGTCCGTCCTATGCTCTTAAATCATTCCACCCACTCCTTCCCCTCTGTGTCCACAAGTCTCTCTACATCTGGGTCTCCATTCCTGCCCTGAAAATATGTCCATTGGGACCATTTTTCTAGATTCCATATATATCTATATGTTAATAAATGATATTTGTTTTTCTCATTCTGATTTCTTCCACTCTGTGACAGACTCTAGGTTCATCCACATCACTACAAATGGCCCAATTTCAGTCCTTTTTATGGATACTATTCCGTTATATATATGTACCACAACTTCATTATCTATTCCCCTGTGGATGGATGTTTAGATTGCTTCCGTGTCCTCACTATTGTAAATAAGTCCTGTGATGAACACTGGGGTTCATGTGTCTTTTTGAAGTACGGTTTTCTCAGCGTATATGCCCGCTGATGGGATTGGCTGGGTCATGTGGTGGTTTTATTCCTAGTTTTTTAAGGACCCTCCATACTGTTCTCCATAGTGGTTGCATCAACCTACATTCCTACTAACAGTGCGGTAAGGTCCTTTTTCCCAGCATCCTCAACATCACTTACTGTTTGTAGACTTTTTGATGATGGCTATTCTGACTGGAGTGAGGTGATACCTTATTACAGTTTTGATTTGCATTTCTTTAGTAATGAGTGATGTTGGGCATCTTTTAATGTATTTGTTGGCCATCCGTATGTCTTTGGGCTCTTCTTTTTAGACCAGCCTGGACATCTTTCTGTGTGTCCCCCATGTGACGTCTCGCTCAGTGACACAGAGACTATACTTCTCCTCTGAGACCTGACTCAGTGCTTTAAAATTAAACCTCCTCTCTGTGGTTCTGCTAAGGATTACATCAGTCACCTTCCCTTGCTATGGATAGAAACTGGTTTAGATTCCTAAATCAGAGTGGTGCGTGTGTGTGTGTGTGTGTGTGTGTGAGAGTGTGTGTGTATATGCATGTGAGTGTGTGCTTATTTAGAAATATGCAAACCCTGACAAATAAATAGGAAACACCCAAGTGATTTAAAAATTGTCCATTAGTAAAAATCCAGAGGCTACAGAAAAGAATATTACTCAGAATAACCACAATTACATTTTAATGTATGTTACTCTGGTGTTTTATTAAAGCCAGATATGTATATGCATTCATATATGTATGTGCCATTAACACTGTCCTTCAGGAGTATTTAATGATTGTGTCAATTCTTCTATGATACTGATATATTAATGCAATATCTTATCAAAGTTCTACATGTACATAGTTTTAAAGAACAGTTCCCAATACTTGCAGAAAAGGCAAGGGAACCAACTTAACATGAATATACTAATGTTTTTTGATTTCTTAATAAAAATATAATCTACTGACTTACTACAGTGGAAAGATAAACACAATCACACACAAACAAAGACAAGCATGTATCTATTCATCCTTTGGTGTCCTTTTTATAACTATGTAACTCCTTTTACCATTAGACCACATGGGATGTTACATTGGCATTCCTGTCTAGTTCAAATTTGCCTTATGGGTTATTTAGAAGTGTGCTGCTTAATTTATAAGTATTTGGAGATTTTATACATTATATATTGTGTTTAATTTCTAATGAATTACCATGGTGAACTGAAAACCTACATTATGTGTTTCCTATTTCTTGAAATGTACTAAGACATTTTAAATCTATAATGTGATCGATCTTTGTGAATGTTTGATGTTCATTTGGAAATGCAATATAAATACCTGTAAATAGTATATAAATATCAATTAGCTAAAATATATTAATAGTGTTTTTAAAATCTCTTAAATGCAGCATTTTTGCTGTATACTGCAGTTTGCAAGCAAATCATACCATGCCCCCACAGCCAAGGAAAATGGATCACATAAGGGTCTGAACAACAGGAGACAGGGATAACAGGACTATTTTAGGATTCTGTTTGTCACATTTCTACATTTAAATATTTTTCTTATAAATATCATTTGTTTAACTTTTGTATTTTTGTTGAGCCTGGAAATCCATGCCTTTCAAAGGAAATATTTGGTCCATTTACATTTAAATGATGTTAATATTACTGTATTTAAGTCTAACTTTTAAAATTCCATTTATCTTTTCCTTCTTTGTTCTTTCTTTTTTGAATCATTTAGGTGACTCTAATATTTTCGTATTCAGTTTTACATCTCAAACTGAATTTTAGATGCATCTTTTTATGTATGCAGCATTTCAATACTATATATTATATATTAATAATATATTTTAAGTATTATAATTCAAACATTGTATTATTTCAAGTAACATACTATTTCATACTATTTTACAACCATTGTAAAAACTTTATAATACTTAATTGCATTTACCCTTTCTGCCCTTCGTGCTATTTTGTCCTGGATTTTCCCTTCAGAAATTCAGCTCCTTTGTCACAACCTTGGTTTTCTGTGAAGACCTAGTATACCTTGAAGGATTTCTCTCAGGTCTCTTGACCTTCTCTCTTCTTTAAGCAGGCTACTGTATCACACTTGGAAAATGCCTGTGTATCCCGAGAGGCATCATTTCATTTCCTCTGCTCTGCTTCCAGTCTGTGGTAAACAGACTTCATGAATTTGTTCAGTCCATAGGAGAGTGTCAGCTGTGGGCTTATATATCCTCTGTGGCTGGGTACTCCCTGAGATTCTTAGTCCCTCAGTCTTATCCACACGCATCCACTGAAGTTCTGTTAGTGTCTCCTTACCTCCACATATAGTGAACTTCCCTGCTCTTACTGTTGTTCCTTTAAAGATGATCCCAGCTGTCGGCGTCTCTTACCTGGTAAGAGTTTATTGTTTTCTCGATATCAATTGGGTTAGCTTGAACTAACTGATAGCAAAATCTATCATCTGGTAGGTTATCTAACTTTTGTATTTTAGTGTTAGTCATTCAGTAATGTCTGACTCTTTGTGACCCCATGGACTGTTGCCCGCCAGGTTCCTGTGTCCATGAAATTCTCCAGGCAAGAATATTGGAGTGGATTGATATTTTAAGATGGGAGCAATTGTCTCTTGACAATTTCTAATCTTAATTAGAAAATGAAATCTGAGAATTTTGAGTTTTTAAGAAAAATAAAATCAAGAAATTTGTTTTTCTTAATCTACATTCAACCTTGCTATAAGTTTGCCATGGGAAAAATCAACATATGTTAATACATCAAAAGTATTATTCTGGCCCAAGGATTAGAGATACAGGAAAATGCTCTCTTCTGATTAGTAAAATCTTCTTAGAGAATGTAAATTTTGGACTTGTTTGCTTGCATGGAGAAGAGAATTTCTGGACTTGTTGTAAAGAGGTAAAATGTATTTAGATTTTTGAGAGTGTTATATTGATCTAAAGCACTGATAATGTGGCACTGTGAGTCATAGAGGGGGCTTCCCAGGTGACGCTAGTGGTAAAGAACTTGCCTGCCGATGCAGGAGATGTAAGAGATGTGGGTTGGGAAGATCTCCTGCAGGAGGACATGGCAACCCTCCCCAGTATTATTGCCTGGAGTATCCCTGCGGACAGAAGAGCCTGGCAGTCCACAGGGTCACAAAGTGTTGGACAGGACTGAAGCAACGTAGAGGGCTTCCCTGGTGGTTCAGACAGTAAGGAAGCTGCCTGCAATGCAGAAGACTTGAGTTTGATCCCTGGCTTGGGAAGATGCCCTGGAGAAAGGAATGGCAACCCACTCCAGTATCCTTGTCTGGAGAATTCCATGGACAGAGGAGCCTGGCGGGGTACAGTCCGTGGGGTCGCAAAGAGTTGGACACAACTGAGCAACTGCAAGGAGGTCCCATCAGTCCATCCTAAAAAAAAATCTGTCCCGAATGTTCATTGGAAGGACTAATGTTGAAGCTGAAATGCCAATACTTTGGCTACCTGATGGGAAAAGCTGACTCATTTGAAAAGACCCTGATGCTGGGAAAGATTGAGGGCAGGAGGAGAAGGGGACGACCGAGGATGAGATGGTCGGGTGGCATCACTTACTCAATGGACATGAGTTTGACTAAGCTCTGGCAATTGGTGATGGACAGGGAGGCCTGGGGTGCTGCAGTCCATTGGGTCACAAACAGTCAGACACGATTGAATTACTGAACTGAGCTGAACTGAACTGAGTGACTAAGCACAGCACAGCACAGAAGCAAGCACATGCCCTTGGGTCATAGAACATTTTAAGTTAAGTCTTAAACCATGTTTAATAAGAAGATAAAAGACTTCTAAAGTTTTAAAGAAGTACTATATGTGAAATCAGATACCAATATAATAATTAAATTGATTAAGTTGAAAAATATTTATTTGACCCTTTGGCTTTTAATACTTCACTAAATAGTAATAGAAATAAATCATGCCCCTGAGTATGAATGATAATGCTTCTCATTTCAAGCAAATGCATTGCTATATTCACCTAAGTTGAAAGACTTAAAATTTTTTAATGCTTTTAGCTACATTATTTCCTGTGTAGTAACTTAGATTGTGTTTCTTGGTTACATTTAGAATGATAAGCCTTAAAGATCAGTGCAATAAAAGATAATATCTATTAATACATAATTCAGCAAAAAATATTGAGCTATTTTATAATTATCAAAGATCACTGGCGAATTAATTCATAAACTGAAATCTGAGAACTGCCCAACTGACCATAAGCTCATTTTGCTTAGTTTTTAACTTTTTTATTGTGGTCTTACAGAATAAAACCTAGACAGCATATTAAAAAGCAGAGACATTCTTTTGACAAAAAGGTTCTCTAGCCAAAGCTATGGTTTTTCCAGTAGTCATGTATGGTTGTGAGAGTTGGATTATAAAGAAAGCTGCTGCTGCTGCTGTCACTTCAGTCGTGTCCGACTCTGTGTGACCCCAGAGACAGCAGCCCACCAGGCTCCTCCATCCCTGAGATTCTCCAGGCAAGAACAAACTGATGCTTTTGAACTGTGGTGTTGGAGAAGACTCTTGGGAGTCCCTTGGACTTCAAGGAGATCCAACCAGTCCATCCTAAAGGAAATAAGTCCTGAATACACATCGGAAGGACTGATGTTGAAGCTGAAACTCTAAGACTTTGGCCACCTGATTTGAAGAACTGACTCATTGAAAAAGACCCTGATGCTGGGAAAGATTGAAGGTAGAAGGAGAAGGGGATGACAGAGGATGAGATGGTTGGATGGCATCACTGACTCCATGGACATGAGTCTGAGTAAACTCCAGGAGTTGGTGATGGACAGGGAATCCTGGCGTGCTGCAGTCCATGGGGTCGCAAAGAGTTGGACACGTCTGAGCGACTGAACTGACTGAACTGAATCTCTCTACCTAGAGAAAAATAACACATGAAATGAAGCAAAATATAAAGCATGGGAATTCAATTCTTTTTTAGTTTCTTTTGACATTTACCCATCAGTTTTTTTAGTTTTGGAAAGAATTTAAGGAACATCTAATTAATGTTTCATGTGCTAGGGTTAAATATATACTTATTACTCCATTTCTAGTATCTTCACATTGAACGAATATTCTCATATTATTAAATTAATCAACTATTGTGTCTTAAAAAGGCTGTTTATATTTTTCTATTAGTTCAAGAAAAAGGCTTTTAAAAATATTTTAGGGTAAATCACCATTTACTTTTTAAATTTGAAGTCTCTTTTATACCTAGATGTAGCTCTCAAAAATGCCTTGGGGAAAGTGTATCCAGTATTGCTATCCGAATAGCATTCAAAACTTGAAATTCATGTTTCTATACAACTTCAGTTGTATACATTTATTTTAGTAAATCTGCCTTTCCCTTTTCTGAGAATGCTTCTTCTTTCAGTGTGTCATTTCAGCAATCTTAAGATTGAAAAAAAAAACCCACAAAATTATAATGTTATGTTCACTTTTTAAAAATCTCATATCTGAATTGATTTTTAGTTGTGGTTAAACTGAATCTAGCTTATCCCCTAAGGATGACGATTCATGTATAGTCCTCTGAAGATTATGAGCTTGAAAAACAGATGCAGGGCCCCTTGCCTTCCTTCCCTGATACAGGCCCTTCTTTAAAACTTTGGCACCTCTGCTTCTGTCAGACATTTCTACCTGCTATACCTCTAAAGGCTTGGTCTGAAATGCTTGCCAAGTTTTACACAGTGTTTCTCCTCACTGAAAGGCTCATCTTCACTTTTAGGGACAGCAACAATAAAAAGTAATCTCCTTTTCCTTAATTATTCCTTTCGCTATAATAACTACATTGTCTGATTTTAATGTAGCTACCATAGTGGTTTCTTTTAGTTAATATTTGCATGATATATGTATTTTTGTTCAGTCTTTCTACTTTCAAAATATCTGTCTTTATTTTAGAAGGGTGTCTTAGAAATGACATAAGCCATGTATTTTTTCGATATATAACTGAATCTTACCAAAACAGTTTGATTCATCTACATTTAAGGTTAATACTAACACGTTTGCAATTACTTCTACTCACTTTTGTGCTTTTTCTTTGTTCCTTTTATATGTGTCTCATTTCTCTTTTGCCTTGTTTCAAATTAAACTCTTAATGTCTTTTTGTCTATGCTCTTTGAAATGCTTTATACTGTATCCAATTTTTGAAATTTTAACAACGCATTTATTTTAGTAAGATTTAAATCTAATCAGTCTTTACCCTTTCTCTAAAAAATAAAAGTCATTTAATTCCAGTCACCTTCCTTTGCTATTTTTGTTGTTGCTTTTTAATATTTTAATTGTATCCTATTTTAGCTGCCCCAGCCATGTATGTTATTACTTTTGGTATATCCAGCAGTTTTTCTTGTGTTTACCTTCCATTTTACTTTTTTCACCATTTTTCTAGTGTTTTATATTTTTGGGGGGGTATGTTTTCTTGAAGTAAATGTTAAACATCTCTGGTTTTGTTGACCTAAAAAAATATTTATGTTACCCTTGATATTGAGTGATTATTATACATTTTTCTAATACAAGAAGAAATTGTATTTTAAATTCATTTATTTATTCATGCCAGTTGACCCTTTCACTGAGGATGTAGTCTCTGAAATCTTCCATCTTCAGGTGGTGGTCTAAGTTTCAATCCCTACAATAATTTATCTTTCCTTCCCAAATATGGTCATTGAAACTTAAGGCCTCAGGTTTGAAATATCCACAGTATATCTTGGTTTCATGCTATCTTACAATTCTAGTTTCAGCTCACTTTTCATTTTTGGCCTCTGTGGATTGTCTACACATCTTCTGAGCACAATTTTGCATTTTAAAAGTGCTTGCTGTTTCTCCTCCAAATTTGTAGGTCATTACAGTAGGACAATGTTTCAATCTATGAATGCATGTTATGTGATTCAACATTTCTTTCAATGTCTACCCCCTTCTCATTTCCTCTGTTATTGAACTTGGGTTTCATAACCATCATAATGACCACTCCTTACACACCTCCTCAATTCCTTTGCTCTCTTTCCTCTCCATCACACTGGAGCGGCAACACTGCAGACCTAGTTACACAAATCCCATCTGCTTCACGAGCATTCTATTGTGCTCACTGGGCATGCTTTAAATTTATGACAGCAAATTGTAAGGACTTCACCAGGGCTGAGCAATTTTCCTAAATTTCCATAGTCAGTTGACTGTTTCATTCTCCAGGAAGACACATCCACACATCCACACTTTTCTCTTGTCATCAATCAATCTGCTTAGAGCTAATGACCTTGCCTCCTCTTTCACAAAATAAAAAGATAGCAAAAAAGAATGACCTCGTCCCTGCCAGCACCATATCTTCCAATGCCCCTGCATCCCCTTCCTTCCATTACAGTGGCGCAGGGAACTGTGTGCTGCTATCTAGTAACAAGCCTTTCACTTCTTCATTGGTGCCACCCCTCTCGCATATTCAGACCTCTTCCTGTGGTCACTTGCTCTCTCCCACAGCATCCATGTCCCCTTCTCCCTCTCCCAACAGCACATAAACTAGCTGTAATAGTTCTCTGCTTAAAGTCACTACGGCCACTACCTAGCATAGCAGGGGCAGAGAGTGTTTTCAGGCATGAACACACCTCACAGTGCCTGGCCTCACCCGTCTCAGGAGAAACAAGTCTAAAAATCTTAAAGAAGATCTGGTTATCTTCTTTTTATTTGGAAATAATTTTAGGTACAGAATTGAGTAATCTTTTCAACAGAGCTAGGCCAGTTGAATATCCAACATATAAAAACAATTTTTATTTTAATTAAAAAAATTTAAATGTTTTTATCAGAATATACTTGATTCATAATGTTGAATTAGTTTCGAGTGTACAGCAAACCACAAGTCTGTTCTCTATGTCTGCGAGTCTCTTTGTATTTTGCAGAGAAGTTCATTTGTGTTATTTTTTTTAAATTCTACATATAATGATATCATATGGCATTTGTCTTTCTCATTCTGAATTCCTTTGCTAAGTATGATAATCTCTGGGTCCATCCATGTAGCTGCAGATGGCATTATTTCACTGTTTTTCATGGCTGAGGAATATTCCATTGTGTGTTTACATGTGTATACACAGCTTCTTTATTCATTTATCAATGGACATTTAGATTGTTTCCATGTTTTGGCTGTTGTAAAAAGTGCTGCAGTGAACATTAGTGCGTGTATCTTTTTGAATTATATTTTTGTCCAGGGATTTCTGGTCAGATGGCTACTCTGTTGTTAGTTTTCTGAAGAATCTCAACACCTTTCTCCATAGTGGCTGTACCAATTTGCAGTCCTACCGACAGTGGATGAAGGTTCCCTTTTCTCCACACCCTCTCCAGCATTTGTTATTTGTAGGCTTTAAAAGAAATTTTTACTAGAGTATAGTTGATTTACAATGTTGTATTAGTTTCAGGTGTACAACAAAATGAATCAGTTATACATATACATATATCCACTCTTTTTATATTCTTTTCTGATATAGACCATTACAGAGTATTGAGTAGAGTTCCCTGTACTGTACAGCGGGTTCTTATTAGTTACCTATTTTATATACTGTAGTGTGTATATGTCAGTCCCAATCTCCCATTGTATCCCTTCCCTTATTCCCTGGTAACCATAAATTTGTTTTCTACATCTGAGACTCTACTATTTTGTAAGTAAGTTCATTTGTAGACTTTTTAATGATGGCCATTCTGACTGGTGTGTGGTGGTGCCCTTCATTTTTCTAGGCATATTAGGATTAGTTTGTTCATTTTGAGAACAAAAATAATCCCTGCTAGCAATTTGATAGGAATTGCATTCAATTTGTATATTAATTTTGGGAGAATTGACACCTTGGTAATATTGAATACTCTAATTCAGTGAATACATATTATTTCTCCATCTATTCAGACCTTGTTTAACTTATTCTAGCAGCATTTTATTGTTTTCAGTATAAAAGTGTATTGTTTTCAGTGTAAAAGTGTATTGTTTTCATTTGCACTTATTTTTTAAAGTTTATCCCCAAATTCTTTTTGATACTATTATGAATGAAATTGTTTTCTTAATTTTATTTTTAGATTTTTCATTACTAGAAAATAGAAAAATAAGTATGTTTTGTGTTGATCATGTATCCTGCAACTTTCTAGTAGTTGGCTCTTTTTTTTTTTTTTTTAAATTTCTTGGGAACTTGACCAGTAGGATCATGTAATATGCAAATAATGTCTTTCTTCTCTCTTTCCAACCTATGTCCTTAATTTCATTTTCTTCCCTTTTCTTTTTTCCTCCCTCCTCCTCTCCCTCCCTGCTTCCCTCCTTGCCTGCCTCCCTTCTTCTCTTTTAGTCACACTGCTGGTGTTTGAATCCTAACTTCACCATATACTAAGGGAGTCTGGGAAACATTTCTTGGAATCTCCACTTTTCTCCATATATGAATGGGATTAATTAATATTAGCTGCTACCTTATAGTGTTCTTATGCAAATAAAATGGTTAAACATTTATAACATGTTAGAACAATGCATGACATTCTATATATCCTCAATAAATATTACTTTTTATTATCTATGGTCAGTAAGAATCACCTTTCTGATTTCTTTTAAATATGCTTGGCCTCAACTCTTAAATTCTTCATGATAACCATCCCCACCACTTCTCTGATATTAGGCTTCAGGCTTCAGCCAGTGCCAAAGTTTATTTGAAACTAAACCTTTTCTGTTACACCTCTTATATCAATAGTTCACTATCAGGGAAAGGCAATATAAACTGGCATTCAAATATTTCTAGTGCATACTAATATGAAAAATCCTTGTATTTTATGAATAAAGTATACAAAGAAACCCTGAGAGAAAAAAAAAAACAAAACTGGAGTTTGCCTAGAACATTCAAGAGACTTTGTCTCTTAGCCATAGCAATAAAAATAACATGAAAAACACAAGTGCACTGGATCGAATATAGGAAATAGACATTACATCATGGCATGATGTTAATAAATGGTTGCATATGCTTGCTTGGGACCAGCCATTTTAATTAGGAAAAGAATTCTGAAGCTATATCAAAATTTTGCCTTGACTTTTTCCTATTTTTGCTTAATTTCATTTATATTCATATCATCTAATTATAGTACATTATGTTTTATAAGTAATACAAGAATATAGCACTCTTTGCAGCTTTGGAAAATTATTAAACATGTTATTTTTATGTCCCAGCAATGTCACAATGGGTTTTAATTAATTGTGTGTATGCCCTTATTTTCTAAAAATTAAACATTAATATCCATGAAGTGAAATGATGATTTTGAAGTTTATAGGACAGCTTTGGCTCATAGTCTTGTTTTGAAGGAGAATAATGTGTTATCTGATAAATTTTGTAACATTTCACTCACTTGAGACACTGATGAAATATGTTGATAAACACTGTACGCTCAGTCCTACCGTGGAGCTTTGCAAAGTTTGCTAGCAATTAAAATAAATCTCCTGAACAAAAAGATAGTATTATTAAAAAAAAATAAAGAAAGGTTTTCTTGGTGGGATTTCTAGAAACAATGAAATGGTGGTTGAGATTGTATTGAATGGCCAAATATGCTGCTACGCCATGTGGCTACTATATGACTTGACTATAAATAATACTTTACAAAGTTAGTAACTGAATCTAGATTCTTGCTGTGGCTCAGAATAAAAATTCAAACATCATTATTGAAGCTGACTAATAGAACTAATGATCATATAGCAAAATAACCTCAGCTAACGTAAACAAGTATACATAGTTGCCAAACAAATATGGTTGCTAAAGTATGTATTTACCATTCCTCCTGTTTATATAAAAGGGGAAAATTTGCACTCAGTAAAGAATCTGCTTGCAATGCAGGAGAGCCAGTTTCGATTCCTGGGTCAGGAAGATCCCCTGGAGAAGGAAATGGAAACCCACTCCAGTATCCCTGCCAGGAAAATCCCATGGACAGAGAAGCCTGGCGGGCTAGAGTCCATGGGGTCGCAAGAGTTGGACACGACTTAGCAACTAAACCACCACCTCTCTGGGAGGTGGGGAAGTAAAAGGAATCCATTTAGCTTCTCCCTATCTCCTTATTCATTTCTCTTCAAGAGAGAAAGAATGATTTATCTGTTTGATAAATTCAAGAGAAGGTGCTAAGTGTGCTCAGCTAAGCCCAATCCACAGTCCTCTCTCAGCTGCCTGTTTGCAGATGTGACTAACTCCCGTTAGGTCTGTTGGACACGCAAACTGCAGAGCAGCACAGTCTGCCAACCATATCCAAGAGTCCTTTGTGGACCATATCTAGGCTTCCTAAACAAGTGTGGGGCCCCTTGCGGCTGATACTGGCCTGGCCTGATAGGTACAGCATAGACATAAGAAGGTATAGCTCCTAAACTAAAATTGCTAATAATGTTTATGATAATTTTAGCAGAAGCCATGCCTTCTGATTCTTCTAATTTCCGTTTTATTGCATGTATGATTTTTTTTTTGTCTTGAGTATATTCAAATTGTGTCTAACTTTTGATGCTTCTTGCATACACACAAATGGAACCAGGCCAACCTTCAGTGTTCAGGCATAAATCCACAGTGTACAAGTGCTCTGGGAGCACATAGAAATGTATACATAAATACACTTAAAAGATACCAGGTGCTGAGAAAATGTGAGGCATTTATGTCATTGATACTTTGTTTTATAAAATTACTAAAGCCATTTTTCATTCAAAATATCTGCTTGAAATTTGCTATTTTGAGCTTGTATCACAAGAGGATGCACTGGCAAAAAGCACCCACCTGGCCCGTGTGAGGTTGTTGAGACTTTGTCACTTGGACTCCCAGCCAGGTTGCATGGAATCACTTCTTTCACTTGCACTCTCATTCCAGGACCCTAATTTTCTGGCTCAGTTCAGGTTCAAAGATATGTCAGACAACAATATCTGGCAATTCCAGAACAGGAAAGGCCCCAAACCAAACTGAATTGAGAAGTCTCACAGAGTTTCAATGCCAGGACTTGCTGGAAAGGGAACAAGACAAAAAAAGAAAGAAAAAAAAAGAACCCACCAAAGCCAGGAATCAGGAATGTATCCTTCACCTGAGAACAGCTTGGGACCTCCTCCCCTTCCTGGAACCTAACAAGAATAATTGATTCAGAAAGAAAAAGGACTGAATATGGATGCACATAAAACTATTCCAGTGATATGTTAAGGAAAATCATGTTTTTTAAATAAATGGATTGCATGAAATAGTTAAGAGAGCCTGAGCTAAGATGTATTGAAATTCCCAGTGTACTTCATTTTAAGGCTAAAGTTTTGTACGTTTCGTTTACATAATTCCTAGACTATATGTTTCCTCATAGACATCTCTGGATGCCTTTGGATTGAAACACTATCTGGCTACATGATGCTAAGGAGTGCCATGTGGAAAATAACCTACTGAACCTTCCTCTAGCACAGAAGACACAGAGCCGCCTACAACCCTGACTCAGTGACTGCCTTGTCAGATATTGAGGAGGAAGGGAGGAAGCCAACTCCCTTGGCTGGGTGAGAGGGTTAAGTCTGGTGGGGTATGTCCCTTCCTTCCCTTCTGTCTCTATTATTTTTGTTTACTAGGTGCAGAATCTATCTGTCCACGTTTGCAGCACTAGGAAACAAACTGCTCCAAAACATGCCACACACACAATGGGCTTGAGGAACACACCATGCCTTGATAGAGTCTTTTCTTATAAACTTGCTCCAGTACAAAGTATGTACCATGTTAAAATATCCCTTACACTGCCTGGTAGCAAATGAGTAAATGAGGGTGTACAAGACCTGCTCACAAATGTTGGTGGCCCACCGGTTTCAGAGGGCAGTACCTTAAGAGGGCTGCTGGTTAGCAGGGTAGGAGAGAAAATGGATCACTACCTGGAACACTCATCAGACCCCACATTGCAAACTTTTCTATTGTCCTTAAATCACACACCACCTGTTAGGCTCATAGCTGTTATGAAATTTCCATGCTCCGTGAAGTTCCACACATGGACACAACATAGGCACGTCATCTCATGTGACCTTGTATCTTAATGCTTGTGCCATTGCCATTACAACTATCTCTCCTGCTCAAATATATTCGAGAACCAATTCCTCATTTTTGGTACCTGCTACTTCTTCATCTTCCTCATGTGACTCATCTGACTGAGGTCTTCCAAAAAGTGAAAACATCATCCCACTTGTATGTAGCTCCAAGAGAACTGGGATCTTTGTTTTGTTCACTGATGTAACCCAAGCACATGACTTGTTGTTCAGTCGCTCAGTGGTGTCTGACTCTTTGTGACCCCATGGACTGCAGAACACCAGGCTTCACTGTCCTTCAGCGTCTCCTGGAGATTGCTCAAACTCATGTCCACCGAGTCAGTGATGCCATCCAACCATCTCATCCTCTGTCATGCCCTTCTCCTGACTTCAATCTTTCCCAGCATCAGGGGAAAGATTGACTTTTCTAATAATTTACTATAGGTATTTAATAAATATTTGTTAACTTGTATAGACTCATTCACTGCATGTATTTTTTTATTATCATGACTATCTTTTTTCAATATGAAATTTCTGCAGTGAAGTTTTAATCTATCCATCTCCCCCTAGTTCGTTCTCTGCTTTCCACTCTGGCAATATCTAATACACTACTACATGGTGAAGTCCCATTCAAACTCAGGTTCACTGATTCTTGTTTGTTCTGTTAAAGATGCTGGCCCAGATGGCTCTAACTGCTGTATCTAAAGAGACCCAGCATAATACTTTTTCACAAATATTTTTCAATAACAATGTAGTTCTTAAAACAAGATAAACTTTTATAACTGAGGCAATCTTAGCATTCATCTAGTTCAAAATCTTTTTGTAAATGAAGAACTCAGGGTTAGAGAGCCTGGACTGTAGCCCATCAGGCTCCTTTGTTCATGAGATTACCCCAGCAAGGATACAAGAGTGGGCTGTCATTTCCTTCTCCAGGGAGTTTTCCTGACCCAGGGATCAAACTCTCATCTCCTGTAGTTCCTCTGTTGGCACGTGGATTCTTTACTGCTGAGCCACCTAGGAAGCTCTTAAAATTTACTGAAGGTCTTATCACTACTAGCTCCTACCCAATAAATAATTGTTGCACATTGATTCCAGAAATAGAGAAGCACCTCATCTTTTTATATTCTGTAAATTCCAAAACATTTATGAAAACTTATACTAATATGATGTTGTTGTTCAGTTGCTAAGTAACATGCAACTCTCTGTGACCTCCATGGACTGCAGCACACCAGACTTCCCTGTCCTTCACATCTCCCAGAGTTTGCTCAACTCATATCCATTGAGTTGGGGATACCATCCAACCATCTCATGCTCCGTCACCCCCTTCTCTTCCTACCCTTTCTTTCCCAGCATCTGAGTCTTTTCCTAAGAGTCAGCTCTTTGCATCAGGCGGCCAAGGAATTGGAGCTGCAGCATCAGTCCTTCCAATGAATGTGCAGAGTTGATTTCCTGAGGGATTGACTGGTTTGATTTCCTTAAGGATTGACTTATTTGATTTCCTTGCTGTCCAAGGAACTCTCAAGTGTCTTCTCCAGCACCACAGCTCAAAAGCATCAATTCTTCAGCACTCAACCTTCATTACGATCGAACACTTGTATCCATATATGACTACTGGAAAAAACCTAGCTTTGATTAGATGGACTTTTGTTGGCAAAGTGATGTCTCTTTTTCATACACCATCTAGGTTTGTCATATCTTTTCTTCCAAGGAGCAAACATCTTTTAATTTCATGGCTGCAATTACATCTGTAGGAATTTCGGAGCCCAAGAAAATAAAATCTGTCACTGTTTCCATTGTTTCCCATCTATTTGCCATGAAGTGATGGGACTGGATGCCATGATCTTTGGTTTTGGAATGTTGAGTTTTAAGCCAACTTTTTCACTCTCCTCCTTCACCCTCATCAAGAGGATTTTTAGTTCCTCTTTGCTTTCTGCCATTCGAGTGGTATCATCTGCATATGAGATTGTTGATATTTCTCCCCAAAATTTTGACTCCAGCTTGTGCTTTATCTAGCCCGGCATTTCACATGATGAACTCTACATAGAAGTTAAATAAGCAAGGTGACAATAGACAGCCTTGACATACTTCTTTCCCAATTTGGAACCAGTCCATTGTTCCATATCCAGTTCTAACTGTTGCTTGTTGACATGCATACAGATTTCTCAGGAGGCAGGTAAAGAGGTCTGGTATTTCCATCTCTTTAAGAATTTTCCACAGTTTGTTGTGATCCACACATTCAAAGACTTTAACTTAGTCAATGAAGCAGTAGTAATGTTTTTCTGGGAATCATTTACTTTCTCTGTGATCCAACAGATGCTGGCAATTTGATCTCTGGTTCTTCTGCCTTTTCAAAATCCAGTTTGTACATCTGGAAGTTCTTGGTTCACATACTGCTGAAGCTTAGCTTGAAATCAATATGAGATCTCTATATAATTTACTCTAGGAATGTTCCAAGAAATGAGAAATTTGTATTATCTGCCTGTTGTGTTATAAGGACTTCCCTGGTGGCTCAGACAGTAAAGCGTCTGTCTACAATGCGGGAGACCCGGATTTGAGCCTTGAGTTGGGAAGATCCCCTGGAGAAGGAAATGGCAATCCATTCCAGTACTATTTCCTGGAAAATCCCATGGACAGAGGAGCCTGGTAGGCTACAGTCTATGGGTCGCAAAGAGTCAGACACAACTGAGAGGCTTCATTTTCTCTTTCATGTGTTATAAGAATCTAGTAGTTGAGTATAGGAAAATTCAGCAAAAAAAAAAAAAACTCTCAACTCTTGGCATTCTAGTTCTGGCTTCCATGGGATTTAGGCTGTTTCTCTTCCACTGGGAGATAAATGGTTATTAAATTTCTGCAATTAAGTGTAACATGAGGATTTAAATGGACTCAAATTTTCAAAATTGTAGCTTAATTTTTTAGCTTAGTAAGAATTTGGATCAATTAAACAGCAGCACATTTAGCTAGCAGCAGGAATAAGTGAAAAAAGTTGAAGACAATTACATATATATTTAAAAATAGTATCTGTGAACTAAATTTTATGTCACATTCTTAAAGAACATAAAGATGAAGAAATAAAACTCCCTGTTTCAGGAAATTTAAAATTTATTAGCACAGATAAAGAACACTCATAATGAAAATAGAAAATAGAAAATTAAAAGATATTCCTTTTTCTAGTAGTCATGTACAGATTAGAGAGTTGGACCATAAAGAAGGCTGAGCACCAAAGAACTGATGCTTTCAAATTGTGTTGCTGCAGAAGATTCTTAAGAATCCCTTGGACTGCAAGGAGGTCAAACCAGTCAATCCTAAAGTATATCAACTCTGAATATTCATTGGAAGGACTGATGCTGAAGCTTCAATTCTCTGGTCAACTCATGTGAAGAGCCAAATCATTGGAAAAGACCCAAATGGTGGGAAAGATTTAAGGCAAAAAGAGAAGCAGGTGGCAGAGGGTGGCAGAAGGTAAGATGCTTAGGTAGCATCACCAAATCAACAGACATGAATTTGACCAAACTTCAGAGATAACGGAGAATATAGGAACCTGGTGTGCTGCAGTTCATGGGGTCACAAAAAGTGGGACACTACTTTAGCGACTATACAACAACAACAAATACCTGAAGTGGGCCTAATTTTATGGTGAACTAAGAATAAGTGTGGGGATATGGCAGGTCTGGATAGCACAGAAGCTAGAAGAGGAGAGTGAGGAGTGGAAACCTTGTTCATCACAAAGGCACGTCCCAGAGGTTACTCACATCATTTCTGCTCACACTCTATTGATAAGAACTAAGTCATATGGTCACTACAAGTAACACTGGAAAATACAGTCTTTAGCTGACAGCCTATGGGCTTAGCTAAAACTCAAGAAGTGGAATTTTAAGTTGAATTTTAGCTAAATTTTTCCCTCTATCTATTGAAATGTTTATATAAATTTTTCTTTTAATATGTCTTTGCAATGAATTTCATTAACAGATATACTAGTTTTAGCAATTTTGCATATCTGAAATAAACCAAGTGTGCTAACAACAATATCTCTTATATACATTTCTGGATTTGGTTTGCTAATTATTTTAGAATTTTGCATCCATGCTGGTGTTTTTGATCACTTAGAGATATACTTTTTACTTATTGATTGCTGCAGTAGACGTATTTTTAACCTCTGGACTACTTCTGTTTTGCTTTAGTATTCACCAGATTGTCCACATCCCCCTATGGTTATACACTTAAAAACTCACCATGTGTTAGAGGGGTGATAGTGCTTTCCGAAATATGATTTGGATTGTTGAGCATGGAGATCTGATATAGAAAGCCATCTCACCAGAGCTCAGGGGACTACGTGGGATGCACCATAGTATCTGACAAAAAGTAAATAAATAAATAAAGGTCTCAGTCCACAAAAGAATAGAAGAAAAAATAATGAAATTGCCCATTTGGGACACTTGAGTTCTCAGGGTTGGCAAATCCTGCAGACCAACTGCCTCTTTTACCTTCTTATAACTTTTGCCCATTGAGAAATAGCCTTGCTTCCCATCACTCAGCCATGCATTAAATAGGTGTTGTTTTTTCTTCATCACCTTGTTCAAATACGTTCCACATAGTTTTCATATATGCTATATCAGGAGGGAGTTTTCTTTATATTTATTCCACTCTAATGCCAAAAGAAGTTTTCCTTTAACTCTTCAATGGCCTCAGATTTATTTTCATGGTGAACCTAATTTTGCTGCCACATCTATAAACATGAACCTGTCCTTGTCTCTCTCAGCCTCCCCTGTCACTGTTGACCACACACTTCCAGCCTGAAACTCTCTCCTCCCTTAACTTCCATGATATCACACTCTATGGTGTTTCTTCTTTATCATTTGCTTGTTCTTTATCACTCTTGACCTCTTTGCTGTCTCCTGTTTCTCAGTCTCCTTGCTAAATTTTGAAATGCCCCTTGGTTGGTTCCTGAGATTTCTTCTTGCTGGACATTCTTGCCATAGGTGATCTCTTCCATTTTGCCACTAAATGTCATTTAAATTTAAACCGTTTGAGCTCTGTCTCCATTTTAATTTGTCCATGGAATTTTGACTGTTGGATCCCAATTAAATGTAGCCTCAAAATGTGGCTTTCCCCAGCCTCTCCCTTCTCAATTAATTATGTACCCAACTGCTGAAATGAAAGTATATGAATAATTTTTCCCATGTTTTTCTAATCTCTCATCTCCAATTGGTCAGCAATTCCTGTTTTTCTACTGCTAAAACATATCTTAAAATGACTACTTGCATCTACATGTTTTGCCCACACTTTTCCAAAGTATCTTGTATTGTTTTTTTTTTCATAATTTTCTCTTTTTTAAATTGAAACATAGTTGGTTTACAATGTTGTGTTAGTTTCATGTGTATAGCAAAGTGATTCAGTTTATACACACACAGACATATTGAGATTCTTTTCCCTCATAGGTCATTACAAAGTACTGAGTATAGTGCCTTGCGCTATCTAGTAGGTACTTGTTGAATATTTTAATCCCAGACTCCAGTTTATCCCTACCCACGTCTTTCCCTTTTGGTAACCATAAGTTTGTTTTTACGTCTGTGGATCTGTTTTGCGTATAAGTTCATTTGTATCATTGCTTTTTAGATTCCACATATAAATGACATCATATGATATTTTTGTCTGACTTAACTGTACTCAGTATCTTTGGGTCCATCCATGTAGCTGCAAATGGCATCATTTCATTCTTTTTTATGCCGAGTACTATTCCATTATATGTTATTATTATACTGTTATACCATCCTACATCTTCTTCATCTATTCATTGGTTGATGGACACAGTCTTCTTCCATGTCTTGGCTGTTGTGAACAGTGCTCCTATGAACACTGGAAGTGAAAGTTGCTCAGTCATGTCCGCCTCTTTGTGACTGCAGCCCGCCAGGCTCCTCTGAGCATGGAATTCTCCAGGCAAGAATACCGGAGTGGGTAGCCATTCCTTTTTCCAGGGGAATCTTCCCAACCCAGGGATAGAACCCAGGTCTCCCTCATTGCAGGCGGATGCTTTACCATCTGAGCCACCAGGGAATCTTTTCAATTTATGATTTTCTCTTGACCTGTACTGTTAAAATGACCTCCTGTATACTCTCTCAGTTTCTTTTCTTCTCCCCATAATCAATTTCTCATAAAGTGGATGATCCTTTGAAAAGTTAATTCACATTAAATCAACTGCCCTGCTTAAAATCCTTCCAAGATTTTTGTTAGTCCTTACCCAACACTTTGGCTTAGTAAAGAAGGCCCTGCCAGTCAGGAAGGCCACCTGGTACAAACTTATGTCCTGCAACATCTTCTTGGTCCACCTCAGCTATATTTGGATCTTCCATGCAAAAATTTTTACTATACAGAGCTTTTGACTTGCTGCTTTCTCCTTCCCTCTCTCCTCATTCTTTGAATGATTGGTTCCTTTTTACTATTCAAGTATCCACTAAATATCATCTCAAAGAACTTGATCCTGGCCATCTTAGTTTAGTAAACCTCTACAGTTAAAATCTATCATGCCACCCTTTTCACTTCATTCAAAGCATTTATCAAACCTCTAACGCTCTTGTTTATGTACATGTTTATTGAGTGTCTGCACCCTGTAGAGTACATCTCTTCAGACAAAGACTACTCATGCCTTGCTCACCCATGAGCTCCCAGTGCATTGCGCTGGGCCTGGCAGCTCCTGTATCCAACAAATATTTGCTGAGCAGGTGAGTACGTTACAAAGCAGTATTAGATGATTGTTAGCTGTTGGAATGAACAGCTTCATGTAATTAACATTTGTGATTGGCAGTATGGTCATAATTTTCACTGATTTATTCTGAGTTTATAGATAAACCTGTTTATTCATATTCAGCCAAGCAGTTTATAATATGATAATGGCTTTGAACAAATAACATATAGTAAATACTAAGAAACAACCTAAAGATCCATCCAGTTAATGATTATTTAAATAATTTATAGAATATCTACAATGCTTAATATTTTGCTTCCTTTAAAATGCTAATGTAACTGTATAGTCACTGAGTGAAAAGATGATCATTATTTGTTACAATATGAACACACAAGACTTCCTAGGTTGCACAGTGGTAAAGAATTCACCTGCCAGTGTAGGAGATGCAGGAGACATGGTTCTATCCCTGGGTCAGGACAACCCCCTGGAGTAGGAAATGGCAACCCACTCTATTATTCTTGCCTGGAAAATCCCATGGACAGAGGAGCCTGGCAGACTACAATCCACTGGGTCACAAAGAGCCGGACATGACTGAGTGTCCACACGCATGAACACATGAGACTGTGAAAGAGCATTTATAATATAATCTTATTTTCAGTAAACATGTGAGAACATAGAAGATAACCTGGAAAAATGTATCCAAAATGCTAACAGTAGTTAAAAATTGGGGTAGGGGGAATCTAAGTAATTTTCACTGCTTTTTCTTCCTGCCTTTCTGATGTCAGAAGTGTTCTCAAACTAAATATATCCTAGATAAGTGTTGTATTGTAATTAGAAAAATAGCCTGTAAGGTTAGTTTTACTTTGAGAGAAAAAGATAATGTAGTTGTTCAATGTTAACTTCTATTATTTTCAACAATTTTTTCTCTGAATCTTTAGCAGACAAAAACCCCTATACATAATTTAAAAGGAAAATAAAATGAAAGAATTTCATAAAGAATTTAAAAATACCCAAGATTTCCAAGTTTTATTTTATTTTGTTTATATTATATACTTATTCCACATTCCATCACTCCTTCTCCCCACAAATCCTAGTGTCTCTGTCACTTTTAAGCTAATAAGTTTGGGGTAAGAAAATAAAGCTTTCGTTTATGTTTTTTCATTTAAGTTTGAATGAACTATAGAGGTGGGTTTGTGTTTTCTGTGGTTATGAAATTTATATTCTTGGCAGCAGAGACCAAGGATCCAGAACGAAAAAAAATGAGTGTGAAGGTTAGGTGTGGAAACAGAAACACCTTCTAAGTGGAATTACCTCTTCCCTCCTTCCTTTCACTCTGCCAGAAGTCATGATTGAAGGGGAACAACCAACATCCAAAAAAGGCTAGCCTTCATCCATTTCATAAGGACCAGTGGGAATTTTGTTTGTATATGATGACCAGGGTACTAGAACTTTCATTCTTCACATCCCTTCACATCCTTCATATTCACACATTTGCCCGTGTATTTGGATAAGTAGGACGTATTTCAGCAAAGTCTTACAGCAATTCCAAATGTGTTTTGTTTTTTTTTGTTTTTTTTAAAAGCAAGTGTTGATTCTGGTTTTTCTTTGTTTTTATAATATCACAAATCAGAAATTTTCTCAGTATGAGGAACATTGCATTCTAAGGGAAATTAAGGATTAAAATTAATACCTCAACAACATAATTGAGGCTCCATAGGTGAATTTCAAATTGATGTGGAAAATATTGCCATCACTGTACAGCAAAGTGATGGAGAATGTTAAATAGCACTCAGTCTAAGCTTCTGTTGTCCAAATGTTATTGCTTTTTAAACAGATGAAACTCACTCCTCCTGAATGCTATGGTTATTTGTCTCCTAATCAGAATTTTGTGTCCCTGATGTGACATACTTTCCGTGACAACATTGTCATTCCTGACTTTCAATGTAAAGTTGAAAAGGAAACTCTTTCTCTGTTTCTTTTTCTTCCTCCTGCCCTTTACAAGGTCCTCGCAGTTGCCTGACTGAATTTCCTACAACTGTTAATTACCTCATAAGAGAAGCCCGTCCAACTTGGGAATAACAAAGGGAACTTCCAACAACAAAGCAATTCTAAATACTGGATGGAAGGTAAATATATGTCTATTTATGATCGATTTCTTGAGCTTATTTTGGAAGTATTACTAGACAAGACAGAGGAATACCATCATTTCCCAATTCACATACAGGAGATTTATTTAGTGCATACACTGGGGAGCTGTTTCAAGGCATAGAAATAGTGGCCACTCATACCAGGACCAGGCATTGCTGGTGGTTCAGTGGTGAAGAACCCGGCTGCCAATGCAGGAGACGCGAGTTTATTCCCTGGGTCAGGAAGATCCCCTGGACATAGAAATGCCACCCCACTCCAGTATTCTTGCCTGGGAAATCCCATGGACAGAGGAGCCTGGCAGGCTACAGTCCATGGGGTCGTAAAAGAGTCAGACGCAACTTAGCAGCTGAACAACCACAAAATACTAGGATATTTGTGAACCAATCTAAAATGCCTACTGTAAGTTTAGCAAATGTAATGAAATGAGTAATCCCACAGACTGGTAGTGACAAGGACCCTTGCAGTCTTTGGTGATGTGCACAGATCACTTTCCTGTTTGGGACGAATGTTACTGAAGAGTGATTTTATAAAATGCAATATGAAAGTGGAGGAATGATGCTAAGCCTGCATACCACTCAGACTTTGCATTCTTCCTCATTCTCTAGTGGGGCCACTAGGCCCCCACATTGACACTTGTTTTTCCTTTAGACTCCAGAAAAAAAAAATGTGATTTTGGCTGGGAAATCAAAAGAGTCTGTAGAGCCTATCTAAATACCATAGCAGCAAACACCCTTCCTCTTCAGTCTGTCCCTGATAACAAAGCTTCTACTGTGTTCCAAAGAAAGACTTTCTCCTCCCCTTCCAGGATGAACCTGATTTCCTGTTTCATTCATGGAGCCAGGGGCCGTTTGGTGCCATGCCTAGTGTCCAGCACTTCAGTCCCTCCTCGGCGGTGTCCTACCCCGCTAGGGCGTTTGCCCATCCATTTCTGGCACTGGACAAAAGCACTGTCACATTGCTATTACCCAGGGACCCGCCTCAGCCATCCCTTAAACTTTCTGCCCACCTCCTATCTACGCAAGGTTCTGAATGGAGTTACTCTTCTCACCCAGTACCTCTCAGGATGAAAACAGTTATCTGATGCTAGCCCTCAAAGTTGAATGGTGTCACTGCTCTTACAGTTGTTGGCTGCATTCTCTAGCTATGGTGTTATGTTTTTTAAGCAGACTTTTCTCCAAATACCAAGCAGTTGGGTGTTTCTTGTGGCAAGGGATGGGCAGGCACATAGTAACAGATTCGAGGTCTTGGACTCTGTCAGTCAAAAGACATGAAACCTATCATGTGACACTTGAGGTGGAAGATTGGCAAGAATGCAGCTGTTTGGGGAAACTGGTCATTAATAATCCTGGGATAAGTATTAGGGAGATTCTGAGAGCAGGAACAGATGCATAGAAAAGAAGATATTCAAACCCCTGGAGAGTGGTTTGGCATTCCTCTTAAAACAACCTTCATGAACAGGTCTGTCTATTGACACTTCTAAAAACAACTCATAAAGGATATGAAAGAGTAGGAGAGGGAAATTCTAAAGTCATATAAATCCGCCACGGGTGTACATGAGTTCCCAATCCTGAACCCCCTTCCCACCTCCCACCCCATATCATCTCTTTGGATCATCCCCGTGCACCAGCCCCAAGCATCCTGTATCCTGTATTGAACCTAGACTGGCGATTCGTTTCTTACATGCTAGTATACATGTTTCAGTGCCATTCTCCCAAATCATCCCACCCTCTCCCTCTCCCTCAGAGCCCAAAAGTCCGTTCTATACATCTGTGTCTCTTTTGCTGTCTCGCATACAGGGTTATCATTACTATCTTTTTAAATTCCATATATATATGTGTTAGTATACTGTATTGGTGTTTTCTTTCTGGCTTACTTCACTCTGAATAATCAGCTCCAGTTTCATCCATCTCATTAGAACTGATTCAAATGTATTCTTTTTAACGGCTGAGTAATACTCCATTGTGTATATGTACCACAGCTTTCTTACCCATTCATCTGCTGATGGACATCTAGGTTGTTTCCATGTCCTGGCTATTATAAACAGTGCTGCGATGAATATTGGGGTGCATGTGTCTCTTTCAATTCTGGTTTCCTTGGTGTGTATGCCCAGCAGTGGGATTGCTGGGTCATAAGGCAGTTCTATTTGCAAATTTTTAAGGAATCTCCACACTGTTCTCCATGGTGGTTGTACTAGTTTGCATTCCCACCAACAGTGTAAGAAGGTTCCCTTTTCTCCACACCCTCTCCAGGATTGGGAACTCATGTACACCCGTGGCGGATTCATGTCAATGTATGGCAAAACCAATACAGTATTGTAAAGTAAAATAAAGTAAAAATAAAAATTTAAATAAATAAATAAATAATAAATGAATAAAACTATTTGAAGGAAACATAAAAAAAGAAGGAAAATTAATCAATGAAGAGTTGAAAATCAGCACACATTTATATATTTTTTATAAAACAAATCATTTTCACAACTTGTATCCCTCATTCTAACAAAACTCACATATAACTATAATTTAATAAATGGTCCCTTGTTAGAATATTTCCCATTTTTCCTGCAATAATCACCAATTTTCAAAAATATTGTGACTACCAGTTTTTATAATTATATGGAATCTAAATTCGAAATCATGAGTCAATTCATACTATCTAAATAAGCAGGTTTACCAAGGCAGGAGAAATGGGAGATGGGATATTCATTCTAGATGCTTTGTGCTATTTAGGGATTTAAAAATGATGTGAGGGACAAATTGGGAAGAATGAAAATAGGATTTTACTACTTTGTTACTCCTCAGTGTGTAAAAAATAAATAAATAAAGTCATATAAAGTTTATATTTTAAGCAACTAAGTAAAAATGAGTAATAAATGAAACAATAAAATTCAAATTAACAAAATAATTAAAGCCATTAAGTATCAAGCATTAAAGATTAAATGTTTTAAATACTACTGAGACGACCCAGAGGGATGGTATGGGGAGGGAAAAAGAAGGGGGGTTCAGGATGGGGAACATGTGTATACCTATGGCAGATTCATGTTGATGTATGGCAAAACCAATACAATATTGTAAAGTAATTAACCTCCAATTAAAATAAATAAATTTATATTTTAAAAATTAATAAAATTTTCAATAAAGAAAATAAAAAGTTAGACCCAATGGAATGCAAATTTAAAGAGATTAAGATTAGAATGGCTATTGTCAAGAATAGGAAATATTATTCCCCTTGCACAGGACTCTAAAATTTCCCTTTCCTGTCCTGCTTGTGATAGATATATGCTACATTTTCTCAGTTTATTCTTTGAGTCTTTTCACCGCTTTTCACATATCTCATATCTTTCTTTTTGTGCTGGACTATGGGTGGTTTAGCACTAAGTTGTGTTCGACCATTATGACCCCATGAACGGTAGCATGTTAGGTTCCTCAATCTATAGGATTTTCCAGGTAAGAGTACTGGAGTGGGTTGCCATTTCCTTCTCCAAGGGATCTTCCCGACCCAGGGATTGAACCCAGGTCTCTTGCACTGCAGGCAGATTCTTTACCAACTGAGCTACCAGGGAAGTAAACTAGTAAATAAACCAGAAGTAAACTGAGCTGCTGAGCTCCTAAGCTGGACTCTAGAAAAAAATCTTCTGATTTATATTTCAATAATTTTCTCTTCAGCTGAATCTAACATGCTGATAAACACATCGTTTATAGTATGTTGTGTTTTTATCTGAAGAAATTAATTTCATGTCTGTTTAGTTATTTTTATAGTTTCCAGCTCCAGATATGTCTCATGTTTCTTAATTAAACATAGCACACAAATATAACCTCTGTTATCACTTCACACTAAAGTCTTTGTAGATCTCTTTCTGCATCTTTTGTTCTGCTGGCTCTCAGTTCAGGTCAGTTCAGTCGCTCAGTCGTGTCCGACTCTTTGTGACCCCATGAACCGCAGCACGCCAGGCCTCCCTGTCCATCACCAACTCCCATAGTCTACCAAACCCATGTCCATTGTGTCAGTGATGCCATCCAGCCATCTCATCCTCTGTCGTCCCCTTCTCCTTCTGCCCTCAATCTTTCCCAACATCAGGGTCTTTTCAAATGAGTCAGCTCTTTGCATCAGGTGGCCAAAGTATTGGAGTTTCAGCTTCAATACCAGTCCTTCCAATGAAAACCCAGGACTGATTTCCTTTAGAATGGACTGGTTGGATCTCCTTGAAGTCCAAGGGACTCTCAAGAGTCTCCTCCAACACCACAGTTCAAAAGCATCAATTCTTCTGCACTCAGTTTTCTTTATAGTCCAACTCTCACATCCATACATGACTATTAGAAAAATGACTACTGCTGGCTCTCATTCAGGGTATTTCTGTTGCTTTTGTGTTCTTCCTCTGACCTATTTATTACCCTAGGAATATTATTTATTTTGATTCTCTCATGCATTTAACAGACATTTCTTTAGCACTTCCTTTGTGACAAATGATTTATTCTCATTGTCTCTCCTGCATTATCAGGCAGGTTCCTTACCACAAGTGCCACCAGGGAAGCCCTCCCTTCGCTCAGGTAGCTTACATTTCAGTGAGAGAAGAGCCAATAAATATGTGTGTCCTGCAAGGTGAATGGGAGAACTGCCGCACAGAATACAGAGGAGAGTGGCAGGATGTGAGGGCAGAAAAGGAAAGGGAGCAGCAGCTTGAGAACCTGGAGGTCATTTCAAAGACTTGTTGCTTTTCTTCTGTGTGATTTCAGAATCATGTACAATGTTTTAGCAGAGAAATTACATAATTTACATATTAACAGGCTTACTCTGGCTGCTAGAGTGAGAATAGTTCCTAGGGAGACAAAGATAGAAGCAAAGACACCACTGAGAGGATGATTGGATATTCCAGCAGAGAAAGAGGGTAGAGTACTGAAAGGTAAATAGGACTTGCTAACAAACTGGATGTCATGAACCTCTGTCCACAGTTCTTCAGATACTCTATCTATCAGATCTAATCCTTTGAATCTATTTCTCACTTCCGCCGTATAATTGTAAGGGATTTGATTTAGGTCATACCTGAATGGTCTAGTGGCTTTCCCTACTTTCTTCAATTTAAGTCTGAATTTTGAAATAAGGAGATAATGATCAAAGCCACAGTCAGCTCCCAGTCTTGTTTCTGCTGATTGTGTAAGCCTCTCAATCTTTGGCTGGAAAGAATATAATCAATCTCATTTTGGTATTGACCATCTAGTGATGTCCATGTGTAGAGTCTTCTCTTTTTTTGGAAGAAGGTGTTTCCTATGACCAGTGTCTTTTTCTTAGCAAAACTGTTAGTGTTTGTCCTGCTTCATTGGGTACACCATGGAAAAATTGCCTGTTACTCCAGGTATCTCTTGACTTCCTACCTCTGTATTCCATTTCCCTATTATGAAAAGGACATCTTTTTGGGGTGTCAGTTCTACAAGGTCTCAGGTCTTCATCACTTCAGTTCAGTTCAGTTCAGTCGCTCAGTCGTGTCCGACTCTTTGCAACCCCCTGAATCGCAGCACGCCAGGCCTCCCTGTCCATCACCATCTCCCGGAGTTCACTCAGACTCACGTCCATCAAGTCAGTGATGCCATCCAGCCATCTCATCCTCTGTCGTCCCCTTCTCCTCCTGCCCTCAATCCCTCCCAGCATCAGAGTCTTTCCCAGTGAGTCAACTCTTCACATGAGGTGGCCAAAGTACTGGAGTTTCAGCTTTAGCATCATTCCTTCCAAAGAAGTCCCAGGGTTGATCTCCTTCAGAATGGACTGGTTGGACCTCCTTGCAGTCCGAGAGACTCTCAAGCGTTTTCTCCAACACCACAGTTCAAAAGCATCAATTCTTCAGCACTCTGACTTCTTCACAGTCCAACTCTCACATCCATACATGACCACTGGAAAAACCATAGCCTTGACTAGACGGACCTTAGTCGGCAAAGTAATGTCTCTGCTTTTGAATATGTTATCTAGGTTGGTCATAACTTTTCTTCCAAGGAGTAAGCATCTTTTAATTTCATGGCTTCAGTCACCATCTGCAGTGATTTTGGACCCCCCCCCCAAAAGTCTGACACTGTTTCCACTGTTTCCCCATCTATTTCCCTCACATCCATACATGACCACTGGAAAAACCATAGCTTTGACTAGATGGACCTTTGTTGTCAAAGTAATGTCTCTGCATTTTAATATGCTTTTTAGGTTGGTCGTAGCTTTTGTTCTAAGGAGCAAGTGTCTTTTAATTTCATGGCTGAAGTCACCATCTGCAGTGATTTTGTTTTTGTTTTTGTTTTTTCATTTTAGTTTTTTATTTTTTTAATTTTAAAATCTTTAATTCTTACATGCGTTCCCAAACATGAACCCCCCTCCCACCTCCCTCCCCATAACATCTCTGTGGGTCATCCCCATGCACTAGCCCCAAGCATGTGATTTTGGAGCCCGCAAAAATAAACTCTGTCGCTGTTTCCATTGTTTCCCCATCTATTTGCAATGAGGTGATGGGACCGGATGCCATGATCTTAGTTTTCTGAATGTTGAGTTTTAAGCCAGCTTTATCACTCTCCTCTTTCACTTTCATCAAGAAGCACTTTAGTTCTTCTTCCCCTTCTGTCATAAGGGTGGCCTCATCTGCATTTCTGAGGCTATTGATATTTCTCCCGGCAATCTTAATTCCAGCTTTTGCTTCATCCAGCCCAGCATTTCACAGGATGTGCTCTGCATAAAAATTTAGTAAGCAGGGTGACTATATACAGCCTTGACGTACTCCTTTTCCTATTTGGAACCAGTCTGTTCCATGTCCAGTTCTAACTGCTGCCCCTTAACCCACATATAGGTTTCTCAGAAGGCAGGTAAAGTTGTCTAGCATTCCCATCTCTTTCAGAATTTTCCACAGTTTGTTGTGATCTACACAATCAAAGGCTTTGATGTAGTCAGTGAAGCAGAAGTAGATGTTTTTTTCTGGAATTCTCTTGCTTTTTTGATGATTCAACAGATGTTGGCAATTTGATCTCTGGTTCCTCTGCTTTTTCTAAATCCTGTTTAACATCTGGAAGTTCATGGTTCATGTATTGCTGAAGCCTGGCTTGAATAATTTTGAGCATTACTTTGCTAGGGTGTGAGATGATTGCAATTGTGCGGTAGTTTGAGCACTCTTTGGCATTGCCTTTCTTTGGGATTGGAATGAAAACTGACCTTTTCCAGTCCTGTGGCCACTGCTGAGTTTTCCAAATGTGCTGGCATATTGAGTGCAGCACTTTCACAGCATCATCTTTCAGGATTTGAAACAGCTCAGCTGGAATTCCATCACCTCCACTAGCTTTGTTCGTAGTGATGCTTCCTAATATCCACTTGACTTCGCATTCCAGGATGTCTGACTTCGCATTCCAGGATGGCTGGTGAGTGTTACACTATCATGGTTATCTGGGTGATTAAGACCTTTTTTGTTTAGTTCTTCTGTTTATTCTTACCACCTCTTCTTAATATCTTCTGCTTCTGTTAGGGCCATACCATTTGTGTCCACTCCAATCATTCCAAACCATCTGTAGTCTTCAGCCAAATCTATTTGGAAGTAAAATAAGCTACAGCTCATGGTGAGTCCCAGGGCTTTTGTCTCTTTGGAGGAGAAGTCACTCAAAGAGAGGAACCAAGTTCCTTTTATACTGATGAGGACAGCTTGGTTTACCCAGGTCAAGGTTTGACATGGCAGGCCAGGGGTCTGTACCTCTCAGCAATGAGAGACAGCCAACACTGTAATGGTAACAACCTTTGAAGCCTCACACCTTTAAACATACTATTTTCAGAGCTTGAGCCTTCTCTTTTCTTGTACCTTCTTTTTGGCAGGAAACACACACACACAAATGCCTACGTATACACAGTCTTTAGTTGTAAATATGTCTAATGTAACCTAATGCTCTTTGCTTAGATTTTATTTTGATAATGATGTTGATCTTTAAGCAGCCCATCTGTATAATTATCAATATTGATAGATATATTGATACATTTAAAAAATATATATGTTATCCCTTCTATTGCCCTTCTGCTTCTGAGCCTGATACTGAAACATGTTTAAAATATTCTGAAAATAAAACGAAGTTTATCCTTATGCTGTGTGACTTGTTGAAAACTTAAATTGAAATGCCCCTTGTTTGCTGGGCAGCCTTGTTTGTACCTGCTTCAACTAACCTAAAGTATTTTCTGATATTTGATTCATGTCCAGGCATTTCAGCCAGTAGTATGGTATCATTTTTAAAAATTTGGAGGACAGCAGGACAGGAGCATAGATTTTTCAGTATCTGAGAATGACCCAATAAACAGAGAAATTAGGTTGACAAAAGGAAAAAATTGATTTTAAACATGTTCAACCAAAGTGAAAAATAACCCCACACACTGAAAAATGCTTGGCTGAGTCAAAACACTGAAAGCAACAATGTTTGTATGGCATTAAACTAAAATGGGCAACAGGAGAGAATACAAAGTGAGATCAGAAGGCACTGAGAGCCAAGGACTCCAGAAACTGCTTCCAGGGCCACAGTCCTGAAAGTCATGAGCCGGGAAACACTTGTGCACATGGAAAAGACACGTCAGAAACGATGTGCCTACAACACCGACAAAACCTGCAGTCTAGTGTTTCAATTATAGCTGAAGGAATTAAGAAGGTTTAGGAAACCACTATAAACTATAATAGTTGTATATTGCTGAACTCGAAAAACAGAGGAATGATTGGACAACAGAAAATGCAAAGTGTTGCTAACATCTCTCAGAAAAGGAAAAATCATTTCAGAAATGAAAACGAAATTGAAAGAAGCAAAAGATCTGATAGACAGGGTAGCATCATAAAGAAATATTGACAGAAGATGAAAAGGAGGAGAATGGGAGGAAATCAGGCATAAGGAGATAAAAAGGATTCACTCTAAACTGACAGATATAAAAGGCAGTCAGAGAAAATCCCATATATGTATAATCCACAACACTTTTTTACCCAAAAAGAAATGCCATATACGTTACCTCTTTGAGGGCAGAGCATCTAAATTATTTATAATTATTTTACATTGGTGATTTGTCTGTTCTCTTCTCATTTATTCATTATTTATATTATATAATCATTTATTTACATCAACGTGGATTCATGTATATTAACTTTTTACCTTGAGTTACTTTGTAATACTCCTTTCTTCAATTTTTTGTTCAACTGGTTTTGAGTTTGTCTGCTGGGGTGCTTTTTCAGTTGGTTCCTGTGTCCTTCTGACATATTCTTATTATTGCTGAGTTTTTGTTTGTTTTTTTGTTTTTAGAGCACTTCTATATTATCTGACATCTTAAGATTTTCCATATTCATTTTTTATATATCCAGCCCCACTCCTAGAATCAATCATTTCTCAAGAGTATCCTGGTTCTTTTTCTTGGAAAATGGTTTTAAAAACCAGGATCTAGGCACTAGATATGCCCATTGCTTGTGGAGTATCATTGTTTTTATGCCTTCTCATCTGACAGAGCAATAAAATATGCGTTTATACTGAGGCACGTGCATACACTTATCTATAAATAATTCTATGTGCTTCTAATCACCTGTTATCTACATTAAGCTACTCATGAATTTATACTAATGTCTCCAAACTTCATCCATTACCCCATGGATTATCCCAGTCACCTCGCCTTCCTTTCCTGGGCTTCCCAGGTGGCACAGTGGTAAAGAATCTGCCTGCCAGTGCAGGAGACACGGTTCAATCTTTGGGTGAAGACAATCCCCTGGAGAAGGAACTGGCAACGCACTCCAGTATTCTTGCCTGGGAAATCCCATGGACAGAAGAAGACTGGTGGGCTACAGTCTGTGGTGTCTCAAAGAGTCTGACACGACTGAGCATGCACACACACACTCCTTTCTTACCTGTAAACTCCCACGTCAACTGTGAGAAACTGGCTCCCATCACCTGCTACTTATTTGCTTTTTAAACTGTAAATATGCCTGAGCAGTCAGTTGTGTCCAACTCTTTGAGACCCCATGGACTGTACCACACCAGGCTCCTCTGTCCATAGAATTTTCCAGACAAGAATACTGGAAAGGGTGAAAGGTAAAGTTGCCCAGTCGTGTCCGACTCTTTGTGACCCCATGCACTATACAGTCCATGGAATTCTCTAGGCCAGAATACCGGAGTGGATAGCTGTTCCCTTCTCCAACGGATCTTCCCAACCCAGGAATCTTTACCAGTTGATCTACCAGGGAAGCCCAAGAATACTGGAGTGGTTGCCATTTCCTTTTCCAGGAGATCTTTCCAATCCAGGGATCAAATTTCCCAACTCAGGATTTGAACGTTTGTCTCTTGTGTCTCCTGCATTGGCAGGAGTGTTATTTACCAGCTGAGCCAATGTGGAAGCCCCAAAATACATGCATAGAATTATTTGTCTTTTTAATTTGTACTCCCATGAGACATATCTTATCAGTTAGAATCCAGAGCTCATGTGTAATTTCTTATGCCTTTAGTCTTGCAGACTCTTCTCATTTCTAAAGATACTTAGGTCAACAACTTTTCCCCATTTCCTTCAGTAAGGTTGTTTCATACATTCCTTCAACCTCCTAAAGAACTTCTTAAAACTTTGTATAGCATTGTTTCATTTATTCTTCTATAAATTTGATGGCTTTTGACAGAGTATCATGTATCCACTGTTACGGCATCATACAAAATAGTTTCACTGGCCTGAAAAATCCATTGCGCTTTACCCATTGAATTCTCCTCCTGCCACTGAATTTCCCTGAAAAACCAGGGATCTTTTTACTTCATTTATAGCTTTCCCTTTTCCTGTATGTCATAACACTGCAATCACATCAGGTATTTAGCTTTTTCAGGCTGACTTTTCCCATTTAACAAGACCATTTAAGATTCATTCATGTCTTTCCATGGGTTATTTGCTTATTTTGTTTTATTCCTAAGTATTAGTCTATTGTATGAATGTACTACAGATTGTTTATCCATTCACTTACTTAATGGCAGCTTGTTTGTTTTTAGTTTGAGGCTATTGTGAACAAAGATGCTACACAAATTCACATGCAGGTTTTATGTAGATACATGCTTTCAGATCATTTGAGTAAATATCTAGGGACACAAAAGCTAGATAGTAATGGTAATATTAGTTTTGCTTTTTTAAGAAACTGACATGTTGCCTTCCAAAGTGCCTGTGCCACTCTGCATTCTCACCAGCAATAAATAAGTGGCCCTGCTGCTCTATACAATTAACGTTGTCAGTTGTTTTTTTTTTTTAATTTTGGATAGTCTAATAGATATGTAGTGGTATCTCATTTTAATTTATAATTTTTTAATGACAAACAGTCTTAAGCCTCTTTTCATATCTTTATCCAATGTTCACTGCAACTCTATTTACAATAGCTAGGACATGGAAGCAACCTAGATGCCTATCGACAGATGACTAGATAAAGAAGCTGTGGTACATATCATTATTTGCAGCATCATCTTTGCTTAGGTGTCTGCTTATATCTTCCGCCCATTTAAAAAAAATAGGTTGTTTCCCTATTCTTAAGTTTTAGGAGTTCTTTATATATATTGGATACAAATCTTCTATCATATATGTCTTTAGCAAATATTTTCTCCAAGTATGTGATTTGTCTTTTCATTCTCCTAATGAGCACTGAAGAATTGATGCTTTTGAACTGTGGTGTTGGAGAAGACTCTTGAGAGTCCCTTGGACTGCAAGGAGATCCAACCAGTCTATTCTAAAGGAGATCAGCCCTGGGTGTTCTTTGGAAGGAATGATGCTAAAGCTGAAACTTCAGTACTTTGGCCATCTCATGCGAAGAGTTGACTCATTGGGAAAGACTCTGATGCTGGGAGGGATTGGGGGCAGGAGGAAAAGGGGACAACAGAGGATGAGATGGCTGGATGGCATCAACGACTCGATGGACATGAGTCTGAGTGAACTCCGGGAGATGGTGATGGACAAGGAGGCCTTGCGTGCTGTGATTCATGGGGTCGCAAAGAGTCGGACACGATTGATCGACTGAACAGAACTGAACTGAATGATGTCATTCACAGAAGTGTTGTTTTTTTAAAAAAAAAACTTTTAATTTTATATTGGGGTATAACCAATTAACAATGTTGTGATAGTTTCAAGTGAATGGCAAAGGGACTCAGCCCTACATATACAAGTATCCATCCTCTCATAGACTCCCCTCCCATCCAGGCTGCCACATAACATTGAGCAGAACAGAAGTTGTTAATTTCAGTGAAGATACCATTTTTTCTTGCAAGTATAGTGTTTTTCCTGGAGTAGGAAATGGCATCCCAATCCAATATTCTTTCTTGGTGAATTCCATGTACAGAAGAGCCTGGCGGGCTGCAGTCCATGGGGTCACAAAGTTTCAGACACAACTGAGCAACTGAGCACATAGAGCTTTGGGTATTGATTCTAAAACCTTATCAGCAAACCCAAGGTCAGGGTCATGTAGATTTTCTCCTGTGTTTTTTTTTCTAGAAGATTTATAGATCTAATTTTTGTGAAAGGCACAAGGTCTCTGTCCACTTTCACTTTTTGCAGATGAACATTTAATTATTCCAGAACCATTTGTGGAAAAGGCTACCATTTTTTCCATTCTGTTGCCTTTGTTGTTGTTTGGTTTCAGTTGTTTCCAACTCTTTGCAACTCCATGGACAACAGCATGCCAGGCTTCCTTGTCCTTCACTTTCTCCCGGAGTCTACTCAAGCTCATGTCCGTCGAGTCAGTGATGCCACCCAACCATCTCATGCTCTGTCGCCCCCTTCTCCTCATGCTTTCAATCTTTCCAAGCATCGGGATCTTTTCCAATGAGTTGGCTCTTTGCATCAGGTGGCTAAAATATTGGAGTTTCAGCTTCAGTATCAGACCTTCTAATGAATATTTAGGGTTAATTTCCTTCAGGATTGACTGGTTTGATCTTGTAATCCAAGGAACTCTCAAGTGTCTTCTCTAATACCACAGTTCAAAAGCATTAATTCTTCGGTGCTTAGCTCTCTTTATGGTCCAACTCTCACATGCATGGAAAAAGCATAACACTGACTATACAGACCTTTGTTGGCAAAGTGATGTCTCTGCTTTTGAATATGCTATCTAGGTTTGTCATAGCATTTCTTCCAAGGAGCAAGGGTCATTTAATTTCATAGCTACAGTCACCGTCCACAGTGATTTTGGAGCCCAAGAAGATAAAATCTGCCTCTGTTTCCACTCTTCCTCCATCTGTTTGCCATTGCCTTTGCTGCTTGTCAAAGATCAGTTGATGGTATTTATGTGGGTCTATTTCTAGGGTCTCTCCTCTGTTCCATTGGTCTGCATCACTACTGTTTTATCAATACTACTGTAGTAATTACTCTAACTTTATAATAAGCCTTATAATCTAGTAGTGTGAATCTTCCAGCTTTATGATTTTTTTCCAGAGTCACATTAGCCATTATACGAGGTGAGTTTTTTTCAGCTTTTTGTATAAGCTTTAAAATCAGTCTGTTTGGTATGAAGACTCCTTAAGAAGCTAGAAATAAAACCACCATATGACTCAGCAATCCCTAGGTTTATTCTAAACTCCTGGGCATATTCCATGAGGAAATAAAAACTGATAAAGACATATGTACCCCAACGTTTATTGTAGCTCTATTTACAATAGCTAGAACATGGAAGCATCCTAGATGTTCATTGACAGATGAATGGATAAAGAAGTTGTGGTACATATATATAACAGAATACTACTCAGCCATAAAAAGGTACTCATTTGAATGTATTCTAATGAGGTGGACGAAACTAGAGCTTATTATACAGAGTGAAGTAAGTCAGAAAGAGAAATATAAATATTGTATATGGACATATATATGGAATCTAGATGGCACTGATGAATTTTTTTTCGGGCAGCACTGGAGAAACAGGCATTAGAGAACAGAGTTATGGACATGGTGGGAGGAGAGGAGGGAGAAGGGGAGAGGTATGGAGCCAGTAACAGAAATTTACAATAGTGTATGTAAAATAGATAGCCAATAGGGATTTGCTGTATGACTCAGGGAACTCAAACAGGGGCTCTGAGACAGGCTCAAGGGTGGAATGGGAAGGGAGATGAGAGGCAGGTCAAGGAGGGAAAGGACATGGGTGTACCTATGGCCGATTCTTGTTAGTGTCTGACAGAAAACCACAAAATTCTGTAAAGCAATTATCCTTCGATTTTTTAAAAAATAAGTCTGTTGATATCTACAGTTTTCTGGGATTTGCAGTGAGATTTTCTTGAATCTGTATACAAAATTTGAAAGAATTAACATCTTAACACTATCTAGTCTACAACCCATGAACAAAAAATGGTTGTTTATTTGAACATGCTTTGATTCCTTTCATCAGAGTTTTATAATTTTCTGCATATGTATACAGTGTAAATCTTGTCATATTTATACCTATTTCCTGATTTTTGGTGTTATCATAAATGACATTTTATTTTAAAATTTAAATTTATTACTTTATATAGAGAGGAGCAATTGATTTTTATAAATTTACCTCATATTCTCAGACACTGCTATAATTGCTTATTAGTTCCAGGTTGTCATGGCTGCTGGGGACTAGTGTGGGTGGGGGATGGGGAGTGATTGCTGATGGATATGGGATGTATGTGTGTGCTCAGTTGAGCAGTCATCTCTGACTCTTTGTGACCCCGTGGACTGCAGCCTGCTAGGCTCCTCTCTCCACAGGATTTCCCAGGCAAGAATACTCGAGCAGGTTGCCATTGCCTACTCCAGGGGACCTTCCCAACCTGGGGATTGAACCTGTGTCTCCTGCAGGGGAAGATGGATTCTTTATCACTGCACCAGCTGGGAAGACCCGAGCATAGGATTAAGGTATGAGATTTCTTTTTACAGTGATGAAAATATACTGGAATTAGAGAGTGATAGTAAGTCTCTTACTTTGTAGATATACTAAAAACAGTGAATTGTACACTTTATGAGGGTGATTTTACAGTAGGTGAATTATGTCTCAATTTTTTTAAGTTATTGATGGATATTTAAAAATAAATGTATATATAGAAACACACCTTTTGCCAAAGTCATTATCTTTCTCTTGGTGAAAGATAAAAATTTTCATCCTAAAGACAGGGAGGGACTAGGATACTTTTCATATCCTCAATATGTAACACTGTGTTGGGACTTTTAATGAGGGCAATTAGACTAAAGAGGTGATTAGTTATAAGAACTGGAAAGCACAGGGAGAAAAAAAATCTATAGTTGAAGATGAGAGATGTATATCTAAAATAATTTTTTAAACGTGTGTAAAACTACCAGAAAACTAAGATAATTTATTCAAGAAACAGGTTTTAAATTCTAGTTACAAAAGTCAACTACCTTCACAAATAGAAATATTCACAGTTAAAATATGTGATGAAAGAGAAAGTGAAGTAAAAGTGATGAATGCAATTGTGTGGTAGTTTGAGAATTCTTTAGCATTGCCTTTCTTTGGGATTGGAATGAAAACTGACCTTTTCCAGTCCCGTGGCCACTGCTGAGTTTGCCAAATTTGCTGTCATATTGAGTGCAGCACTTTCACAGCATCATCTTTCAGGATTTGAAACAGCTCAACTGGAATTCCGTCACCTCCACTAGCTTTGTTCGTTGTGATGCTTTCTAAGGCCCACTTGACTTCACATTCCAGGATGTCTGGCTCTAGGAGAGTGATCACACCATTGTGATTATCTGGGTCGTGAAGATCTTTTTTGTACAGTTCTCCTGTGTATCCTTGCCACCTCTTCTTAATATCTTCTGCTTCTGTTAGGTCCATACCATTTCTGTCCTTTATCGAGCCCATCTTTGCATGAAATATTCCCTTGGTATCTCTAATTTTCTTGAAGAGATCTCTAGTCTTTCCCATTCTGTTGTTTTCCTCTATATCTTTGCATTGATCGCTGAGGAAGGCTTTCTTATCTCTCCTTGCTATTCTTTGGAACTCTGCATTCAGATGCTTATAGCTTTCCTTTTCTCATTTGCTTTTCACTTCTCTTCTTTTCACAGCTATTTGTAAGGCCTCCTCAGACAGCCATCTTGCTTTTTTGCATTTCTTTTCCATGGGGATAATCTTGATCCCTGTCTCCTGTACAATGTCAGGAACCTCCATCCATAGTTAATGTGGCACTATGTCTATCAGATCTAGTCCCTTAAATCTATATCTAACTTCCACAGTATAATCATAAGGGATTTGATTTAGGTCATATTTGAATGGTCTAGTGGTTTTCCCTACTTTCTTCAATTTAAGTCTGAGTTTGCCAATAAGGAGTTCATGATTTGAGCCACAGTCAGCTCCCAGTCTTGTTTTTGCTGATTGTGTAGAGCTTCTCCATCTTTGACTGCAAAGAATATAATCAATCTGATTTTGGTGTTTACCATCTGGTGATGTCCATGTGTAGAGTCTTCTCTTGTGTTGTTGGAAGAGGGTGTTTGCTATGACCAGTGCATTCTCTTGGCAAAACTCTATTAGCCTTTGCCCTGCTTCATTCCGTACTCCTTCACCAAATTTGCCTGTTACTCCAGATGTTTCTTGACTTCCTACTTTTGCATTCCAGTCCCCTATAATGAAAAGGACATCTTTTTTGTGTGTTAGTTCTAGAAGGTCTTGTACGTCTTCATAGAACCATTCAACTTCAGCTTCTTCAGCGTTACTGGTTGGGGCATAGGTTGGATCACAGTGATATTGAATGGTTTCCCTTGGAAACTAACAGCGATCATTTTGCCATTTTTGAGATTGCATCCAAGTACTGCATTTCGGACTTTTTGTTGACCATGATGGCTACTCCATTTCTTCTAAGGGCTGCCCGCAGTAGTAGATTTAATGGTCATCTGAGTTAAATTCACCCATTCCAGTCCATTTTAGTTCCCTGACTCCTAGAATGTCAACATTCACTCTTGCCATCTCCTGTTTGACCACTTCCAATTTGCCTTGATTCATGGACCTAACATTCCAGGTTCCTATGCAATATTGTTCTTTATAATATCGGACCTTCCTTCTATCACCAGTCACATCCACAGCTGGGTATTGTTTTTGCTTTGGCTCTATCCCTTCATTCTTTCTGGAGTTATTTCTCCACTGATCTCCAGTAGCATATTTGGTACCTACTGACCTGGGGAGTTCCTCTTTCAGTATCCTAACATTTTGCCCTTTCATACTGTTCATGGGGTTCTGAAGGCAATAATACTGAAGTGGTTTGCCATTCCCTTCTCCATGGACCACATTCTGTCAGACCTTTCCACTAAGACCTGTCGGTCTTGGGTGGCCCCACATGGCATGGCTTAGTTTCATTGAGTTAGACAAGGCTGTGGTCCCTGTGATCAGAGAAGAGAGAAAGGGAAACCCCAGAGAGGTGGGGAATCCCACGAATTTTGACTCCCCCAACCAGACATCACCTTCTGGCTGAAGACCCTGAGAGCCTTGCCCAGGAACCTGGGACTTTGCTCTGACCCCTCTCCTACTGCCTCGAGGACCCTAGGTGGTGGCCAAGAGGAGCTACCCCATGCCCAAGATAAGTGGTGGTGGCCAAGAGAAGCAACCTCATGTCCAAGGAGTGGTGGCTGCTCGGGCACAGGAGGGCCGAGAGAAGCTACTCCACGTTCAAGGTCAGGAGGGGTGACCTTGTCCAAGGTAAGGAGCAGAGGCTGGGCTTTGCTGGAGCAGCTGTGAAGACATATCCCACATCCAAGGTAGAGAGAAATCCAAGTAAGATGGACATCAGAGGGCAGACACACTGAAAGGTGACTAATGTGATACAATCTAATGGCATAAACATCTGAAAAGCAATCTTCAGTATAATTAGTGATAATATTGTTATTGATAATATTGTTATAACTAGCCTACTATTATATACATCAGAGTAAAACAATATTAATGGAAGACTAAGAACAAGTAGAATTAATACTTTCACAGCCCTGGATAAGTTTTAATGGTTTATTTCATATATTCCATTTTGGTATAATTTCTGGACACTTTGCAATTTTATTAACATTGTGAGTGGGATGTTTCCTATTTTATTTCCTAACAGATTATTGGTAATGCATAAATATGAATGCATATGTATATTATTAATGTTTGAATAGTTTTATTAGGTCATCCTATTAAACACTTGTTACTTTTACTCAATTTTTTAAAATTTTCTTAGAATTTTAGAGGGAAATAAACATTATACCTTCGATTTAGAGCCAGCTAAAATGTAGGTACAAGAACAAAACAGGTGGAAAAGGACAGCTAAAGAGACAGACTTAGGACTACTGCACACCTGAATTAGGAAGACATTCCTGAATCACAGCATTGCTAAGCAGGTACAGGTCTCCCAGACCGACTTGCCCGGACAGTTGACTAGAAACTGGAATACAAGTCTGTGTAGGTAACACATTCAAAAGGAGAACAGAGTAGCAACTTATTTCACCCTCCCAAGCAGACCAGTCTCATAAAGATAGAAGTTACTGGGGAGGATGAGGTGATAAATATTCCTGTTCTGTGTGAAACCACATCACATTAAACCTTTAGGCCAAGAGAATGGAAAGTCTTTCTAAAATTTTAGTTTTTTCTTGGGTATTGAATGCATTTATGCTGGGAGCCAGCACGGGCCCTCCCACCCATGACAAGGTCATGCAGAAGAGACCTGATAAGCAAGGCTTCAGGACTCGAGGGGCTCCCTAGACCAGCTCGAGCATCTACCCCCAAAACCAGAATCTGTCTGTCTTACTATTTTATGCCTTTCACTAACTCTTCTGACATTAACAAGGCGCTGATCCCCGGCAGATTTAATCACTTCTCTGCAGAAATGATGACTGTCTTTGTCTTTCCACAACTGAAGTCTCTCTGTTTCAATTATTTATATTAATATTATTTTCTTGCCCTTTTTAAGCATTTGAGTACATGATTCCCAAGTAGAGGAGATGTTCTAAGCCTCTGGCTCTGGGGACTTAGATGGTAAATCTTCTGCAGTGAGCCAATAATTGTGTATTTTTCTCTACAGTGCAGTGTGTATTTTCTTGACCCAGTGAAGTATTACAGATGAGCCAGCAGTTCACTGGACCTTTTTCCTTCTTATCTTCCTTTTTTCTTCCTTCCTCCCTTCCTTTCTTCCTTCTTTGTTCCTCTCTTCTTTCTTTTCATGTTGTCTTTTAAACTCATAAAGTGTAGTCCTGGAATATGTTTCTCATCTTCCACTGCCAGCAATGTAATGTAGATAGTGAAAATTGATTAAGGAGTTTATTCTGTTGCCAATTTCTTATCTTTAGTCACTTGTCAATTACTTTTTTTTTTTAATGTCTTAGTATTTTTATGAGAATCCTGAGCAGAGTGGGTTAGGAACCCCTAGAAATCTCAACATTAAAAAAAAATCACTTCCAATTTTTTTGACAAAAGTACTTAAACTGCCATCAAAAGATACACACACACACACACACACACACACACACACACACACACACACACATACACACACATTTCTCAGTAAATATCTAATTACTTACACCCATTTCAAATGAGGAAGAGCGATTCTAAGAGGACCACTATGGCAGGAAAAGATAAAAAATGAATGTAAACTAGTTAAAGGGAATATCTTATAACCTGCAGACAGTATAAGCATTGCAAATTCAAAAGCAATTCAATATAATCATTCTGCTCAACTCTTTTTACCCAATGGTGGTTGAAAATTGTCAGTACTACTTAAGGTAAAGCAGGAAGCAGTCAAAAGCTTACTAATACCAATAATGATACAAAACATTCTGTGAAATAGGCACACACATGCACACACACATATATCTCACAATCACCCACAGCACATGCTTCGATATTCATGCTACAAAATTAAATTATTTTCAACTTTCACAACAACTTGGCAAGGTAGAAATTATATCCCCAGTATATAGATTAGAAAACTCAGGAAGTCTTTGCCTTTTAAAGATACAGAATTTAAGAACTCTTAGGTCGGTGCAAACATAATTGTGGTATTTGCATTACTGAAATTTTCTTTTTGATATTGGAATACATTATTAGGTAAATGTGGTTATATTATACATTATTTTTATGCACATTTATTTTTTTGCTAATGACTTATTACTTGCTATTTATTTTGTATTTATTTGAGACTACAGAAATAATGTTAGACAGAAAGTAAATTTGAACGATTTTCTTATTCAAGTTTAAAATGGGTTGTAAAACAGCAGAGACACTTTCAACATCAACAACACATTGGGCCCAGGAACTGCTAATGAACTTAGAGTGTACTGGTGGTTCAAAAAGTTTTGCAAAGGAGAAGAGAGTCTTGAAGATGAGGAGCACAGTGGCTGGCCATCAAAAGTTGACAATGACCAATTGAGAGCAATCATTGAAGCTAATTCTCTTACTACTGCATCAGAAGTTGCCAAAGAACTCAACATCAACCATTCTATGGTCATTTGGCATTTGAAGCAAATTAGAAAATTGCAGAAGCTCAGTAAGTAAATGTCTCATGAACTGACCAAAAATTTTAAAAAATCATCATTTTGAAGTGTTGTCTTCTCTTGTTTTATGCAACAGCAAGGAACCATTTCTCAATCGGATTGTTACATGTGATGAAAATGGATTTTGTACAATGACTGACAATGACCATCTCAGCGATTGGACCAAGAAGAGGCTACACAGCACTTCCTGAAGCCAAACTTGCACTAAAAAATGATCATCGTCACTATTTGCTGGTCTGCTGCTGGTCTGATCCATTGCAGCTTTCTGAATCCTGGCAAAACCATTACATCTGAGAAGTATGCTCAGCAAATCAGTGAGACACCCCCAAAACTACAAAATTGGTCAATAGAAAGGGCCCAATTCTTCTCTATGACAATGTTTGACGACACGTTGCACAACCGACACTTCAAAAGTTGAACAAACTGGGCTACAAAATTTTGCTTCATCTGCCACATTCACCTGACTTCTCTCCAACAAATTAGCACTTCTTCGAACATCTCAACAACTTTTTGCAAGGAAAATGCTTCCTTAACCAACAATCAAAAAAGGCTTTCCAAAAGTTTGTCAAATCCCAAAGCCTTGGATTTTTATGCTATAGGAATAAACAAACTTATTTCTTATTGACAAAAATGTGTTGATTGTAATTGTTCCTATTTTGATTAATAAAGATGTGTTTTGTTTGAGCGTACTTATAACGACCTAGAATTCACAGTCCAAAACCACAATTATTTTTGCACCAACCTACTATAAACTCCAACTGAAATATTTCACAGGAGTTCATTTGTTAAAGACATCAGTGGAGAAATTAATATAATGTAATTATTTTCTACAGTGCACAGTGAGTCATGAAAATCAGCGAAGTTATGAATAAACTACAATCACATAACATCACTAATATCTGTCGGAGTATATTGGGAGCAGTTACTCTATCCTGAGAAAGCTTATCTGTGCAAATTGCATGATCCCTTCATTTTAGTGTTATCTGAGTCTAAATTTCTGAGTTTTGAGTATAATCATAAAATGGAGAGAAATGTGAAATCACATTTTACTTTTCAAAATGTGAGACTGTACAACTTCTGGAATGAGATTTAACATCTGAAATAGTGCACCATAATCATGGCTTTACTTGGCTTTTTCCTCCTAAGTGACATGCGGCTTAAGACTGAATCTTAAAATTTTACTTTCTTACTTAGAAGAGCTGTTGGCTAAATATTAATATAAATCTAAGAGACAGAAGTTCTGTAGCAGCCAGCCAGCTTTCAGTGTGATTTCTGTGTCCACTTTACTTTTTTGGGGGGATATGTGATTATTTTTTTCTCACTTCCTTGGCTGACTTTCGGTAATTCAGGATTTTTTATCCATTATTTTCTCAAGAGATTTTTCTCATGTCAAAAGACAAAATCCTAACTTTTAATATATAAATAAAATAGTATGAGATCTGAGATACAGAGAGAACCATAATGCTTTGCAGGGTAGAGACATAATCTTCCAAGAAAAATTCCTTTCAGATGTGAGCAAAATTGGAAACATATTTCCTTCTGTCACGTGACACTGGCTTACTGGAGGGATGAGAAATCATCTTCAGGGTAGCTCAGGGAGCAGACGCACAGGGAAAGGCAAGCCCAGGGGCCTGCCTGCATTCTGACCAGGCTTCTCTTTCTGGGCTGTACCTCAGAAACTCATGGATAGTCAGAGTGCAAAGTGCCCATGGGGTGAATCCCCATATTTTCCAGCTGGGAGAACAGACAACCAGAAAAGGTCTTCAGGGCCAGAAGAGAGGTATCTGGAATCTTATTTCATTGTTCCTGGCACAGAACCATTCACTCTACTTCTCATATTTCCATTTTCTACCTTTTTGTAGGTTTTATATAAAGAAATAATATTAGAATCAAGTCAGGATGCTAGAGATAATATTTACATTTATCATATCAGGGCATTAGCTATGCTTAAGTAAATCCAAATTAAAAAACTCTTGAGATCCAAAAGGATCCATCTATTTGCATTTTGATGTGTGATAACTAGGGCTCTCTGCTGATAGTTGGTGTTCTTGTCTTGTTTCTGATCTTAGAGGAAATGCTTTCAGCTTTTCACTATTGAGTGTTTGTCATCAATGGCCCTTTATTGTGTTGAAATATGTTCCTTCTATGGGACTTCCCTCATGGCTCAACTGGTAAAGAAACTACCTGCTAATTCAGGAGATACAAAACGCTGATTTGATTCCTGGGTTGGGAAGATCCCCTGGAGAAGGAAATGTGACCACTCCAGTATTCTTGCCTGGAAAATTCCATGGACAGAGGAGTTGGTGGGCTACAGTCCATGGGGTCACAAAGTGTCAGACAAAACTGAGCAGGCATGCACACACACCTGTGCCCTTTGTACCCATTTTGTTGAGAGGTTTTTTTTTTTATCATAATTGAGTGTTGAATCTTGTCAAAAGCTCTTTCTGCATCTATTGAGGTGATTATATGATTTTTGTTCTTCAATTTACTAGTGTGGTGTATTGCATATTGATTTGTGGATATTGCACTATCCTGGATATTGCATCCCTGGGATAGATTCCTCTTGATTGAAAGGTATATCCTTTTAATGTATTGTTGAAATCAGTTTGCTGATATTTTATTGAGGATTATTGTGACTGTGTTCGTCAGTGATACTGGCATGTAGTTCTGTGTGTGTGTGTGTGTGTGTGTGTGTGTGTGTGTGTGTGTATCTTTGTCTGGTTTTGGTATCAGGGTGATTCTGGTCTCATGGAAAGTTCAGAAGCATTCCTTCCCCTGCAGTTTTTTTTTTTTTAATTTGCAATTATAGGATTAACCATAAAATAAAACTTTTTAGGGGTCTAGTCTCACTTATCTATGCTGAGAAGTAGTAATACAAGTGCAATTGATTAAATGTGGCCTACAGCAGCTATTATTCCTCACATATATAAATATATATATACACACACACATATATGTATATATATAATTGAGTCATTTAAATAGATATATATTCATTTACAAATGTTCTGTAAGCTCTAAATTTATGGAAAGGGCCCTTATTCCATGTCACACCCCAGAGCTCTCAAGTCAGAAGTCTGCAAAGCATTAATGAACTCTTATTACAAAGCAGTATACCAGTAAAACCCAACCCACAAAAAGGTTTTCACTGAAATTCAGAAAGCAATAGATTAATAGCTGTCTGAAAAATTTACAATAGAGATAATTTCTTATGTGCTAAAATATTTGGTTATCACCTCTGTCTCACTCAAAAATTTGCCCTGGTTCAATGGAAATAATCCAGCTCCTCATGACTATTTCTGAGTTTCAATACTAGTTATTGTACCAATTATTTTTTCATTTCCGAAAGATGGTGAAATTGGAATAGCATATTCCATCTCCAGAGAATTTGATATAAAATCACAGATTTTGATTCTAAGAACATATTACTCCCAAAATCTTGGAAGTCAGTGTCTGCTCTTTGTACATGAGGCATTTCCCCATTGGAAATTCTCACAAACTATTATTTAAGCTTGTAATTTATACTAAAAATATTTCTTGCTAAAATAGGTGGTAGAAATGACGAGTTATATAAAGATATATGTTTATAAAGACAAAATCTTTTTTTCATAAATGGGAAACCTAGGCATGGAATAATTTATTAAGTATGTATTTTCAGTGTCTATTAAAGAGTATAATATTTTCTTTCTAGATTCTACATTTTTTAAACATATTCATATGCATAAAACAGAATTCATAAAGATCATTAAAATCATTTTAATGCATTTTCTTGTATAATTTTGGGATTCCCTGGTGGCTCAGATGGTAGAGTCTGTCTGCAATATGGAAAACGTGGGTTCAATCTCTAGGTCAGGAAGATCCCCTGGAGAATAAAATGACAACCCACTCCAGTATTCTTGCCTGGAAAATCCCATGGATGGGGGAACCTGGCGTGATACAGTCTATAGGGCTGCAAAAAGTGGACATGACTGAGTGACTTAACTTTCACTTTCATGTATAATTTTATTTTACTTACTAAAATGCAAGTATTTTTGTTAAAAGTATATCTATAATCATCTTGAATAATTTTGCACCCAATAAGTTACTGATCTTAAGTTCAAAGTCAGTCAATCAATTTAGCCAGTCAATCATGTCCAACTCTTTGTAACCCCGTGGACTGCAGGACTTCAGGCCTCCCTGCCCATCACCAACTCCAAGAGCTTACTCAAATTCATGTCCATCAAGCTGATGATGCCATCCAACCATGTCAACATCTGTCATCCCCTTTTCCTCCTGCCTTCAGTCTTTCCCAGCACCAGGGTCTTTTCCAATGAGTCAGTTCTTCACATCAGGTAGCCAAAATATTGGAGTTTCAGCTTCAGCATCAGTCCTTCCAATGAATATTCAGGACTTGATTTCCTTTCAAAGTATTAGACTTTATTTTAGAAATTCACATTATTTTAAATAAACTTTGACATATTTTTGAATAATACAATAAAGACTTGATAAATAGAAAAGCAGAACAAAGTGAAAATGGTGTTAACAAGATAGCTTAGCAGCAAATATCAGTTCCCACTTGTTAAAATCTTTGAGCCTTATCGTCAATAACACAGCCTATGTAAAATCTAACTTTGAAAGAATGCCAACAAATTATGAAGAAATTCAAATATTTTGCATAAATATTTTAACTCCTGAATGAACTAAAGAGTAACATTCATTGCCTGAAAACGTGATCTGGTCCATTACAACACGGAAGTTCTGGCTTCTACAATGACATCTCACATTTTTTTATCCTTACAAAACCAAATCTGCATGCAGTTTACAATGCCCTCCAGAATTAATACTGATGTTTGGTCATCTCCAATGCAATGGAAGATCTTAAAATAGGGGAAAAAAAACTGTAATCCCCAAGAGTAAAAGTCATTATTAAGAACTTGAGACATGTAGTAGGTGTGAGGATGACAACCATTCTTTATCTATACAGTAGACTTATATTACTAGTATCTCCTTTTCACATAAAATTGCTAGAAAGAATTCAGCCTGATGCACTATTTATTATTAAACATTAACAAGTTGTTGTTGCTTTAGATAAAATAATTTCCAAGGGGGAAAAAACTGCCTTAATATGCATTCTGGAAACTTGGAATGATTGGAAAGAAGGGTGTTGGGTGAATATTGCTTTATTCTTTCATACTGTATGTTGTTGTTGTTCAGTCACTCAGTCATTTCCAGCTCTTTGAGACCCCATAGACTGCGGCATGCCAGGCTTCCCTGTTGCTCATTGTCTCCCAGAGTTTGCTGAAACTCCTGTCCATTGAGTCCATGATGCCATCCAACCCTCTCATCCTGTCATCCCCTTCTCCCCATGCCCTCAATCTTTCTGAGCATCAGGGTCTTTTCCAACGAGTTGGCTCTTTGCATCACGTAGGCAAATTATTGGAGCTTTAGCATCAGCATCCGTCCTTCCAATGAATATTCAGGGTTGATTTCCTTTAGGATTGACTAGTTTGATGTTCTTGTCTTCCTAGGAACTCTCAAGAGTCTTCTCCAATACCACAGTTCAAAAACATCCATTTTTCAGTGCTTAGCCTTCTTTGTGGTCCAACTCTCACATCCATACATGACTACAAGAAAAGCCATTTTGTATCAGTCAGTCAGTCAGTTCAGTTGCTCAGTCGTGTCCGAATCTTTGCAACCCCATGGAGTGTAGCCTACCAGGCTCTTCCGTCCATAGAATTTTCCAGGCAAGGATACTGGAGTGGGTTACCGTTTCCTTCTCCAGGGGATCTTCCCTACCCAGGAATCAAACCCTGGTCTTCCACATTGTAGGGTAAAGCATACGCTTTACTGTCTGAGCCACCAGGGAAGCCTGTACTTTAGGAGAAATAAATGTACTTTCACTGTAGTGCTTTGGGAAGGAGTAAGAGTCTTATGAAAATTTTTTTTAATAACAAAAATGACAATTTCATCAATTTTATCTTGTCTGCCATACTTTCTTGAACTTCTAGTGTGATTTCTGAGAAATTTTTCATGATACAAGCACACACTGGGATATCTCCAGATATTCATTCAAATTATGCACAAAAGTAACTTTTATGGCATAAATAGTGTTAAAATAACCATAGATTTGTTATGTTTCTTTACTTTAAAAGCTCAGTTTTTACAATTATTATTGGCCATCAATTCTTTAATATAATTTTTCCCTCTCTCACTCTTTTACATTTTTATACATCTGTTGTTAGTCCTGCAGCACTAGAATAGTTCTCAGATAAACTAATCAAGCTCTCCACCAAATGATCCTTCGGTCAAGGACAGAATATGCATTTGATTATACTTTGGCCATCCAAAACAAAGAACTTGGGACCTAATAGGTTTAAGAACAGTAATTGTTAGTTTAACTAAGATACTACTTGAGATAACTTAATAGATATCTGTAAGTCTATGTCACAGAGTCACCTGCAGTAATATTTCTGGGTACTATAGAATGCATGAGGACAACAGAGGTGATCGTATTATCATGAGAAAGTGTGGGGCTTGAGGGCAAATTCCCACGTGCTTTGATCCTCTATTTTTTCATACAAATGAAATCTAAAAATGTACCTCAGTGTTAACACTGAACAAGAAAGGAAAGAAAGTTATCCCACAGAGTCATGTGAATGTTTTGTGGATATTGGTAGAGCAGGGCCAGCTTCAGACAAGTGCGTGTTGTTTGAGGGCCGTCAGTACCTTAGGTAATTTTGGGGGTTCTGACTGATGACAATAGACTTGCTGCCTGTCTTTCTCCCTTATCCAATTCAGTAATTCTATTCTAGTCTCAAATGTATGGTCCTTTCAAGGTGCTGAAGAATGGGAGGCAAAGAGCAAGACCTAGGGCAGTCCCTCCAATCTGTCATCCCCTAGGCTCCTCTGCAGGGGGATTCCCATGCAAGGAGGGAGGGTGAATGGAAGAGCAGTGAGAGGTTTTCAGCATGTGTTTCATTCAAATCAAATCGTTCTAAACAGTCTTAATCTCATGCCAGCACTTTCTATCACATAAACAGAGTTAAATTCATCACAACCTGTCTTCTTTTACAAGGGTAGATAGCAATTTCCTTACATTTCAATAAATACCTAACTATCAATTCTATGAAATCTTGTGCCTGCAAAGAAAAGTACCTTATCCATTTGTTTGTTTTTGTTTGTTTTTGCGAATATCTCCTGCAGATCCCCAGAACTATTTTAATTTTTGCAACTCTTCCCCATTCAGTAAAAGAAGAAAATCTCAGGGAAGAATTGGTCCTGACCTTCCTGAAAGCTATCAAAACAATAAGCAAAACATTTAGGGTCCCAGACTCCTTCTGGTTCAGTACCTGTCTCCATTAGTCATGAATGAAGCCCTGTGCATACCAGAGGTATTCTTACATTTCTTTCTAGTTGGGAAAGATGAGTATTCTGTGAGAGACATGGTCGTAGTAGCATCAGTCATGTTGTGCCAGAGCCCTCATAAATATTCACAGGAATGATAAAGAAAGAAGCACCTCCTTTCAGAACCACAAGGTGGATCTCTCACTTGGTCCCTGCCATACGAGGATGTTTTCCTTCATTCTTCAGCTATTCAAAATAAGAGTTTGTTGTGGAGCTTTGTGGGTAAACTAATTTCATTTGAAATTCTGTTTATTTTAAAGATTTTTTTGAAATATAGTGGAGACATTTCCAATTAAGCATGAGAAAATCATGCTTCACTAAAAAGTAGGATTTTTTTCTCTCTCTGTCATGGCTTTTAACTTTCCAACCTTGTATTTTGGGGGGTAGTTTAAGACAGCAAGTTGTTGAGTTTTGAGCTACTCATTGTTGCAAAGCTTAATGACAGTCCTTCTAAAAGTTTTATTTTCTCAGAACAGAGACAGCGCACACATATTCCATATCCTTATACCTTAACTATGAACCATCCTTCACTTATGTACATCACTTATGTACATTTATTTATTTCCTGAGAAGTTATGTTAGTCCCATAGATGAAACTAAGTGCACACTTATCATAGTCTTGTGTTATTGATTTTTTTTAAAAAACTGCTTGAGCAGAAAATATCCTCCTTTACACTTATCAGTCAGGACAGTGCATCTAGCCTTGCTTCCTTCCACACATTTAATTTCAAAGGGCATTAGTGGAAGGAAAATGCTAACTGATGGACAAGCTTTTGTTGGTGGTGTTTTTCTTTCTCTTTAAGTAGGAGTACATTGTGATCTGCAGGAAAAAAAAGCAACCAAGCACCTTTTCCTTCACCAGATGGTCTATAAGTATCCTTCTTGCATGTGCTTTTGGTTGCTAGTTCAGCTGTTCTTACAGAGGTTAACAGTAGGTCATTTACAGAGTGTTGGCAATTTGTCCTAGGTGCTTTGCAAATCAAGCCCCTCCCTGTCCACTGGACTACAAACACAAATTAAAATTGAAATAGTGAGACCAAAAGTAATGTGCAAAATGAAACAGCCAAAACATTTTTTTAAGCATCTGCTGTTAAAAAATTTATTGTGTGGATCAATTTTTACAGTTCACTCCCTGCTTTTATTTCTCTTTCTCTCTGTACACAAATTCATCATTTAGTTTATAAAGCATATATTGTAGTGAGCCATCTTGATTTGATCATGGTACATGGCAAAGCTAGACTAAGGTTTTACAACCTCAGCAAAGATATTGGTCTCCTGGTACAAAACCAGATTTTATTTTATTAACTCTTCACAGCAATGCTAAAAATTCCTATAGATATACAGTTAAGACATATCATGAATGCTACTGTTGCTGATTAAAAATAAATACAGCTTTATGAGAAATGATCCAGGTGAATATTTTCCCATAAATAAAGAAAAGTTTTATGTATCAATGAAGTAAATGAATATGTGATTCTGCTAGTAAATTTTTCCCACAAGTATTTAAACTTTTCACACAACTAGATGCCTTGGGAGAAAATACTATGCAACTCATGTGATTTGCCATTAGCTTTAATACTGACGAGAAGTAAAAGGACAAATTACTATACCCTGGATTCCAACTTGTTACCTATTGGTTTTAGCTATAGTTTTAGATTGAAAAATTGTAACATGAAATGATGAAAGTACAGTGAAAGTCCCAAAGTTACTATATCAGCATATTTTATGTATTTATGCTCATAAATGATTTTTTTGAGTTTATGGTAGTTTTGGAGATTCTTATTTTAACTTTATAGCTTTTTTCTCCTTATACATCAAGGAAAGTCAAGTAAATTATTATTTTATTTTCATGTGGAAGTTGTTTAACCATTTCATGTGAAAGAATAAAAATTATAGTAATATTAACTAATATTAGTGGTTACTCATTATGTGCTGGGCACTGTTTATATCATCTCATTCAAAGAGTTATGGGTGCATCATGGTCCTATTATCCCCATTTTATAGCTGAGAGATTAAGAAACTCGTCACAGGTATAAAGCTAAATTCTCAGAGGAATTTCCTTCAGATCTACTATGCAAATTTGCTTGGAAAAAGGTGCTGAAATTTTTATTTACTCTTCCCTTAATACCCAAATATAATAATGCTGTGTAGGATCCCCAGAAAAACTAGAACTTGAAACACGGCAGTCGGTAAGGAACGACCCAAGCTACAGGCAGAGGCAGCTGCTGTGCACTCACACTACTGCTTCTCTGATCTGTGGCTTCCGAGTGCCCTTGTCACAATCTGGAGCATAAAACACAATTCACACTGTGACCCAGTACACGCACATAGTTGTTGGCACACATCACCTTTCCGTATAACTAAACAGATTTTATGAAGGAATAATTAGCCTTAATCAGGTTATGTTTTCTGATATTTATGACTGCATCTCATTAAAAAAAATGTATGTCAAGCCTTAAATCCACTTCATGATTTTATTAACATAACTTGAAAAAGTGCTGATGTGAACTTCAGAGGGCTTTGTATTCATGTCTAGTTTGACATTGGATATTATTCTTTCCCTAGTAATCATGATTTTTCTTTTTGTCAGAAGTAACATATTAAGGAGTCAAGTGTACAGAGCTTTGGACAGCGGAGAGCTCAGGTCTCTAATCAATGCAGGATTGGTTTCATTTCATAATCTATGGTTAGAAAATGTAAGCAAACTCCACTTGGGAAACCCCTAGTTCTGTAATCACTGTGAACAAACATTTCAGCCAAGCACCAGGCTTAATGCGTACAAGAAAATTCAGTGAAGGAATAACCACTAAAACAGTATGTAAATGGTTGAAGGTTCTAAAAGAATGCCAAATAATTGATCCTAGAGAAGGGATTCAATGAAGAATCATGAGAAATCCTTTCTTCATAGAGTAGTACTTGTGGAACATGTGCATGTGTGGATTCAGACTATACAAAACACTCTCAGGATCATGAAGGAAGGAAACTTTTCACTATTTGCTCATCTCATGATCATCCTTAAGGTTCTCACACTGAGGAGATAGCACTCTTAAAATCAAAGTGGAGAAAACGTCACCTAGATTCCACATTCAGAAAACCAAGAATGGGGGAAAGGGGAGGAAACTCTTAAACTTTTAACACACAATTTAACAGATAATTCAACATTCTATTGTTGGTCAGTCCCTAAGTTTTGCCTGGCTATTTGCTATCCCTTGGACTGCAGCACGCCAGGCTTCCCTGTCCTTCACTATCTCCTGGAGTTTGCGCAAACTGATATCCATCGAGTCAGTGATGCCATCCAAATATCCCATCCTCTGTTGTCCCCTTCTCCTTCTGCCCTCAATCTTTCTCAGCATCAGGGTCTTTTCCAATGAGCTGCCTCACAGAATTTTGAGGAAATGATTAATGGAGAAAATCTGACATATAAACGCAAGATAGTAAAGAGATCTGGATAACTGAATGTAAAATTTTGAAAGACATTAAACTTTTTCATATAATTAAATATTTATATTTAATAATATAATAATAATTAAATAGTTATTACATGTAAATATTTAAACAATAAAATCTATTGGTGAAAAATCAAAACATGCATATTTAATCTTTTTAGAAGGTAAAAAAAAAAAGACAACTGATTTTCCTGACTATCCCTGGTCTCCCAGATATAGTGCTAGAGATCATACAAACGAAGCAGACACGTCTGAACCTCATAGGTGAGCATGACTAGATCACTCTCTGGTTTACAATTCTTCAGTGCCTTCCTCTGGCCTTTAGAATAATATTTAAGCTCTTTTATGGAACACAGGGCCCTTGTGCTCTAGTTCCTAACTAAGTGCCTATCTTCACCCCCTTTCAAATTTTGAAAGTGAAAGTGTTAATCATTCAGTCGTGTCCTTTGCAATTCCACGGACTGTAGCCCACCAGGGTCCTCTGTCCATGGAATTCTCCAGGCAAGAGTGCCAGAGTGGGTTGCCATTCCCTTCTCCAGGGGATCTTTCCAACCCAGTTATCAAGCCCTGGTCTCCTGCGTTGCAGGTATATGCTTGAGCCACCAGGAAAGCTTTTTTTCAAATTTTGCCCATCATTCATACTATATAGATAACTTCAAGTTACAAAAGAGCCCTCATTCTATCTCAAGTCATGTATTTACACATGCTCTTCCATCTCCTTAGAATGCCATCCTTCAAATCTCAGCTCAAATATTGTCCACCCTGTGAAAAATTTTTTTAAATGGATATATTTTTATTGGAGTATAGTATTCTGGCCTGGGGAGAAGGCGATGGCATCCCACTCCAGTACTCTTGCCTGGAAAATCCCATGGACAGAGGAGCCTGGTGGGCTACAGTCCATGGGGTCGCAAAGAGTCGGACATGACTGAGCAACCTCACTTTCACTTTTCATTTTCATACATTGGAGAAGGAAATGGCAACCCACTCCAGTGTTCTTGCCTGGAGAATCCCAGGGACGGCGGAGCCTGGTGGGCTGTCGTCTATGGGGTTGCACAGAGCCGGACACGACTGAAGCAACTTAGCAGCAGCAGCAGCAGCAGCAGCACATGCTAGTAAATTAATGCTCAAAATTCTCCAAGCCAGGCTTCAGCAATATGTGAACCATGAACTTCCAGATGTTCAAGCTTGTTTTAGACAAGGCAGAGGAACCAGAGATCAAATTGCCAACATCTGCTGGATTATCACAAAAGCAAAAGAGTTCTAGGAAAACATCTATTTCTGCTTTATTGACTATGCCAAAGCCTTTGACTATGTGGATCACCAGAAACTATGGAAAATTCTGAAAGAGATGGGAATACCAGACCACCTGATCTGCCTCCTGAGAAATCTGTATGCAGGCCAGGAAGCAACACTTAGAACTGGACATGGAACAAATAGACTGGTTCCAAACAGGAAAAGGAGTACATTAAGGCTGTATATTGTCACCCTGCTTATTTAACTTATATTCAGAGTACATCATGAGAAACACTGGGCTGGATGAAGCACAAGCTGGAATCAAGATTGCTGGGAGAAATATCAATAATCTCAGATATGCAGACACCACCCTTATAGCAGAAAGTGAAGAACTAAGGAGCCTCTTGGCTTAAAGCTCAACATTCAGAAAACGAAGATCATGGCATCCAGTCCCATCACCTCATGGCAAATAGATGGGGAAATATTGGAAACAGTGACAGACTTTATCTTTTTGGGTTCCATAGTCACTGCAGATGGCGACTGCAGCCATGACACTTACTCCTTGGAAGGAAAGTTATGACCAACCTAGACAGCTTATTAAAAAGCAGAGACATTACTTTGCTGACAAAGGTCCGTCTAGGCAAGGCTATGATTTTTCCAGTAGTCATGTATGAATGTGAGAGTTGGATTACAAAGAAAGAATTGATGTCTTTGAACTGTGGTGTTGGAGAAAACTCTTGAGAGTCCCTTGGACTGCAAGGAGATCAAACCAGTCCATCCTAAAGGAAATCAGTCCTGAATATTCATTGGAAGGACTGATGTTAAAGCTGAAACTCCAATACTTTGGCCGCCTGATGGGAAGAACTGACTTATTTGGAAAGACCCTAATGCTGGGAATGATTGAAGGCAGGAGGAGAAGGGGATGACAGAGGATGAGATGGTTGGATGGCATCACTGACTCAGTGGACATGAGTTGGAGTAAACTCCGGGAGTTGGTGATGGACAGGGAGGCCTGGCACGCTGCAGTCCATGGGGTTTCAAAGAGTCAGACATGACTGAGGGCTGAACTGATTGAACTGAATTGTAGAATCTAAGTGGTCGGTATATGGATGTCCATATGCAATTCCTTCAGCTTTTTTTTTTTCATGCTTAAACATTTTTTCTAATAACATGTCTGGGAAACTTTTTATCCTTTTTATCTCAAGCCAATGGAAACTGTGCTGTATTCCAGTACAGTGAATTAAAATCTCTTGAAAATAATAGATTTTTACCTCTGACAAATAAATTAATCTGTTTTAGAACACTGAGTTGAAGTGTTTGGAATGTAAGTTTAATATTTTCTAATTAATTCATTCATGAATGCTTTGAATTAGAATTTTACCAAATGACTTTTAAAAGCAATAATTTATATGTCTCTGGGTGTGATATTAGTTAAGAACAGAGCAAAATATATAAATAATCTTACACTGCTTTTAGTAAGTATTTTTTTCATAATGGAGGTGATTTTTCTATTCTAAGACTATTGTTTGTCTTTCAATATAGGACAAAGAAAATGAGAAATTACATTTGTGACATTGAAAATCTGACTTTTCCAATGTGCCAGAAAAAGATATATATTTAAGATCTATAGAGTTAAATAAAATCTTATAATCCTGAATTTGACCTGATGCAGTACTAAATGTATGATGCATTTTATCAGTTTAAAAACTCTACTTATATTTTAGATGTATCCACTGATACATCCTAGAAACATTAAGCAAAACAGTAGCAGGAAGACCCTGGGGATGCAGAGTTAGTTTCCAAATACCATCACTCCCTAGAAAACAGTCAGAGCTTCTTGGAGAAATGTGTACTTTCTGGCTTTGAGCAAGTAATGAACAAAATCAATCTAGATCATCTTGTCACAGGATCCAGGAAGCAGCTTGAAAAAGCAGCTGCTCTCTGAACTTGAAATAATTTAAGCATCAATAATGATGACTAAAATGATCAGAAGCACTCCTAATATATTTAAATACATGGGTTTATAATGATACTAAAACATGTAGTCAATAGAATAGACAACATGCTCCAGATGTTAGCATTAGCTAACATCTGAAAAACCTGTAATGAAAGATTATAAATGTAGTCTAAGGACTTAAAGAGAAATATTGTTGCAGTGAGTAAACAGATATGGGATCTCAGCAGAGGTTAAAATATTTTTTTAAACTCTAAAACTTTAAAATATTACATTTGGAATAAAAAATTCAGTAGATTGGGTAAACAGATAAATTCTTTCTCAAAGTCAGTTTTTAAAAAGTAAATTTTGATGGATGTTAAAAAACCAACTCATTTAGCAATATGGTATATAAAATAGCAACTGACCAAAAAGTGGCAAATAAAGAAAAAGAATCAAGTATTTATCCTGCCTTTCCTCTGAAAATAGTACCTTGTGGTAACCAAAGAGATAATGAGTACAAATTTCTCTTTATAGCTTTCTAACTAATATGTGGAAAATGAATTAAATTATCTGCATTTATCAACTTTTAGTTAAATAACAAATCTAGGAAGTTATTATGATTGGTTGCGATTATCAGTCTGCATTAACCAGGAAAAGAAAACTAGTTAAGTGCTTCAGAAATAAAATTTTAATATAGAAATTAGTGCTTAAGTTAATGTAAACAAGTAAGGAAAGTAAAAGTCTGGAAGGATGCCTCAAGAAAGAGAAACAATCATAACTTACATTAACCTAAAGTCGGAGTAGAAGCTAGAGCTCGTGAAAAAGTCCAAGAACTGCTGCATCTGTCATGATCATGAAGTACAAGTTCATGAGAGATCCGTGATGGTGTCATGTCTGGATGCTATGATCGCTAAGATCATTGTGGATTCATGCCTGGCTGCCAAAATCACCGGAATGACTTTTGTTTTACTTTCATCTTCCAAGTCAAGCAGGAGTTTTTCTCATTTTCAAATCCCATGGGAAATCATTCAGGGAAGAGGGTTCTGGAAAATAGACTTCCCAGCTTTAGAAAAGTGTAGTAATGTTGCCAAGTTGACAAGAGGCAATTCAACACAGCTGCTAATATCACACAGAGAAAGACAACTGGAAATCATGTCTGTTTGGCTGGGAGGAAAAATCTTTTCTATGAAATACTCTTTAAAAAAAAAAAACTGAGCAATTTCCTAAATGTTTACTTTATTTAAAAACACTTAGGAAAAAATTTAATAAAAGATATCCTAAGATGTTTCATTTATGTTTATGAAACATTTCTGGAAGAAACTAAAAGAGACAAACAAATGATTATATATACCATGTTCATAGATTGGAAGGCCTAACACTGTTTGGATTCCAACTCCAATAAAAATTCCAGTTTTTTAAAAAATAAAATGGCAAGCTGTTATTAAAATTTATATAGAAATGCAGAGGACCTAGTATATGCAAGGTATTATTTGGGGGGGGAATGGGTGCACAGATAGTATTTATGTTATTTTAATTTTTGCTCAAACATTCTTAAAACAGAAAATAACGTTGGAGATTTTTATTATCTTGTTTCAAGACTTAGGATTAAGCTACTATAATTAAGACTGTAGTACTGACATAAGGGTAGCCATATAGAACAAAGGAATAGAATAGAGAACTTAGATCTATATCTACATATTAATAATCAATTCAACAAAATATTCAAGGCAATTCAAAGGAGAAAAACAAGCCTTGCAGGAAGTGGTGCAGAAACAACTAGATAATATATTTAAAAACTGAGTAGACCTATATATTATACCATAACCAAAAATTAATATGAGATAATCATATATTTAAACATAAAAGCTAAAAATTTCTAGAAGAAAATATGGAAGAATATTTTCATTAACATGGAGGAGGCAAAGAAAATTTTTAAGCAATTCTAAGCAAACAATAGACAGGAAACCACAAATTGGTAAATTAATATTCATCAAGGTGATGATGCCACCAAAATTACTGCTAAGAAGATGAAAAGTAGAATCATAAACTGGGAGATAATTCTTCCAGCACACACATGACAAAATATGTATAAATAGAGTTATATAGAAATATGCAGTTCTTATACTTGGAGCTTATAAAATGCATCTATAAATCTATAATGCAAAGACAGTAACCCATTAAAATGGGAGCAAATATTTGAACAGATACTTCATCAAAGAAGATATACAAATGTCCAATTAGCATTTGATAAGTTGCTTATCCTCATTAGTTATCAAGGATATGCAATTAGAACTGTAATAATTTGCCACTTCACACTCAGAGAAATGGGAATAATTACTGTTGTTGTTCAGTCACTAAGTTGTGTCCAGCTCTTCGTGACCCCATGGACGGCAGCTCAGCAGGCTTCCCTGTCCTTAACTATCTCCCAGCGTTTGCTCAAATTCATGTCCATTGATTTGGTGATGCCATCCAACCATCTGATCTTCTGTCACCCGCTTCTCCTCCTTCCCTCAATCTTTCCCATCATCAGGGTCTTTTTCAATGAGCTGGCTCTTTGAATCAGGTGGCCAGAGTATTTGAGCTTCAGCTTTGGCATCAGTCCTTCCAATGAATATTCAGTGTTGATTTCCTTTAGGATTGATTGGTTTGATCTCACTGCAGTCCAAGAGACTCTCAAGAGTCTTCTCCACCACCACAGTTCAATTTTTTGGCACTCAGACTTCGTTATGATACAACTCTCACATGAGTACATAGCTTTGACTATACAGACCTTTGTTGGCAAAGTGATAGCTCTGCTTTTTAATATGCTAAGTTTGTCATAGCTTTTCCTCCAAGGAGCAAACGTCTTAATTTCATGGCTTCAAATCACCATCCACAGCGATTTTGGAACCCAAGAAAATAAGGTCTGTCATGGTTTCCATTGTTTCCCCATCTATTTGCCATGAAGTGATGGGACCAGATGCCATGATCTTAGTTTATGAACATTGTGTCTTCAGCCAACTGTTTCATTCTCCTCTTTCACTTTTATCAAGAGGCTCTTTAGTTCGTCTTTGCTTTCTGCCATTAAGGTGGTGTCATCTGCAAATCTAAGATTATTAATATATCTATCAGCAATCTTGACACCAGCTTGTGCTTCATCCAGCCCAGCATTTCATATGATGTGCTCCGCATATAAATTAAATAAGCATACTCCTCTCCCAATTTTGACATACTCCTTTGTCATACTCCTTTTTGACATACTCCTTTCACCGTTTGGAACCAGTCTGTTGTTCCATGTCCAGTTCTAACTGTTGCTTCTTGACCTGCATACAGGTTTCTCAGGAGACATTTGAGGTGGTCTGGTATTCCCATCTCCTTAAGAAGTTTCCACAGTTTGTTGTGATCCACACAGTCAAAGGCTTTAGGTTAGTCGATGAAGGAGATGCTTTTTTCTGAAATTATCTTGCTTTTTCTGTGATCCAACAGATGTTGGCCAATTTGATCTTTGTTTCCCTGCCTTTTCTAAATCCAGCTTGTACATCTAGAAGTTCTTGGTACATGTACCTAGGTTCACAAAGCCTAGCTTGAAGGATTTTGAACAGTACCTTGCTAGCATGTGGAATGAGCACAATTGTGGTGTGCACAAGGTATTGTTTGTTTCCCTCAAGAGTCTCTGGCTGGTATAGGGTTTGATTTTGACGTGATTGTGCCCCCCTACCACCTCACTGTGGCTTCTCCTTTGTCTTGGATGTGGGGCATCTTTTTTTAGTGCATTCTAACACCCTCCTGTCAATAGCTGGTCATCAGCTAACTGCAATGTTGGTGTTCTTGCAGGAGAAGTTGAGTGCATGTCTTTCTATTCTGCTATCTTGGAGTACACTCTTCGGGGTATAACTATAAATATTGGCAAAGTCAAATATGGTGAGTACATAGAGCAACTGCAGCTCCAGTATATTTCTGGTCAAAAAATAAAAGAACAAGCCACCTTAGGAAAACATTTGACAATTTTTATAAAGTTAATAGCATACTTTCTTTATTAAAAAAAATTCAGTTCTGATGAGATGGATGAAACTGGAGCCGATTATACAGAGTGAAGTAAGCCAGAAAGAAAAACACCAATACAGTATACTAACACATATATATGGAATTTAGAAAGATGGCAATGACGACCCTGTATGCAAGACAGGAAAAAAGACACAGCTGTGTATAACAGACTTTTGGACTCAGAGGGAGAGGGAGAGGGTGGGATGATTTGGGAGAATGGCATTCTATCATGTATACTATCATGTAAGAATTGAATCGCCAGTCTATGTCTGACGCAGGATACAGCATGCTTGGGGCTGGTGCATGGGGATGACCCAGAGAGATGTTATGGGGAGGGAGGTGGGAGGGGGGTTCATGTTTGGGAACACATGTAAGAATTAAAGATTTTAAAATTAAAATAAAATAAAATAAAAATAGACTCCTAGGTCTAGAATGTGGCATCCGAAGAAAAGTTAAAATATATATCCATGAAAATAATCTAAACAAAATAGACATTAAGATATTTTCATAACAATTCCAATCCAAAAACCGTCCCAATGTCGCTAAAGGAATGGATAAATAAATTGTGTTATATGCATGCAAAAGAATACTGTTTATCAAAACAAAGCAAAAAATTTCTTTAAAAGTGATTTTTGATGTTTTTGTTTGCTTTTGATTCAACTCTGTCCAACTTTGCATCTTATGTGCCACTTTTGGTAAGCATTCTTGCTTACTTTGATGTTATTCCTTTCCACAATAAAAAAAAAAAAAAAGCTGCCCTTTTCATCATATTTAGCATTTTTTTGTGTTGAACATGTTTGGTCATTTTTCAGGTCTGTGGGCCATACTGATCATTTTTCTTAGACTTCCTCTGAAGCATTTTGGATCATTTTTTAGCTTTCCCTTTTTGCCTTAGTTTTCAATTTCACTGTTCTCCTCCATTGTTGCCCACATTTTCTGTTAGTCATTATTTCTAAAACTGCATAACCACAACTGAATTTCTTTAGATTCTTCCTTGCATTATTAGAATATTGACATTTGTTGTATACTAATCAGTATTTCCTAGTAAAGTCACCCACAATTACTTCCTGCATCATTCCTGGTCCCAATCTAGAATAGTTTTCTCTCTTTGAAGTTCAAAAATACTTGCTCTAAAATGTTAATTGTACACTAGATCTCTCCTTTAATAATTACTTTTGGGGCATAATTAAATTCCATCATGATCATTATATAACATATCTTTCATTTTTACAAACTCTTTTCAGTTTGAACTCATTGGCCTTATCACATGCTTATTAGTACATAACTGTTGCAGCTTTGGTATAATTTAAGCTAGGAATAGCTTCACATTCAGTTTATAGAAATACGTGTGCTTGGCATATTGTGTTCTTATGGCACTTTTTATATTTTTTCTCAAAGACAAATTTTTTTTTTCCATTTAGTCACATTAGTTGTAGCATACTTTACTCAGAAATATCACTAATCATAACACAGCTCCCATTGAGATGTGTATTCTATATTGTCAAGTTTACAATTCAGTGATATTTCATGAATTCAGTTTTGGAACTGTCATCACTGTTTTCAGACGTTCATCATCCCCAAAAAGAAGCCCAATAGTTATTAGCAGTCGTTTCCTGTCCCATGCCTCTCTGGCCCTTGTCAACCTGTAATCAACTTCTATCTCTGTTCAGTTACCTAATCTGGACATTTTTTATTAGCGTGATCATACAGTACACGGCCTTTTGAAACTGGCATCTTTCACTTAGCATGTTTACAAGGTTCATTCATGCTGTGGCCTGAATCAGTGCTTACTCCCTTTTTATGGCTGAATAATGTTCTGTATATAGATATATCATATTGGTTTACCTGTTCTTCAGCTAGTGGAGATTTACTTCCACTTTCTAGCTATCATGAATAATGTTCTATGAATATACATGTACAAACTTTTGTATGGACACATGTTCATTTCTCTTAGAAGAATATGCCTAGGAATATTAGCATGCTTCGCGACTGTAGCATTTGGTAATTCCATCAAATGGCTCCATTTTTAAAAGTCTCTGAATCACTTGTCAATACAACCTTTGCTGTGAGTGAACTGTACAATCAGTGCTAATTGGCTCCTGTACTCCCTTTTCCTATAAACACAGTTACTTTAGCACAGCCTTTGTAAATGTGAACCTAGTGGTTTTTCCTATTCTATAACTTTTCCCACAGTTTTCAATTCCAAACTTTTCCTGCCACTATTTTAATCTTTAGCATTAAGGATTAAACCTTAATAACCCTGTTGTAACATTGATCTGCTTGGAGCCCTTCCTGTAGAACCTCTGCTTGTCCCTAAATTCCGAAGTTACACCAAAGATGAAATGTTTCCTCATGAATCATTATAAGAGTTCAACGTTGAGCCCTCAGCCCCCTGCTGGTCCATCATGGCCTGCGTATTGCCAGCCATAAATATAGACATTAAAGTGATTTAAGGACTTTGCTTCAAATTCAAAGTGAAAATAACAAAAGGGAAATGCTTAAATTGATGGTAGATATTATCAGTCTCTTTTCCTTATATTTAGTTTCTGCCCTTATGTAATTACTTACAGTAACAATAAGAAGAGAATTACCTAATGTTCAAAGGATATCTCTACTCCAGTATTTTAGAAGACTAATAATTTGAACACTTCTCACAATCTCTCTGTTCTGTTCTTTTTCTTTAAACTGGAGTTCATGCCATTATATGATAGCCAGAGACAAAAATACTCAACTTTGACTAGCTTTATCACCCAAACAACTTCCTGAATTTTTCTGGTTTTCAGTCACTTGAGAGTAATGTAGGATTCTGTGATTTCCAGTTGGTAATAATTTTGTGGTTTGGTGCTCCTACAGGGCATAGTTCTTTTTGTGTGTATCATAGTCAGCTGGACTCAGTATTAATATGATCAACTTCATTTTGTTTTCTTTTAATTTTTTACTAAAAGCTAAATATTTGCACTGTTTTATTCCTCCTTTTTAGCTAAATTATAGTCATGATTTTCTTGATTTTTCTTTCTTGGCATATCTCAGGATTCCTCAGACGGTAGTTGTAAGATTTGAGAAGCAAAGAACAAAGTGAGCAGGAAATAAACACTGCTGCCTTCCAGCAGCATAGAAAGATCACTGAGTGAGTGGTTCCCTGAGGAAGGCATTAACTAGGATGGTAGTGGGCCGTAGCGTGCACACGCGGCCAGAGCTACCATAATACTCAGAAGTGAGTTTCTAACTTAAAAAAAAAAAAGCAATGGTTTTCCTCTAGGAACTTTGGGGGTTTAGATAAGAGGGGAAATTTTCAACCATGTCTGTGTCACATACCCAAAGTGATCGGGAAAGAAAAGCATCCATAGTTAGTCAAGTTGTACACAAGTACCTAGGTTGCACGATTTGTTCTTTCAGTTTCACTTTGTCTCCATGTAGAGACTATGGTGCTCCCCATATGTTTATAGATTTTGAGGGGAAACTGGTATTTTAAAAATTGAAATCCTTGCAAATATTAACCTTTAGGGACCTGTCACCTCTTTGCTACATTTAGGATTTACACATTAAAATCCCCCGCAGTGAGACTATATTAGATTCCACAAACCTCATAGGCCTAATTTCTGTGTTCCTAGGGTTTCCATTGAATTATTTCATTGCTGAAATTGAGGTAATAGAAAACAAAAATAACAGCAAAACAAAAGTCAAAATTTTCTAGTTAAGAAATATTTGGAAAGAACAAAGAACATTATATTAGTTTATCAGTCTCTAAAGGTGATAATGGGTTCTTTGGGACTAGAGAAGAATTTCAGGAAACTGTAGTAGAACAAATGAACATAGTTTAATCACTGTGCTTTGTTTATTACTATTTAATGTAGTTTGAGATTAAATATTTATGGTTTATTCCTGATACATTATGATGAGTATATTCAACAACTGGAAAAAAAATTAATTTATTTGTTTTATAAGAATAGGGATATAAAAGCCCAAATATGTATTCTGGCAACTTACTATAATTAATTTATCAATAAATCAGAATAAAGTGTTATTCAATTACTTTCTGAAAAAGTACATATATTTCAGTTTTAAATGATGATTTTTATCTGTTAATATACTATGTGATCTCCTTTGCAGTCATTTACATGTTTCAGTTCGACTTCCCTGGTGGCTCAGATGGTAAAGTGTCTGCCTATAATGTCAGAGACCTGGATTCGATCCCTGGGTCGGAAAGATCCTCTGGAGAAGGAAATGGCAACCCACTCCAGTACTCTTGCCTAGAAAGTCCCGTGGATAGAGGAGCCTGGTAGTCTATAATCCATGGGGTCACAAGTTCATTTTTAAATATTGTTATAAAGTAAAAAAATTGAAATTTTACATAGAATAGCATGAATATGTTTATGTCCAGAGATGTTCTGAACCTAAGACTGAACTATTTAGTGACTTTCCATATAGCCTCATTATAAAATGAATAAGCCTAATCAGTCTGCATTTATTGATTAACTTTAAATCATGTTACTCTACCATCAAATATTATTCACTTTATCATCTTTTTAAAATTGAGAATGAGGTATAAATACAGTCAAACCTCAGTATTCAGGGATGTCAAGCCCACAGGCATTGAGCACCGACTATCAGGGACATGTGCATTAATGGATTTTGGTATCAACGGGGGCCCTAGATCCCCCCTCCTCCACCCTCCTCTCTCCCCCACACATAGAGGGATGACTGTATGACATACAGGTGCTCCCTGGAATGAGTCTGTCCACAAGTTATCAGAATCTTCCAACAAGGTTAGTCAAGAGAAACACTATTTCAGTATTAATCAGTTACTGTTCCTATATTTTTAGTTAAGATAAATAGAAACATCTATACCTTTCAGATTCTATGAAGACATCAATTCCACTTATATTCAATATCATACTAGAAAGCAGATTCTAAGCATTTCTAAATAGCAATCACAGTGTTACTACATTCAAAAGGATGTGTGGAAAGCATGTCTTTCACAACAACCACACTGCTAAAAGAAAAAAAAATTCCTTAGTTTTGCATTCTGTCCATATATCATAAGTGAGTGTTACTCATAAAGGATTTGAACTCCCCAAGCACATGTGTCCACTTCCACCATTAAAGTGAATTCAGGTGCTTGGCATGGCTGTCTCCAGACAGGCTTTCTTTAAGTAATTGATGGCTGTGGTCTTACTGCCCCATTGAACTATATCTGGATACGCTCATGTTGCTTTTACAAGAGTTTCACACAACTCCATGGTCTGCAGAACACGTGGGACGTATCTCATTATTTTTTTTATTAATATAAAGTATTTTCACTTTCTCTAGTGACAAATTGCCCAAAATTAGGTTTTTTACACCTATTATGACTGAACATGATGAGAAATTCATCTGTAGACCACAGATGTGTATTACAAGCATTATAAATCCTTGTGGCAGGGTAGGTGATTGTTACGTTGCAAGGACAAAGCAGAGTCATTTATTTTGGTGGGACACCGAATGCTAGTTTTCAGATTTTCAAAAGATTTAAAAAGTTACTTCTTGAGATTCAAAGAGCCATTTTAAACAATATCCAAAAGAATATGGTTTGAATATATGAGAGGCTGTTTGAAAACATCTGCCGAGCCACTACATTCAAACAGAAAAAAATTCTACTCTTATTATTTCAGTATCCACTGAAAGCCAGAAACATGGTAAGCATTGCACATGGCAGAAGCAGTCCTAGTGAATGCACCATTTACATGAAATAGGGAAAAAAGATCTTTGTGAGAGGACAGGAATGTGATCCGTGCTTGTACTGATTCCACATTTCCTGTGTGAGTTTGACACACACCTTTGTAATTATTCTCAACTGACATAGTTAATATTGTCTGGTGATTTGCCATACATGACAACTGCCCTCTTTCAAAATCTATCAAAGAAACATAAAGATCTGACTTTTGAGAAGTTGCTGACAAGGAAATAAAAGTATTAAAAAGTCAAATTCAGTACTAACTTCAAAAATGAGCTTTATAGTAACCATTGAAAAACATTGAGAAATCACAAATCCCATAAAATTGAAAGAGACTTATGCCTCTACTTTTCTTGGGTCATTAATGCATGCAGGAGATGGAATTAGGTTTGAATACTCTTCACTAAAAGAAAGAACATGACTGGTTTCTGTTAATAAGTTTTATCATAAAATATAGGGTAAAGTCACTGTCTAAATTTCATGAATTGTTTCATCTTTTCATTTACCAAGAGTACCATGCATGAGTATTCTCAATATCTAAAGTATAGTAAAATTAAAATAAATTAACACTCCATGAAATAATCATAATCAATGCAGCACTTGTATTCACTGAGGAAACATTTATTAGAGCAAGACTCTTTTTAAAATTTTTGGTATGGAAATGTGCCACTGTCAGTTGAGATTGTATTCCTATAAGGCATAAATAAATAAATATTTAGCTTTATCAGTGTAAACATACAACGAATACTAACATAATTTTCATGTTTGTCCTATTTGAGCATTAGAAACAGTGTTTGATAGTAAACATATAGTACTCATTTTATTTAATTTTATTTAAAACCTTAAAATTCTAATTGTTGGTTCACAGAATTTCTTAATTTATTAAATCTAGCTCATGACTGGAAAATCTTCTTTTAGAAAGTAGCAAATCATAACACTTAAAATCCAGCTCAATACTATGTGCTACAAAACATGCAAAATTATTATTGAATGATTGACACTCTAACACTTAATAATGAATTAGCAACATGTAAGGGCATTAAAAAAAAAAAAGGTGATTTGCTTTTGGCTGCACTGGGTCTTCGTTGCTGTGCACAGCACTCTCTGGCTGTGGCGGTGGGGGTTACCCTTCCTCATGGTGCTTGGGCTTCTCGTTGTCGTAGGTTCACCATTTGTGGGTTCCCGGCTCTTGAGCGCATACTCAGTAATCGTGGCACACAGGCTTATTTGCCCGGTGGCTTGTGGGATCTTCCCAGACAAGGAGTGGATGGAACTTGTGTCCCCTGCAATGGCAGGTGGATCTGTAACCACTAGACCACCAGGCAAGCTGTAAAGGGGTTTTTTTTTTTTGGTCACTAATTCATCATTTGAAGAGAAGCATTTTCAATAAAAATTGTAAGCTTGAAAGTTATTTTAATAGTTTATGCCAAAATATAACAGCAACAGAAAGTTGAAACCTCTAAATTAAAGGAATAATTTGGTCAAGATAAATTTTTAGATCAGAATATGAAATTGCTTTTTAGATTTTAATGCTCACTGAATTAGTCCAAAGAAATAGAAATAAACTTTTCAAGAATGCCAGATATTCAGTTTTTTAGAACAATGTAGTCATAAATAAACCAACCAAATACCGCATTCTTTACAGAAGGTTACACAGGTTTTCTTTACAATACAAACAATGAGAAAAAAAGAAACCATTTCCCGCATATATTCCAATAGTAAGTAATACCAAATGCTCAGTAAATATTCCTTGAATAACAAACCAGCACAAGTACCATGTGTTAAAAATAAGAACCCAAGATTTTATAAATATATATTTCAATTTCAAATAATCACCTTGAAAATAGTTTTAGAGGACAATAGTTTGTGTTGTGGTGGTTCTTTATAAGAGGTGTGCATGATTAGACATAAATGACAAAAGTAAAACATTCTAGGCTAGAGAAATTTCAGCTAAGGCCAAAAAATTTCCATCTTAAAGAGATGTATATAAAATTCATAGAATATTTAAAGATTATACTAATAATAAAACATATGCTATTAACATATCACAATTCATTTTCTTGTCATTAAATATCAACATTTATTTATGAAACATTTATGATAATACATTACAATTGTATACACAAATGAAGATGATTTGGGGTCAACAGCTTTTTATAATACACGAACATTTATAAAGACGGAATTTAGTTGACATAATTTTCAATTCAAAAAGATCTCATAAAATGAAAAAATGTAACATTGCAAAGGCTGTGAAGTTGCCATCTGGACTGACTGGAGCGTTTTTTTTTATTACTACCCATTGCTGAGCCTGCAAATGGACTCACTCATGGATGACACAGCTGTCTGCAAGCCCTACTGTTTTGTCTCAAAACTTGTAGTGACAGGTGCATCTTGTCCCTCTCTGGTGTACATTACAGGCCTGCCTTGTTTATCATTCCAAGATGAGCTCTGACGGGAGGGACCCTGACAGTGCAGAATATAATCAAATGCCCTTTGAACCAAGGAGGTGAAATTTATTGCTGCTAACACATTTTACGGTTTATATGATCATCAGCCCCCTAGCTCCTGAGATGTTTTTCTAGCTTAGCTTTGAATCTACAAATACAACTGACTTATATCATGGAATTGACATGAAATGTGACACTTATTGTTTCATTTTATAAACTCCTTACCTCATATATGAACGATACTAATCATTTTAAAAGTGAATCATTTTTTTTCCTGTTCTATTTCAGCAAGGAATAAGACCTTACTTCTGCAACAGTGAATTTTCTACATTGGAGAAAAAGATGTTTCAACATTAATTTAATCAATTTTTAAATAATTGCCTTATATAATTTCAAATACATTCTGTAAACCACAATAAACCCCAATTTATCTCTGAAAAATTATACAGTAAATAAACAGAAACATTATATTGAAATACTATGGAAATAATCACATGTAAACTATTTTTAACTACAATCAAAAACATTTTTCTGAGTATGAAGAAACTTAAAACAATTGCTATTTGCTAATTGTATATTTTAACTTAAAATCTGGGATTTACTTGATAATACTTGATTAGACAATAAATGTTTTTAAGCAAAAAGAATTGAAACTATTCTTAAATTCTAACAATAAAAAAGAATGAAAATAAGTCATTGTCCCAATAACTTTACATGGAGTTAAACATAAGTGACATTAAATTAAATGAGGTATACTTCTTTTTTCCCATTTTTTTAATTGAAGGATAGTTGATTTACAATATTGTGCCAATATCTGCTGTTCCACAGAATGACTCAGTTTTACACATATACACATTCTTTTTCAAAGTGTTCTTTTCCCTTTTGGTTTATCCCATGAAGTTGGATATAATCTCATGTGCTAGGCAGTACAACCTTGCTTATCCATTCTAAACGTAATCGTTTGCATCTACCAACTCCAAATTCTCAGTCCATCCCTCTCCCTCCCCACCCCCACCCTTTTGGCAACCACAAATCTGATTTCTAGGTCTGTGAGTCTATTTCTATTTTCTAGATCATCTCATTTGTGCCATATTTTAGATTCTATATGTAAGTGATATCATATAGTATTTGCCTTCCTCTGTCTGGCTTACTTCCCTGAGTATGATAATCTCTAGACCCATCTATGTTGCTGCAAACGGCATTATTTCGCTCTTTATAAGGCTAAGTAGCATTCGGCTGTAGATCTGTACCGCATCACTTTTATTCATTCACCTGCTAATGGAGGTTTAGGCTGTTTTCATGTTTTGGCTATTGTGCATAGTGCTACTATGAGCATAGGGGTGCATGTATCCTTCTGAATGATAGGTTTGTCTGGGCATATCCCCAGAAGTGGGGTTGCTGGACCATACCATAATTCTACTTTTTATTTTCTAAGGAACCTCCACACTATTTTCCATAGTGACTACACTAACTTAAGTTTCCACCAATAGTGTAGCAGGGTTCCCTTTTCTCCACACCCTGTCCAATATTTGTTATTTGTAGACATTTTAATGATGGGCATGCTTCCCTGATAGCTCAGTTGGTAAAGAATCTGCCTGCAATTCAGGAGACCCTGGTTCAATTCCTGAGTTGGGATGATCCACTGGAGAAGAGATAGGCTACCCACTCCAGTATTCTTAGGCTTCCCTTGTGGCTCACCTGGTAAAGAATCAACCTGCAATGTGGAAGACCTGGGTTCCATCCCAGGGCTGGGAAGATCCCCTGGAGAAGGAAAAGGCTACCCACTCCAGTATTCTGGCCTGGAGAATTCCATAGACTGTATAGTCCCTGGGGTCATAAAGAGTCAGACACAACTGAGTGACTTTCACTGTCACTATCCTAACTGGTGTAAAGTGGTACCTCATTGTAGTTTTGATTTCTGTTTCTCTAATAATTAGCAACATTGATCAGCTTTTCATGTGCCTCTTGGTCATCTGTTATGTCTTCTTTGGAGAAATGTCAAGTTAAAGTCTTCTGCCCATTTTTTGATTGGATTATTTATTTGTTGTTGTTGTTGTTGAACTGTATGACCTGTTTGTATATTTTAGAGATTAAGCCCTTGTTGGTCACATCATTGGCAAATATTGTCTCCCATTCTGTAGGTTGTCTTTCCATTTTTTTTAAATGGTTTCCTTAGTTGTGTGAAAGCTTATAAGTTTGATTAGGTCCCATTTGTTTATTTTTGTATTTATCTCTCTTGCCTTGGGAGACTGACTTAAGAAAATTTTGGTATAATTTATGTCTTCTTAAATGAGGTATATTTCTTAATCATAACCAAAGACTCATATACTCAAACACAAGTTACTAACTTACCTTAAATTCAATTAAAAGCAAAACCATTTTAGTTCGATTAAACTTTGTTCATTGAAATGGCTGTTTACCTTTAAATAGCTATTTAAAGAATTTTATGAACTTACACAATGTAATGATTGTCTCACTTTGTAATATAGAATGAACTTCAAAGATGCAGTATATGACGACACATATGTACTTGATGGGTTTCTTGGTTGCATATAGTAGAAATCAAGTCTGGCTAAGTGAAATCAAATAGATTTATTGGAAAAATTTCAGGTAACTCACAAATTTGAAGACCTGTTGGCAAATAAGGTTAAGGGAACAAGAAGGATCAAAGAGAGGCTTGGTCACCAAGAACACAAGCGCAGTCATATGCTACCACCGCTGCAGCCTCCTCTCTGCCCTCCCGCAGAGCCCCTCTCCTCTCCACCCTACCCCTCTGTGCCTCTAGAACACCACCACAGTGGTGTCTGCCGTAGCAATATCTAGCTCTGCTTCCTGGCATTACTTGGCTCGAGCTCTCCCAGAGAGAAGGTACCTCATATGGGTTTGAAGAGACCGATTTTGTGTGCCTGGCAAAGCTTCAATGAGTTACAGGTTGAGCTACATCGTTTCCCTTTCTCCTCAAATTTCTATGGTGAAGTCCTAAACCTTAGTACCTCAAAATGGGACCTTATTTGGAAATAGGGTCATGGTGGATGTATTCAGTTAAAATTAAATCATACTGGAGTAAAACGGACCCCTAATTATTATCTCATCCTTCATTATTCCAGTAAGACTTGCTCTTTTATGAGGAAAACACCCCACATACCATTCATCTGTTACTCTACAGTTTTAATGAGTTGATCAGGCTTACTTTCTGACCAAAAAAACTTTAAAGACATTCCATCCCTTAAGGGGTGACAGCTTCACAAGATGGAGCAATGGCGTCCTCCCCCACAAGGGTTCAAAAAAACTACAGAAAATATCATTTCCTTTCTGATTATGAAATTGTGAAAATGCAAGGCCAGAACATTCTCCAGACATGTTCCACTGCCATATGTCACCCACGGGTCCGTCTACTATAAGAGGAAGTAAAACTATTAAGTGAGGAAGACATGAGAGATAGAGTGTGATGAGGAAAGCTCATGTCCTTGGTTTTAGTCACCCTTGAGGCCAGACTGCGGCCCTTCCCCATCCAAGCTTCAGTTAGCTGAGATAGTCTTTGCCCACTTTTTTACTTAGCTAGAAAGCGACTATTTGGTGGATTTTTCCATTCATAGTTTAATTGTGTCTCCCCACTTAAAGGTTTTTCATCGTACTTTAATTACCTATGAAATAAAAACTTTAAAGACACTCCAAGCCCTATACAATCTCAATGTAAAATTTCCCTTTCCACCTCTTACAAGTCTTTCCTGTCCTCTGTACATTGTAAATTCCAGTCTCCTTTCATTTGTTATCTCATTTACCTATTGAATTACCCAGTGGAATAGTCCAACACACATATTTTTTTTTTCTTCAGTGAATCAAATTGAAAGCATTAGCACAAAGAAGTGGATATACAAGCCATATGATAGATTCTAAATTTAATTACTTTTCTCTGTATAGAGTCACAGACTTTGAAAGTCTGTATTCATAATTTGTAGAATATGATATCTTTGCTTAATTCTAAGTGAGATATTTGTGTAATGTCTTTGAAGAAATTTTATTCACACTTAATTTTATTTATATTATGTGATTTTATTTAACTTGCTGTTGATTTTACTTAACTGGTTGTATAGCAAGAGAATTGTGTGGTGTATAGGGCCCTTTTATAATGTTTTTTTAAAATTCACAGAAGTCAAATAAGGGCTTGTTATACTTAATAGACCAATGTGAATATTCAACTTTTGTTCAGGTTCTGAGTCATATTGAACTGTGCCCCCTCAGCAGTCATCTAGGGGTTTGTCTGAGAAACTGAAGCTAAACTTGTGTTCTCTGCTCAAAGAGTCAAAAGCAGAACCAGCTGAGATCCAGGAATCTGCCTTCAGTTTGGTTCCACTAGTGATGTGCTAAAGAACACAAGTAGACTTCCCTGGTGGCAGAGTGCAGGGGACACGGGTTCCATCCCTGGTCAGGAGGATCCCACCTGCCATGGGGCAACCAAGCCTATGTGCCACGACTATTGAACCTGTGCCCCAGAGCCTGGGAGCTGCAGCCCCTGAGCCCACGCACCCCGCAGCTAGAGAAAGTCCACACAAAGCGAGACCCAGCGCAGCCATAAGTAAACAGAACAAAAGCTACTTGGAAGCTTTGTCCATCCCTCCTAAATTTCCTGACCCTGTTGGGTAGATACAAGCCTGGTTGCACAATCAAATCCACATTACTACACACACTGTTCCAAAGTTGAGTCAGTGGAAAATACTCCCTCTTTTCCAGCTCTCTCTTTTGAGGCTGTCTTCACCAAATTTACATTAACCAGATCTCCCCTACCCCAGAGAAGAACATTTGCCCATTCAAAATTTTAGGTTTTACTTTGAAGGTTTTCATTGTAAATTTCATTGCCTGCATACCTCAAATACTCTGCAGAGAAACAACTCTCTGCTGGCAGTGAATTGAAATGAATCTATCATATGAACACTTTTTGCCTTTTGTGGAAAACTTAAATATTCCTGGGAAGAGTTGCCAAGTGCACTCAAAAAATTTTACTACCTCATGTCTGAAGAAAATACCTTGCCTATTAAAAGGAACAAGGTCAGTTTTTAGCAACCCTATGAAGGCAGGTTAATTTTTAAGATTGATCTGTTGAAAAACAAAAGGAGTTTTGTCTTTTGTTGGGGGCCTGATCAACAGGAAAAATTATTCAGACTTCACAAGATCTCAAGATATTCAGACTGAAGATCTTTGAGTCCTCTAGGCGCTTCCTCCATGTGGTAGCAATTGTATTTTAATAATGAAACTGATGGGGTGTTTATAGTAGAAGAGGAGGAATCAGGAGTCAGAGAATCTACCTTGGCTTAGAAGCATCTGTATAACCTCAGGCAAGTCACTTGCCAGTGAATGCATCTTAATTATCATCGAAATTGCGATCTGAGGATCATCAGAGCAAATTTTGAGGAGTCATGCTGTTTGATACTGTTTGTCTTTCTGCTGCCTTTGCATTTCAGGTTCCAGAAATTTAGCTTAGTTCACAAAAGCCCAGGTACTGCCAGGAGTAAATGTTTTGGGGAAAGGTTTGGTAGTTTCAGAAGTCAGCTCTGGCAATCTTTTATGTGTTCAAATCCTGACTTTGCAAACTGTGGGATTTGAAATGATTTGTTGGGTAATTTAAAATCACCCTCAGACATAGAAAAGTTCTGCCCAAAGATCTGCTCTCAAATGGTGTAAAAAAGGCACTAGGTGAAAAGATCTATATTATGTTTCTCTCTGTGTAGGGCTTCACAGGTGCTGCATTGGTAAAGATCTGGCTGCCAGCGCACGAGACTCATGGTATGCAGGTTCGTCCCTGGGTTTGGAAGATCCCCTGGGGTAGGAGTGGCAACCCACTCCAGTAAGAAAATCCCATGGACAGAGGAGCCTGGTAGGCTACAGTCCATGGGGCTGTAAAGAGTCAGACACAACTGAGTCTGACTCATTAGTCGTTACCATTTTTAATGTTGTTTCAAAGTTTTTATTGAGCCATTTTCTGATCTGTTAAGAATTTCTAGAAGAAAATTAATTTCTACTCCTCCTCTAGAGTCTTTTTAATGGCAATTGCACCTCCAATCTTCTCTTCGTTTGCACCCTTGTCATACACAGCATGAAACCTCCGAGACTTGCTTAGGTCCCTTTGCTCCACGTAACACAAACTGCTTAAAGCTTGGAATCTTTCCTTTAGGACTAAATCAGACAGTCAGTCAGTTCAGTTGCTCAGTCATGTCTGACTTTATGACCCCATGGACTGCAACACGCCAGGCCTCCCTGTCTGTTACCAACTCCTGGAGTTCACTCAAACTCATATCCATTGAGTCAATGATGCCATCCAGCCATCTCATCCTGTCATCCCCTTCTCCTCCTGCCCCCAATCCCTCCCAGCATCAGAGACTTTTCAAATGAGTCAGTTCTTCACATCAGGTGGCCAAAGTATTGTAGTTTCAGCTTCATCATCAGTCCTTCTAATGAATATTTAGGATTGATTTCCTTTGGGATGGACTGGTTGGATCTCCTTGCAGTCCAAGGGACTCTCAAGAGTCTTCTCCAACACCACAGTTCAAAAGCATCAATTTTTCGGCACTCAGCCTTCTTTATAGTCCAACACTCATATCCATACATGACTACTGGAAAAACCATAGCCTTGACTAGATGGATATTTGCTGGCAAAGTAATGTCTCTGCTTTTTAATATGCTGTCTAGGTTGGTCATAACTTTTCTTCTAAGGAGTAAGTGTCTTTTAATTTCATGGCTGCAACCACCATCTGCAGTGATTTTGGAGCCCAAAACAATAAATCCCATCACTGTTTCCACTGTTACCCCATCTACTTGCCATGAAGTGATGGGACTGGATACCATGATCTTAGTTTTCTGAATATTGAGTTTTAAGCCAGCTTTTTCACTCTCCACTTTCACTTTCATCAAGAGGCTCTTTAGTTCTTCTTCACTTTCTGCCATAAAGGTGGTATCATCTGCATATCTGAGGTTATTGATATTTCTCTGACAATCTTGATTCTTTTTCCATTTGGAAAAGGAGTGAATGGGTCTCTGGATTTTTTTTTTTAACTTGCATTTCCATCCTTTTAAATGAGTCACATCTTTTGGCTTCCTCAGCAGGACACATTGATGTCTTTCTGTTCCATAGTGTCCTTCAGTGGCTCCACTTCTGCTGCCTGATCTTGGAACCCTTGGTTATGTTAGGTAGTTAGTATAGGAAACAGGAGCCCAGAATGGTAGTGGTTAAAAGACAAAGAAAGGAAAAGCCCACGCAAATAGAACAAAGGAAGGTCTGAGGACCAGAGTGAGGACTTCAGGTAGAACGAACAGCACTCCTGGCTAGCCCAGTTTACATAGGGCAGACCCAGGGGGAGGAAAAAAACATATAAAAAGAGGAGCCAAAGGGCCAAGGGTCTCTCTATCCCACGTGTGTGCACTCTCTGTCTCTCTCTCTCTCTCTTCTCTTTGTGTCTTTTGGATCGGCATGCCCCCAACGCCTTAAGGATGTATTTTCCTTTATTTTCTAAATAAAACTGAGGGAGCTATAACACTGTCCCAGAGCTTTGACGCACCTAGAGCTTTAATGTACATTGCTTCAAGTTTTTGTTGAGATGAGACAGAACCAAGGAGATTACATTGGAGCCAAAGGGTCGGGGCGCCCCTCTCTTCTCTTCGCGGTTTTGGGTCGGCATGCCCTCATGCTTCGAAGATGTATTTTCCTGCTATTTTCTAAATAAAATAGAACTGTAACATGAAGCTGTAACACTGATCTGTGTGAGAGCTATAATACGGTCTGTTCCAGACCCAAGCGCTATAACAGGGTCTGTCTGAGAACTATGACATGCCAAGGGCTCTAACATCCGTCGCTTCAAATTTTTGTTGAGATGAGACAGAACCGAGGAGAATACACTCGCCTGACAGTTCGCTTCTTCCTTTGTCATCGTAGCTTTAGTGGCCATATGTGTTCTGATGACAGGGCTTCTCTTGTGGCTCAGAAGGTAAAGAATCTTCCTTCAGTGCAGGAGACCCAGGTTTGATCCCTGGGTTGGGAAGATCCCCTGGAGGAGGAAATGGAAACCCACTCCAGTATTCTTGCCTGGAGAATTCCATGGACAGAGGAGCTGGTGGATGACAGTTCATGGGGTAAAAAAGAATCAGACATGACTGAGCAACTCACACCACATTCTGATGACACACACAGTTGGAACTCCAGCCCAGAACTGCTTTTCTTAGACCATATCTTGAAATCTGATGCCTGCTTGTATGCACACACTTCTCAGACTTGATGAAAAGGAAACTGTCGTGTTCTGTCCCCCACATCCAACAAGGTTGCTCTTCTTGTCTTCTCTGCCTCAGGACATAACCTCACCATCCATGTTGTGGCTCCAGCTAATCTCCCTTTCCTATACATTCCTCAGCAGCACCCCCTGTCTGCTCTCTCCAAGAGCATGTAAAATCCACTGTCTCGTGTCTCTCCCTGCTACTCGTCTCCATCTAATCCTTCATTCTGGCCAAAGCAGTGCCTGCCCTTTCCAGGTTTGTGGCTTCTGACCTTGCTCTCCCCACCCAGAAGCCAGAGTGATATCTTTCAAATGCATAAGCTACTCCTTTAAAAGATATTTCCTTTCTTATCTCTCCACCTAGAATAAAGCTTTTTCTTCTTACCGTAGTCTGTAAGGTATCACATAACTGGCCTCGACTTATCTCTCTAAACCTGTCTGGTGCTATGCTGCATTTGTTAATCATTCTCCAGGCATGCTGGCCCTCTGGCCACTGAGAGGACATGAGTCTGTCCCCCTTCCAGATCCCCATAGCTCCCCCATTTGTCTTCTTACTTTATATCTATCATGGTACTTTTTATCTTATGAAAGTCCTTCTACAAAATACAATTACCATCTTATTTATTTGCTTCCTAGTTTATTGTCTGTCTTCACCATTAGAACATAAGCTCTGTGACAACAATGCCTATGATTTCTTTACACATTTTCTCTTCCAAATCTAGCATTATGTGAATATATTAGGTATTTAATATATATTGATTATTTTTTTATTAAATGAGTGACTGAACACCAAACCTGATTTCTGTTTTTGTACTCCTCAGTAAAGGTGTTTTATATAATTCCTATCTTCTATTTTAGCAGTATTTAGTATAACATAGCCTTTTAACCAGCATTTGTTCTAAATGCACAGTTTATATGTGTCATTTTGTAAATATGCATATCAAATTGGATGAGCTTGTGTAGTTTCAATGGTAACATTTCCTATCAAAAATACATTTGTATCAATAACACAGTAGACTCCTTAGCAATGAAGTATACTTTGTTTCCTATATTTTCTCTTACAGAAAATGAGGCTGAGAGAGGTTCATTCTTGCCAGCCACCTGATTCAACTGAGGTTGTAGAGTAGCTTTCACTAGTACAATTTGGAGAGCCATATATATTATATATATAAAACACATCTTCAGTTTCAAATTTTACCACTATCATTTTCCATCATTCTTAAGTTCTCTATTTGCTCCTTTAACATATAAAATAATTGTTGATATAGCATTGAACTTTTCTCCTCATTTATTTACAGACACATAGGCTTGTTATAGTTAGTATCTTCATTCATATATGTGAACATATTATAATTGCTCATTTATGCCATAAATTTTGAATGTGTACAACGAAGGAAACTATAAGCAAGGTAAAAAGGCAGCCTTCAGAATGGGAGAAAATAATAACAGATGAAACAACTGACAAAGAATTAATCTCCAAAATATACAAGCAGCTCATGCAGCTCAATACCAGAAAAATAAACAACCCAATCAAAAATTGGTCCAAAGAACTAAACAGACATTTCTCCAAAGAAGACATACAGATGGCTAATAAACACATGAAAAAATTCAAGTCAAAACCACAATGAGGTACCTTCTCACACGGGTCAGAATGGCTGCCATCAAAAAGTTTATAAACAATAAATGCTGGAGACAGTGTGAAGGATAGGGGACCCTCCTACACTGTTGGTGGGAATGAAAACTAGTACAGCCAGTATGGAGAACAGTGTGGAGATTCCTTAAAAAACTGGAAACAGAATTGCCATACGACCCAGCAATCACACTGCTGGGCATACACACCAAGGAAACTAGAATTGAGACATAAGTAGAGGATCATGTCATCTGCAAACAGTGAGAGTTTTACTTCTGCTTTTCCAGTTTGGATTCCTTTTATTTCTTTTTCTGCTCTGATTGCTGTGGCCAAAACTTCCATAACTATGTTGAATAGTAGTGGTGAAAGTGGGCACCCTTGTCTTGTTCCTGACCTTAGGGGAAATGCTTTCAATTTTTCACCACTGAGGATAATGTTTGCTGTGGGTTTGTCATATATAGCTTTTATTATGTTGAGGTATGTTCCTTCTATTCCTGCTTTCTGGAGAGTTTTTATCATAAATGGATGTTGAATTTTGTCAAAGGCTTTCTCTGCATCTATTGAGATAATCATATGGCTTTTATTTTTCAATTTGTTACTGTGGTGAATTGCATTGATTGATTTGTGAATATTGAAGAATCCTTGCATCCCTGGGATAAAGCCCACTTGATCATGGTGTATGATCTTTTTAATGTGTTGTTGGATTCTGATTGCTGGAATATTGTTAAGGATTTTTGCATCTTTGTTCATCAGTGATATTGGCCTGTAGTTTTCTTTTTTTGTGGCATCTTTGTCAGGTTTTGGTATTAGGGTGATGGTGGGCTCATACAATGAGTTTGGAAGTTTATTTTCCTCTGCAATTTTCTGGAAGAGTTTGAGTAGGATAGGTGTTAGCTCTTCTTGAAATTTTTGGTAGAATTCAGCTGTGAAGCCATCTGGACCTGGGCTTTTGTTTGCTGGAAGATTTCTGATTACAGTTTCAATTTCCATGCTTGTGATAGGTCTGTTAAGATTTTCTATGTCTTCCTGGTTCAGTTTTGGAAAGTTGTACTTTTCTAAGAATTTGTCCATTTCTTCCACATTGTCCATTTTATTGGCATATAATTGCTGATAGTATTCTCTTATGATCCTTTGTATTTCTGTGTTGTCTGTTGTGATCTCTCCATTTTCATTTCTAATTTTATTGATTTGATTTTTCTCCCTTTCTTTCTTGATGAGTCTGGCTAATGGTTTGTCAATTTTATTTATCCTTTCAAAGAACCAGCTTTTGGCTCTGTTGATTATTGCTATGGTCTCTTTTGTTTCTTTTGCATTTATTTCTGCCCTAATTTTTAAGATTTCTTTCCTTCTACTAACCCTGGGGTTCCCTAAAGACTCCACTAGAAAATTACTAGAGCCAATCAATGAATATAGTAAAGTTGCAGGATATAAAATCAACACACAGAAATCCCTTGCATTCCTATATACTAACAATGAGAAAGTAGAAAAAGAAATTAAGGAAACAATTCCATTCACCATTGCAACGAAAAGAGTAAAATATTTAGGGATATATCTACCTAAAGAAACTAAAGACCTATATATAGAAAACTATAAAACACTGGTGAAAGAAATCAAAAAGGACACTAATAGATGGAGAAATATACCATGTTCATGGATAGGGAGAATCAATATAGTTAAAATGAGTATACTACCTAAAGCAATCTACAGATTCAATGCAATCCCTATCAAGCTACCAGCGGTATTTTTCACAGAGCTAGACAAATAATTTCACAATTTGTATGGAAATACAAAATACCTTGAATAGCTAAAGCAATCTTGAGAAAGAAGAATGGAACTGGAGGAATCAACCTGCCTGACTTCAGGCTCTACTACAAAGCCACAGTCATCAAGACAGTATGGTACTGGCACAAAGACAGAAATATAGATCAATGGAACAAAATAGAAAGCCCAGAGATAAATCCACACACCTATGGACACTTTATCTTCAACAAAGGAGGCAAGAATATACAATGGATTAAAGACAGTCTCTTTAACAAGTGGTGCTGGGAAAACTGGTCAACCACTTGTAAAAGAATGAAACTAGAATACTTTTAAACACCATACACAGAAATAAACTCAAAATGGATTAAAGATCTAAACGTAAGACCAGAAACTATAAAACTCCTAGAGGAGAACATAGGCAAAACACTCTCCGACATAAATTACAGCAGGGTCCTCTATGACCCACCTCCCAGAATATTGGAAATAAAAGCAAAAATAAACAAATGGGACCTAATTAAAATTAAAAGCTTCTGCACAACAAAGGAAACTATAAGCAAGGTGAAAAGACAGCATTTGGAAAGGGAGAAAATAATAACAAATGAAGCAACTGACAACTAATCTCAAAAATATACAAGCAACTCTTGCAGCTCAATTCCAGAAAAATAAATGACCCAATCAAAAAATGGGCCAAAGAACTAAACAGACATTTCTCCAAAGAAGACATAGAGATGGCTAACAAACACATGAAAAGATGCTCAACATCACTCATTATTAGAGAAATGCAAATCAAGACCACAATGAGGTACCATTTCACACCAGTCAGAATGGCTGCAATCTAAAAGTCTACAACCCATAAATGCTGGAGAGGGTGTGGAGAAAAGGGAACCCTCTTACACTGTTGGTGGGAATGCAAACTAGTACAGCCACTATGGAGAACAGTGTGGAGATTCCTTAAAAAACTGGAAATAGAACTGCCTTATGACCCAGCAATCCCACTGCTGGGCATACACACCGAGGAAACCAGAATTGAAAGAGACATGTGTACCCCAATGTTCGTCACAGAACTGTTTATAATAGCCAGGACATGGAAGCGACCTGTCCATCAGCAGATGAATGGATAAGAAAGCAGTGGTACATACACACAATGGAATATTACTCAGCCATTAAAAAGAATACATTTGAATCAGTTCTAGTGAGGTGGATGAAACTGGAGCCGATTATACAGAGTGAAATAAACCAGAAAGAAAAACACCAATACAGTATACTAACACATATATATGGAATTTAGAAAGATGGTAACGATAACCCTGTATGCGAGACAGCAAAAGAGACGCAGATGTACAGAACAGACTCTTTGGCTCTGTGGGAGAGGAAGAGGGCAGGATGATTTGGGAGAATGGCATTGAAACATGTATACTATCATATAAGAAACAAATAACCAGTCTAGGTTCGATGCAGGATACAGGATGCTTGGGGCTGGTGCACTGGGATAACCCAGAGGGATGGTATGGGGAGGGAGGTGGGAGAGGGGTTCAGGAGTGGGAACTTATGTACACCAGTGGCAGATTCATGTTGATGTATGGCAAAACCAATACAGTATTGTAAAGTAAAAAAAAATTAAAAAAGAAAAAAAAGGTATTAAATTAAAAAGAAAAAAAAAAAAAAGAAAGAGACATATGTAACCCAGTGTTCATCACAGTACTGTTTCCAGTAGCCAGGACATGGAAGCAACCTAGATGTCTATTAATGGATGAATGGATAATGAAGTTGTGGTATATATACACAATGGAATATTACTCAGCTATAAAAAAGAACATATTTGAGTCAGTTCTAATGAGTTGGACAAAACTGGAGCTTATTATACAGAGTGAAGTAAGTCAAAAAGAGAAATACCAATGTAGTATGCTGTTAAGCTGCTGCTAAGTCGCTTCAGACATGTCCGACTCTGTGCGACCCCACAGACAGTAGCCCACCAGGCTCCCCTATCCCTGGGATTCTCCAGCAAGAATACTGGAGTGGGTTGCCATTTCCTTCTCCAATGTAGTATATTAATGCATATATATGGAATTTAGAAAGATGGTAACGACAACCCTATCTGCAAGACAGCAAAAGAGACACAGATATAAAGAACAGATTTTTGGGCTATGTGGGAGAAGGTGAGGGTGTGAAGATATAAGAGAACAGCATTGACACGTGTATATTATGATATGTAAAATAGATGACCAGTGCAAGTTTGATGCATGAAGCTGGACACTCAAAACTGGTGCTCTAGGACAACCCAGAGGAATGGGGTGGGGAAAGAGGTGGGAGGGGGGTTCAGGATGGGGAACACATGTATACTCATGGCTGATTCATGTCGATGTATGGCAAAATCCACCACAATATTGTAATTAGCCTCCAATTAAAATAAATAAATAAAACAAATTTTGGAGTGTCTAAGTGCAGAGGTTGTGTGAGGCAATGAGTGTATAGAGATAAATACTAAATAGTCCCTGCCTTCAAGGATGTTACGTTCCAAGAATGTATAATCATAGCTCAATGTGATAAATATCACAATATACATATAGATAAGAAGACTCTTGAGAGTCCCTTAGACAGCAAGGAGACCAAACCAGTCACTCGTAAAGGAAATCAGTCCTGAATATTCATTGGAAAGACTGATACTGAAGCTCCGATATTTAGGTCACCTGATGCGAAGAACTGACTCCTTAAAAAAGACCCTGATGCTGGGAAATATTGATGCCAGAAGGAGAAGGGGATGACAGAGAAAGAGATAGTTGGATGGCATCACTGATTCAATGGGCATGAGTTTAAGCAAGCTCCAGGAGTTGGTGTCACAAAGAGTTGGACACAACTGAGCCACTGAAATGAACTGAACTGAACTGAACTGAAAGTTACTATGAAACAACAGAAGTAAAGCAGAGTTGGGTTGAATTCCTGTTGTGTTCTAGGCATTGTGCAACCATTTTACAGTCAAAACTCTCATTTAATTTTTACAACCATTCAGGCCCCTAGAAATTGAGTTCATAGAAATCTTAGACTTTGACAAATGTCACATATCTAGGAAATGTTAGTGTATGAATTCCAAGCTGAATTTGTCAAACTTCAGCCCCATAGTCTTTCCATTATTGCAAGTTGCCTAAGTCTCCCTAGGACATGCAGTGGTGGGAACTGAGAAGAATCAGGAACAGACTGAGAGATGAGATGACATTTAGAATAAAGAAATGTGGATGAGACTCATTGGTCATTTTGTTGGGATTGTCTTTTTGGAGGGAGAGAAAGATATCCTGGTAGAAAACCTTGGGAACAAAGTGAACACACTCAAGAAACAGCAAGCATTTCAGAGCAATTGAAGTTTAAAGAGAAAAAAGTTCAAACCTAGATAAGACTATTCTTAGCCTGAGGACACAGCCATGAGCCACAATGGCATCAGTAATACTCACTTAATGGGCACTACTAGATTAATTCTATAGACATTGTACTTGCTCTCTTCATAAAGTATTTGGATTAAAGTATTTGAATCTACACTTCCTCCATGTACAAGGTTACAATTAATTAAAGGAAACGCGGTCTTCTAAATTATCTTCTTCAATTACATATCACACAGTGCTTTGACTGCGTGGTCCAGAAACCATCCTTTGCAATTCACTAATGCTGACAGAGTTCTGTAGGTCTACCTTTGAGCCACAATGGAAACACAGTGGAACTCTCCATGGCTAAATGTAGTCATAGTATCTATTACTTTTCTTCTTCAGGTTTCCCTAGCTAAAAGAGCGTGTATGTACTTAAAAATGAATGCTAAGATACCTCATGAGTAAAATAATAGGCAATGATGTAACATATCATATATCCTTTCCTCATTCATTCTGATATATATCTTCTAAAAGACAGGATTTAAGTAAGTCTAGTTATTTTTTAAATCATTTTGCACCTTTATAATGTCAGTGGACACACCTGTCATTTTCCCCTCTAGCTAAATGACATCATCTAATTCTTGAATACATATGTGAGCTTACACTGAAAGGTGAACTCAAAGAAATATTGGAATATTGAACATATATTACACCTCTCATGCTTATAAAAGTCATATCCACTTGTAGAGACCACTTAGTTTTATTTTTCCTCCCACTGATACTATCTCACATCTGTGGAAATATGAGTGAAAGCTCAGCTCACTTGGCAATGGAAAATTGTAGAAACCCTTATGGAGTTAAGTGTCTGATGTAAAAACTGAACAAGGGGTCTTAGGGGTAATTCCAAGTAGAATAGGGGTCCCCAGGAGGATATGAACTGAAGCAACCATTTTAAAGACACAGCACACATTTCTCTTTGTGAAACTGTGCTTGGCACCTCATAATGAAAATATCATTTGTGTTTCTCCATAAAAATGAAGTTACATTTTTAAAATAAAGACTGCATCCTTGCATTTAGTGTCCTTTAAGCTTTAGGATATAGTCATGCTTCCTTGTGAATCACTGAGGGAAAAGAATACCCGTATAACCCTTTCAGGTCCTTAGCTCAGGTCCTTAGCTAGGGGGGAACACAGCCTTCTGGGTACTCGGTGTCATCTCAAGTGCTTCAGATCTGCAAGGAAATGCACCCAAATGCTGATCCCTAAAGAAACAGGAGCTGGGTATAAGATTACTCCCTGTTTATCTGAGAAGATAGAATGTGTCCTACAGATTATTTTTCACCAGCATCTTTCCCTGACCTACAACCTATACTTATCTTTATGATCAGAGCAGTTCTAAGACTTAAATATGTTCTATAGAATTTCTTCAGACTTCCCAAGTGGCTCAGCGGTAAAGAATCCACCTGCCAATGCAGGAGATGTGAGTTTGATCTAGTGGTCCAGAAGATTCCCTGGAGGAAGAAGTGGCAACTCCAGTATTCTTGCCTGGAAAATCCCATGGGCAGAGGAGCCTGGAGGGCTACAGGCCATGGGCTCAGAAAGAGTTAGACACAACTGAACAACAGCCATAGATTTTTCTCAGTGAAAAAGAAGTTATATTTTCCCTAAGCTTCTATAAGACACAAATTTCAAAACTGCATGGACATTTCCTTCTGTGCTTATTACTTTTGTCAGCAAAACCAATTTCCGGCAAAGAAAAACTATATGCGGCAAACAAATATAAAAGAACTTGGAAGAAGCATTTTCTGTTAGCATGCCCTCCATGGTTATATGATTTTTGAATTATTTCTTTTCTCACTCACATCCCAGAAGATGTTTGCAAGTAGAATCACACTTGAATTGGCTGGAATGTAATTAAATTCTGTTGTACCCAGGCCTCAGTAAATGCAGAGCCATTGCTACACGAAAGTAGTCACCCAGGAAGGGAAAGATGGACGGTTGCATCTGAGAATTTTCTCAGCACATGTGTTGGATTAACAGATACTACAGTAGTATGTGAAATGATAGCAGCTAAGACTAAGAGGAAAAGCTTTGGAAGAAGCCTTAAGAAATTGTCACACCAAAAAAAAAAAAAAAAAAGAAAAAAGAAATTGTCACACTGTGGGACACAGGGAGAAGAAAGGCAAAAAGTAACAAGACTTTTCCCCACCAACCCATACTACATGCCTTTCCGCCCGTCTGGCTCCTCTGTCCGTGGCATTTCCCAAACAAGAGTGCTGGAATAGGTTGCCATCTCCTTCTCCTGGGCATCTACCTGACCCAGGGATCGAACTTGCATCTTCTGTGCCTCCTGCATTGGCTTGCGGATTCTTTACCCGCTGAGCCATCAGGGAACCCTGTTAAAAATAAAATTTAAGCAAATATTCAGTTACACTGTAGTAGCAAGCAAGGTGTCCTGATTAAAAACATGTTTTGCTGATCACAAATACTGTGCCTGGGTTTATCCCTTTTTAATTTACTATGCTTGAAAGCAGTATTAACCCTAAAAGCACCAGTATTCTAATCTGCAGATGTGTCTGGTTTTGCAGCCGTGCTCTATGTAGTTAAGCCCATGCATTTGCTCACCAAAATGGATTGACACCACCTTTCGAGGGAGAAACTCGGAGTAGTCATCAGGCATTTACTTAGCCTTTTTACGCACTTTCAAAAAATCTACACAAATATCTGAAAAGGTCTACTGGTGTGTATTTAGCTGACTATAAGAAAAGAGTTCCACTCCAGGCACTTGACCCTGAATACAACTTAGTACAAAGTGCTACATGATGCTTGTCAAAAGCATTTAGATAGAATAAATATTCAGAAGAATCATTCCAAGGACGTGCTTCCAGATATAAACGAGACGCATGGTCAAGCCAGCTGGGTTAAAAGAGGAGCTGAGCTCTTTCGTGTTTCTGCAGGATCACCTTTGGTGAATGGCTCCTCAGAGTGAGCCTGCACACACAGGCAGTGGCATGTTCTGCGTCCGTTCTTAGAGCATCGCCCTAGCACAGCCCATGGCCAGGAGTGAGGAATCTGGAGCTAGACTGCTTGGCTGTGTCCTGGGCCAGCCCCTCACTTATTCAGTGACCTTAAGCAGGTTTCTTCAAATTCAGTGCCTCTTTCCTCATCTGGACCTTCTCAGGTTATTTACGAACCCCAGACTAAGAAAGCCTAATTTATTCCACAAATGGAAGAAATTGCACATTTATTAACTTTTTTTTTTTTTTTTGTATACCCAGGCAGTGCTAGTGGTAAAGAATCTGACTGCCAATGCAGGAGATGTAAGAGATGTGGGTTTGATCCCTGGGTCAGGCCCATCCCCTGAAGGAGGGCATAACAATCCACTCCAGTATTCTTGCCTGGAGAATCCCCATGGAAAGAAGAGCCTGGGGGGCTGCAGCCCACAGAGTTGCAAAGAGTCAGACACAACTGAAGTGACTCAGCACGGCACAGCATTCATTTTTGGCTGCTCTGGGCCTTTGTTGCTGATTGCAGGTGTTCTCTGGTAGTGACAAGCTACTCTCTAGTTGTGGCGTTTCATTCTGGTGGCTTCTCTTGTTACAGGGCATAGGGTCTAGGTGCAGGGGCTCAGTAGTTGTGGCGCATAGGCTTAGTTGCTCTGGGCATGTGGAATCGTCCCAGACCAGAGGTCAGATTGGTGTCTCCTGCATTGCTGGGCAGATTCTTAACCACTGGACCATCAGGGAAGTCCCCATATAGTTTTAAATTAGATGATCTGGTTTAAATCAGTTTAAGCAAAATGGGAATTTATGAGATTGTCTCAGACGATCCAGGGGAATGTTGTATAATCTAGCCTCAGGAAGAAAAGGAACAAGGCCTTCTCCAATCTTCTTAGCTTTAGGAGACCAGAGCTCCTGAGCTTGGCTGAAAGCACCATACACAGTGACCCTTAGAGCAAGCTCTTCTGTTCAAAATTCCAACTGCCAAGCAGGAGGAAACTCACTGAGCACTCATTACATGAGAAGTATTGTGCTCAGGGCTTGAGATGCAGCTGTGAAACAGATAGATGCATATCTATGTTTATAGTTTAATTCTACACAATGTGAAGACAGGGTCTGGTCCAAAATATACTGGTTAAATGAATGAAAGAAGGAAGGAAGGCATGAGTGAGTGAGTGATGGAATGAATTCAAGCATTTACCACATAGCATGTTGTGACTCAGGGTGGAGATGTGGTCTTGTGCTATGCAGGCACTTAGAAGAAACCCTTAGCAAAAAACAATTTTCTCTGCCCCTCTTCACAGCCCAACTTGTCTTTATCTCTTGTTCATTCTTCAGCCAACTGGTATCCAGTTTCCACTCCATCAGTTCCTAAGAAAGGGTACTTGTCAAGACAATTGATGACCCCACCATGTTACCAAATTTACTAGGTGATTTTATGTCTGCATCTTACATAAATTCTCAGTTGTATATGACATACCAGAACATTCATCCCCTATTGAAATATCTGTTGTCTATGACCTCATGGCCTCTTGGATTTTCTCCTGCTTCTGAGAACACTTTATCTCAGATTCCTTTGCTAGTTCTTTCCTCTCTTCTGAACCTCTACACGTGAGTTTTCCTCAAGGTTTACTCTTAGGTATTCTTCACTCATCCCCTCTTCCCCCACTTTTCCTCCTCTTTCTTCTCTCTCTCTCTTCATATATATGTGTGTGTGTGTGTGTGTGTGTGTGCATGTGCATGCACGTGTGTGTGTATTCCTTTCATAGGTGATCATATCAATCCTATGGTTTTAAATACTATTATTCTAATGAATCATAAATATATTTAGATTAATAATGAAATAATTTGCAATATATACATTTGTAATAATCTAATTAACATTCTCTCTCCAGGAGTTCTCATTGCTAGCATTTTCCATGCTACTAAACATTCACATGCCAGCTTATACTGTAACATCCTCATTGACTGTAAACAGGTCATACTGTTCACAGTCACCGAGCCATTTGTCCTTTGGACAACGTGGGTTTGAACCACAGGGTCCACTTATACCCGGATTTTTTTCAACAGTGGATACTGCAGTAGTTGGATCCAGATTGGTTGAATTCGTGGATTCAGAACCAGGACTACAGAGGAATGACATTTGTAGAGTGCTGACTATAAGTTATATGTAATTTTGTCCTGTGCAGAGTCAACAGCCCCTAACCCCTCCATGTTTTTCAAGGGTCAGCTGCATTCACTTTATTTGCTCTACTCACTTTGTTTTCCTTACTATATGCTGTGCTGTGCTTAGTTGCTCTGTCTTGTCCGACTCTTTGCAACCCTGTGGACTGTAGCTCACCAAGCTCCTCTGTCCATGAGGATTCTCCAGGAAAGAATACTGGAATGGGTTGCCATGCCCTTCTTCAGGGAATCTTCCCAACCTAGAAACTGACCCAAGTCTCCCTCATCGCAGGCGGATTCTTTACCATCTGAGCCACCAGGGAAGCCCAAGAATACTGGAGTGCATAGCTTTTACCTTCTCCAGGGGATCTTCCTGACCAGGAATCAAACTGGGGTCTCTGGCATTGCAGTCAATTCTTTACCAACTGAGCTACCAGGGAAGCCCCTTTCCTGACTCTGCCACTAGTCTGTAAGTTTTCTGAAGCCACACCATTTCTATCTTCATCACTATGTTCTCAGTCCATATCACAGGGCTAACACTTAAGTAGATCTTCTGGGAACATTTGATTAAGGAAAGACTGATGTCTAACCAGGACTCAAGAGTGTCCAACGAAGATGTCTGCAGGAAGGAGCTAATGTGTGAGCTGAAGGAAGACTATCTAGGTAGTCTAGGTGGTAGGGGGTGACCTAGTAAAGAGAAGATGTTCCATTATAGGCAGAAGGTGTGGCATGTGCAAGACATTTGTAGACAGGGTGTTTAGAGGGATGAGGGCAAGGGGGTGGTATGGTGGTTGGCTGGTCTGTCATTTAAACATTTTTAAAAGGACAGTACCATAGGTCAGTGTTTTAGCTTTCATTTCATTTCAGTTAAGTCACTCAGTTGTGTCCGACTCTTTGCAACCCCATGAATCACAGCACGCCAGGCCTCCCTGTCCATCATCAATTCCTGGAGTTCACTCAAACTCATGTCCATCGAGTCGGTGATGCCATCCAGCCATCTCATCCTCTGTCATCCCCTTCTCCTCTTGCCCCCAATCCCTCCCAGCATCAGAATCTTTTCCAATGAGTCAACTCTTTGCATGAGGTGGCCAAAGTATTGGAGTTTCAGCTTTAGCATCATTCCTTCCAAAGAACACCCAGGACTGATCTCCTTTGGAATGGACTGGTTGGATCTCCCTGCAGTCCAAGGGACTCTCAAGAGTCTTCTCCAACATCACAGTTCAAAAGCATCAATTCTTTGGTGCTCAGCCTTCTTCACAGTCCAACTCTCACATCCATACATGACCACAGGAAAAACTATAGCCTTGACTCGATGGACCTTTGTTGGCAAGGTAATGTCTCTGCTTTTGAATATGCTGTCTAGGTTGGTCATAACTTTCCTTCCAAGGAGTAAGCGTCTTCTAATTTCATGGCTGCAGTCACCATCTGCAGTGATTTTGGAGCCCCCCAAAATAAAGTCTGACACTGTTTCCACTGTTTCCCCATCTATTTCCCATGAAGTGATGGGACCAGATGCCATGATCTTCATTTTCTGAATGTTGAGCTTTAAGCCAACTTTTTCACTCTCCTCTTTCAATTTCATCAAGAGGCTTTTTAATTCCTCTTCACTTTCTGCCATAAGGGTGGTGTTATATGCATATCTGAGGTTATTAATATTTCTCCCGGCAATCTTGATTCCAGCTTGTGCTTCTTCCAGTCCAGCATTTCTCATGATGTACACTGCATATAAGTTAAATAAGCAGGGTGACAATATACAGCCTTGACATACTCCTTTTCCTATTTGAAACCAGTCTGTTGTTCCAATCCAGTTCTAACTGTTGCTTCCTGACCTGCATACAGGTTTCTCAAGAGGCAAGTCAGGTGGTCTGGTATGCCCATCTCTTTCAGAATTTTCCACAGTTTGTTGTGATCCACACAGTCAAAGGCTCTGGCATAGTCAATAAAGCAAAAATAGATGTTTTTCTGGAACTCTTTTGCTTTTTCCATGATCCAGCAGATGTTGGCAATTTGATCTCTGGTTCCTTGACCTTTTCTAAAACCAGCTTGAACATCTGGAAGTTCACAGTTCACGTATTGGTGAAGCCTGGCTTGGAGAATTTTGAGCATTACTTTACTAGCGTGTGAGATGAGTGCAATTGTGCGATAGTTTGAGCATTCTTTTGCATTGCCTTTCTTTGGGATTGCAATGAAAACTGACCTTTTCCAGTCCTGTGGCCACTGCTGAGTTTTCCAAATTTTAGCTTTAGGTTTGGCTTAAAATATTTTAAAGCATATGCATCTGCTATGATCGTTTATTGCTTCTTATAATTACATGTTTATTTAACTTTAATTTCCAAATGACACTTAATTGGCAGTGTCATAGCACACTTCAATTTCTAGGTTTTACTCCGGTAAACTACTCCATGACTTGTAAACAACCCCTTAAGACCCTGTTACTTTAAGGAATCTTGTGATCATATCATAAAAGGAGAGAAAATCTTCCTGAGTGTTATTTTTTTTATGCTTTAGTTTATTATTGAGGTGCAATGGTCAGGTATTCAGTTAGTTTGACATTTTGGTTAATAGAGTGGAAAGTGGCTCAGTGGGAAAATGGTACACATCTGTAGAAGCATTTTTCACCCTCTATTCCTGTGGTCCTGCTGTTCACAGATGCTGGTGCAGGGGGGCAGGGAGAAACTCAAGAAGAAGGGTGAGAGAAGTAGAAATGAGATCCATGATGCTGAAAACATCCTAAGGATGAAGGCTTTGTGTTTTTGTAACAACAGTGAATGGGTATTAAATAATTTAAAGATATTCAAACTACATTTTAAAAATACTTATTGGCTACTGTATTAGTTTGCTGGGTTTGCTATCAGAAAATACCATGGGCTGAGTAATTAAACAACAGAAATTTATTATTTCTCAGTTCTGGAGGCTGGAAGTGAAAACCAAGGTGTTGGCTAAGTTGGTTCCTTCGTGGGGCTGTGAGGGAAGGACCTGGTCCAGGCCCCTCTCTTTGCCTTGTAGATGGCCGCCTTCTCCATGCGTCTCTTCATGTCATCTTCATTCTATGCTATTTCTGAGTCCAGTTCACTTTTCATAAAAGCACTGGCCATATCAGATTGGGGCTAACCCTAATGACCTCACTTTAATTTACTTATGTAAAGACCCTGTATCCAAATAAAGTCACTTTCTGAGTCACTGGAGATTAACAATTCAATATATGAATCTAAGGGGACACAATTTAGCCCATGCAGAGAATGGATTAGGGTGGAGTTTTGAGTTGGAGTCAAGAACGGTTACAAACGCAGTGAGTAAAAAGGTGAGAAATGCTGTGAGTGGGTCTTGATTCTTGGACATAGCTGTATAAAAGTATAAGTGGATGTGAGAGTTGTTTAGGAATGCAAACTTGCGAAAACTGGTCATTGTTTGGATGGCTGGGTCAGGGAGAGAGTGGAGTTAAAAATGCTTCTGTAAGCTTTCAGCAAAAATCACTGTGAATATTGGTTCTAGTCACAGTATGAGGACTACAAGAAGAGTTTGAAGATGATGATTTCTCTTTTGGGTATGATGATTTTAGATGTATGAAGAATAACCGAGAGAAGATAGCCAGGAAAAAATGGGTCAGAATATGAGCTGGAAATCACAGTGACATACTCAGCTTGTTTATTTCCTGTCTTTTTTCTCTAAAATAAGCATGTAGGCTGCAAGTGGTTTGTTGAGTGTTTTAGCTGCATCTCACAAGTTGTGATCTTCAACAAATCCATACAGAGCATGTGCTATGCCAGGCACTGTCTGGACCATTAGAGATTTCTCAGGGCATAAACTAGAAGAGATCCCTGCCTTTATTCCAGTGTAGGAAGACACATAGTAAAAAATCAATGTATGATAAATATGTCAAATGTGTACTATGTTAGCAGGTGGTAAATGATTTAAAAGATAATTAACTTGTGTTCATGAGATCAGGAGTACCACAGGGCCTGGGGATGAGGGACATCATGCAACATTAAACAGGTTTGTAGTAAAGTCTTGATAAGAAGGAGTAATTTTAGGAAAGACTTGAAGATAGTGAAGTAATTCACCGAAGGTTTCTCTGGAAGAAAATATTTCTAAGTAGAGGGAGGAACTAGAACATACGTCCGAAAAGGGTTCACACTGATGTATTGTAGGAGCAGACAGAGACTGGAGTGGAGTAAGCACACGGGAGGAACAGGGTACAAGACTGGAGAGGTGGTGGAGGGGACGACTCTGGCAGCCTGGGAGACCATTCTAAGGCTTTTCCTTTCCTTCTTTTAAGCTGCGCTGGGTCTTCATTGTGGTGAGTGGGCTTTCTAGTTGCAGGTGCAGGCTCTATAGTTGGGGCACATGTGCTTAGTTGCCCCATGGTATTTAGGATCTCAGTTCCCTGAGCAGGGATCGAATCCTACATTGGAAAGCGGATTCTTAACTGATGGACCATCAGGGCAGTCGCTTTGCTTTTAAATGAAGTGGCAGGCAGGGAATAAATCCTGCATTAGAAAGCGGATTCTTCACTACTGGACCATCAGGGAAGTCCCTTTGCTTTTAAATGAAGTGGCAGGGCACTGCATGATTTTGACAGTTGGTGACAGGATTCAACTTGCCACATAAGGGATCATGTTGGCTATAATGTTAAAAATAGACCACAGTGGGACCAGGGTAGACCAGTTAGAAGAGGCTGATAGAAGATGGTGGCTTACACTAAGGGCAGCTGCAGTGTAGGCAATGAGGACTAGTCTTATCTGGGATATGTTTTTAAAAAGTAGAATCCTCAAGGTTTCCTCACCCATTGAATGTGGGTTTAAGAGAAAGAGGAAGCAAGAATGATTCTAAGTCCTTTGGCCTAAGAACCTGAAGACAGGGAAACCTACAAATGGAGTAGCTATGGTGGGGAAATTAGGTGTTTGCACAGCCAGGCTGTGTATGAGATGTGTGCTTATCACTCAAGTGATTATGCTGAGTGGGTATTGAATGAACAAATATATGGTATCCTGAATGGAGATCTGTCCTGATGAAGTTGGGATTTATGAAATTCATTTGTATTGTGGCCAGAAAATGTGATTTTTCTTTTACTGAATATTTTAAACCAATTGGCATACTTTTTCTAAAGCCTACTATATGATTATTTTATGTTCCATTCATGTTTGAGAAGAATGCAATCTCTACTGGTTGTTCACCTTGACATCTGTATCAATTTTTTAATCTACTTGACTTATCAATAAATTACACGTGATTATGTGTATGTGTGTGTGTTTATATATGTCAGTTCAGTTCAGTTCAGTCACTCAGTCGTGTCCGACTCTTTGTGACCCCATGAATCGCAGCACGCCAGGCCTCTCTGTCCATCATCAGCTCCCGGAGTTCACTCAGATTCACGTCCATCAAGTCGGTGATGCCATCCAGCCATCTCATCCTCTGTCGTCCCCTTCTCCTCCTGCCCCCAATCCCTCCCAGCATCAGAGTCTTTTCCAATGAGTCAACTCTTCGCATGAGGTGACCAAAGTACTGGAGTTTCAGCTTCAGCATCATTCCCTCCAAAGTAGACTAACATAAATTTAGAATATCTAATCCTGGATAAACCGGACTAATCAGCACACTAGAAAAATTAGTGGACTAACTATATTTGATTAGTATTTTGTTCATCTGTTTTCACCACCCTATTCCTAATTCTCAGTTTTAAGTTGCTTTGACTATCTCTCTCTGTCTGGTTGCTATCCACTCATGATCTCTGAATTTTATTTTATGAGTTTAATCAGTTTACAATAGTTTTGTTTTATATAGACTTTTTGTTGAATTATAACATTCATAAAACCACACAAATCATGCACATGTGCTCAATGAATTTTCACAAATAGTGCACCTCTGTGAAACCAACATAAAAAACAAAATACCACCGTATCCTAAATGTTTCCTTACAGCACGTTCCAGGACCTCTTCTCCACCCAGCTTATACACCAGCCTGACTTCTAATCTTGTAGATTAACTTAGCTTGCAATTTTGAAATTTATATAGTGTCATACAGTATATATTCTTTTTGTCTGAATAGATATAGGGATGGATATGTGGCTACAGCTGTAATAAAGCCAAGTATAGCAAGCTGTTAGTGGTATGATATCAGTGATAATTATTCTGCTCTTTACTGTAAAATTTTTTTAAAATTTTGCTATATTTTTGAAAATTGTCACAATACTGTCTTAGAAAAATACGCTGTTATATTCTGCCAACTTTCTAGTAAAAGTGAGGTGAAAACTATAAGAGCTTACCAATTGGTATAGGGACCTGCTAGTTCTAGGTATTCAGCATCCATCTGTGGTTTGCAGCGCCCTTGGCAGATCTTTCTCTGTAACTGAGAAGAATGGCTCCCTGCAATATTCACAGCTGGCCAAATGTTCTTAACAGTCATCCTACATTCTCTATTCTGATTCTACATGAATTGAATCACCATCTGATTTTTGGATAATTTCTCGAAGAAAAGTGAACATAGTAATTTAGATCCATGTTTGATAAGTATCTTTCTCATTGTAAATTAACATTATTTTTCATTAGAAAACCGAGTTTCTGAATTTGGTTTCCTGAATAGCTCAACACAAATTACCCATTAAGATCAGGCCTCATGGCATTCAGGCATCTCAGGCTGTATGCCTAAGACAATGTCTTCAGTGCCTAGTAGGAAACTACAAAGTCCCAATTAGATAATCTGATGGTCTCTTTACACTTATTAATATCACGTACAAATAAAGGGTGCTTTAAGTTCTCCATTTCCATGAACTTGCTTCAAAACTAATTGGGATAAAAATATATGTTTATATTTAATTTATCTTTCAAACAGAATATGCAATTCCCATATCAACAATATTATAGACATTTTGGGTACAGAAATAGTCTTGTTATAAAATGGCTATTGTATTATTCAGTAAAGTAGGATTCTGTTATCTCTCATCACCTCGAGGATTGTAGTAGGCCACTTTTCTTTTTTTAAAAATTTTTAGGCTGCTTTTCTTAAAAAGTAATATTAACATTATAAAAATTTTCCCAATTTAACTTTGCACATCAGTTGAAAAAAAAGCAAATTTACATATTCAGCAGTATTGTGTATATGTTTCTTCTCCATTCATCTGCTGAAAAGGACCTTTGTGATTAGATTGGACCCACTTGGATAATCCATGATAATCTCTTCATATCAAGGCCCCCTGTTTAGCAAACAATTCCCTTCTGTTATGTTCCCTAACATGTTAATAAATTCCTTATCAAAATACATTTTGCAAAAATATGGATGCATGTTTTAGGGTACAGTGAAACTTCCCCCAGAAGAAAACTTGAAAGGAAATTGCTAAACTTAAATTTTCTCTCTAAAATTCTAGAGAGAGCCATTGAGATTATGCAGAGACAATGAATATCCTTATGACTTTCTTTATTACAACTATTACGATGCTCAACTTAGGCTAAACTGAATTAAATTGCCTTTCAATAGTCTTTTAATGGAAAAGCCACAGGGTGGCCATACATGTGCTTTGCAAAATTGTAGTTTTTTTCCCCTCTTTATCAGATTTAAGAACATAATGTGTACCATATTCTCTTCCAAGCACTGGAAATGAAAATGCACATAACAGGCAAAACCCACATAATAGGCAAAGTACATAATTTACCAGGCGAAGTACAAACACTAAAATTCCTATCATTAAGAACCGTGCTTGTACTTTCTAAGTTCCTTCAGTTCTATTTTCATGTGGAAGGGCATACATATTAAATATACGATTCAGCCCTAATGCCATTAGTAGGTGAGGCCGAGCATGCATTAGCTTCTATCACTGCTATAATAAACTACCACAAACACATTGGCTCAAAACAACATACATTTATTACAGCTCCTGGAACTCAGAAGTCCAGGATGTGTCTCACTTTCCAAAATCAAGTTATCAACATGACCACATTCTCATGGAAAATCCATTTCTTGACCATTTCCAGCTCCTAGTGGCTGCCCATCCTTGTTAATGGTCCCCTTCCATCTTCAAACCCAGCCATGTTGGACTGACTGTTTTTTGTGCTGCCATCTCTTTAGATCTCCCTCTTCTCCCTTCCTCTGCTTATAAGGACCTTTGTGATTAGATTGGGTCCACTTGGATAATCCACAATAATCTCCTCATATCAAGGCCCCCTGTTTAGCAAACTTAATTCCCTTTGCTCAGGTTCCCTAACATGTTAACAAATTACAGAGATTAGGATGCGCACATAGTGGGGAGCACTAATTCTCCCTACCGCTATCGGTCACCGTGCCAGCAGTGTGTGAGTGCTGCAGTGGCTCAGAACAGGGTGTTGAAGCCTCAGTAGGGTCAACTTGGTGGTCCCAGAGGGCATGCAGAGGGTTAGAAGCCAAGCAGGGTGAAGGGTCCACTTCCATAGGAGTGGTGGCACATGGGAAGTTAGGTCCCCAGGAGGGTGAAGCAGGCTTTGAGGTGTGGGAGCAGGCTGGCACCTGGTGTTGGAACCAAGAGGTGTAAGGAGGCATCCACGCCCAAGGGCATGCCACGTAGTATTGGAGGCTTCCCACACATGGGGCTGTTCCAGCATCAGCTCACAGAGCCCAAGCGAGGTGTCATGTCTAGGGGACAATGAAGACTGGCTTGGAGGTTCAGAGCCTGAGCTGGTTGTAGAGGGCACTTCCACGAGAGGTGACCCAGTGTGGGCTGTCAGAGCCGTGGAGGAAAGCCGGCTCCGGGCAGGGAGTGGCCTGACTTGGGATGTCAGAGACTCGCAGAGAAGAACTTGGGGGAGGGCATCTGGTGGAGACTAGGGCGTAAGGTACTGTGCATGTGGACAGAGCAGACCCAGGAGCAGAGCCCAGGCAGAGGAAAGAGGAAGTCTGCATAGAAGCGGGTGGCTGAGCTGTCAAAAGAGCTTCCTGCCCCAGGGCACGGGCCCACAGGCGAGACAGAGCCTCGGCCATTCAAGGAGAGTAGACATACATAAAGGTAAGTCACTCAGTCGTGTCTGACTCTTTGTGACCCCATGGACTGTTGCCCACCAGGCTCCTGCGTCCGTGCAATTCTCCCAGCAAGAATACTGGAGTGGGTGGCCATGTCCTTCTCCAGGGGATCTTCCTGACCCAGGGATCGAACCTAGGTCTCCTGCATTAGAGGCAGACACTTTAACCTCTTAGCCACCAGGGAAGAGCCCCAAACAGGGTGTTGGACTGCAACAAAGGGGAGGGGGTGTCCTGTGACCAACACGGAGTTGTAGAGCCCCAGAAGGGTGGAAAGGGCATGCGTGCAGAGGAGCATCCTGGCCTGGGGAGAGAGCAGTGTGAGAAGGGCATCTATCTGGGGAGAACTGGAGGTGCCAGATGAGAGAGACTGGTGACAGATGAGGGAAATCGTTAAAGGTAGCCAACTTTCTCATTGTCTGACAAGTCGGATGTCAAAAGGGGAGAACTAGCACAAACCATGTAGTATTAAACACGGTGTAATCCTGCAGCTTTCAGTAAGTAGTGAACTCAGTGTAAATACACATATGTGTGAGCATGCTTATATGCCTGTCCACTGATGGGGCCTGGGTACAACAACACCCCAGTAATAATGAACACATTTAGTTCTTAGATAGTGAATTCTACATCCCACTGTCCAGTAAAAGGAACTCAAATTTTGGGGGTGAGAAATGGCTAATTTCAAGGCTGGAGTAACAAACCGAAATAAGATGAGCCTAGAGATCTGGTTTCCAGAAAGGAAACGCTCAAAGAACGATAGTGCTTAGTCACTCAGCCGTGTCCGACTCTTTGCGACCCCATGGACTGAAATCCTCCAGGCTCTCTGTCCATGGGGATTCTCCAGGCAAGAATACTGGAGTGGCTAGCCTTTCCCTTCTCCAGGAAAGAATGATAGGGACATGTCCAAAAGAAACCGAAGCCAGCAGCAATGGGCTCCCACTGGCCAAATGAGGAAAAATGTAACCATCAAAATAAATGATAACAGTGTATAACTCATTGAATAAAATCGGAAATCTGGAGTCCTTACACGTGTAAACAAACACATGAATAAATGGAAATTTTTTAATATAAAGATATTTACATAGCTCAAAGTACCTCTCCCAACAAAATATACTTTGTAAAGCAGTAACTTTATAGTAGAGAGACTGGGTGACACTGCCTAGCCTTTCTCAGTTAGGATACCACACTTGAGGCAAAGAACACACATTTGAGTGATTATGTTCTCAGTTCTTCCAAGAATGGTACATTCTTAAATGCATAAGAAATAAGTGAGTTCACTACATACAACGAATGTTTAGAGCAGGACTTAACAAAATACAGTGTACAAGACAAACCCAGGCAGCTATCATTTTTTGGTATTTATCATGAACTTAAAATGACTTCTTACATTTTTAAATGGTTGAAAAAGACAAAGAAAAAAAAGAAAAACAAGGATATGACTTTGTGATATGTGAAAATTGTATGAAATTCAAATCTCATTGTCCATTAATAGAATTTTACTGAAATGCCTCCCTTGGGCTTCCCTGGCGGCTCAGCTGGCAGAGAATCTGCCTGCAGTGTGGGAGACCTGGGTTCAGTCCCTGGATTGGGAGGATCCCCTGGAGAAGGGAAAAGCAACCCACTCCAGTATTCTGGCCTGGAGAATTCCAGGGGCTATACAGTGTCAGACTTTATTTTACTGGGCTCCAAAATCACTGCAGATGGTGATTGCAGCCATGAAATTAAAAGACGCTTGCTCCTTGGAAGGAAAGTTATGACCAACCTAGATAGCATATTCAAAAGCAGAGACATTACTTTGCCAACAAAGGTCCGTCTAGTCAAGGCTATGGTTTTTCCTGTGGTCATGTATGGATGTGAGAGTTGGACTGTGAAGAAAGCTCAGCACCGAAAAATTGATGCTTTTGAACTGTGGTGTTGGAGAAGGCTCTTGAGAGTCCCTTGGACTGCAAGGAGATCCAACCAGTCCATTCTAAAGGAGATCAGTCCTTGGTGTTCACTGGAAGGACTGATACTAAAGCTGAAACTCCAATACTTTGGCCACCTCATGCAAAAAGTTGACTCATTGGAAAAGACCCTGATGCTGGGAGGGATTGGGGGCAGGAGGAGAAGGGGACAATAGAGGATGAGATGGCTGGATGGCATCACCGACTTGATGGACATGAGTGTGAATGAACTCTGGAAGTTGGTGATGGACAAAGAGGCCTGGCGTGCTACAATTCATGGGGTTGCAAAGAGTCAGACACGACTGAGTGACTGAACTGAACTGACTGATACGGTCCATGGGGTCACAAAGAGTTGGACACGACTGAGCAACTTTCACTTTCACTTCACTGAAGTGCAAACAGAGTTGTCTGCACGTTATCTATAGCTCTTTCATATTACAATTGCCTAAGTTACTACTGTCTGGTCATTTAAAGAAAAAACTCGCCAAGCCCAGTCTTAGCATATTAGGGGTTAATTCTCTCATAGAATCTTTGCTTGAGAAAAACTAGACCAAAGTGTTCATCATCAGTAATGAAACAAAGTGAAAGTGTGTATCACAGAATAAGATGCAGGAGTTAATGGATATTGAATTATGTCAAATATTTTTTCTTCACCTAAAGAGATAATTTGTTAATTATATTGACTGATTTTAAAATGAAACAAGTTTGCTTTCCTGAGATAAACCCACTGGAACATGATTTGTTATCTTGCTTTCATATTGCTATATTTTCTACTGTTTGATCAAGGATTATTATGTCCTTTTAGTGAGGAATATTAGTCTTTAATTTTCTTGTAATTTTTTTTCTGCTTTTGGTGTCTGCCTTATTTGGGATGCAGGATGTTTGGGATGTGCTTCCTCCCCTGGTGTCTCTTGGAAGTTTATATGGAATTGGTATTAACTTTTCCTCCAGTATTTGGTAGAATTTACTAATGAAATCTTCTGAGCTGGCGGCCATCAGAACTCTGGGGATTATTCTGCCTCTTCTTTAATGTGAATCTCTTCGTGTCTCAGGTAATTTCCTCCTGCATATGCGCTTGTTGGTGCTTGGCTGAAGGCTTGAGAGACCCCTCTGGAAATTTGTAATGTTCTTTCTGTTTAACTCCTTTTTTCCCGTTGTTTGGCCCTCCATGTCTAGAGGCCTGGTGGGCTACAGTTCATGGGATCGCAGAAGAGTCGGATATGACTTAGTGACTAAACAGCAAGTCTGACTTAGCCTCCAAAATTCAACTCTGTTTCCGGAAAGCATAGCAATCACTGGGCTCTGTTTGGCCTCCCCCTTCCAATCTCTTCTCTATGGCCTAGAAACTCTCTCCAGGCAGTAAGCTGGAGACAATTATAGTGCTGGTATCATTTGTTTCTCTTCTGCTGAAGAAGACTCTGTGAGCTGCCTGTTATCCAAAGTCCAAACAATGTTCTTATAGTAGACATTTCTGAAAACCTGGTTTCAGGTGGGAAAGTAAGTTGGCTTCTATTATATCTTCATAATGAAGAAATAAATAAAAATTACTCTAAAACAAGAAATAAAAATTAATTTACCATAAATTTTGAAGCTTATAATAAGAGATTCCAGATCATAAGAGATTAAGCAGGGAAAAATAATCAGGTTCATTTCACTCGTACATATGTACAATTTCTAGTTAGTGATATAATCTTTTCCCTCTGAAAGAAGCAACATCCTCTTCAAAATAATAAACATTATATGATAATTCTACTTTACCATGAAATTCTTGAAAAACAAGCAACTTTTCTGAATATTTTTCCTCCTAAGAGAAACATCTACAATAGAACACTAAATCCATTTATATCAAAAACACTACCATCATCTTATGAATTTTGTTATCAAATTTATTAGATTAACAATTATATTCTTTTTATATAACAGACAAGGCACATCCACAATCTATTGAGAAATGTTCTGTTATATTGCAGTAGTAATGCCAGGAACAATCTTTTCAGAGCACCTGCTGAATTGCGGTTTCCAGTTATATAACTGTCCAACTGAACTTAATGTTACAATTAGAATTCAGCAATTGATAAAATCATGGATGTTTTTTCATTTAATAATTAGAATAACCTCTCTCATAATATCATATTTATTAATCATAATAAGAAGGAAAAATATGAAATGCCTTAAAAAGGAGCCAGCTGTGAGTGTGAGTGATATGGGCAATATTCACTATCAGGAAGCAGGAGTAATATTTGATATTAGGAAGCATTTTTCTTAAAAAGTCATGTTAGGAAATATATGGCTACAATGTGAATGATGAAAGAGAAAAATATTGAAAGAAAAATTGTTTTATTTTGATGAATATTAATAAGCAGGAACAGTCACTAAGAAAAATATCAACTTGAAAATAAATGAGAAAATGCAGTGCAGGTGAGGAAAGAAAACAAATAACTTTGCTGTTAAATACAAAGCATAAACTTAATGGTGCTGAACGATGATTTTCCAGTACATAAATATTTCATTCAGTAAATCACATTTCTCTTCTATTATAGCATTGAATGACATCATGAATCTCTCCTCTGCAAAATGCTGAATTAAAAAAAAAAAAAATCCTTAGTGTTGGCCCTCAGCCCTGCCCCTAGACACAGACAAAAAGGTTTCACCTTGGGCTCTATACTTTAGAAAACCCACATATTTCAAACAAAATAAAAGAACAAATAGAATACATTCACTAAAGAACACGAGGACACCTCTGCACATGGGATCCAGCTCCAGTGCCAACAAGATGTGTTTTTGAACTCCACATCATCTCTTGTTCAGATGCCAGTGAATTATTTCTCATATCTTAGTCCACTTGTCCTTTTAACAAAGGGTGACTGCATTTAAATGCCAAGATTTATAGGTTGTGCATTTGCTGATATCAGAAATAGGGTAATGTTTTGTGGGGTTGCAGAGGATGTGGATGAAGGGAGTGCTTAGGTAAGAGAAAGGCTAATTAATTTGAAAATTCTTTCTTATATATGATGTAAACACAGTTGATTCTTTTTTAAACTTTTATTTTACTTTGGAGTATAGTTGATGTACAATGTTCTGTTAGTTTCAGGTGTGCAGCAAGGCAATATAGTTATACATGTATCTATTCTTTTTCAAACTCTTTGCCCATTTAGGTTGTTACAGAGTACTGAGCAGAGTCTTCTGTGCTATACAGTTGGTCCTTGTTGGTTATCTATTTTAAAATAGCAGGGTGTATATGTCAATCCCAAACTCCTAGTCTATCCGCACCCCCGACCCACCCCTCCACCCTGGAAACTATAAGTCCATACTCTAAATCAATGAGTCTGTTTCTGTTTTGCAAATAAGTTCATTTGTATCATTTTTTTAGACTTCACATGTAAGCCATATAATATATTTGTCTTTCTCTGATTTTTTTCACTTGTAGTGTGATAATCTCCAGGTCCATCCATGTTGCTGCATATGGCATTGCTTCATTCTTTTTAAAGGCTAGGTAATATTCCATTGTATGCATGCACCATATATTCTTTATCCAGCCATCTGTCAATGGACATTTAGGTTGCTTCCACGTCTTGGCTATTGTGAAGAGTTGCAGCAGTGAACAGTGGGCTGCATGTTCAAACCATGATTTCTTTGGATATATGTCCAGGAGTGGGATTGCTGGATCACATGGTAGCTTTGTTTTTAGTTTCATAAGGCACCTCCATACTTTTCTGCATAGTGGCTATACCAACTTATATTCCCACCAAAGAGTGTAGGAAGTCTCCTTTTTCTCCACATCAGCATTTATTATTTTTAGACTTTCTGATTATGGCCATTCTGACTGGTGTGATATTTTGTTGTAGTTTTGTTTTGCATTTTTCTGTTAATTAGCAGTGTTGAACATCTTTTCATGTGCTTCTTGGCCATCTGTATATCTTCTTGGAGAAATGTCTGTTTAGGTCTTCTGCCCATTTTTATTGCTTTTTGTTTTGTTTTATTATTGATATTGAGCTGCATAAGCTGTTTGTCTATCTTGGAGATTAATCCCTTGTTGGTCACATCATTTGAAAATATTTTTATCATTCTAAGTGCTGTTGTTTTGTTTTGTTTATGATTTCTCTTGCTATGCAAGAGATTTGGGTTTAATTAGGTCCCATTTGTTTATTTTTGGTTTTATTTCTATTATTGTAGAGACCCATCAAAAAAGATTATTGGTACAATTTATATCAGAGAGTGTTCTGCTTGTTTTCCTCTGAGAGTTTTATTACCCAAGCTTGCACTTAGACCTGTAATCCATTTTGAATTATTTTTGTGTATGCTTCTAAAGAATGTTCAAATTTCATTTCTTTACATATACAAGTCCAGTTTACTAGCACCATTTATTGAAAAAGCTCTCTTTTCTCTGTTATATAGTCTTGCTTCCTTTGTCATAGACTAATTAACAACAAGTCTGTGAATTTTCTTCCTGGGCTTTCTATTCTGTTCCACTGACCTATATTTTTGTTTATTTATTTATTTATTTTTTTGCCATGACCATACTGTTTTAATGACAATATCTTTGTGGTGTAATCTGAAGCCTGGGAGAATGATACCTTGAGCTCTGTTTTTTTGTTTCTGAGAATGCTTTAGCTATGGGTTCTTTTGTGTCACCAAAAATTTTAAGATTTTTTTTTATCTAGTTTTGAGAAAAATGCTATTGGTAATTTTATAGGGATTGCACTGAATTTGTAGATTGCCTTGGGTAGCATAGTCATTTTGGCAGTATTGATTCTTCCAATCCAAGAAGACAGTATATCTCTCCATCTTTTTGTGTCCTCTTCAATTTCTTTCTTCAATGCGTCATAGTTTTCAAGTGTTTTGCTCCCTCAGGTCTGTTTATGTGCAAGTGTTTTATTCTTTTTAACATAATGGTAACTGGGATTGTTTATTTAATTTCCTCTTCTGCTCTCTTGTTGTTAGTATAGAGAAATGCAACAGATTTCTGTGTATTAATTTTCTACTTTACTGAATTCATTGATGAACTGTGGTAGTTTTCATGTAGCATCTTTAGGATTTTCTATGTACAGTACTGTACCATCAGCAAACAGTGGCAGATTTACTTCTTTTCCAGTTTGGATTCCTTTCATTGCATTTTCTCTGATGGCCATGGCTAGGACTTCCAAAACTACATTGAGTAAAAGTGGTGAGAGTAGACATCCTCATCTTGTTCCTTTTCTTAGAGGAAATGCTTTCAGCTCAGCTTTTCACCATTGAGTATGATGTTAGCTGATGGCTTACCATGTATAGCCTTTATTATGTTCAGATATATTCCCTCTATGCCCACTTTCTGGAGAGATTTTGTCATAAATGGTGTTTAATTTTGACAAAATCTTTTTCCTGCATCTAACGAGATGATCACATGATTTTTTCCTTCAATTTGTTGATCTGTTGTATCACACTGATTGATTTGTGGTTATTAAAAAATCCTTGAATCCTAAGTTAAATCCTGCTTGATCATGGTGTATGATCCTTTTAATGTATTGTTGAATTTGGTTTGTTAGTATTTGTTAGTATGTGAGGATTTTTGAATCTATGCTTGTAAGTAATATTGGCCTGTAATTTTCTTTTTTGTGTGATTTTATTTATTTGTGTGTGTGTGTTTGATGCTCATTGTGTCGACTCTTTGTGATCCCGTGGACTGCAGCCGTCCAGACTCCTCTCTCCATGGGATTCTCCAGGAAAGAATAATGGAGTAGGTTGCCATTCCCTTCTCCAGGAGATTGTCCCAACCGAGGGATTCAACTTGGGTCTCCTGCATTGCAGGCTGCTTCTTTACCATCTGAGCCACCAGGAAAGCCCTATTTATTTTTAACTGAAGGATAATTGCTTCACGGTATTGCATCGGTGTCTACCAAACATCAACGTGAATTAGCCTTAGGTTTACCCATGGCTTTTCTACTTGAATACCCCTCCCACCTCCCTCCCCATTCCACCCCTCTATGTTGTTATTGAGCCCCTGTTTGAGTTCCTTGAGTCATACAGCAAATTCCCATTGGCTATTTTACACATGGTAATGCATGTTTTTATGTTACTCTCCCCATACCTCCCACCCTCTCCTCCTTTCCCCATCCTAGCCATGTCCATAAGTCTGTTCTCCATTCTATGTCTCTACTGCTGCTCTGATAATAGGTTTATCATTATGATTTTTCTAGATTCCAAACATATATGCATTAGTGTATGATAACTGTTTTTCTCTTTCTGACTTCCCTCTGTATAATAAGCTCTAGGTTCGCCCATCTTATTAGGACTGACTCATATGTGTTCCTTTTTATGGCTGAGTAATATTCCATTGTATATATGTACCACAGCTTCTTTATCCATTCATCTATCAATGAATATCTAGGTTGCTTCCATGTCCTAGCTATTGTAATAGAGTAGCAATAAACATTGGGGTACATGTGTCTTTTTCAGTTTTGATTTCCCTTTTATTCTCACCCTCTCCAGCATTTATTGTTTAAAGATTTTTTGATGATGGCCATTCTGACCAGTGTGAGGTGATATGCCATTCTAGTTTTGATTTGCATTTCTTTAATGATGAGCAGTATTGAGCATCTTTTCATGTGTTTGTTGACCATCTGTATGTCTTCTTTGGAAAAATGCCTGTTTAGGTCTTTTGCCCATTTTTTTAAATCAGGTTATTTATTTTTTCTGATATTGAGTTGAATGAGCTGCTTGTATATTTTGAAAATTAATCCTTTATCAGTTGTTTCATTTTTGTGTTATTTTTCCCATTCTGTAAATATTTCTCCTTGTTCATAGTTCCTTTCTTAATATATGTCTGGTTTGGTATTAGGGTGATGGTAGCCTCATATAATGAGTTTAGAAGGGTTCCTCTCAAATTATGTGGAATAGTTTCAGAAGGATAGGTGTTCACTCTTCTCTAAATGTATGAAAAAATTCACCTATGAAGTCATCTGGTCCTGGACTTTTGTTTACTGAGAGTTTTTAAATCATAGTTTCAAATTTTCCTTACTTATGATTGGTCTCTTTATATTTTCTGTTTGTTCTTGGTTCAGCCTTTGGAGATTGTACCTTTATAGGAATTTGTATGTTTCTTCTAGGTTGTCCATTTTATTGGCATATAGTTCATTGTAGGAATCTCCTACAATCCTTTGTATTTTTGTGGTGTCCATTGTAACTTCTCCTTTTTCATGTCTAATTTTCCTGATTTGAGCTATTTCCCTCTTTTTCTTGATGAGTCAGGCTAAAGGTTTTTCAATTTTCTTAAATTTACTGAATCTCGATGTGTGGCCTAGCATGTGATCAACCCAGGAGAATGTTACATACAGTCTTGAGAAGAATGTGTATTCTGCTGCTTTTGGATGGAATGCTCCACAAACATCAGTTAAGGGCATCTGGTCTTTTTGTTGTTGTTCAGTCACTCAGTTGTATCCAACTCTGACCCCATGGGCTGCAGCACAGCAGGCTTCCTGCCCTTCACCATCTCCTGGAGTTTGCTCATACTCATGACCATTGAGTTGGGGATGCCATCCAACCATCTTGTCCTCTACCACCCCCTTCTCCTACCCTCAGTCTTTCCCAGTATAAGGGTCTTTTTCAGTGAGTCAGCTCTTCATATCAGGTAGCTAAAGTATGGGAGTCTACTGTGCCATTTAAGTCCTGTATTTCCTTATTAATTTTCTCTCTGGATGCTCTGTCCATTGATGAAAGTAGAGTTTCAAAGGCCCCCACTATTTCTGCATTACTGTTAATTTTTTCTTTTATGGCTGTTAGCATTTGTCTTATATATTGGCATGCTCCTATGAGTCCAATTATAATTATAATTGCTATATCTCCTTTTTGGATTGATCACTTTATCATTATGTACTGTTTCTTATAACAGTCTTTAAAGTCTAAGAATTCATTATACAATTTTTGAATAGTGTATCATTTTGCAGTAGTGTCAAGCATCTGTCCTTAAATTTTGTGTTTCAGTGTGGCTTTGTAACGACTCATCAGTTAGCAGAGAACTCATATCAGTTGCAGATGGTGACTGAATAATAGTTTGCAATACTCCACAAATCATTTTACTCTTTAATTTAAATAAATCTGGAACTAGATGCAAAATACATGGAGTATAAAATTCTTTCAATTCTTTCATCTAGTTTAACTCTAAAATGATTTTTTAAATATTTAATAAAATTTAAATAAAAATTTAAAACAAGTTTATGTAAGCTTTCTTTAAATAATTTTTGATTTACATTTTAAAATTTAAATACTTTTTATTATTTACATAATTTTAATTTTTAAATCTTAAGAGAAATAGTTTTTTAATGTGCATTTAAGTGCTTTAATGTTTCACTGAAACACAATAAACATAGAAAGTACATGTTGTGTAGTTCTACGAATTTTAGTGAACTGTACACCTGAGTAATCAGTATCTAGATAAAGAAAGAAAACACAGTCTGCACCTAGGATTTGCATAATCCTTTCTCCCCATCAATACATCATTACATCATTACAATCCCTTCATCTTTTATATAGAACATAAAATATCAATAATTATAGGAGTAGCATTCCGTCATATTCAGAGGTGCCCCCAAGACTCAAGAGGAAGGGATTATATGGGGCCTATGTGCCAGGGAGTGGAAATTATATGCAGCACATTATAATTTTGCCCACCATAGTAGGCTGTCCATTTTCAGATGTATTTTAAAAGTATTTTAGGGTATTATTAAATATATGATATATATTTATATTTTAAAATGAGTCCCTTTAAAGTAAAATCACACACATAATGGGTCATAAAGGTGAGGCCAGAATACAAGGATTCTAACATAAAATCCAGTGATCTTTCTAGTATATTGGGCTCCCATGGTGGCTCAGAAGGTAAAGAATCTTCCAGCAGTACAGGAGACCTGGGTTCCATCCCTGGGTCTGGAATATCCCCTGGAGAATGGAATGGCAACCCACTCCAATATTCTTGCCTGAATTCCATGGACCTGGTGGGCTACAATCCATGGGGTCACAAAAAGTCAGACATGACTGAGCGACTAACACTTTCACAAAATCCCAAGTCCACTAATCTGTCTAATATATTAAGCTATGCTCACCCTGTTGTCTTCCAAATGTCATTCTGTTTATTTATTATTGACACATTTTATATATGACAACTGGAACTAACAGTTTTAGGAATATGGGTATTTCCTTTAAAAAATAATTCTATAGACCTTTTACATTGGAGAACAAATACTTTTTTGAATCTGAGTATAGTTAATAATCACTATGCATATTGAGTAACAGATATTGTTAACCAGTTCTGTGCTTAGAGACCCAGAAAAGCCACGTTGGGCACCACTCTAAATGGCATCTATCCAGTAGAGAATAAAATGGACTCACATTTCTTGTTTTAGTTTGAATTCATATGGCTTAGAGTGTTTGTCTCACATTTTAACCACCAAGTGAATTAAAGGACCTCAGATTCTATGCTCCATTAAAAATAGCTTTTTAGTAATCAGGCAAATAACCCCTTCCTATTTAAAATATTGCAGGACAATTATCTACAACATTTTATTCAAGACACGTGGACTGACAGACTTGCAAAGTATGACCTGAGCAATGTCCTACCTATGCAGGTTCATTGATGAATATGAGGATTGGGTGTTTACTTACTGCAGAGGTTAGAGTCAGATCCTCTTAAGTGGCACTTTTAGCCTCATTCTGCAAGAATCTACCCAACAGGAGATTTGAGGCATTGCCAGGACCATTGGAACCAGTTCTTTCATCCCACACAATTTCCCAGTTGTCCATGTCTGCCAAAATAAGAAGGCAATAATTGTGGTAGGAGACAGCCAGCCAGGCTCAGAGAATTCATGACAGATTCACCATGCCAAGATATCTCAGATGCTCCCTGAAGCAGCCTCAGAAAACACCATTCACTTACCCTCATCTGGAAACCACAACTGCTTCTTATAGAATGTTCTGTGGCTGAAGCTGGCAGGGGTAAAGTTTCCACAGAGCAAATAGAGTAAATACATGCAGTGTTTGCTTTTTTAAAAGTTAGCTAAAATTGCTTGTTTCCAGCTGCTGGTAGAAAAATATAGTTGTCAACATTTCCCTAGGGAAATTGTGATTCTTGTATTTCATGAAATTGGTCGCTCAGTCATGTCTGACTCTTTGTGACCCTGTAGACTATACAGTGGAATTCTCCAGGTCAGAATACTAGAATGGCTAGCTCTTCCCTTCTTCAGGGGATCTTCCCAACCCAGGGATTGAACCCAGGTCTCTGGCATTTCAGGTGGATTCTTTACCAGCTGAGTCACCAGGGAAGCCCAAGAATATTGGAGTGGGTAGCCTATCCCTTCTCCAGGGGATCTTCCCAACCCAGGGATCCAACCAGGGTCTCCTGCATTGCAGGCAGGTTCTTTACTAGTTGAGCCACCAGGAAAGCCCTGATATTAATCAACTTAAAAGTATTAATCAATATACCCAAAGTATCAGAATAGACATAGAAGAGAAAACTTGAAAATAAGTAAACCATTGTTGAAGTATTATGGCTCTTCTTCCCGTTGATTTTCATTCTGTGGAATAATCAAAGATTTCCAAATTTGGAAGGAATTTTAGAGATGATTTAGGCCTCCTACGGCCCTTTTTCAACAAGGAAAAGAAATCCAGAGATGTAAGATAAGTTACTCAGATTCACAAGGTTAGTGAAAGTGAAGCCGCTCAGTCGTTTCTGACTCTTTGCAACCCCATAGACTGTAGCCCACCAAGTTCCTCTGTCCATGGGATTCTCCAGGCAAGAGTATTGGAGTGGGTTGCCATTTCCTTCTCCAGAGGATCTTCCCACCCCAGGGATCCAACCCAGGTCTCCGGCATTGCAGGCAGACGCTTTAACCTCTGAGCCGGTAAATTCAGAGCTAGGCCTTAATTCTGGCGTCACCAAATCAGCATTGGGGTATAGGTACACTCTTCAAATTATGTCCTGCCCTCAATTCAAGTGAGAGCCCCATGCTCTGCCCACCGTGTGTCCCTTTACAGTGAACAAAGCACACTTGAAACTATTTGATTTCATCTGTGGTCAAACAAGCTTCCCTGTGATCTGAACTCCAGTCCCCCACTTTCGGTCGTTGAATAGATGTCAAAGCTAAGGTGATATAACATCTCTCTTTACAAACTGAATAGACTGTCTTATCCAGAGAGACCACAGCACTTCTGATTCTGATGTCAGCAACTCCAGCATCCTGGAGAGCCTTCCAAGGTTTTGCTGAGAACCCTCAACACCTCTCATATTTTCTAGAGCAAGTTCTGAAAACACCCTGGATCTGCTGAACAAATTTCCCAACAGTTTAACATCCCAAGAGATAATAAGTCATCTAGACATTGCTCTCCAGCTTTATTTCTCACTAAATCTTGCCTTCACTTCTTGCTTCAATCCCATTGGTTTTTTTGTTTGTTTTACATGAACCCTTTTGCTTCTTCCTCTCATTATTATCTTACTATCCTCCTTTCTTTCTTGGAGAGCTTCCCAGGTGGCTCAGTGGTAAGAATCGGACTGCGCTGCAGGAGCTACAGGAAACGAGGGTTAGATCCTAGGTCAGAAAGATCCCCTGGAGTAGGGAATGGCAACCCACTCCAGTGTTATTGCCTGGAGAATCCCACGGGCAGAAGAGCCTGGTGGGCTACAGTCCATGGGGTTGAAAAGAGTTAGACACAGCTGAGCACACACTCATACAAATTCATTCTTCCTTAGAGATTCCCCCCAGTTTAATATAATGAGCGGCAATATTTTTGTGCTCTGAAACCTCATTGGTCCCAGTGGGAATTCTTAACCTGAGATTTCAAGAGACCTAGCAACAGAGAAGGCAATGGCACCACACTCCAGTACTCTTGCCTGGAAAATCCCATGGACGGAGGAGCCTGGTAGGCTGCAGTCCATGGGGTCGCTAAGAGTCAGGCACGACTGAGCGACTTCACTTTCAGTTTTCACTTTCATGCATTGGAGAAGGAAATGGCAACCCACTCCAGTGTTCTTGCCTGGAGAATCCCAGGGACGGCGGAGCCTGGTGGGCTGCCGTCTATGGGGTCACACAGAGTCGGACACAACTGAAGTGACTTAGCAGCAGCAGCAGCAACTGTTAGAAATGTTATGCAAAAAATTTTGCATATGTGTGTATTTGCTTTGATCTAAGGAATATCTCAAAAGGTGGATGCTTGGAAAATGGTTGAAATTGATTATTCTGTGAATAAGACCCATATAAGACACTCCTTTCTTGCCACTGTAACTCTTTCTGGCCCTCTTTCCACTGGTTACAGTCCCTCCTATCCCCTGCCACCCACACCCCTCAAATACTCAACAGCCTATAGCATGGAATACACATGGCCCTCATTTCTCTGTGGCATAGAAAAGCATTCAAAAGGACCATTGTAGTGTAGCTTGAAACTGTGTGTTGATAATTCACTATAGGATGATTTTGGCTAAAAAGGACATTCTCTACAGGATAAGACTCTTTTGCCAAAAAGTAAAATCAAGTGGAAGGTCATGGACTGAGCACGTTCTGGGAGGAGACACTCTGCTGGTTGTTAGTCAGTCAGTCAGTTCAGTCGCTCAGTCGTGTCCGACTCTGTGACCCAATGAATCGTGGCACGCCAGGCCTCCCTGTCCATCACCAACTCCCAGAGTTCACTCAGACTCACGTCCATTGAGTCAACGATGCCATCCAGCCATCTCATCCTCTGTCATCCCCTTCTCCTCCTGCCCCCAATCCCTCCCAGCATCAAAGTCTTTTCCAATGAGTCAGTTCTTTCCATGAGGTGGCCAAAGTACTGGAGTTTCAGCTTTAGCATCATTCCGTCCAAAGAAATCCCAGAGCTGATCTCCTTCAGAATGAACTGGTTGGATCTCCTTGCAGTCCAAGGGACTCTCAAGAGTCTTCTCCAACACCACAGTTCAAAAGCATCAATTCTTTGGTGCTCAGCTTTCTTCACAGTCCAACTCTCACATCCATACATGACCACTGGAAAAACCATAGCCTTGACTAGACAGACCTTTGTTGGCAAAGTAGTCTCTGCTTTTGAACATGCTATCTAGGTTGGCCATAACTTTCCTTCCAAGGAGTAAGCGTCTTTTAAATTCATGGCTGCAGTCACCATCTGCAGTGATTTTGGAGCCCCAAAAAATAAAGTCTGACACTGTTTCCACTGTTTCCCCATCTATTTCCCATGAAGTGATGGACCAGATACCACGATCTTCGTTTTCTGAATGTTGAGCTTTAAGCCAACTTTTTCACTCTCCACTTTAACTATCATTAAGAGGCTTTTTAGTTCCTCTTCACTTTCTGCCTTAAGGGTGGTGTCATATGCATATCTGAGGTTATTGATATTTCTCCCGGCAATCTTGATTCCAGCTTGTGCTTCTTCCAGCCAGCGTTTCTCATGATGTAGCCTGCATATAAGTTAAATAAGCAGGCTGACAATATACAGCCTTGACATACTCCTTTTCCTATTTGGAACCAGTCTGTTATTCCATGTCCAGTTCTAACTGTTGCTTCCTGACCTGCATATAGGTTTCTCAAGAGGCAGGTCAGGTGGTCTGGTATTCCCATCTATTTCAGAATTTTCCAGTTTGTTGCGATCCATACAGTCAATGGCTTTAGCATAGTCAATAAAGCAGAAAATGGATGTTTTTCTAGAACTCTCTTGCATTTTCGATGATCCAGCAGATGTTGGCAATTTGGTCTCTGCTTCCTCTGCCTTTTCTAAAACCAGCTTGAACATCTGGAAGTTCACGGTTCATGTATTGCTGAAGCCCGACTTGGAGAATTTTGAGCATTACTTCACTAGCATGTGAGATGAGTGCAATTGTGCAGTAGTTTGAGCATTCTTTGGCATTGCCTTTCTTTGGGATTGGAATGAAAACTAAACTGACCTTTTCCAGTCCTGTGGCCACTGCTGAATTTTCCAAATTTGCTGGCATATTGAGTGCAGTACTTTCACAGAATCATCTTTCAGGATTTGAAACAGCTCAACTGGAATTCCATCACCTCCACTAGCTTTGTTCGTTGTGATGCTTTCTAAGGCCCACTTGACTTCACATTCCAGGATATCTGGCTCTAGGTGAGTGATCACACCATCATGATTATCTGGGTCGTGAAGATCTTTTTTGGACAGTTCTTTTGTGTGTTCTTGCCACCCCTTCTTAATATCTTCTGCTTCTGTTAGGTCCATACCATTTCTGTCCTTTATTGAGCCCATCTTTGCATAAAATGTTCCCTTGGTATCTCTAATTTTCTTGAAGTAATCTCTAGTCTTTCCCATTCTGTTGTTTTCCTCTATTTCTTTGCACTGATCAATGAAGAAGGCTTTCTTATCTCTTCTTGCTATTCTTTGGAACTCTGCATTCAGATGCTTATATCTTTCCTTTTCTCCTTTGCTTTTCACTTCTCTTCTTTTCACAGCTATTTGTAAGGCCTCCTCAGACAGCCATTTTGCTTTTTTGCATTTCTTTTCCATGGGGATGGTCTTGATCCCTGTCTCCTGTACAATGTCACGAACCTCCATCCATAGTTCATCAGGCACTCTATCTATCAGATCTAGCCCCTTAAATCTATTTCTCACTTCCACTTTATAATCATAAGGGATTTGATTTAGGCCACACCTGAATGGTCTAGTGGTTTTCCCTACTTTCTTCAATTTAAGTCTGAATTTGCCATAAGGAGTTCATGATCTGAGCCACAGTCAGCTCCTGGTCTTGTTTTTGTTGACTATATAGAGCTTCTCCATCTTTGCTGCAAAGAATATAATCAATCTGATTTCAGTGTTGACTATCTGGTGATGTCCATGTGTAGAGTCTTCTCTTGTGTTTGAAGAGGGTATTTGCTGTGACCAGTGCATTTTCCTGGCAAAACTCTATTAGTCTTTGCCCTGCTTCATTCCATATTCCAAGGGCAAATTTGCCTGTTACTCCAGGTGTTTCTTGACTTCCTACTTTTGCATTCCAGTCCCCTATAATGAAAAGGACATCTTCTGGGGGCGTTACTTCTAAAAGTTCTTGTAGGTCTTGTTGGTTTTTATGCATTATGCAAATAGTCAATGTAATACTACTAAAATTAAAAACCAGACACACCTCTCAAATACACATTCACTTGTGTACAGCCACAATGCTCAATGTACAGACTTAAGAGGAAACGTGGTGGAGGCAAGGGGAGGAGTCTGGGTTACTCAAAGAAGACTTGAGTTGCAGCCTCAGGAGCACAATGGCCAAGTCTAGCCAGTGAAGTTAACATTCTGCTCTTGATAAAGTATTTCCCAGCTGTGTGCTATTCTTAGCGGTTGGTATGCTGGCCATACTTTATGCAGTTCTAATTAACTTCTAAAGCAATTTTCAGAAAGATACAAACTGAGGAAAGATTGTATATAAGCTGGGAGTTTGCTTATTTATTACTCTGGTGAATGTAAAGGCAGATACTATATTTCCCCAGTATAAATTATCAGCAACACTATATCATTATAATATTAATGACATCCCAGACAAAGGGCCTCTTTTTACTTCAGAGTAAACATAAGAAAAACCTGTTAATATACCGTGACTGATGATTTACCTGGTATTCCAGAAACCAGTTGTGAATATCAGCCTCTGCTGTAACAAAATATTTGCTCCAAATTTATTTCTCTAATATAATACCAGTGTAATGAATCGCATGCCTTACACAGACAAATGCCAGAAAATAAAGGTGGTTTCAATACGTATTGTTTCTAGAAGAATAATTTAAACAAACACTCCCAAGTTTAGGTGAGAAACTTTGAATGTGTGCAGCTCTCTGAATGAGGCTCACAACAGTGGGTTATAATTGGTATTCTAGGCATTTGAGGTTGCTGTACCAAAACAGCAGTTAGTTACTTTTTCCTGTATGTTGCCAAATGCTGAACACTGGACAATATTATTAGAGGCAAAGTTGGGATCTCAGTAAGTTTTTAAGGAGGTCTTTGTATTCATTTGTGATATTTAGGGCAAAGGTTTAATTTTGGATGCTTTATCTGACTATGTCTTATCAGCAAAATAAATATGCAGTCAATTTATGAAAGATAAAAAACCCTCTGATTGGCATTGCATGATTTCTTCAAACAATAAATGGATTTGAGTGTAGACTAAGTTCAGAGGGTATATTTTGCACCAGTTCAAAAGTTACAATTCCTTGGTAGGCTTAGGGGGGGGAAAAAGATCTATTTTGCTATGGCAGATAGTGTCTACCCTGAGGTATTGAGTTACCAGGCAATGATTAATATTTCCAAGATTTTTAGCTTTCCTGAACATCTGCTTTTCACAAGCATATTTTAAGGGGAAAAATCTAAGAGACAGAAAAAACATACAAAATCCCCAGGACAGGAACATTTTCCTTCTCATCTCTTCTATAAACCAGCACCAGATTCCAAATTAAAACCACTGATCATGTGAGAACATTTTCAATAGAGTTGCTTTGCACCAGTCTTTTGAGAAGCACATTCGGGGGCGAAGGTGAGTATGGTTTGGAGAACACCCTGCACCAATCAGAGTTTCCAAAGCAGAACAGAGGGAGGTCAAGGGATCAGACAAATAAACTCCCCTCCCTCTCTCAGGAGTCAAGCAGATCCTGTTTGGTGTCTCAGATGTATCCATTGAGTTCTCAGTCTCTTGCTATGTAAGGTGATAAAAGAGTTGGAGTCGCCTAGACAGAAAAATTTGCAGACACAACACTGACTTTTAGTCGAGTGGGAGACGTGACACCCAGGCTGCCCTTCCATGGGTGAGCAGATAAATGCACATCTTAACTTACCCTAAAGACAAGGGACTTGCCCCTTTCCACAGATAATGCCACGCTGGGTAGTAATGGGTACAATGTCCACTTCATGTCATGACTGATGAGATGAAAGCCCATCCAGTAATTCCTGCAGACATGACTAGATCACACAACTCTCCTTCACTGCCTGAGTTATCACTGAAAATATTGTCCCCTAGATTTAAATTTCCTGAGCCAGCTATTCCGAAAGGTCTGTCATGTTTTATATGTTTCCAAGAGATTTCATTGAGTAGAAACTTATTGAGATGTGATAGATGCAGCCACCAATATAAAACCAGAGTAGCATTCTACTACCGGAGAAGGCAATGGCACCCCACTCCAGTACTCTTGCCTGGAAAATCCCATGGACGGAGGAGCCTGGTAGGCTGCAGTCCATGGTGTCGCTAAGTCGGACATGACTGAGCGACTTCACTTTTCACTTTCATGCATTGGAGAAGGAAATGGCAACCCACTCCAGTGTTCTTGCCTGGAGAATCCCAGGGACAGTGGAGCCTGGTGGGCTGCCGTCTATGGGGTCGCACAGAGTCGGACACGACTGAAGCGACTTAGCAGCAGCAGCAGCAGCAGCAGCATTCTACTACAGGTTTACTTCATGGTCACTTTTTGCTGTTGTAGTTCAGTTGCTAAGTTGTGACCCCATGGACTGCAGCATGCCAGGCTCCTCTGTCCTCCACTATCTCCTGGATTTTGCTCAAATTCATGTCCGTTGAATTTGTGATGCTGTCTTGCCATCTCATCCTCTGAGGCCCCATTCTCCTTTTGCCTTCAATCTTCCCCAGAATCAGGGTCTTCTACAGTAAGTCGGCTCTTTGTATCAGGTGGCTAAAGTATTGGAGCTTCAGCATCATTCCTTCCAATGAATATTCAGGGTTGATTTCCTTTAGGATGGACTGGTTTGATCTCCTTGCTGTTCAAGGGACTCTCAACAGTCTTCTCCAGCACCACAGTTCAAAAGCATCAATTCTTCAGTCTTCAGCCTTCTTTATAGTCCAACTCTCACATCCATATGTGACTACTGCAAAAATCATAGCTTTGACTAATTGGACCTTTGCTGGCAAAGTGATTTATCTGTGTAGACTCATCATAGCTTTCCTATTAAGGAGCAAGCGTCTTTTAAATTCATTCCTACAGTGACCATCCGCAGTGATTTGGGAGCCCAGGAAAATAAAGTCTGTTACTGTTTCCATTTTTTCCCATCTATTTTCCATGAAGTGATGGGACTGGGTGCAATGATCTTAGTTTTTTGAATGTTGAGTTTTAAGCCAGTTTTTTCACTCTCCTCTTTCACTTTCATCAAGAAGCTCTTTAGTTCCTCTTCACTTTCTGCCATTAGAGTGGTGTGATCTGCCTATCTGAGGTTGTTGGTATTTTTCCTAGCAATCTTGATTATAGCTCGTGACTCACCCAGCCCGGCATTTCACATGATGTACTCTGCATAGAAGTAAAATAAGCAGGGTGACAATATACAGCCTTGTCATACTCCTTCCCAGTTTCAAACCAGTCTGTTGTTCCATGCCCAGTTCTGTTGCTTCTTGATCTGCATACAGATTTCTCAGGAGGAAGGTAAGGTGATCTGGTATTCCCATCTCTTTCAGAATTTCCCACATTTTGTTGTGATCCACACAGTCAAAGGCTTTAGTGTAGTCAATGAAGCAGAGGTAGACAAGTTACTTTAGGAACACAATTATGTATAGAAATTCTAACATTATAACAGCATAGAGTATATCAATTATGGGATACTGATTGATCAGAAAAACCAGAAGAATGAAGACTCACAGAACTGCTGGCGTGGTTTGGTGGTCTTCTGTCTTAGAGAGGAGAGAAAAGGTGTTTGCCAGAAGCTTCAGGGCTTTCTCCTCCATCACTGAGCTCCCCTTTCCTACTGGCACATCCCCATGAATACGCAACCGCGTTCTGGGATCCTCCTGCCATTTGAACAATAAACAGCTCCCTTTTCCCTCCTCTGCTTCTCCTTAAGCATCACCATATTCCTCTGCTACCTTCACAGCAAAACCTCTGGAAAGAGCCATCCCTGATGCTGTCCTGACCCCCTTATGTCAGCACGTCTCCTCCGTGCTCTGCACTCACACGCCACTTCCAACCATGCTTTGGAGGCGGCTCTTGTCAGGTTGTCAGGGGGCTTCACGTCTCTCCCTCCTAGCTTGTACCCTTCTTTATGATTTAGGGAAGAGAAAAGTTGATAGATAATTAAGAATTCATAATTAAGGATTATTTTGTATATATCTTTTCATTGCATGCTATTTATATGATAAAAAGAATGGAAAAATTTATGAAAGGTTGACTGTGTATCAAACACTATTATAGACATCAAAAGAATACTAAATACTAATCCCAGTCGGTTTTCTTTCTATTTAAAAAGACAAAATAGGGACATTAACTAAAATATGAGTGATTATCAATTATATCCACAAAAGTAAAACGATGAAAGCAAAACAGTTAATGTGTGTTCAAGTCAAATAGAATAAAGGACTACACGGAAGTGCAAAGGAAGCCAGCAAGCTCAGGCAATCTCTCTGAAACAGCTGACTTTGGAACCAAGACTAGAAGGAGGTCATCAAAGAGAAGAAAATAAACTCTTTTGCTAAACCTCTGACATTAAATTCCAGATAATATACTATTTCATTTCCATTCAACAGATACTCATATTTTCCTCAGGATTCAGCCTCAACAGCTAAAGACTGTAAGATTCCTTCCCTGCCTCTGAATTTCACACCTTCTCCATTGCTTCATTGTGTACACCGCATCATTATCCATCCCGTAATGCCTCCGTCTGCCCCATTTGATTGTGAGCTCTTCCTCTTTTCCCCACAGTGACAACCAAGCAGCAATTACCATTTAGCAGCTGACCACCAGCTGCTTTTTGTGTGACTCAATGCACACAGCAGCCCTGAGATGAGCGCATTATCAGTAATTAATATCATTATCCATGGTGCAAGGGAGAAAGCAGAGAACCCTAGAGGTTAAAGAGATCCTGACTATGAAGAAGCTAGCTTTTGCCAACCCCAGGTCAAGCCCGGGACTTCAGATCAGAAGCCCAAGCCTGGTTTCCTATCCCATGTTTTCCTCTCAGCGTCTCCGGAAAAGAGCAGACAACTAATTCCCAGGATATAGCCAGGAAGTAGTAAATGATATGTGAGAGTCAGATGTCAGACTGACTTGCTTAAAGCACAGGGACTCTGTTGAAAAAGCACAGGAACTTCTCATGTCTTGCCATATGCTCCTGTTCTCTCACTCTCTGCCATCTTTCTGGGTGACCTCGGGAACACCCCAAAGTTCAATTGGCATCTGTGTACACAAGGAATCCCAAACCACATATCTCTAGTTCAGGCTGCTCTCATGATTTTCTGAACCATATGCATCAACCCCTACACGTCTCCCTGGATGCCTTAGAGGCCACTTAACCTGATGGCGATGCTCAGGAGTCTTCATATATTTTAAAGATTTTTATGTTTGTAAGTCTCCCAGTTATGTCTGATTCTTTGCGACCCCATGGACTGTAGCCCACCAGGCCCTTCTGTCCATGGGAGTCTCCAGGCAAGAATACTGGAGTGGGTTGCCATTCCCTTCTCCAGGGGATCTTCCTGACCCAGGGATCAAACCCAGGTCTCCTGCAATGCAGGCAGATTCTTTACCACCTGAGCTACCAGGGAAACCCTTTTGAAGATTATCACATGTTAAAAATTAGTCTAGATCAGTATGTTCCTGAGGAAATTATTGGGATAGATGATGCATGTTATAGAAGTCAGGTTTGTTAGTACATAAGGAGACACCTATTGTTAACTAAAATCCACCCTCGTTTTTCCCAGCTTAATTTTCGGGACATCTCATATTTAGCTACGTGGTCTAATTACATCCATCTACTACTCTTCCCTGACCAGGCCCAAATTTTTATGCGCCAGTGCTCCTGACATGTTGTCTACAGAGGTTACACACCTGCTCACCTTCATTCTATCAGCCACAGCTCAGCAGGAACATGGACATGACGCTAGGTGCTCCTGTGGGGGGTTTTAGTATCGAGGTCAGCTGACACACGCTCTGAAGGCCTCAAAGGGCAGCAGCAGGACACTGGGGTCCTCCACAAGTGCTGCTTGCAGAGGAAGCTCCTTTAGGGCTAAGGGAAAAGCAGAGATTGGGAGTCTCAGGGGCAAGGACTCGAGGGAGAGGTTCACAGCGTTGGCGCTCAGACCTCTGAGAAGAGTATACTGCTGGCCGCGGCTAGAACCGCTGGAGCTGAGGCCCAGCGTCTGCAGAGCTGGAGCTCAGAGCTCCGGGAGCAGCACCGAGTGCCTTCTGCCGGCGCCTCTGTGGGACCAGATGTGACCAGCACGGAAGTCCTGTTAGAAATGGGAGGTTGGAGCCCGTGCTTTCTGGGCGTGGGTCCCAAACCCCGTCTGTCAGGAACTAGGGCCCAATGTGGACACTGCGTAGGTTCCGCAATTCCCATCTGTCTCCCTCTGCGTTCTGTTCTACCCACCGCTGCCAGAATGCTTTCCCTAACGCGGCACTGACCAAGTTTTTCAAATTCCTTGTTGACTGATATTTCAAACATATTCTCTTCTTGGATGTTGAAGGCCTTTGACAATTTTCTAGCCGTTTCTCACTGCTTCCCTAAGTGCCTTTTCTGCTCCCACAGGATCTTGCTCTTGCTTAGAAATGCACCACATTTTCTGGCTTCAACATCGAATAGGCCACAAATCTTAGCCCTATCTTGTCTCCGAATTTAATGGCACCCCACTCCAGTACACCTGCGTGGAAAATCCCATGGACAAAGGAGCCTGGTAGGCTACAGTCCATGGGATCTCGAAGAGTCGGACACGACTGAGCGACTTCAATTTCACTTTTCACTTTTCACTTGCATGCATTGGAGAAGGAAATGACAACCCACTCCAGTGTTCTTGCCTAGAGAATCCCAGGGACGGAGGAGCCTGGTGGGCTGCTGTCTATGGGGTCGCACAGAGTTGGACACGACTGAAGCGACTTAGCATATGGACTTCCAACCGGCCTGCCAATGCAGGAGACATAAGAGACGTGGATAACATCCCTGGGTCAGAAAGGTCCCCTGGAGGAGGGCATGGCAGCCCACTCCAGTAGTCTTGTCTGGAGAATTCCATGGACAGAGGAGTTTAGCAGGCTACAGTCCATAGTGTCGCAAAGAGTCAGAGATGAATGAAATGACTTAGCACTACTTAGCACAAGTGTGTATGCAAAAGTCAACATGGCTTTCATTTCCAAAGGGTCGCTGCCAGAGCAAATGAATTAGCTGCTGCACAATTAAAACTTTGCACAGTTTCAATGAAAAGAAGGGGCCTAATTTTAGCCATTTAAAACTTAAGTGACAACGAAATGTGTAACTAAAACTGAAAGACTTGAACTCTGTCAATGCACAAGTTTTACACCTTTTCTGATTTTCACCTACCTGGTAGACTGGTTAGAAGGCATAATTTCTAAATTCTCAGCAGTTCAACAACTAAGACTGTGACTTGGGGCAATGTGCAGACATAGTCGGTAGATGAGGAATTACTGCGTGTGAGTTGTATAGCATTTCAGAAAATTCTAGAACATTTTGCCTTATTTGCCCTTTGAGTTGCAAACAAGCTTTCAACAGGAAAAGAAAATTTGTTATTTACCCTTGAAAGGTGTTTCTTTTATGTGTGAAAACACTAAGGTGAAAAAGTCAAATATTTCACATTTCCTTGAGCCTGTGAAATCTAAAGGGATGTGAGATTTTCTTTTATTCAGATGATTCGGATTGAAGGTATAGGAATATCTCCGACCAATCATTTTATTTTCAGAAAGACATATACTGAAGAATTTATCCTTTCCTTTAAGTTATAAAATTACTATTATTTCCCTTTATATAGAAAAGGCAAAAATTATCCTGAAATTCTGAATTTGTGATTTAAAAAAGGCAAATCTTGTATGACAGTTAATTACACTTTAAATGCAATTTCTTTGTGAAGTTCCAGATCAACTTCTAAATAATGAGAACATAAATATAAATAATCTTTTTATTTGCCAAGAATTACTGCATATCCAAGTTATGCCAATCTATAATTTATTCAACTTCCAGAGTAAGTCATAGTCATGTAACCTACCTCGGGTGCCCTTCTGCCACCTGCTCTGTGCAGAATTCCTAATGCCATTTCTGGAACTCTCCCAACAGAGTGTATTGTCACGATGACAGTACACAACCCCGTTGGTTGAGCACTTGTTTGCAATGATGAGCTGCACATGTTGGCTAGTACTGCCACAATTTAATGTCTCAGTTCCTCCTGTACCCTTGAGTAGATGTCATCTGGTCTGAATTTTGGATCGCTTTGAAGATGCATGATAGGTAACTGTCATCTGGAGAGCAGAGACAATTGACCGGCCAATTAAATATTCTCAAAACCAGGAAGTTTATGTAGGTGAGGATAATTAGTCTTAAAAATAAACTTAGAAAACCAAGGCTCGGGAAGTGGAAACTAGCCAGGATTCCAGCTAATAAAAATAAATTAAGTTGAATTTTAAATTGGGGGAGTTAAAAGTAATTTATATAAATGTTTTCTTGAGTTTCAATTATTTAAATATAAAGTCTGTAAAAGCAGTGTTGACCTACTATTATTGTATTGAAATCCCCTCACTTTGAAGAAATGGGGTGTTCAAAACACTAAATAAGTAGGTCTTGATTTTCCAAGCCCTTTTCTCCTCTCCCATCAGCAGACAGTTCACAGCAGTTTCCTTCTCTAGTGCAAGTGAAATTTCTGCCTTGGGAACATTCACTTCCTCTACTTTCCTGTGGTCACCCCCTGTATATCACAAACTGTGCTACAACAAATGTTTTCCTGGTTCTTGTTGGTAATACTGCCTAAAGCTTTATTATTTAAAGACAGAGAAAAACATTTAAAATTCTGCTTTTCCAAATTTATTCTTATTCCACATGTATCTTCAAACTAATCAAATAGAGCTAAATTACAAAAATGGGAGAGGAAACACATTTTATTGGTTTTCCAAACAAGATTTTTTTTGCATGAGTTATAAGCTTGAGTAAAAGTTTCAGCTATATTTTTATGTGTCCTACCATTGAGAAGTTGTACAACATAAAATAAAAATACTTCTAATGAGAAACGCCAGTGCTTTTCTTGAGTTGAAATTAGACATTTTGGTCATAGTATAGAAGCTCTTTTTATGTTATACTCTTGCCCTAGAAGAGCTTTTACTTTTAATAACAGAGCTAATTTGGAAATATAGAACTTGACTGAAAAAAAAAATGCCTACAAAGTTATCAATAGTATTACTTTGTAAGTGACAGTTCTGGATTTTTGATGGAAAATTGTTATAAGTTTCACTGTGTTAATCTTATATGAAGCAAAAGTGAAAGTGAAGTCACTCAGTTGTGTCTGACTCTTTGCAACCCCCTGGACTGCAGCCTACCAGGCTCCTTCATCCATGGGATTTTCTAGCCAAGAGTAGTGGAGTGGGTTGCCATTTCCTTCTCCAGGGGATCTTCCCAAGCCAGGGATCGAACCCTGGTCTCCTGCATTGCAGGCAGATGCTCTATCCTCTGAGCCACCAGGGAAGCCCTATAATCTTATATAGTTATAATCAAATGAGGCCAAACACTTTAGGTGAATTAAAGATTCCAAAATTATGTACCATAATATAAAATATTTACTATGTAGAGGAAACAACATAGTCAGAATTTGAACCTAGATTTATTTCACTCTGAATGTCTTCTTACTTTAAGCTGAAATTTAATTTCAGAAAGCAGAACTTTTTAGAGATAATACATTATCCCATTTTCAATGACCAAGATATAAAGAAAAAAATATTGCTCATTAAGAGCTTTTGTAAGTTTATAAATTAAAAAATAAAGTTTTGGGTAATGTTTCTAGAAGCTTCCACCCCAGAAAGAGGATGAAGCTGAGTAATGTAGGCAGTCTCACCGTTTGACTGACAAGAAGCTTCTGAAGGCTGCCTCATATGGAAATTGCCATGAGCTCAGTACCTTGGACATCTCCTCAACATACTGTATATACCTTATACTACATTAATATTATCCTAGGGAATAATAATTCTATTCCTTCCCATTCTTTAATCAAAAATCAATATACTATCACCATCATCTAAAATTATCCTAAATAATGCCTTTGAAATTTTTCTCAAATAACTCTAAAATTTGGGTACAGGTGACTGTCCAGAAATACAATTCACTTTATTTAAAATAAGTGTACAGGACCACCAACATAGAACACATTTTACTTGATAGCTTGTCTGTCTCCAACAGTTAAAACATAAAGCTGCATAAAACATAAAGGCAGATATTCCACCATTTTTCTCTATGCAAAGAATATCTTCCATACCCGAAACAGACATACCGCTGGACACTCAGTGAATACACTTTAAGTGAGTGGATATGAATTAATGGTTCAAGTGCAGTTATTTAGATGTTATATAAAATATCTATTTAATCTGCAGTCACATTCCAAACGTTACCCTTAATGTCTATGCCTCCAAGCAGACTTTTGCTAGTTTAACAGCTCATGTTCTATGTTTACAACATGATTATATTTTTGCTTTGTGAATTTACACTAATCATAAGTGTACGGAAGCAATAAATATATCACTTAAGAACTCTGATATGGTTAAGGTGGAAAACCAATAAATGAGGGGGGGTGTTAAGTCTTTCAGAAATAATGGCATTGGTTTTCTTTGTTGTGATTATTTTCAAACCTGTTTCAGATTCCTAAAAACAAAAATGTGGGGAAAAACTTATCTTCCCCATCTTGTAAAAAATAAAAAACTACACCTAGAAGTGAAGCCCTCGGGCTGTTTTAATATTGATTGTCTACACCCAGCTGCAATTCTTCCAGCTCCTCTTGAGACTGACTGAGTTCGTTCAAGGTGTTCCTCTGCTGGTGAAAGATGACACATCCCTTAGATCAGGCAGTTACATAGTGGAAATAATGGCCAACAGCTGGTGATGATCTGTTACCAGTCTAATGGCGATCCCTGAAGATATGCTGGGAAATGAAGTTTTCACTAAAGGACACTTGCTACTAAAATACAAAGTGAATAAACAGACTATCCGGTACAGCTGGAAGGGAAGCTGCTTCTGATTAGAGAAGAGGAATACACAGCCAGTTTAGTTCCACTGGCAGAAATCACTGTACATGAATTTCTGTATCTGCTCCTGACTTTTGCCTTGTGGACTGTTCAGCAGCTTACCTTGCTGTTTCTTGAGCACTGGGTGTACTTAGTGACAGCTGTTAGGTCAGAGGCACCTAACACATGTGGACACATACACCTTGGCCTGTCTAGGAGAATTCATGTTCTTTACTTTTGGCTTTTAGACGGGGAGCAAAGGTCAAGACTGCTAAGGATTTATTTCTTTGCTCATTTTAATGTGGGAATGTATAATCTGGACATTATTAAAATACAGGAGACTTTAAAAGAGGCTTTTTATTTATGTAGTTCCTTCAAGACTTAGCTACTGCCTATTATGGACAGGAGTAAATGTCACTTAATTAGAAACATCATGACCTAAGAATGCTGGTTGTAAGAATACTATTCAAAGAGTGGTCTATAGACCAGCATTATCACTATATTCTGGAAAATCACTGAAAATGCAGAATTTAATCCCAATCCAGACTAAAAGAATAGGAACCTGCAGTTTTTCCAGAAGATCTCCAGGTTATACATTCAGTTCAGTTTAGTTGCTCAGTTATGTCTGACTCTTTGAGACCCCCATAAACTGCAGCACACCAGGTTTCCCCATCTGTCACCAACTCCCAGAGTTTACTCAAACTCATGTCCATTGAGTCAGTGATGCCATCCAACCATCTCATCCTCTGTCGTCACCTTCTCCTCCAGCCTTCCATTTTTTCCAGCATCAGGGTCTTTTCAAATCAGTAGCCAAAGTATTAGTGTTTCAATTTCAGCATCAGTCCTTCCAATGAATATTCAGGACTGATTTCCTTTAGGATAGACAGGTTGGATCTCCTTGCAGTTCAAGGGACTCTCAAGAGTATTCTCCAACATCAAAGTTCAAAATCATCAATTCTTTGATGCTCAGCTTTATTTATAGTCCAAATCTCACATCCATACAGGACTACTGGAAAAACCATAGCCTTGACTAGACAGACACTTGTTGGCAAAGTAATGCCTCTGCTTCATAATATGCTGTCTAGGTTAGTCATAACTTTTCTTCCAAGGAGTAAGCATCTTTTAATTTCATGGCTGCAGTCACCATCTGCAGTGATTTTGGAACCCAAAAAGATAAAGTCTGTCACGGTTTCCATTGTTTTCCCATCTATTTGCCATGAAGTGATGGGACCAGATGCCATGATCTTCGTTTTCTGAATGTTGAAGTTTAAGCCAACTTTTTCACTCTCCTCTTTCACTTTCATCAAGAGGCTTTTTAGTTCCTCTTCACTTTCTGCCTTAAGGGTGGTGTCATATGCATATCTGAGGTTATTGATATTTCTCCTGGCAATCTTGATTCCACCTTGTGCTTCATCAAGTCCAGCATTTCTCATGATGTACTCTGCATATAAGTTAAATAAGCAGGGTGACAATATACAACCCTGACGTGCTCCTTTTCCTATTTGGAACCAGCCTGTTGTTCCATGTTCAGTTGTAACTGTTGCTTCCTGACCTACATACAGGTTTCTCAAGAGGAAGGTCAGGTGGTGTGGTATTCCCATCTCCTTAAGAATTTCCCATAGTTTGTTGTGATACACACAGTCAAAGGCTGTGGCATAGTCAATAAAGCAGAAGTAGTTGTTTTTCTGGAACTCGCTTTTTCTAAGAGAAACCCAAGCAAGATGGTAGGTGTTGCGAGAGGGCATAAGAGGGCAAATACACTGAGACCATAATCACAGAAAACTAGCCAATCTGATCAGAAGTACCACAGCCTCGTCTAACTCAGTGAAACTAAGCCATGCCTTGTGGGGCCACCCAAGATGGGCGGGTCATGGTGGAGAGGTCTGACAGAATGTGGTCCACTGGAGAAGGGAATGGCAAAGAACTTCAGTATTCTTGCCTTGAGAGCCCCATGAACAGTATGAAAAGGCAAAATGATAGACTACTGAGAGAAGAACTCTCTGGGTCGGTAGGTGCCCAACATGCTACTGGAGATCACTGAGAAATAACTCCAGAAAGAATGAAGGGATGGACCTAAAGCAAAACAAATGCCCAGTTGTGGATGTGACTGGTGATAGAAGCAAGGTCCAATGCTGTAAAGAGCAATATTGCATAGGAACCTGGAATGTCAGGTCCATGAATCAAGGCAAATTGGAAGTGGTCAAACAGGAGTCAACATTCTAGGAATCAGTGAACTAAAATGGACTGGAATGGGTGAATTTAACTCAGATGACCATTATATCTACTGCTGAGGGCAGGAATCCCATAGAAGAAACGGAGTAGCAACCAGGGTCAACAAAAGAGTCCGAAATGCAGTATTTGGATGCAGTCTCAAAAACAACAGAATGATCTCTGTTTGTTTTCAAGGCAAAACATTCGATATCATGGTAGTCCAAGTCTATGCCCCAACCAGTAACGCTGAAGGAGCTGAAATTGAATGTTTCTATGAAGACCTACAGGACCTTTTAGAACTAACACCCAAAAAGACATCCTTTTCATTATAGGGGACTGGAATGCAAAAGTAGGAAGTCAAGAAACACCTGGAGTAACAGGCAAATTTGGCCATGGAGTACGGAATGAAGAAGGGCAAAGGCTAATAGAGTTTTGCCAGGAAAATGCACTGGTCACAGCAAACACCCTCTTCCAACAACACAAAAGACTCTACACATGGACATCACCAGATGGTCAACACCAAAATCAGATTGATTATATTCTTTGCAGTCAAAGATGGAGAAGCTCTATCAGCAAAAAAAAGACCGGGAGCTGACTGTGGCTCAGATCAAGAACTTCTTATTGCCAAATTCAGACTTAAATTGAAGAAAGTAGGGAAAACCACTAGACCATTCAGGTATGATCTAAATCAAATCCCTTATGATTATACAGTGGAAGTGAGAAATAGATTTAAGGGACTAGATCTGATAGATAGAGTGCCTGATGAATTATGGAATGAGGTTCATGACATTGTACAGGAGACAGGGATCAAGACCATCCCCATGGAAAAGAAATGCAAAAAATCAAAACGGCTCTCTGGGAGGCCTTAAAAATAGCTATGAAAAGAAGAGAAGTGAAAAGCAAAGGAGAAAAGAAAAGATGTAAGCATCTGAATGCAGAGTTCCAAAGAATAGCAAGGAGAGATAAGAAAGCCTTCTTCAGTGATCAATGCAAATAAATAAAGAAAAACAACAGAATGGGAAAGACTAGAGAGTACTTCAAGAAAATTAGAGATACCAAGGGAACATTTCATGCAAAGATGGGCTCAATAAAGGACAGAAATGATATGGACCTAACAGAAGCAGAAGATATTAAGAAGAGGTGGCAAGAATACACAGAAGAACTATACAATAAAGAGCTTCACGAACCATAAAATCATAATGGTGTGATCACTCACCCAGAGCCAGACATCCTGGAATGTGAAGTCAAGTGGGCCTTAGAAAGCATCACAACGAACAAAGCTAGTGGAGGTGATGGAATTCCAGTAGAGTTATTTCAAATCCTGAAAGATGACGCTGTGAAAGTGCTACACTCAATATGCCAGCAAATTTGGAAAACTCAGCAGTGGCCACAGGACTGGAAAAGGTCAGTTTTCATTCCAATCCCAAAGAAAGTCAATGCCAAAGAGTGCTCAAACTACTGCACAATTGCACTCATCTCACATGCTAGTAAAGTAATGCTCAAAATTCTCCAAGTCGGGCTTCAGCAATACATGAACCGTGAACTTCCAGATGTTCAAGCTGGTTTTAGAAAAGGCTGAGGAACCAGAGATCAAATCCCAACATATGCTTAATCATGAAAAAAGCAAGAGAGTTCCAGAAAACATCTATTTCTGCTTTATTGACTATGCCAAAGCCTTTGACTGTGTGGATCACAACAAACTGGAAAATTCTGAGAGATGGCAATATCAGACCACCTGACCTGCCTCTCGAGAAACCTGTATGTAGGTCAGGAAGCAACAGTTAGAACTGGACATGGAACAACAGACTGGTTCCAAATAGGAAAAGGAGTATGTTAAGGCTGTATATTGTCACCCTGCTTATTTAACTTATATGCAGGGTACATCATGAGAAACGCTGGCTGGAAGAAGCACAAGCTGGAATCAAGATTGCCAGGAGAATTATCAATAGCTTCAGATAGCAGATGACACCACCATTATGGCAGAAACTGAAGAACTAAAAAGCCTCTTGATGAAAGTGAAAGAGGAGAGGGAAAAGTTGGCTTAAAGCTCAACATTCAGAAAACGAAGATCATGGCATCTAGTCCCATCACTTCATGGGAAATAGATGAGGAAACAGTGGAAACAGTGTCAGACTTTATTTTGGGGGGCTCCAAAATCACTGCAGATGGTGATTGCAGCCATGAAATTAAAAGACGCTTGCTCCTTGGAAGGAAAGTTATGACCAACCTAGATAGCATATTGAAAAGCAGAGACATTACTTTGCCAGCAAAAGTCCATCTAGACAAGGCTGTGGTTTTTCCAGTGGTCATGTATGGATGTGAGAGTTGGACTGTGAAGAAAGCTGAGCACTGAAGAATTGATGCTTTTGAACTGTGGTGTTGGAGAAGACTCTTGAGAGTGCCTTGGAATGCCAGGAGATCCAACCATTCCTTTAAAGATCAGTCCTGGGTGTTCTTTGGAAGGAATGATGCTAAAGCTGAAATTCCAATAGTTTGGCCACTTCATGTGAAGAGTGGACTCATTGGAAAAGACCCTGATACTGGGAGGGATTGGGACAGGAGGAGAAGGGGATGACAGAGGATGAGATGGCTGCATGGCATCATTGACTTGATGGACATGAGTCTGAGTGAACTCCGGGAGTTGGTGATGGACAGGGAGGCCTGGCGTGCTGCAACTCATGGGGTTGCAAAGAGCCGGACATGACTGAGTGACTGAAATGTACTGAACTGAACTGAGATGAGTGCAATTGTGAGGTAGTTTGAGTCTTCTTTGGTATTGCCTTTCTTTGGGATTAGAATGAAAACTGATCTTTTCCAGTCTTGTGGCCACTGCTGAGTTTGCCAAATTTGCTGGCATATTGAGTGCAGCATTTTCACAGCATCGTGTTTTAGGGTGTGAAATAGCTCAACTGGATTTCTATCACCTCCACTACCTTTGTTTGTAGTGATGCTTCCTAAGGCCCACTTGACTTCACATTCCAGGATGTCTGGCTCAAGATGAGTGATCACACCACTGTGATTATCTGGGTCGTGAAGATCTTTTTTGTACAGTTCTTCTGTGTATTCTTGCCACCTCTTCTTAATATCTTCTGCTTCTGTTAGGTCCCTACAATTTCTGTCCTTTATTGTGCCCATCTTTGCATGCAATTTTCCCTTGGTATCTCTAATTTTCTTGAAGAGATTACTGAGGAAAGCTTTCTCATCTCTTTGCTATTCTTTGGAATTCTGCATTCAAATGCGCATATTTTTCCTTTTCTCCTTTGCTTTTCGCTTTTCTTCTTGTCGCAGCTATTTGTAAGGCCTCCTCAGACAACCATTTTCCCTTTTTGCATTTCTTTTTCTTGGGGATGATCTTGATCCCTGTCTCCTGTACAATGTCATGAACTTCCATCCCTAGTTCCTTAGGCATTCTGTCTATCAGATCTAAATCTTTGAATCTATTTGTCACCTCCACTGTGTAGTCATGAGGGATTTGATTTACATCATTCCTGAATGGTCTAGTGGTTTTCCCTACTTCCTTCAATTTAAGCCTTAATCTGGCAATAAGCAGTTCATGACCTGAGCCACAGTCAGCTCCCGGTCTTTTGGTTGACTGTATAGAGCTCCATCTTTGGGTGCAGAGAATATAAGCAATCTGATTTTGGTATTGACCATCTGATGACGTCCATGTGTAGAGTTTTCTCTTGTGCCTTTGGAAGAGGGTGTTTGCTATGACCAGTGCGTTCTCTTGGCAAAACTCTATTAGCCTTTGCCCTTCTTCATTCCATACTCCAAGGCCAAATTTGCCTGTTACTCCAGGTATTTCTTGACTTCCTACTTTTGTATTTCAGTCTCCTATAATGAAAAGGACATCTTTCTTAGGTGTTAGTTCTAGAAGGTCTTGTAGGTCTTCATAGAACCATTCAACTTCAGCTTCTTCAGGATTACTGGTTGGAGCATAAACTTGGATTACTGTGATATTAATGGTTTGCCTCAGAAACGAACAGAGATCATTTTTGTTTTTGAGATTGCATCCAAGTACTGCATTTTGGACTGTTTTGTTGACTATGATGGCAAGTCCATTTCTTCTAAGGGATTCTTGCCCACAGTAGTAGATATAATGGTCATCTGAGTTAAATTCACCCATTCCAGTCCATTTTAGTTCGCTTATTCCTAAAATGTCAACATTCACTCTTTCCATCTCCTGTTTTACCACTTCCAATTTGCCTTGATTCATGGACCTGACCTTCCAGGTTCCTATGCAATATTGCTCCTTACAGCATTGGACTTTACTTCCATCACCAGTCATGTCCACAGCTGGGTATTGTTTTTGCTCTGGTTCCATCCCTTCATTCTTTCTGGAGTTATTTCTCCACTGACCTCCAGTAGCGTGTTGGGCACCTGCCGACCTGGGGAGTTTGTCTTTCAGTGTCCTATCATTTTGCCTTTTCATATTATTCATGGGTTCTCAAGGGAAGGATACTGAAGTGGTTTGCCATTCCCTTGTCCAGTTTGTCAGAACTCTCCTCATGACCCATCCATCTTGGGTGGCCCTACACGGCATGGCTCATAGTTTCATTGATATAATATGTATAGTTTCAGATGTATAATCTCCAAGTTATACATAGGCACATTAAAATTTGAAAAATATTCCCTTAACTCTGTAAGATCTTCATGTAGCATTCCAGTTTGCAAAGAAAAACCTAAAAGAATAAGATTTGTATAGCAAAAGGATGAATTTAAATATACCACCATGATGGGATAATGCTTCTGTTCCCAAGAACCAATACTTGGTAAATTTCTCCAGTCTCATTAAGAGTGTGGTATCGATTCCAGTGACCCTAATCCATACATTATTTCAGCAGCAGACAATCTCATCAACTTCCTTATACCCACACATCTGCCAGGCTCAACCTCAGTGCATTAAGAAATAAACTTACCCTTTTCCTCTCAAAGTTTTCTCTGCCTATGCTCTTTATTTTGGTAAAGAACTTTACTACAAACAACACCTAACCATGTGTATATGTATTATGGGTTCTATCTTCTCTCTGCCTTCCATATCTGACAGTTCTCTATTTCTCATTCATTGTACCTTCCAAATATCTCCATTGTCTCTCTACTCTCATTTCTACTATTGTTTTGATTCATGCTTCCATTATTTCTCACCTGGCCTATTCCTATGAAATTGAAGTAATCAATTTGTCTACCCTTTGTGTCCCTCTGGAAAGTTTTCTAAAACATAAATCTGATTATGCCATGTGATTCAGCCATTAAGAATAATACCTTATGAATACTTATTTCTTGTAAGAGTAAACTTTTTAAAAGTCAGCCCCAAACTACCTTTCTAAATTCACCTTTGGACCCTATGGTCCTTGAACTCTTCACTCAGCCTATGGTGCTCCCTCTCCTCCTTGCAAATGAGAAGTCCTTTTGCAATTGCATGCCTTGGGGATCCTTTTTCCATCTACTCAAATGGTTTTCCTCCTCTTTTCTGCATGACAAATTCATATTTTAAAACTCAGCTCAAATGACTTAGTGAGCATAATGAACAAAATAGGAGAATTTCCTCTGCCAGATATTTTGGTAGATAAATTAGAATCTACTACATACTGTCGCTGTTGTCAGCTGACTTTGCAGATTCTCTCGTCAAGGAGTAGAGTCTGTGTTCTCGCCCCTTCCCTTTGGCCTGGATTCCTGACTGACTGTTCAGTAGAGAGCAGTGTGCTGGTTCTGAGTCCAGGCCTCAGGAAGGTTTCTGGGCTCCCACCCCTGCTCAGAGACATGCTGCTGCCGTGTGAACAAGCCCAGGCTGAGCTGTGTCAGCTGAAGCCCTTCAAGCAGCTTAATATCATCCAACACCTAAATATGTGGCAGGGACCAACTCAAATCAGCAGAACCTGCCTACTTGACCCACAGAGAGCCTCCCTTCTCACTCCAAGGTTCATGGGAAAAAATGCTCATTGTTTTAGCCCATTTATTTATATGATTTTAAAATAGCAATGGCTAACTTACACAGCTATAAAATTTTAAAGTAAACCTTTAGCAAAATTAAGCAATTATGGCTAGAGACAGTCTGTACCACAGCCTGGTTTAGTACTTAGTGCAGTCTTTGAACTAAAACTGGGTTTTTGAGTTTTCAAAGAATTGTTGAAGAAAAGACACAGAGATTGTATGTAGGCTATAAAGACTAAATTGAATACTCTCTAGACCTTTACAGAATAAAATTTGCCAATCTCTGAACCACAGGAAAGGGTAATATGTTTTAATGGTAAAAGGATAAATAAATAGACCTATTGACAAGTTGCAGATCCCAAGAATGAATCCACACATATATAGACTCATTATATGAACTTATTATAGACCTATAAGGAAAAGACAGATTTTTTCAGTAAAAGTTGCCTGGGTAATTGGTTTTCTATATGAAAAGAGAAGAAGGAAAAAATGTGTACAACTTATGAATAATTTTAGGTGAAACAGTAAAGATTCAGAAGATAACATAATATTGAATAAAGATTTCTTAATATTTTCTCCACTGGTAATCATGAATTTGTTTTCTATATCTGTGACTATTTCTGCTTCATAAATAAGTTCATCTGTTCTTTTTCTTAGATTCTATATATAAGAAATATCATATGATATTTGTCTCTGACTTGCTTCCCATAGTATGATAATCTCTAGATGCATCCATGTTGCTGCAAATGGCATTATGTCATCTTGTTTATAGCTAAGTAATATTCCATTGTGTGTGTGTACCACATCTTCTTTATTTATCAGTGGAAACTTAGGTTGCTTCCATGTCTTGGCTGTTGTAAACAGTGCTGCAGTGAACACTGGGGTGGATTGGATTATGGTTTTGTCTCAATATATGCTCAGGGTGACTGATGTGGTAGCTCTATTTTTAGTTCTTTAATGAACCCCCATATTTTTCTCCATAGTGATTGTACCAATTTACATTCCCATAGAGAGTGTGGGAAGGTTCCCCTTTTCTCCACACCTCTCCAGCATTCATCATTTACAGACATTTTAATGATGGCCATTCTGATGGATATGAGGTGATAAGACACTGTAGTTTTGATGTGCATTTCTCTGATGATTAGTGATAGCTGTATCTTTTCATGTGCTTGTTGGCTGTCTGTGTGTCTTCTTTGGGGGATGTCCATTTAGATCTTCAGCTCATTTTTTGATTGGATTGTTGGTTTTTTGTTTGCTTTTTTGACAGAGCTGCATGTATATTTTGGAGATAATCCCTTGTCATTCACTGCATTTGCAAATATTTTCCCCTGTATTTTGGGTTGTCTTCTCATTTTGTTTATGGTTTCCATTTCTATGCAAAACCTTTTGAGTTTAATTAGGTCCCATTTGTTTATTTTTGTTTTAATTTTTATTACTCTAGGAGGTGGATTAAAAATATATTACTATGATGAACGTCAAAGAGTGTTCTGCCTATGCTTTCCTCTAAGAATTTTGTAGTATCCAGTCTTACACTTAGGTCTTTGATAGATTTTAAGTTTATTTTTATATGATGTTAGAGAGTGCTCTAATTTCATTTGTTTACACATAGCTGTCCAGTTTTCCCAGCACTACGTATTGAAAAGACTGTCTTTTTTTACATTGTATTTTCTTGCCTCCTCTATTGTAAATTAATTGGCCATAGGTGTGTGAGTTTATTTCTGAGCTTTCTGTCCTGTTCTGTTTTTATGGCAGTACCATACTGTTTTAATGACCGTAGCTTTGTTATATAGGCTAAATTCAGGGAATCTAATTCCTCCAGCTCCATTTTTCTTTATCAGGATTGCTTTGGCTATAAAGAGTCTGTTATGTTTCCATGCAAATTTTAGAATTTTTGTTCTAGTTCTGTGAAAAATGATATTGGTGACTTGAAAGGTATTGCATCAAATCTGTAGATTGCCTTAGGTAGTATAGTCATTTTCTTAATATTGATTTTTATAATCCTAGAACAACTTCCAGATGTTCAAGCTGGTTTTAGAAAAGTCAGAGGAACCAGAGATCAAATTGCCAACATCTACTGGATCATCAAAAAAGCAAGAGAGTTCCAGAAAAGCATCTATTTCTGCTTTATTGACTATGCCAAAGCCTTTGACTGTGTGGATCACAATAAGCTGTGGAAAATTCTGAAAGAGATGGGAATACCAGACCATCTGACCTGCCTCTTGAGAAACCTATATGCAGGTCAGGAAGCAACAGTTAGAACTGGACATGGAACACACAGACAGGTTCCAAATAGGAAAAGGTGTATGTCAAGGCTGTATATTGTCACCCTGCTTATTTAACTTCTATGCAGAGTACATCATGAGAAACGTTTGTCTGGAAGAAACACAAGCTGGAATCAAGATTGTCAGGAGAAATATCAGTAACCTCAGATATGCAGATGACACCACCCTTATGGCAGAAAGTGAAGAGGAACTCAAAAGCCTCTTGATGAAAGTGAAAGAGGAGAGTGAAAAAATTGGCTTAAAGCTCAACATTCAGAAAACGAAGATCATGGCATCTGGTCCCCTCACTTCATGGGAAATAGATGGGGAAACAGTGGAAACAGTGTCAGACTTTATTTTTGGGGGCTCCAAAATCACTGCAGATGGTGATTGCAGCCATGAAATTAAAAGACGCTTAGTTCTTGGAAGGAAAGTTATGACCAACCGAGACCGCATATTGAAAAGCAGAGACTACTTTGCCAACAAAGGTCCGTCTAGTCAAAGCTATGGTTTTTCCAGTAGTCATGTAAGTATGTGAGAGTTGGACTGTGAAGAAAGCTGAGCACCGAAAAATTGATGCTTTTGAACTGTGGTGTTGGAGAATACTCTTGAGAGTCCCTTGGACTGCAAGGAGATCCAACCAGTCCATTCTGAAGGAGATCAGCCCTGAGATTTCTTTGGAAGGACTGATGCTGAAGCTGAAACTCCAGTACTTTGGCCACCTCATGTGAAGAGTTGACTCATTGGAAAAGACTCTGATGCTGGGAGGGGTTGGGGGCAGGAGAAAAAGGGGACAACAGAGGATGAGATGGCTGGATGGCATCACTGACTCGATGGACGTGAGTCTGAGTGAACTCCGGGAGTTGGTGATGGACAGGGAAGCCTGGCGTGCTGCAGTTCATGGGGTCGCAAAGAGTCGGACTCGACTGAGTGACTGAACTGAACTGAACTGAATCCTAGAACATGGTATCTTGTTCCTGTTCGGGATAATTTTATAGGATTGAATATACTTCTATGCTCTGACTGAGCAATTCTAGTCTTTGTTATTCATACAACCTAGATGACATCTAGTATGACCTCCGGATCCACAGCATCAACATGACCTGGGAACTTGTTAGAAATGCAGATTATCAGGTCAAGCCCTATTCCAGAATCAGAATTCTTAGGAAAAGGGCCCATCAGTTTACATTTAAATAAGCTAAGTGGTTCTGATGCTAAAATTTGAAAACCACTGCTCTAGACAAATACATTTGTTTCCCCAGGTTCCTGCTCAAAGCTGCTAACAGTTCATAGCATTAGTTTTCAAGAACCCAGGCTAGAAGAAACTCAAATTTCGTCAGCTGTCATATGGGTAGTAAATTGTGGAACTTACAATAAATAAATAAACTTCAGCTACATGCCATAATATGGATCTATCTCCCAAACTTGATGTCGAGAACAGAGAAGATAAAGAAAACTCATCCTATACCAATATGAAGTTCAAAAATGGACAAATATGGATACATACATATTGGTTTTTAAGAAGCAAAGGATAATTACAATAGCCAAGACATGGAAGCAACCTAAATGTCCATCAACAGCTAAATTGATAAAGATGTGGTAGGTATGCAGGAGAGTATTCAGTTCCATTCAGTCCAGTCACATACATACATAATACATCATACTCTTATGAAAAGAATCACACATACATACAAGATTCATTATAAAATCTGAGAATGCTGCAATTTTCACTCAAGAGATAATGCATGTGGGGTTCCCAGCAACAGGGCTATCTATATGAGGTACTCTTTAAATGTTATTATCATTAAAATTATTGTATTATAATCATTAGTTGAATAATTTGAAATTTTATTTGATTGATATAAATTCTGAAGTATTTTCCCTCTGCTCAGAAACATTTAAAAATTATCCTTTATATTAAAAAGAAATTACCTAAGAACTCATAGTGAAATAGTGAAGATTGTTGTTGTTGTTCAGTTGCTAAGTCTTGTCTGAATCTTTGTGATCCCATGAACTGCAGCACAGCAGGCTTCCCTGTCCTTCACTACCTCCCTGAGTTTGCTCAAACTCATGTCCACTGAGTCGGTGATGCCATCTAACTGGCCATCTCATCCTCCGTCATCCCCTTCTCCTCCTGCCCTCAATCCATCCCAGCATCAGAGTCTTTTCCAATGAGTCAGCTCTTTGCATCAGCTGGCCAAAGCGTTGGAGCTTCAACTTCAGCATCAGTCCTTCCAATGAACATTCAGGGTTGATTTCCTCTAGGATTGACTGGTTGGATCTCCTTGCAGTCCAAGGGACTCTCAAGAGTCACCACTGTTTGAATGCAATAGTCAAGGTTGTGTTCTTTAAAGTTTAAAAACTTTAAAAGATGAGTTTTTGCCTAATATCTTGTTAGTTTCTCTTGTTTTTTAACTGATCATGAAAGTTGTTAAGGAACAACTGCCATTAGTTGCTAGTCTCTAATAGAAAAATAAGGTTTTCAACTCAGCTCTGATACTCACTAGTGGTTGATAATAAATTAACAGATGGTTTCTATGGTAATGACTAGAGGGTAAAAGAGAGTGAAATTTTGACAGTGGATTGGAAACTTAGCCAAGGAAGGCCTGGTAACAAAGGAATAGTGTCAGTATCTGAAAACCCCCATCAGCTCACTCTGTTTACCAGCAAGTGCCAATCCCCTTAGTGGATCAGATTCACTAGAACCTTTCAGTGAAGTCATGGAAACTTTGACAGATTTTTCTAACCACTCTACCATTTCCTTCAGCAACAATATGACTCCAAAGACTGGTGAGTCATGCTCTGATCCAAAGCTACCAAATAGAGGTGGTGTGTGACTTGGAGGGGGGAGGGTATGGAGACAGGGCCAGGAATCAGAGAGGCCAAACCCCAGGCTATTAGTTTTTTTTCCAAGTATCACCTACAGGCAGCATGTGAATAATTAGGTAACTGTACTCCCCTCTGCGGTCTCTGAAAACAGTAGAAGTACAGTGCTAACCTCCGCCATAGAGAAGATTACATAACCTTTGGTATTTAAAAATAACCCCAAACCAGAAAGCAAAAAGTGCTCCCTTTCATCCCCAATCATGGCTTTAATACTGTAAAAAAAAAAAAAAAAAAGCGCTCTGCATCCTGTTTTCTGTGAGAGGAACAGTAGAGTTCAGGGTTGATGCCTAGCCCAAAATAGATACTGGATGTGTGAATTAAAATAGATGGAGAGGTGGAGGGATCAGCTGTTAAATTCACTTTGAATAGGTAAGACATAGTTATTGTGAGAGTGTTGTTCAGCTGTGTTAGGGGTGGAATATATGTTCTCTCTCAAAATCCACATGTTGAAGCCTCACCCCTCTGTGAGGTGGCATTTGGGGGTGGGGCCTGTGAGGGGTGATTAGTTTAGATATGCTCATAAGGATAGGGACTCCACGACAGCATCCACGTCCTTACATGGAGACATAGAGACCAGGGCCCGCCTGCTGCCTCTCACTATGAGGACACACACAGAGGCAGCCATCTCAGGCAGGATCTCAGAAGAGCCTGTGGTGGCATCCTCACCCCAGACTGCCAGTATCCACAACTGTGAGAAACAAATGCTTGCTCTTTTAATCCACCCAGTCCACGTTACTTTACTACGGCGGCAGCCCAAGCTGACTAAAGCAATAGTAGAGATTCACAATATATGCAGCCATGCATACATGTGTGTAATTAATCTGTTATTTTCTAATTAAATGTTTCTAGTTAAATGTCTGTTGAGTAGACACTAAGAATCCTCAGCATATTGTGTCTTGAAGATACACTTTCCTGTCATTCTCTAACAAGAAACATTGTATTTACCCAAGAGAAAGACTGTATCCAAAATCGTCATACACTTTCTGTCCACATAGATGCCACTTGTATTGGTGATCTCTTATTACTTGCATTTCTAGCTATGAAGCCAACTTCAGTTGTGCTCCTTTAGTGAGACATGTAAAGCTCCAAAGTCCCCTTTCTCTCTCTTTTCTTCACTGTTAAGAGTAAATTTGTTTAAAATATATTCGAAATACTGAAAAAGTATAATGCTGTGGCGTAAAGAGTCATGGCAAAATAAACTATTTCTGTACTTAAAAATATTGAGATGATACTTTTCTTTTCTGACAAATAATACATTTTTACTTATTTTCTGACTTTGATTTTCCATGTTACTCTTGTACACAGAGACATGATAAACAATATTATATAATCCAAATGACATTAGATTGTCCTTATTAACACTAGGGGGCACATAACATTGCGTGTTGAATGATTAAATCACAAGAATGATAATGACAGATTAGCATACACTTTACAAGTACATCCGAGTACATCAAATGACATAAGCCTAACACCATTCATGTCAGTGTGTATTAGTGTTACCACAACATTTTTTTCCCCTTAAGGCTGAGAGAAGCTAATCTCTGGAAAAAAATCTTATTATCTTTTATATGACACTTTTGACATGCTATTGATATCAATAACATTAATATATTCTAACAAGAGACTGTTTCTTCCAAAGTTATTTGGAGATTTTTAAGAGTGGCCTGAGGGATATAAAAGAAGAAACATCAGGAGCAGACCATTAGGATTTTTGTTTTTTCTCCTAAAGTTCAAAAGAAAACCTGTTAAATTTTCTTTAAAGCTAATATTAAGAGAAACAAGGTTTAGAGTGTACATCGTTCAAAAGGGGAGAGAAGACTTGAACAGTGACAGTGCTCTACCCCTAAGCATCTTTAATGTTTAAAAATCCCAACAGCGATGTCAATAAGCGATGCAACTTCTGTTTGAGATGAATGAGACTTGTGGTCTGTGTGAGACATAGAGAAAAGGAAACACACAACTTCTGTGTTCGTGTGATGTTCAGACTTAGGCCATAAATATAATTGTTCTTGCATACAGACAGTGACCATAAAATATTCACTGCAAAATCTGTGTGCACACTTACAGTTTTTATAGTATTCAAGGCTGTAAACACTCAACATTATAACATGCAATGGGAAAATAAGTGGGTATTATATTTACAAAGGTATTAGGTAATATGGCATTTTATTTCCCTACTGTTTTTAATCATTTTCTTATGTGTTTTGGGAAAGCTGATTTAAAAAATGCTTTAACTTCCTGAGTTTATTTTTCATGTAATAACTATTGCTGTGTGAAAGAGAAGCAAACAAACAAAGAGCCTCCCAACTGAGTGGCTCACAGATTCCGTGGGCAGCCCATCTAGACAGGACACATTGAGGCTGACTTGTCTCTGCTCTGGGGCTCAGCGGGAGAGACGTGAAGGTTGGGGTGACTTGATGGCTGGATCCGTGTGGAAGTGTCTTCACTCCCATCATGCGGATACTGCAGATTGTCAGCTGGCACTCCTTCCCACGTGTCACTGGCAGCCCCCGTATCAAATGCCCTCACGTGGCCTCACCGTGTGGTCTCTCCATGTGGGCTTGTTGGGCTTCTTTACAGGAAGGCAGGTGAGTTCCATTGGGAGAGTAAAAAGAGAAGTGGGCAGAAGAAGCTGTGCCATCTTTTATGAACTGGCTGTAAAATCCATGTCACATTCAAAGCACATTGTTTGTATTAGCTCATCTAATGCTAAGAACACACAGCCGGGTGTTGCCTGGGGATGAGTCCCCTGCAAGTTTAGTTGAGCAGAACATGCAGGGTTCGTTCCTCACCTAGCTGGCAGTGGGTACTGGCGGTCAGCTCAGAACTCAGCTAGACTGTTGTCTGGAGCACCCGCAGGTGACTAGTCAAGCTTGATGGGCTTACCTCTTACATAAGAGTGTTGAGAAAACCGTGTGGAATCTGCATGACCTTTTCTAACTGAACCGGCCCAGAAAGATTTTTGCATCCCTAATCCCCATAACCTATGATGACATTACTTTAGAATGGAAAAAGGAAATCTGCATATGTGATTACTGAAGAATTTTGATACTGGGGGATTACCTTGACTATCTAAGTAGGTTCTGAATGCAGTCACAAAGGTTTTCATGTGGGAGGCAAGAGATCAAAGGTGGATAAAGGGGATGAGACAATGGAGGGAAAGGCTGGAGTGAAGTGCTTTGAATACGGAAAAAGGGACCCTGAGCCAAGGAATATAGATGACTTTAGAAGCTAGAAAAGGTAAGGAAACATTCTCCCCTAGAAGTTTCAGAGAAAATGTACCAACCTCAGCCCATTGAATCTAGTTTTGGATTTCTGACCTCCTATAAGATATCAATAAGAAATTCATATTGTCTTAAGCCCTCAAGTTTATGATAGTTTGTTCCAGCAACAATAGAAGAGGAGTACAGACATATAGCTTCAGAAGTCACACAGTATCATTTGCTGCGTTCTGTTGGTTATAAATGTAACAAAGCCTCCAGATTCAGGGGGAACAAGATACATATCCCAGCTATAGATGGAAGCAATGCCCAAGAATTTGCAACTATGCTTTTCACTGGCATTATTAAATAATGATAACATTGACCATGAGTAACATAGACCTTAGATTATCAATCTGAGTATCATCATACTAGCATGGCTGTTGCTGCTGCTGCTAAGTCGCTTCAGTCGTGTCTGACTCTGTGCGACCCCATAGACGGCAGCCCACCAGCCTCCTCCACCCATGGGATTTTCCAGGCAAGAGTACTGGAGTGGGGTGCCATGGCCTTCTCCACTAGCATGGCTAGATATTATTAATTAGAAATATTAATAACATCATAAATAATATGGACCTTAGTCTAGGGCTTCCCTGGTGGCTCAGATGGTAAAGAATTCTGCAATGTGGGAGACCGGGTTTGAGCCCTGGGTCAGAAAGATCCCCTGGAGAAGGGAATGGCTACCCACTATAGTATTCTTGCCTGGAGAAAACCATGAACCGAGGAGCCTGCCAGGCTACAGTCCATGAGGTCGCAACTGATTCTTACTGAATGTAGTAGAAACACCTTTTTTTTTTTTTTTACAGCATTTATATTTTCTGGGTTAGTAGTTTTTTACAAACTATATATATATGTATTTACTGGTGTTGGTGACACTGGGTCTCTGCTGCTGTTGAACTCTCCTCTAGTTGTGATGAGCAGAGGCTGTTCTTCACGGTGCATGGTGGCTTCCCTTGTTCTGGGGCACAGGCTCTAGGCACACGGGCTTCATTAGGCAAGGCACTGGCTCAGCAACTGTGGCTCACAGCCCGAGAATGCCCGGGCTCCAGCAGCTGTAGCACTGGAGTCATGAGTCGTTGCTCACGGGCTCTAGAGTGCCAGCTCAGCAGCTGTGGTCTGGGGGTGCAGCTCCTCAGCGACATGTGGAATCTTCCTGGGTCAGGGATGGATCGGTGTCCCTGCACTGCAAGGTGGATTCTTATCTGCTGCACCACCAGGAAAGTCATGGATTGCTTGCTTTAAAAAGCCTTGGAAACGGAACACTTTCAGATCTGGATGATCTTTACAGAGAATCAAACAGTGAGTTACTTAACATTCTCTAAACCTCTGCGTTCCCAACTGTAAAGTATGTGTAAATCATTAGTAACTCAGTGTTGTTGTGCAGAATAAAGACAACATTCCTAGGAGAGGGTTAGTACACAGTTGATCAGATTTATATTTCCGGAGTGGAAATTAGGGCTTCCAGTGACATGTGAAAAGGAAAGGTGATGTCTTCCTCTTACCTGAGGCAAACACGATCGGGAATTGTGAAATTTATACTGATAACTAGAGGAGCGTGGGCAGTCACCTGAAGGAGCCCAGGTCTGAAGCTCCCACAGAGCTAGTGGTGCTGGAGCTTCTAGAACCCTTCCGTCGGCACGAGGTAGGGTGAAAGTGAGCCCGAACGAAACTCTGCAGCACCTCCGTCTCACCTTAGCCACGCCCTCTCAGGTTCCGGTCCTTCCAAGAGCCGCTGTCCTTTTCCTCTTAACCTTTCACATCAGACCTCCACTCTCAGGGTCACGCCCTGGATCATGACTCCAAATTGCTTCCATTAAACATCTTTCAGTCCAGTTTCTTACTGTTTGGTCACAACCTGTATCATGTATACTTGTTCAGACTCCCCTATTATGACCAATTTATAAGTTGACCAAACCTCTTGCATGTTGATCTCACCAGGTTTTTCACTGCACATTAACTGCCTAACACTTCACTTCCACGTGTTTCACTTCACGTCCAGAGTAGAGTCTATGGCCATTTCCTGTAATCAAGCAACTGCAAATACACACAACTCACTTGCCCATCTCTGCCTGCATCAGTTCAGTTCAATTCAGTCGCTCAGTCATGTCTGACTCTTTGTGACCCCATGAATCGTAGCATGCCAGGCCTCCCTGTCCATCACCAAATCCCGGAGTTCACTCAGATTCAGATCCATCAACAGTGATGCCATCCAGCCATCTCATCCTCTGTCATCCCCTTTTCCTCCTGCCCCCAATCCCTCCCAGCATCAAAGTCTTTTCCACTGAGTTAACTCTTCACATAGGTGGCCAAAGTACTGGAGTTTCAGCTTTAGCATCATTACTTCCAAAGAAATCCCAGGGTTGATTTCCTTCAGAATGGACTGGTTGGATCTCCTTGCAGTCCAAGAGACTCTCAAGAGTCTTCTCCCACACCACAGTTCAAAAGCATCAATTCTTCAGTGCTCAGCCTTCTTCACAGTCCAACTCTCACATCCATACATGACCACAGGAAAAACCAAAGCCTTGACTAGACGGACCGTAGTCGGCAAAGCAATGTCTCTGCTTTTGACTATGCTATCTAGGTTGGTCATAACTTTCCTTCCAAGGAGTAAGCATCTTTTAATTTCATGGCTGCAGTCACCATCTGCAGTGATTTTGGAACCCCAAAAAATAAAGTCTGACACTGTTTCCACTGTTTCCCCATCTATTTCCCATGAAGTGATGGGACCTGATGCCATGATCTTTGTTTTCTGAATGTTGAGCTTTCAGCCAACTTTTTCACTCTCCACTTTCACTTTCATCAAGAGGCTTTTTAGTTCCTCTTCATTTTCTGCCATAAGGGTGGTGTCATCTGCATATCTGAGGTTATTGATATTTCTCCCAGAAATCTTGATTCCAGCTTGTGTTTCTTCCAGTCCAGCGTTTCTCATGATGTACTCTGCATAGAGTTAAATAAGCAGGGTGACAATATACAGCCTTGATGTACTCCTTTTCCTATTTGGAACCAGTCTGTTGTTCCATGTCCAATTCTAACTGTTGCTTCCTGACCTGCATATAGGTTTCTCAAGAGGCAGGTCAGGTGGTCTGGTATTTCCATCTCTTTCAGAATTTTCCACAGTTTATTGTGATCCACACAGTCAAAGGCTTTGGCATAGTCAATAAAGCAGAAATAGATGTTTTCTGGAACTCTCTTGCTTTTTCCATGATCCAGCAGATGTTGGCAATTTGGTCTCTGCTTCCTCTGCCTTTTCTAAAACCAGCTTGAAAATCTGGAAGTTCACGGTTCACATATTGCTGAAGCCTGGCCTGGAGAATTTTGAGCATTACTTTACTAGCATGTGAGATGAGTGCAATTGTGTGGTAGTTTCAGCATTCTTTGGCATTGCCTTTCTTTGGAATTGGAATGAAAACTGACCTTTTGCAGTCCTGTGGCCACTGCTGAGTTTTCCAAATATGCTGGCATATTGAGTGCAGCACTTTCACAGCATCATCTTTCAGGATTTGAAATAACTCTACTGGAATTCCATCACCTCCACAAGCTTTGTTTGTAGTGATGCTTTCTAAGGCCCACTTGACTTCACATTCCAGGATGTCTGGCTCTAGATGAGTGATCACACCATCGTTATTATCTGGGTCATGAAGATCTTTTTTGTATAGTTCTTCTGTTTATTCTTGCTACCTCTTCTTAATATCTTCTGCTTCTGTTGGGTCCACATGATTTCTGTCCTTTACCGAGCCCATCTTTGCATGAAATATTCCCTTGGTATCTCTAATTTTCTTGAAGAATTCTCTAGTCTTTCCCATTCTGTTGTTTTCCTCTATTTCTTTGCACTGATCAATGAAGAAGGCTTTCTTATCTCTTCTTGCTATTCTTTGGAACTCTGCTTTCAGATGCTTATATCTTTCCTTTTCTTCTTTGCTTTTCACTTCTCTTCTTTTCACAGCTATTTGTAAGGCCTCCTCAGACAGCCATTTTGCTTTTGTGCATTTCTTTTCCATGGGGATGGTCTTGATCCCTGTCTCCTGTACAATGTCATGAACCTCATTCCATAGTTCATCAGGCACTCTATCTATCAGATCTAGGCCCTTAAATCTGTTTCTCACTTCCACTGAATAATCATAAGGGATTTGATTAGGTCATACCTGAATGTTCTAATGGTTTCCCCTACTTTCTTCAATTTAAGTCTGAATTTGGTAATAAGGAGTTCATGATCTGAGCCACAGTCAGCTCCTGGTCTTGTTTTTGTTGACTGTATAGAGCTTCTCCATCTTTAGCTGCAAAGGATGTAATCAATCTGATTTCGGTGTTCACCATCTGGTGATGTCCATGTGTAGAGTCTTCTCTTGTGTTGTTGGAAGAGGGTGTTTGCAATGACCAGTGCATTTTCTTGGCAAAACTCTATTAGTGTTTGCCCTGCTTCATTCCGCCTTCCAAGGCCAAATTTGCCTGTTACTCCAGGTGTTTCTTGACTTCCTACTTTCGCATTCCTGTCCCCTATAATGAAAAGGATATCTTTTTTGGGTGTTAGTTCTAAAAGGTCTCGTAGGTCTTCATAGAACCATTCAACTTCAGCTTCTTCAGTGTTACTGGTTGGGGCATAGACTTGGATTACTGTGATATTGAATGGTTCGCCCTGAAAACGAACAGAGATCATTCTGTCGTTTTTTAGACTGCATCCAAGTGCTGCATTTCAAACTGTCTTGTTGACCGTGATGGCTTCTCCATTTCTTCTGAGGGATTCCTGCCCGCAGTAGTAGATATAATGGTCATCTGAGTTAAATTCACCCATTCCAGTCCATTTTAGTTCGCTGATTCCTAGAATGTCGACGTTCACTCTAGCCATCTCTTGTTTGAGCACTTCCAATTTGCCTTGATTCTTGGACCTGACATTGCAGGTTCCTATGCAATATTGCTCTTTACAGCATCGTACCTTGCTTCTATCACCAGCCACATCCACAGCTGGGTATTGTTTTTTCTTTGGCTCCATCCCTTCATTCTTCTGGAGTCATTTCTCCACTGATCTCCACTAGCATATTGGGCACCTACTGACCTGGGGAGTTCCTCTTTTGGTATCCTATCATTTTGCCTTTTCATAGTGTTCATGGGGTTCTCAAGGCAAGAATACTGAAGTGGTTTGCCATTCCCTTCTCCAGTGGACCACATTCTGTCAGACCTCTCCACCATGACCCGCCTGTCTTGGGTTGCCCCGCGTACATGGCTTAGTTTCATTGAGTCAGACAAGGCTGTGGTCCTAGTGTGATTAGATTAATTAAGTTTTCTGTGAGTATGGTTTCAGTGTGTCTGCCCTCTGATGCCGTCTTGCAACACCTACCATCTTACTTGGGTTTCTCTTACCTTGGGTGTGAGGAATCTCTTCATGGCTGCTCCAGCAAAGCACAGCCACTGCTCCTTACCTTGGACGAGGGGTATCTCCTCACCGCCGCCCTTCCTGACCTTCACCATGGGATGGCTCTTCTAGGCCCTCCTGCGCCTGCGTAGCCACCACTCCTTGGGCGTGGGGTTGCTCCTCCCAGCCGTCGCCCCTGGCCTTGGGCGCAGGTGGCTCCTCGCTGCCCCTGATGTTGGGTAACCTCTCCCTCCATAGTGCTAGCTTATCAGTCTGCCAGCTCTGGAAACAGTCAACTGCCAACCTTCTCTGTGTCAGAAGTTACATACAGCTGGAGAAAACGGCACAGTTAGGTAGGCTGGTTTTATTCTAGGGTCATTCACTTCAAGTTTGTTCTTAATACTATTTGGAAAGCCTGCAATATTTCCTATCCTTTAAGATAGCTAATTAAAACTTTCTCTTGTATCCTCTTATTTTCATGAAACCTCCATCCATTCTCCTCTAAACCTTCAGTCTTAGATTATGATCTCAGAAAATTCCTTAGACCCTCATCTTCCCATCCCCAAACTACAACTACTGTATGTATATGCACCTATCTCCTTTGTTCTTATTAAAACTGTGAACAGGCCCTTGGCCTATTATAAAACTCTCTACAGGATGTAGTCTATGGCCCATCTCCTACATTCCTATAGACACTTGTCTTTTTGATCATCTGTATATTTCTTTCATCATCAGTCTCTCCCTTTCTACGAGGTCATCCCCATCAAATATATAAAAATTGTCTAATATTTGAGAATAACATGGTGATTAGAGCATGGGTTCAGACTGCTCAACTTCAGACCTGCATTCACAATTAACTAAATGACTAAACCCCCTCACTTGTAAGTGGATAATAACAAGGTACCTTCAAGTGTTGTTCTGAGGATTAACTGTTATTATATGTCAAGAATATAGTAGGGAACTTATGGCTAATGCTGCTGCTGCTTAGTCACTTCAGTCATGTCTGACTCTGTGCGATCCCATGATGGCAGCCCACCTAATAGTAATTCTTAAAGTAGTATTTTCACTCCTAAACAAATTGCCTTACCTGACCACATCAGCTGTCCTAATGATAGCCCCTTTCCTCTACAACTCTCCGCAGCTAGCTTACCCAAAGAGCCGCCGGCCAGCACGCGCCCCCATGCTCACCTTATACACACTTCAGCCTACTCCAGCCTCATTTCTATCTCCTGTCACTTCAGTGACATTTCTCTTTCAAGGTCCTCAAAAACCTCCATATTGCAAACGTCAGGGTGCAATGTTCAGTACCTGTGATATGTAACATGTTGGCAGCATGACAGTTCCAGGTGTCTCTTTTTCACATAGTATTCTTCACATGACTTGTAAGACAACATGCCCTTCTGGCTTTCTTCTACCTTTCTGACTCCTTCATCTTAGACTTTTTAAAACCTCCTTCACCTAACTTCTAACTTTTCATGATGAAATTCCTCTTCTCTGTATAAATTTTGCAAAAAGACTGTCTCCGAATAGGATTTATATGTCAGTGATTTCCAGTTTTACACCTATAGCCCGAACATCTTCCTAACTTTAGAGCCATATATCAAACCATTTGACAATCCAGGTGCATATAAAAAGTGACACCTGACAAATCTAAGCTCTGATTGCTACTTCGTTCCACATCTGTTCTTCTCCCAGTCTTTGCCATTTTGTCATTTGACACGGTTTCAGCTGCCCAAACCAGAGCTCTTGGTATCATGCTTGATTCTCCCTCTGGCTCAGTTAAGGATCAGAGTCCTAGGTAAGTACTTGTGTGTGTGTGACTCACTGAGGGAGTGCTCTCAAGAGAAACAGGATGAGAGAAGCAGGACATGGCAGAGAATCAAACTGAAGCACATGTTCTCAGGTGGCGTCTACCAGCACTCCGACCCCACGGGGAGCTCTGGGGCATAACTTGCACTCCACTCTGCTCCCACCTTTAGTCAAGGGAGTTGACTTACTTCTGTGCAAATTAGTCATTGGTTTAGATTTCCCCATGGAACAGGGAGAGTGTATACATCTGAGGCAAGGGCAAAGAAACCTTTTGGCAGAGGGCAATTCTCTGGCAAAGGAGGCAACCAAGTGTTTTTAGCTGCCAACACTAAGAGCAGGGACAAATGGCTTCCTTGACCTGGCAGAGGAAGACTGAGCTGGGTCACCCCTCATGCCTCTCCCTCAGTGTTCTCTGTCTGTGGTATTCCAGTCTAGGTGCATCCGGACCACTGACCAACCAACCAGTAAGCCCGCTGAAAGTACCTCTGAGTTAGAGTATGTGTCTGTATCCAACTACCTCCCTTGGCCGGGCAGCTGCCCTGTCCAGAGCAGTGCCTCTGGGAAACACCTCCCCTCACCCACATCTTTCCGTGGCTGGGGCTGTGTAGCAGCAGCGTTCTGTTTTTAATTTGCCACCATATATATCATAAGCACTGGTTATGCTTCCCTCCTCCTCCTGCTGGTCAGAGGGCACCAGCTGAGCCATACCAACAAGCCAAATGAGAACTGCTGAGCAGCAGTGGTGGGTGAGATGGTCTGCAACACTTTCTCTGACTTCCTCGTTCCTTCTGCACCCGACCCAACACAGTTCAAGGTTATCCACGTCCATTTTAAAACTGACCACCGCTAGGCTCACCTGACTTGAAGAAACATTCTTGTTTTTTAAACAAATATAAATAATACACATAATTACTTCTATCTATGCACAATGAGGAATAATCTCTTGTTAAGAAAAAATCCTAACTAGAAATTTTGATATTATTTGTATCATAAAAACTCTGCTATTGATTCTTCACAAACAGAGATGTCATAAATTTACGGTTTGTAGTCCAGCATGGAGGGGGTTGAGGAGGTGCCACTCCATCCTAACAGCAAATAGAAAGCTGAACAAATTGAAAAGCCAACGACTCCTCTTAGATCCATCAGAAAAGTGAGGTCACAGGGCAAACCACTGCTCACAAAATTGCAGAGACACAAAGGCAGAGGGAATCACAATTTACCAGAGCAGAAACCCACCAGCAGAACCCTCTATGGGAACCAGTGCCAGGGCAGGGAAGTCGAGCTGTGATTAACACACAGCTAGAGGCTCAGTGTGGACAAGGCTGAGCATTTAGACTCCAGGAGGGCCCCGCGTTTCTGAGTTTACCCTCTCCGGGCTCTGCCCGGTCTTCATGGTGAGCATCAGAGAAGAATCCCCTTGTGTTTCCAGCATGCGTGAGGGAGCAGTTTTGTTTTTTTTTTTTTTACTTTAGAAAGATGGTAATGATAACCTTGTATGCGAGACAGCAAAAGAGACACAGATGTATAGAACAGTCTTTTGGACAGAGCAGATTTAACTCACGTTCCTTAGCCAGGAAGGCTGAAAGAAAATATTATCTGGGTGGTTTACTTCTGGATCACACAGTATCATCTCCGCTGGGTTCAGCTTCCGTGTATTTACCAGTCCATTTTTGCTGTTGCCGCTGTGGTTGTTCTACTTATAAAACTGTGTGAGATGCCTAAATATGGCCAGTTAGGCTTTATCTTGATTTTTGCCCGTGGATTCTCAGTGGATCAAATTGGAGTAAACTTTTCCCTACAGAAATCCAGGCCGTGATTTGCCAAAAACCATTCCAGCGTGTCTGGAGTTTCCTTTGAGGAGAGAAATGAAGTGGCAGTAGAGAACTACCACTCAGTAGCAGAGCGGAAGAGTGTATCCGTGTCTCATTCACTGATTGTCTACTCACAGTTAGAGATACTAAACATTACTCCCGGTGCTCAAGATGGCTGCGATAGCAGGCTGGCACTCATTTTCTCATGTAACCCCGTAGACCGTTTAGGCATTGTTCACTATGCTACTCCACCGACTTACATCACATCAAGGGGTTGGCCGCCAGAACTTCATGTCCAAGAGTCCACATTCGTGAAATTAGCCCCAGCATCGGTATTAGAAAATAAACTACAAGTGAGAAGGAAAAGAATAGAAAACAGCTTGTTCCCAACTTTAAAACAATTTAAAAAATATCTAACTTGTTAAATTAAAATGCTTTCTTTTGCAGGACTTCTGCAGGTTATTTATTTTTGTTTATGGTTACTCTGATAACGAAAGTTGCTAATATGTATTAAGTGCTTACTGTATGCCAGTTGCTAGCATTTTACATATAATATTATTTATTCCTCAAAGAAATTCCTTATGCATGTTGCATTTCCTAAGTAACCTTCCTTGTGTCACACAGCTGAGTGACAAAACCTGGATTACAACCTGGACAAATTTATTCCTTAGTCTGAGCTGTAAAGCACTAGGCTGTGTTGCCCATTGCCTCTGGTTATAATTTCAAAAACATTTAAAATAGCTCTTTATACTATTAAATGAGAACTTGAGTAGAAGTAGAGTCTTACTTATTCATTTTGGCTTGAGATCTTTAAGAAGAAAGTAGGTAAAGTTGGCAGGTCATAGATTATATTTAACCTGTGGATGTTCTACGCTTGGCCCAAGGAGTGCTGTAAAATCTTTAAATTCGTAGTGTTTTAAAGTAAGAGGAATATATATGAAATCTGAATTTCTATCTTCTTATGAAAAATCAGAAGATTAAGCCTTAAGTCTGGGAAGCTATCTTTTAGAATATGTTGGTGTTTATAACTACATCCAGGGAAGAAAGGAGAAAAGACAGAGAATATTGAGTAATCTGTTTATTCTTCTGAGGTTAGAGGATGCTTATGATTCTGCCACTCTGAGTTCCCTTTTATCTTCCAAACATACAGAGCCAGCATCCATTGATCAGAAGGCTGGATACAAGTTTTAGAAGTGACCCTGTCCACTGGGATATTCGGACTCCAAATGATTAGCAACATTTGCTTTGAATCTTTTAAAAATTGTATTCATGTAATAGTTGAGCTGTTACAAAGTGTCCCTGAAAAATAAAATACTTTGATTTCACTTTCTATAAATAAAAACAGTTCCATCAGGTGGCCATCTGTGATATCAGAAATCAGTACATTCTGTCTAATTTGTCTTTGTTATTTCCAGAGTCAGGTTCCTTCAACTTCAATTATTTAGTCTTAGTGTGATATATAACAGAGCCAAGTGTTACAGCATTATCCAGAAAGTCTGTTTCTTGAGGAATATAGGTACTATACCCTCAAAAATGCCCCAGCCTTCTCCAACTAAGCTAAATTGTTTAAAGTTTATGTCATATTTGAGATTCAGAATACTAGATTTCAACCTTTTCAAAACACAGTATATTAAATCTTGGAATGCCTGCATCAAAACATCATTTTATGACAAATAGTAAGGAATGTAATATATTGTACTTGGTAGAAGTACTGGGATTAAAATGGTAAATTGAAAAATTTTATTGGATTAAAAACTACCTCACTCAACCACTCACTATACACACATAAACACATACAACAGCTCACTGTATTTTACACATGCACACACACACGTACAACCTGGTTGTCTAAAAAATTTGCCAAGTTCAGGAGAGTACCAAGAAAATAAGAAGGATAGCAGTGCAGGAGACATCTCTGGATCAGCAGGACAGATAAATCACAGTGTTAAAATTGTATACTTAAGCTACACATATTTTACTTTATCTGATGTTATAACATGATTTTACATCTAACCCAGCTCCCCCTACAAGAGCTTCCAGGCCATTATTTAGAATACGTGGAGTCCTTGATTATACTTAATTCAAACAACACTGGAGATTTGATTCTCAAATCATAGCAAATTAGAAGCAGTAGATCACAAGTGTGTAGCTGTCTTGACAGTAAAGCTGTCAGCAAAAGATTGATCCTGGGAAGAGACAGAATTATTTTATATTAGAGTTTAGCATAATTCTGACTATAGTTTTAGTATATACTAGCTCGGGGCTGGTGCACTGGGATGACCCAGAGGGATGGGATGGGGAGGGAAATGGGAGAGGGGTTCAGGATGAGGAACACATGTAGAACCATGGCGGAGTCATGTCAGTGTATGGCAAAGGCAATACAATATTGTAAAGTAAAAAATAAATACATAAAATTGTTTAAAAAAATAATCGTATTAGCCCTAGAAATTCACTTACATAACTTCTCCAAAAATGCTGAACATATGAGAATTGCTGCATTCAATTTCCATTGATTATGCAGTATACTTATGGCTCAGACGGTAAAGCATCTGCCTAAAATGCCGGAGACCTGGGTTCAATCCCTGGGTCAGGAAGATCTCCTGGAGAAGGAAATGGCAACCTACTCCAGTATTCTTGCCTGGAAAATCCCATCGACAGAGGAGCCTGGTAGGCTACAGTCCATGGGGTCGCAGAGTTGGACATGACTAAGCAACTTCACTTAGTATTTTAGCTATTAACTAATAATCATTTATGTGAACCCAATTGAAAAAAGCTATTTGCAACTCATATTCCAAAATATTCTGTTAAAGAGTAGACATCCACCACTAAACTTTTAGAAAATAATGATTCACTAAGCAGTTGTTATTTTAACATTCATGTTGCTCTGTGGTGAGTAATTTAAGATATATTTCTGAATATCTCATTGTAATTACACATAAATAATTAAAATGTTTAGATGAATTACTCCGCCTACAAAAAGTAAAGGAAAAATTAGGGACATTATTTTGTTCTTGGAAATGAACTATTAATGTTAACAGTATTGTTTTAAAACTAGTTAATTCACGGTTAAAAACAGATATGCATACTTTTAACAATAAAAAGTATGTTTTTTCAAGGCCTTACAAATAGAAGATTAAGAACAATATCTGTTAGGGAGGATGATAGTCCAGTGACATGTTATTAGTGATGGTCAGTGGCAACCAAAACTAGAAGAAACTTAGAAGCCAAAAACAAAAGGGAAGGGGACTCTGCTCCTCCTCAAGTAGAAAGTAGGAGCCTATTTTCCTGAAGACTTACCTTAAGGCTCATCATCCTAAGGCTTTTGTTTTTAATAAATATAATAAATGCCTTCTGAACACCTATTTGGCCATAATTACATTAAGCAATATAATGTTTAGAAAAAAACTGATAAGAATTAGTAGATATAAATATGTAGAGGAAATTTAAAGAAAAATACAAAAGTTTTATATGCCACATATTTTTTTATATTATAAAATATTAACTTTAGCCAATATTGATCTAGTGCTTCGCAGGTGGCTCAGTGGTAAAGAATCTGCCTGCCAAGTAGGAGACATAGGTTTGATCCCTGGGTCAGGAAGATCTCCTGGAGAAGGAAATGGCAACCCACTCCAGTATTCTTGCCTGGAAAATCCCATCGACAGAGGAGCCTGGTAGGCTACAGTCCACAAGGTCGCAAAAGAGCTGGACATGACTTAGCAACTAAACAGCAGCAATACTTCTGCTTTACTTTCATACCTCTTTTATTTTGGCATATTTTGTTAAATCTGTGTGTAAATCACGAAACACATAAAATCTCACTTTGTGTTCCTCTGTTGACATTATGTGTGCTGATAATATGGAAAATAGTAGTAAAGATTGTCTAAGAGATCTTTTAATACTATTAATAGCTGCTATTAGTCATGAGCATGGTTTTGAAAAGTAATTTTCATTTTGCTATCAGCAGTCCACTATAGGGTTTTGGGGGAAAACTCTTGAATCTACTTCCACAGTCCTAGAATGAAATTAAGATACAGATGTTTATTGATCACTGTGAGGTTAATGATCATTTTGAGAATATACTGAGTAGAGAAGAGATCAAATAGAACATGATCCCATAAGTAGTAACAGACTAAGCTTCTCTCGGTACGTTCCCTGCCAAGCTTAACAGACCCTCCTTTCTTAATATATGAGGATTTTCCTCCATATTATACTGCTGCTGCTTTTTAAATTTAGAATAGTGCTTTTCACTTCCTGCCATGACTACCAGTTGTTTAATACTCACCCTGTGTTGGTGTTATAGGCTTTATCTCTTATTTTCCTAACAGTTCTACCAGTTATATAGGGGAGATATAGGGGAGACATAGGGGTTCTAATCTCCATCTTAAAGATTATAGGTTGTTTGCTTAATTAACAGACATCACATAGCTAACAATTCCAAGACCTAGAACAAAGTAATGATTTATTTATTTAATGTCATTTCCTCAATATTATATACATTTGAAGTATTACAGCTCCAAGTCCTTAACTTGGAGTTGGTTCTCCAAAGATAAGTCAGTCATGAACTTTCTGCTGATTTCCACAAACAGAGGCATTTTCTAGAATAGAATCTTCTTAGCCTTTTGTTTACAGCACCCGCACTGTTTACACTCTTCAGCCTCAGGTTGTAATGGTTCATGCTTCTTGTTTTTCCTGATCTTAAAAGGCAGTTTAAGTGCACGCAATAGGGGTTGGTCAGGAAAACTGGACCATTCTACATGGGTCCAACAGGAACGGATTAAATAAAATGATGTAGTTGTTGTTCAGTCACTAAGTTGTGTCTGACTTTTTGCAACTCCATGGACGGCAGTGTGCCAGGCTCCCCTGTTTGGGTTTGCTCAAATGATTTGAGTCAGTGATGCTATCCAAACATTTCATCCTCTGTCACCTCCTTCTCCTGCCCTCAGTCTTTCCCACCATCAGAGTCTTTTTCATTGAGTCAGATTTTCACATCAGGTGGCCAAATAACTGGAGCCTCATCTGCAGCATCAGTCCTTCCAATGAGTACTCAGGGTTGATTTCCTTTAGGATTGACTGGTTTGATCTCCTTGCAGTCCAAAGGACTCCCAAGACTTTTCTCCAGCACCACAATTCAAAAGAATCAATTCTTTGGCACTCAGCCTTCTTTATGGTCCAACTCTCATATCCGTACCTGACTACTGGAAAAAAACAGAGCTTTGATTATATGGACATTTGTCGGCCAAATGATGTCTCTGCTTTTTAATATGCTGTCCAGGTTTGTCATAGCTTTTCTTCCAAGGAGCAAACATCTTTTAATTCCATGGCTGCAGTCACTGTCCACAGTGATTTTGGAGCCCAAGAAAATAAAATCTCTCACTGTTTCCACTTTTACCCCTTCTACTTGCCATGAAGTAATGGGACCAGATGTCATGATCTTAAGTATTTGAATGTTGAGTTTTAACCCAGCTTTTTCACTCTCCTCTTTTACCCTCATCAAGAGGCTCTTTAGTTCTACAACTCAGGCATTGAGAGACTTAATGAGTGAAGGTCAGGGTGCCACTTTTAGCAAATTCCAAACAGCAGAGATAAGAAAAGCATCACCAGTGACTTCAGTTGCAGGTAGTACCAAAGTGGATGGTGCTTAGGAAGATATCCAAATGCCATGCATCCGCCAAGGCCACATGCTGAAGTCCACACCCTGACCACAGCAGCCACTGTGGGAATTATGGCTCATCCTGCTCATCTGTTCTATAAACCTCTAGGAGTGCTTCCTATCCTCAGAAACATATGGAACCTACTTGCAAAGGAATCTGGGAAATGTAGTTTCCAGGCTATCAATGTCTTCAGTTTGAAGAAAGTTTGGAAAAGATGATATTCGCATTAAGATTCTGGAGGCTAGATACCTGAAATCGAGGTGTTGGAAAAATTGATTCCTTCTGAGCACTGTGAGAGGCAATCTGTTTCTTGCCTCTCGCCTAGATTCTCACGGTTTGCTGCCAATCTTTGCAGAAGCATCACCCTAATCTCTTTCTTCACCTTCACATTGCACTTTCCCTGAGTACATATCTGTGTCTAAATTTCCCCTTTTTACAAGGAGATCAGTCTAACTGGGCCCACCATAATGACTTCACATTAACTTTACCTCTATAAAGACTTGTCTCCAAATACAGTCACATTTTGAGGTAGAGGGTTAGGATTTCAAGATATGAATTGGGAAGGTGGATACAGTTGACCCAATAGCAGTTATCTACTGGTGTATAAGAAATTACTCTAAAATTTAGTGTCTCAAATAAATGTGTTTTCTCTCATGGTGTTTGTGAGTCTGGGAACAATGTGGCTAGACAGTCTGGGCTTGAGGTCTCTCCTGAGTCTGCCATTGGATATCATTTCAAGCTTGACTGAGGTTGGAGGATCCACTTTCAAGGTGACTGACTCACTACGGACTCCCTCACCAGCTATTGGCATGACATGGCCTCAGTTCCGTTCACCCAGACGTGTCCACAGCGTTGCCTGAGGGTCTTTTGACAACGTTGGGACTGACTTCCCCCAGAGCTCAGGATCCAAGAGACCAAGGTGGGAGTTACAATGCCCCTTTCACTGAAATCCCTTCCTGGGTAAACACTGGCCTGAGTGCTATAGCTTCTCAACTGGTCTCACAAGCATGTGTTGATGCTTACATTGTTATTTCATTCTCTCTGTTAGGGAAAAAGGGCCTGAAACTTCCTGTTTGTCATCTTCTTTCCAGTGTCACTTTTATAACCTGACTACAAATATGTTCTTGGTAAGTACATACTAAGTTGAATTTAATTTCCTTGGAGGTCCTTGCATTTATAAAGAACTATGTAAGAAAAAGTCAGGCTGCAATTAGAATATTGCAGCCAAGTGAATTATATAGAATTTAATATGAAAGGAAATATGAGTTCTGGTGGTGTTCAGGGGCAACTTGCAGTTCTTAATAGATGATTTCAACTTGGAGTTGAAATAGATCTCATGAATAAGGGTAAGAAAACAGAGATACTGTATGTTTTTAGCAAACAAAAATAAAATTACATTAATGTGTCACCTAATTAAGTCTGATCCCATGTTCAAATATCATATATAATCACAGCAAACTCTCCCCACAGGGCATAAATGCAGACAGTGTTCAGAACTCATCTTAAATAGTAATACTTAAGCCCAAGGATATTCCTTTATGACTCTGAGCTTTGTAAAGATTCATATTTCAGCCCAAAGGGGGTATTGTTGATTGATTTATTACTGCAAAGAGGTTTTATTTCTCAAATCCACCAGAATATTAGAATTAAATGCCTAACTTTTCAACCCTTTTTCATAAGTTGTCCTAGGCAAGATTCAAGTTCATAGTCAGGTGGGCCAACTTTGTATTATTTAAAATAATGAAATTAATAGACACAATGATAACATAAAACCACAAGGAGTCATCACCTGCAGTGTCTGTAATAAAATATAAAAATGCAGTCCTGGATATTTATCAACTATAATCCTTATCCTGAAAGTATTCACAAATAAGAGGAGGAGAGAGGGGAGAAGTGAGGAATGAAGTCAGAAGGAGGGGGAAAGAGTAACAGGACGTGAAGCTAGGGAGGGATGGAAGAGTGAATGAAGAGCAAACAAGGAAACAAAGGGGAAGAAAGGAAGACGAGGCAAACGATGTAGGAATATCATACAAATGTACACCACCAACAAGAAATATTGGAGGAGGCTCCAGAGAATGTTACATATTACAGTGTGTTACATGTAGCATAAATCAGTTGATGACTACATAGCAGCAGGATATTAAACATTAACCCAGATCCTTGTTCATTCATTTTTTGAACACTGACTTAGTGCAAAGCATTGAAACATGTATGGCTATAGCATTTAAAAAATATATACACAAAATATTTCCCATTTTGTTTCACAGGTGATTACTGAAGAAGCATCAATACTGTAAAATATTAATAGATGTTATCATTCATGTCTTTAAATATTTTACTCCATATTTACCTTCATAATTTGACAAAAATGAGTCAAATGTCATAACATTCAGAATAGAATGATGGAATCCATTTTCATGCCACATAACACATGTAGAATATTGTCCTTAATTGGAACCATCTTCCAAATAAGTCTGTACTGACACACTGGAATCACATTTATCTTATTAAAGCATCTTTTGAAAACATGTTCAATATGTTGCATCTAAGCATACTTTTTCCACATGGGGATTTAGAATAAAATACAAAGCACAATAATCGTGCAAACAAAGGCATATTCTTACAGAGGAAGGGTGAATAGGACGGTACAAGAGGAGTTTACAAACTCCACTCATCCACTGAAGAGGCGGAGGTGAGTCTCAGCTCAAAGAAAAGGGCCCGTGCTGATGAAATAAACCACAGTACTTAACGCTGTTTAGTTCATACCATAAATGTGTAGATAATGTGGGCTGGAGACATCATTTCATCCGTAGGGCATATGGTAATTATCTCCACATTAAAGCTCTTTTGCTAATCACACACACACACAAGCATCCATCTTTGCTGCTGAGGGGGTACAGCTGACACTGAGAGACACCTCGCGGACTTGGGCTCATCAGCACATTTCTCTCCATGTGTACTCCTACCTTGGGGGCTGCTGCAGCTCCTATCAAATGCCTTCTCCTCCCCCGTCTCATTGCACAGACGATTATAGCATAAACAGACACTGGAACAGAAGTTTATAGTTCCAGGAGAGGAAGTGAGTGTGGTGGTTTTTATCAACCATTGTTTTCCCCGAGCTTAGTTTAAATTGGGCACACTGAGTATTTAGCTGGCATGGCCACTGACACAAAAGCCCACAGCTCCACAGAATTAGTGGCTCAGACTCAAACAAGAGGCGGGCCTTGGGTACTGGGCCACCCCGCACGGCTATCTTAAGTACTGACAATGTGTTATACCCGAAACTGTGTTTATAAGTCTACATACATAACCTGGTGGGCCACAGTCCACAGGTCGCAAAGAGTCGGACACAACTGAGCGACTTCACTTTGACTTTGACTTTCACCATCATAAAAATTCCAGTGTTAAATATTCCTAATTATCTCATAAATTTGTTCTAAATGTTTTTTTTAAAAGATCAAGATCCACACATTACATTTTTATAGGTTTCTCGGATCAGATGAAACTTGTCCTCCCTTTTTGTTTTCCTTGCAGTTTATTTGTAAAGAAACAGTCATTAGTGATGTTCTGTAGTATTTCTCACATTCTGGACTTTGTTGAATTCTTTTTTTTTATTTTTTTATTTTTTTTTATTTATTTATTTATTTTTTTTTTAATTTTAAAATCTTTAATTCTTACATGTGTTCCCAAACATGAACCTCCCTCCCACCTCCCTCCCCATAGCATCTCTGTGGGTCATCCCCATGCACCAGCCCCAAGCATGCTGTATCCTGGGTCAGACATAGACTGGCGATTCAATTCTTGCATGATAGTATACATGATAGAATGCCTTTGTTGAATTCTGACTGTATGGTAATATGTTATAGGTTCTTCTAGCACTATGTCTCCCATAAACTGATAGTTATCTCCAGAACCTCAGTTTGACTTAGGTCAATGAATTGGCCAAAAATACTTCATAGAATGTGTTTTGTAATTTCAACAGGAGGCACATAGTGTCCACTTTTTCTCCTTGTGTGATGTTAGAAGCCATTGATTATAGTTACCTAGATCCATTATTTTATTAGAGGTTTTCAAAATGATGATCTTCTAATGCTTTCTGTTACTTGTTAGCTGCAATACTTTTATAAAAATAAACCTCAGGATACTTAGTTATCTGAGGTTGAATAGAAAAAGCTGGTGGAATAATTTTTTATTTAACAATTTTCAGGAGAAGAAATAGAATTGGTTCTTTAGCATCCTTCAAATTTGTCACTGACTCCTTTCCTTTTTAAAGTATATATTTGGTTTAAAATACTATATTAGTTTTAGGTGTACAACATACTGGTTCAATATTTTTATAGATTATACTCCATTTAAAGTTATTATAAAGTTATGGCTACTTTGCCCTGGGCTGTACAATATATCCATGCTGCTTATCTATTTTCAAGGCAGTAGTTTGTACCTCTTAGTCCCATGCTCCCCCTTCCCTCTCCCTAGTGGCAACCACTAGTTTGTTCCTATGTCTGTGAGTCTCTTCTGTCCTATTAGTAGCAGCAGTGTTAGCCGCTCAGCCATGTCCAACTCTTTGCCCGCCAGGCTCCTCTGTCCATGGGATTCTCCAGGCAAGAATACTGGAGTGGGTTGTCATTCCCTTCTCCAGTTTTGCTATACACATTTGTTTTTATTATACTGTTTTAAATGTACTTTTTCTTTAAATCCTCACACACTCGTATGTGCATAAACAATTATTTGTACTTAACAGTGAGGAAACTGAGGTTCATGAAGTTACTTGCCTAGTCAGGATTCTAGACAGTTTAGAACATATGCTCCCTCGACTGGACTCGAGGACATATTCAGAGGCCAAAAGAATTGGAAAAAAAAAAATTATGCCCTGGAGCACCTAACGAGCACCCATAATATGTAACTCAGATAAAATAATATTTTTAAATATCTCAGAAGACTACAGTCTAAGCCAAAACTGAAAATACTTTGATCCTCGAGCTCTGTAAATTCCTGGATACACTCATTGAATATAGGCTTGTGACTGTTTCCATTTAGTTCCCGTTTGCTGGTGCGAGGGAGCGCATGGCAGCCTGATGGGGAGTCTGGCACTGACTTTCCTATGTTTCTGCCTTAGAGGAGGATCTCTTAATATGCCATTTATAAGACAAACACTCTGAGCCTCATATGCGCGCACTGGTGCGTTGGCCTGTTTTGCCTGCAGAGTCAGTGGAAATCACATTTGGTGTGCTTATTTTGATGCTCACCCAGATCCCTGTAGGGCTTAAGGAGATTAAACTCTTGTGATAGACAGATTGTTGGTACTGAACGCTCCATTACTCAGCCTTCTCCAGGGGCTCAGGAGGCAGACTGGCGGCAAGTGATACAGACCCAAGTCCAGTGGTGATCCCCTCCAGTGCCCAGTGTGTCAGAGTGACCCCCGAATAGGAAACACGTGCTTTCCAGGAAACGTAACGTGGAAAAGTCCATACGTTTGCCTTGTCTTCTTAATGTTCTGTTGGTCATAACAGGATCAAAGGCCAGATGATTTTCACAAGCAGTGTGCCAAGTGCCCTTTCTCAAACCAAATGCTGACAATAAATATTTCTGGTGGTGTTGGCAGAAAATTCTCCATGCATATCCTGATTTCCACATGTCTTATGAAGAGAGGCATTGATTCCCTTTGTTCTGGACTATCTTTTCAAGGATATGAGTGTAGCAAACAGCCTTGGAAGGCAGAAACTGTGCTCCCTCCCAAGGAAAGGGCACGCTTGATTTCTATGCAGTGTAATAAAACAGTGGAATTGCCTGTTACAAAAGATCTGGTCTCCCTGAACTCAGGGTTTGTCTTCCCTTTACTGCACATGCAGAAGGTGTCACCTGGCCTTCTTCACACTGTCTGTGTAACTTGGAGAGCAGGACTTGGTGCGAAAATTACAACGCTTTGGCTGTGGTTGCTGCTGCAAGTAGTAAACTCCCTTTTGTTCCTAACCCAGGATCCCCGGCTCTCCTGCCAGCGTCCGTGAAGACTGGTGGGTGTGTGTGTCCTCGGTCACTGCAGGCGTGTCCGGCTCTGTGCGACCCCGTGGACTGCAGTCCGCCAGGCTCCTCTGTCCATGGATTCCCCAGGCAAGGATACTGAGGGGAGTTGCCATGCCCTTCTCCAGGGGATCTTCCCAACCCAGGGATCAAACCCTTGTCTCCTATGTCTTCTACATCGCAGGCAGATTCTTTACTTGCTGAGCCATCAGGCAAGACTGTAGGTTAGTTTATTACCTTGTAAGCAGGGTAAAATTTTAGACCCTTCAAAATATTAGACAGTTTTTAGTCCTTATGATTATATAAAGACATATGTGTTATATGTTTGAATGTGTATATATATTTTCTACTTACACTCCTGCATGTGTAGTAAGATTTTAGTGTTATGTATGTGTATGAATGTATATATAAAAATCTTATTTTATAATTTTAAATATGACAACTGCATTGTCATCACTTGAAAAAAAAGTGCCTACTTTTTAGAGCTATTTATAAACACAGAATTCGGAATCACATTCAGACCTTTACAAAATGTCTTTACCTTCTCTAGGTGTACTTCATCATCAAGGGCAGAGAAGCCCCAGCAAGATGGTAGGCGCTGGAGCAGCAGCTGTGCAGCACTGGAGCAACTGTGAGGAGATACCCCACATCCAAGGGGAAAGGAGAAGCCCCAGCAAGACGGTAGGAGGGGCGAAATTGCATTTAGAATCAAACCCATACCTGTCAGAGACACTCAGAGGGCTCAAACAAACCTTGTGTGCGCCAGGACCCAGAGACCCCACAGAGATTGAGAGTGAACTGTGTTTGAGTGTCTCCTGTGGACTGCTGCAGGGGCAGCGGCTCTGGGGGTAGCAGACTGGGTTGGCATAAGCCCTCTTGAGGGAAGTCCCCGTTAACCCCACCATAGAGCCTCCCCAACTTACACAGGACTGGGAAATAGACTCTTGGAGGGCGCAAACAGGACCTTGTGCACCAGGGCCCAGGAGAAAGCAGCAGTGACTCCACAAGAAACTGACCCAGACTTGCCTGTGAGTGTCCAGCAGGCTCCAGTGGAGGCGTGGGTTGGTGGTGGCCTGCTGCAGGGTGGGGGCACTGAGTGTGGCAGTGCCTCCACGGGGCCTTTTGAAGAAGGTCACCATTATATTCATTTCCTCCACCATAGTTTGAAGCGAAGTGAAGTCACTCAGTTGTGTCTGACTCTTTGCGATCCCATGGACTGTAGCCTACCAGGCTCCTCTGTCCGTGAAATTCTCCAGGCAAGAATACTGCAGTGGGTTGCCATTTTCTTTTCCAGGGGATCTTCTCGACCCAGGGATTGAACTCAGGTCTCCTGCATTGCAGGCAGACGCTTTACCATCTGAGCCACCAGGGAAGCCATAGTTCGGCTTCAGGTAAATAACAGGGAGGGAACACAGCCACGCCCATCAACAGAAAATTGGATTAAAGATTTACTGAGCATGGCTCCACCAATCTGAACAAGAACCAGATTTCCCCTCAGTCAGTCTCTCCCATCAGTAAGTTTCCATAAGCCTCTTAACTTTCTCCATCAGAGGGCAGACAGACTGAAAACCACAGTCACAGAAAACTAACCAATCTGATCACATGGACCACAACCTTGTCTAACTCAGTGGAACTAGGAGCCATGCCCTATAGGGGCACCCAAGACAGACTGGTCATGGTGGAGAGTTCTGACAAAATGTGGTCCACTGGAGAAGACAATGGCAAACCACTTCAGTATTCTTGCCTTGAGAACCACATGAACAGTATGAAAAGGCAAAAAAATAGGACACTGAAAGATGAACTCCCCAGGTCAGTAGGTACTCATATGCTACTGGAGATCAGTGGAGAAATAACACCAGAAAGAATGAAGAGATGGAGCCAAAGCAACAACAACACCCAGTTGTGGACATGACTGGTGATGGAAGTCAAGTCCAATGCTGTAAAGAGCAATATTGCATAGAAACCTGGAATGTTAGGTCCACAAATCAAGGCAAACTGGAAGTGGCAAACAGGAGATGGCAAGAGTGAATGCTGACATTTTAGGAATCAGCAAAGTAAAATGGACTGGAATGAGTGAATTTAACTCAGGTAACCATTATATCTACTACTGTGGGCAAGAATCCCTTAGAAGAAATGGAGTAGCCATCATAGTCAACAAAAGAGTCCAAAATGCAGTACTTGGATACAGTCTCAAAAACAACAATGATCTCTGTTCGTTTCCAAGGCAAATTGTCCAATATCACAGTAATGCAAGTCTATGCCCTGACCAGTAATGCTGAAGAAGCTGAATTTAAACGGTTCTATGAAGACCTACAACACCTTCTAGAACCAACACCCAAAAAAGATGTCATTTCATTATAGCGACTGGAATGCAAAAGTAGGAGGTCAAGAAACACCTGGAGTAACAGGCAAATTTGGCCTTGGAGTACAGAATGAAGCAGGGCAAAGGCTAATAGACTTTTGCCAAGAGAACACACTGGTCATAGTGTGTTCCAACAACACAAGAGAAGACTCTACACATGGAGATCACCAGATGGCCAATACAGAAATCAGATGGCTTATATTCTCTGCACCCAAAGAAGGAGAAGCTCTATACGGTCAGCCAAAACAAGACCTGGAGCTGACTGTGGCTCAAATCATGAACTCCTTATTGCCAGATTCAGGCTTAAATTGAAGAAAGTAGGGAAAACCACTAGATCATTCAGGAATAACAAATCAAATCCCTTATGATTATACAGTGGAGGTGAGAAAGATTCAAGGGACTAGATCCGATAGACAGAGTGCCTGATGAACTATGTCTCCTGACATGACATTGTACAGGAGACAGGGATCAAGACCATTCCCAAGAAAAAGAAATGCCCAAAAAGGCAAAATGCTTATCTGAGGAGCCCTTACAAATAGCTGTGAAAAGAAGAGAAGCAAAAGGCAAAGGAGAAAGGAAAGATATACCCATTTGAACGCAGAGTTCCAAAAAAGCCTTCCTCAGCAATCAATGCAAAGAAATAGAGGAAAACAACAGAATGGGAAACACTAGAGATCTCTTCAAGAAAATTAGAGAGACCAAGGGAACAGTTAGAACTGGACATGGAACAACAGACTGGTTACAAATTGGAAAAGAAGTACGTCAAGGCTGTATATCGTCACCCTGCTTATTTAACTTATATGCAGAGTACATCATGAGAAACGCTGGGCTGGAAGAAACACAAGCTGGAATCAAGATTGCTGGGAGAAATACCAATAACCTCAGATATGCAGATGACACCACCCTTAAGGCAGAAAGTGAAGAGGAGCTAAAAAGCCTCTTGATGAAAGTGAAAGAGGAGAGCGAAAAAGTTGGCTTAAAGCTCAACATTCAGAAAACAAAGATCATGGCATCTGGTCCCATCACTTCATGGCAAATAGATGGGGAAACAGTGTCAGACTTTATTTTTTTGGGCTCCAAAATCACTGCAGATGGTGACTGCAGCCATGAAATTAAAAGACGCTTACTGCTTGGAAGAACAGTTATGACCAACCTAGATAGTATATTCAAAAGCAGAGACATTACTTTGCCAACAAATGTCCGTCTAGTCAAGGCTATGGTTTTTCCTGTGGTCATGTATGGATGTGAGAGTTGGACTGTGAAGAAGGCTGAGAGTCGAAGAATTTATGCTTTTCAACTGTGGTATTGGAGAAGACTGTCGAGAGTCCCTTGGACTGCAAGGAGATCCAACCAGTCCATTCTGAAGGAGATCAACCCTGGGATTTCTTTGGAAGGAATGATGCTAAAACTGAAGCTCCAGTACTATGGCCACCTCATGCAAAGAGTTGACTCATTGGCAAAGACTCTGATGCTGGGAGGGATTGGGGGCAGGAGGAGAAGGGGATGACCAAGGATGAGATGGCTGGATGGCAGCACGAACTCGATGGATGAGAGTCTGAGTGAACTCTGGTAGATGGTGCTGGACAGGGAGGCCTGGCGTGTTAAGATTCATGGGGTCGCAAAGAGTCAGACACAACTAAGTGACTGAACTGAACTGAAGGGAACATTTCATGCAAATATAGGAACAATAAAGGACAGAAATGGTATGGACCTAACAGAAGTAGAAGATATTAAGAAGAGGTGGCAAGAATACTCAGAACCGTACAAAAAAGATCTTCACAACCCAGATAATCACAGTGATATGATCACTCACCTTTAGCCAGACATCCTGGAATGTGAAGTCAAGTGGGCCTTAGGAAGCATCACTACCAACATAGCTAGTGGAGGTGATGGAATTACAGTTGAGCTATTTCAAATCCTGAAAGATGATGCTGTGAAAGTGCTGCACTCAATATGCCAGCAAGTTTGGAAAACTTAGGAGTGGCCACAGGACTGGAAAAGGTCAGTTTTCATTTCAATTCCAAAGAAAGGAAATGCAAAAGAATGCTCAAACTACTGCACAATTGCACCCATCTCACACAATAGTATAGTAATGCTCAAAATTCTCCAAGCCAGGCTTCAGCAATATGTGAACTGTGAACTTCCAGATGTCCAAGGTGGATTTAGAAAAGGCAGAGGAACCAGAGATCAAATTGTTCACATCCATTGGATCATTGAAAAAGCATGAGAGTTCCAGAAAAACATCTATTTCTGCTTTATTGACTATGCCAAAGCCTTTGACTGTGTGGGTCACAACAAACTATGGGAAATTCTTAAGGAGTTAGGTATACCAGATTACCTGACCTGCCTCCGGTGAAATCTGTATGCAGGTCAGGAAGCAACAGTTAGAACTGGACATGGAACAACAGACTGGTTCCAAATAGGAAAAGGAGTATGTCAAGGCTGTATATTGTCACCCTGCTTATTTAACTTCTATGCAGAGCACATCATGAGAAACGCTGGGCTGGAAGAAGCACAAGCTGGAATCAAGATTGCCAGGAGAAATATCAATAATCTCAGATATGCAGATGATACCACCGATACTGCAGAAAGTGAAGAGGAACTGAAAAGCCTCTTGATGAAAGTGAAAGAGGAGAGTGAAAAAGTTGGCATAAAACTCAACATTCAGAAAACTAAGAACATGGCATCCGGTCCAATCACTTCATGGGAAATAGATGGGGAAACAGTGGAAACAGTGACAGAGTTTATCTTTTGGGGCTCCAAAATCACTGCAGATGGTGACTGCAGCCATGAAATTAAAAGACGCTTGTTCGTTTGAAGAAAAGTTATGACCAACCTAGACAGCATATTAAAAAGTAGAGACCTTACTTTGACAACAAAGGTCCATCTAGTCAAAGGAATGGTTTTTCCAGTAGCCCTGTATGGATGTGAGAGTTGGACTATAGAGGAAGCTGAGCAGCAAAGAATTGATGCTTTTGAACTGTGGTGTTGGAGAAGACTCTTGAGAGTTGCTTGGACTGCAAGGAGTTTCAACCAGTCCATCCTAAATAAGATCAGTCCTGAATATTCATTGGAAGGACTGATACTGTAGCTGAAACTCCAATACTTTGACCACCTGATGGGAACAAGTGACTCATTGGAAAAGACCCTGATGCTGGGATAGATGGAAGGTGGGAGGAGAAGGTGATGACAGAGGATGAGATGGTTGGATGTCAACACCAAGTCAATGGACATGTGTTTGAGTAAACCATGGAAGTTTGTGATGGACAGGGAGGCCTGACATGCTGCAATCATTGAGGTCGCAAATAGTCAGATATGACTGAGCAACTGAACTGAACTGATCATGGCAATAAGTAGTTCCTTAGCTTCAACAAGAAGGAAATGATGAACAAGTTTTGTCAAATCTACATAGCAAATGAATGCCCTTTTAAATTTTGAATTAGCAAATCTATTATAAATTTATCTTCGGCTATTTTTATTTATCTTTAAAAAAGATATGGGTTTCCCTGGTTGCTTAGATGGTAAAGAATCTGCCCACAATGTGGGATACCTGGGTTCAATACCTGGGATGGGAAGATCCCCTGGAGAATGGAATGGCAACCCACTCTAGTATTCTTGCCTGGAGAATTCCATGGACAGAGGAACCTGGCAAGCTACAGTCACAAAAAATTTGGACACAACGGAGCGACTTTCACACTTCACACATACAAAAAAAAATATGTGACATTGGTGTGAGTAGTTATAATGATAAATATAATAATAATAAACATAATCCCCCTTAGCTCCAGAAAACTTTGAACCTTCAAAAAAGGTCTTGTGGGATAAAATTATGGTATCATACAGTGAGGACAGTGACAGACAACATCTGGCATCTGGTCCTAAGCTCTATCCAGTAACTGAAACTCCTTCTAGAAAATCACTTATTAGAAATTATCCACCATATCCACTTACAGAGAGAGAAAACTCAATTCTCCAGGTCTACCCACATATGAATATTTGACAGACAAAATTTTCTGAACCCTTTGTTATATTGAAGGAATACTTGTTTCCCTGAATTCCACATTTGCTTCTGCTTCTGATGGAATCAAATTTCTAATAATGGATTCCAATAGTTTGTTGACATTCATCAGCTTGTGAAATCAATGACTTTAAACATCAGTTTCTTCATCTGTATAATGGGCACAGTAGTGGCCTCTTCCATGTCTAATGTGAGGGTACAATGAGCTTCAACACATAGTGCCCAGGAGGTAGAGGTTACAGCTTTTCCTTACCCTCATTTTATGGGATGCCTATAGGTGACAGCAGTTATTTCCCCATGATGATGTTAGGGTGACAGTCTGGTCCAGTGGGCACCACATCACAATGTATCCCACTCCATTCCTGGGTTGCATCCACCACCCAAGTTCATATTAAAACAGTCTCAGCTTTAATAGTCTCTTGATTATAGATTTCAGTTTGAAGATAGCATGAAGTTTCTGTTGGAAAATGGGGGTCTTTCCTTTACCCTTAGATAACTTATTATGTTAAGATCTTCCACTAGTGAAATACCTCTGTTCAGTCTATCACTTTCATATGGCTCCAAATAAAGTATCTTAAGCTTTGATGCTTGAAATAACAAAAAACAATTATTGTAGTGAGGTTTAAATTTTTACTAATATATATATATATATATTAGTATATATATATATTATATATATATATACAACTTTAGAGCTATACAACTTGAGTAGTTAGATTCTCACCAGTTTTACAATTTATTTTGAATATGAAGTCTATATTGAATATGCCCCCAATCTCTTAAATATTTTTAATATGTATACTCATAAATTTTCCTTCATTCACAAAACACATTTCTTACTATATACATTATAAGACATATAAAACTATGAATCTTAAAGGGGAGTTAAATTTAAAATACAGTATGTAAGCTTTAATTTATTAACTGTAGTTAAATATAGTGGATAGAAGACTTTATTTCAGATCTTTGATAATTTCAAATTGGTGTGGCCTTTATATCAGAGGATCTGATTAGGTAGTCACTGTTTTTGTGATATAGTTGACAAAAAGATAATAGCAACAATAGGTGTCAGCATTCCTGTTTCTTTACTGGGTTTTACTTGGATTGTTGGTATTGTTAATCCATGTTCATAGAGCTTTTTTTAAGGGGTGTATTTGTTTTGTGAAGTATAGTAATCAAAACTAGATAATGATCCATCAACCTGTTTACAGTGCCTGGAAATGTGCTGCAAGCAAATGTGAGTGAGAACCAAAGGATTCTCTCCCAGATGTGGAAATCTCACCTCACCTTCTTTGGGTGATAAAACTTTCTGGTACATGAACTGAGTAAGTAGTGTCAGTCTCTACTGAAAAAGAATTGGGCTTTTTTTTTTTTTTAGTTAAGAATCAACAGCCAACAGAAATTGAGTATTTTCTTGCAGCACCAGTGAATCCTGTATCTTAGGTTTGAGCTTGCTCTGGAGCTCTTGCGCTGCGTTACACAGGGATCTCTGCCTTACTGAGGTGAACAGGTTGGAGAGGTACTGCCTATATACACACTCCCACATTTTGTAGGAAGAGAAATGCCCAGCCGATAGTCTGCATCATCATTTGAAAGGAGGCCACTTACACTGAGTGTGCACACATGCTAAGTAACTTCAGTCATGTCTGACTGTTTGTGACCTTCTGGACTGTGGTCCTTCAAGATCCACTGTCCATGGGATTCTCCAGGTAAGAGTACTGGAGCGGGTTGTTATGCCCACCTCCAGGGGATCTTCCCCGTTGGGGGATCAAACCCATATTCTTTTGTCTCCTGCACTGGTAGGCAGGTTCTTTACCTCTAGTGCCACCTGGGAAGCCCCTGAGGCTACATGTTTAGGAGTAGAAGCAGCAGAGCCAGTGAAGGAGATACATATGCCATCAGATTTTAACAAGACAGGCAACTAGTTTAGACATTTCAACCTACAAATAAACCTCCTAGAGATCAAAGTGACTTATGAAGACTATGTACATTGGCAAAAGGCACTGCATCGGCACTCTCATTTTATTTGGGGACACGACACTGAGAAGCTAGAGAAAAATGAATGACTTGGGGAATGTCTCATGGTGTGGGATTTGTCCCAGAAACTCTACGAAGTGCCCCACTGAGGAGCAAGTTATAACATATATTAACTCAGTAGTAGCTGAGCAAAAACGAATGAGATTTCCCTGGGCACTGAGGTTCCAGATTGTTTCTCAAAGGGTCACATCAGTTATTGCCATTTTTTGTCATATCTGAACCATGATTAATTAGGGTGATCCAAATTTCTACATGTCTATGTCACACACTTCTTTGCTTCCCCACCTGTTTTGTCCAGCGTATCGACCAACAAGCCCCACTTGCTGTACCTCATCAAAGTTTAAACTAAGTGTCTTGCTACGGGCTGCAAAGGAACAGCGAAGGGGGCAGAACTAACGGCATATAAGCAACTGGCAAAAACAGTGATCTAGTCAAGGACAAGCTGCAAAGCACGCAAAAGGGAGACCTAATTAAGTCTGCTCTCTTCAGTGGTGTGTAAAATGCAAGGATGTACTAGCTGAAACCTATTTGCATGTAAATGCTGAATCCTGTACCCACCAGAATCACAAACACACAGATTGCTTTTTCGTTGGAAGAAACTGACAATTGTTGGGCAAAAACATCAGTGAAAATTAAAAACTGATGTATGAGGGAGAATAATGTGAGTTGATTCACTGATGTGAAGTGAAGCCTCTTAGAATAGAACCTTTTTATTTTCAACTTTTTAAAACAAGAAAATCCCACATTATCCAGCAGATGTTGCCTGGAGAATTACTGTCCATCCCAGGCTTTTTGAGGTTTCCAGTCACTTAATACTCTTAACTAACTTCCATCAAACATTTCCACAGATAAAATCCTTTCTAAGCCACCTAAATCCTTGTTGGAAAATGGAAGGTTTATGAAAAGATGTTATACTTTGCAGCCCCGTAGATGTTTACTGTTGCCAACACGTATAACCGGAGCCCTCCGACACCACCCCACAGCCGAGGTGTGGATGACTGCATGCTATGGGGAATCTTTGTGTCTTATTTGGTGATTGTGCTATTTTCAGAATTAGCAGTGCCCCCCTCTGTTGTTCAGTCACTTCAGTCGTGTCTGACTCTTTAGACCCCATGGACTGTAGCCTGCCAGGCTCCTTTGTCCATGGATTTCTGCAGACAAGCATAGTGGAGTGGGTTGCTGGTCCCTTCTCCAGGGTATCTTCCTGACCCAGGGACTGAACCTGCATCACCTGCTTAGCAGACAGATTGTCTACCACTGTGACACCTGAGGTGCCCCCTTGAGTGAAGCTGCTGTTGTGTCAGACTCTTTGCGACCCCATGGACTGTAGCCTACCAGGCTCCTCTGTCCATGGGATTTTCCAGGCAATAGTCCTGGAGTGGATTGCCATTTCCTTCTCCAGGGGATCTTCCCAACCCAGGGATTGAACCCGGGTCTCCCTCATTGTCAACAGACGCTTTACCATCTGAGCCACCCCCTTAACATGCTACAACTGTACTTCTCAATGATGAAACTTATTTCTCGGGACTTTTGTAGATCTGGTTGGCTTGAATCTGGCTGTTGCACTGAAATAGCAAAGGAACGGTGAAAATAGTTCTCCAAGTGTTTTCAGGATGGGAGATAAGAATCAGAACCATCAGAGTTGACATGCAAGTTGATGTGGTTGCAATCTAGGGGAGGTTTTATTTCAGCCACACTGAGTTTGGTTACTGATTCCAACTTCCTGCAGTAGGCAGTGGGACAAATTGCAACTGACATGGACTTGTAGCAGGAAGAGGCTGAGGATAAACACTGGACAACAGGTGAGTAGACTAATTACAATGAAAACCACTATGTCAAATTTAGTAAGACTCTTCATCTTAGTCTTAAGAAGGTATCCTGTTATTTACAGATGACAGAAATACTGTCCCCTGTAGAGTTTTCCTGCAGGGAAATGAACACAGAGCTGTGGCTCAGAATCAGCAATAATTTCTCCTTCAGCTTATATTTTATAGGAGAGGTAAGTCTGGAGAGTCTTGGATATTTAGTGAATTTCCCAGAGCAAAATATACATTTGAATAAATGAGATTTGAAGCATTTCATTTTTTCCTTTCCTTTCACAGCCTTTGAGAAAGTTTAAAATTAAAAATGGAAAGGGTGTAGAAAGCAGCCCATTAGTTCATTCAATAACTATTGAACATAGACGATGGACCAGCCACTGTTCTAATTTTCTGAGCCTAATTTCTTCTTATATGTAAATATAAATCATCTTGCATAGTTTTAATATGTACTGAATTTTCTGGGAACATAGCTACCATACAAGATATGGTGGCTTGCTTTGTTTTGTTCTTCGTTCTTAAGTTTTCCAGGAGTTGCTCACCATTTCTCAAAATCAGATTGGAGACGGAAGTGCTATTCATGGCCTTTCTGGCATCAGCACAAGCATATCTGGCTTGGTCTGCATCTATGCTCCTGCTCACAGGAGTCTACCTGGGTATCTAATTGCTCTAGCACTATTTGGTGAAAAGACAACCCTCTCTCCACTGAATTTCCTTTGCAATTTCATTGGAAAGCAATTGTTCCTAAATATGTGAACTTCTATTTCTTCTGTTCATCTATTTAATACTTGTGTCAAACTCAATTATTAACTAATGTAGCTTAAAACAACATAGGATAAGGTTTCCATGTTTTTAACTTTCTAAAACTTATTTCAACTATTCTTATCATTTGCATTCCTATATAAATTTTAGAAACACAGTATTGATTTCTTTAAAAAAACAATTAAATTTTGTCCTGGATTGTGTTGAAGCTATAGATCTATCTAGGAAGAATTGCCATTTTAGCAACATCGAGTCTTTCAGCCCATGAACAAAGCATATTTCATTATTTCAGATTGCTCTAGCAATGATTTATAGTTTTCTGATCTTGCACATCTTTTATTAGAATTATCCCAAAGTACTTTACATTTTTGATGCTGTTTTAAATGATTTTCAGTTTCTCATTATTCAATGTATGGAAATAGAATTGATTTTTGTATAATATCTTGTATCCTACAACCTTACTAAGTGCATTTGTGAGTTGTTTTTTTGTAGATTCTATCAGAGTTTCTGTGTTAATGACCATGTTGTCTGAGAAAAATAGTGACTAGAACTTTCAATACAAAGTTGACTAGAAGTCTTTAGACATTCTATTTTCTTGCTAACCTCAGGGAAGAGAGTATTTATTTACCATTAAATATGAAGCTAGCTATTGATTTTTGCTTATATCTCTCAGGTTGAAAAAGTCTCCTTCTGTTTCTAATTTGCCAAGAATGTTATCAGGTATCGTTTTGTCAAACGTGTTTTTTCTGTGTCTACTGAGATGACATCACTTTTTTTACTTTGTTAGAATTGTGAATTTCCTTGAGATTCGAATGTTAGGCCAACCTTGCATCCCATGGCACCAACCCCATTACTGACTCTAGAGGTTTGTGAGAAAGAAGAGAAAACACCTCCATCATATATATGAGACATATATCTGTGGAGCTGGAAGGTGAGCATATACACTTATTAAAAAACTGGAAGGTATAGGAGAGTATGCTGAAACAGGCAGTATCAGAAGACACAGGAGAAGCGTAAGGGCAGTGGGTGGCAGGGCCTACGGGGTGACCGCTGATGAACAATATGGGCTGTATTAGGAACAAAAAGGTTCAGAACATTACAGGGATGAAAATACGGTAGAGTATTTAGTTGTTTGGAAGCCTTGCATCAGGGGCATTCTCTAAAAATGCATGACATGGGTGCTCTGAGGGTCCAGGAACCAAAAAAACCCACCTTTCGTCAAGTGTCAGTTGTACCAACTGCAGTATCTACAGTGCTTGAGAGCTGGGTGTTCTGAACAATGGTGCAGAGACTGTAGTCTCCCTGTGTGCAGGTTCGTAGGATGGAGCAGATCCCAGAGACTGCGGTTTCCGACATGACCCAGGCTAGAGAAGGCCACATACAAAGGACCACGTACGAAGCCTGATACAATAGCCATTGAATCTGAACTTCTGTTCCTGTGTCATTTTAGTAAGTCCAAAAAAATTTTTTTTATCAGCATAGAAATTTGAATTCAAAATATGATTATATTTAGGATAACATACTCACTAGGGGTTGCAAAGAGTCGGACACGACTGAGCGACTGAACTGAACTGAACGCACTAAGCGCAGGAAGCTGCGACCTGGCGCACTAAGGGCGGGCGGCTGCAACCCGGCACACTAAGCGCGGCTGAAAGGAGCTACCCCACGTCCAAGCTCAGGGGCAGAAATGGGAGGACCCCATGCCTGAAGGGCAGCGGCCAAGAGGAGTTACCCCACGTCCGAGGTCAGGGGCAGCGGCTAAGAGTGCCAGGCTGTGATGGCGCAGGAATGGCGGAGAGGAGCTATCCTGTGTCTGAGGCCAGGGGCGGGGGCAGGGAAGGGCAACCCCGCACCCGAGGCCAGGGGCAGCAGCAGGGAGGAACAACCCCACGTCCAAGGAGTGGTGGCTGCGCAGGCACAGGAGGGCATACAGGAGCTATCCCATGTTGAAGGTCAGGAAGGGCAGCGGTGAGGACATACCCTTCGTCCAAGGTAAGGAGTAGCGGCTGCGGTTTACTGGTGTAGTCTTGAAGAGATACCCCATGTCCAAGGTAACAGAAACCCAAGTAAGACAGTAGGTGTTGCAACAGGAATCAGAGGGCAGACACACTGAAACCATACTCACAGAAAACTAGTCAATCTAATCACACTAAGACCACAGCCTTGTCTAACTCAATGAAACTAAGCCATGCCCAGGTGGCAACCCAAGACGGGTGGGTCATAGTGGAGAGGTCTGACAGAATGTTGTCCACTGGAGAAGGCAATGGCAAACCACTTCAGTATTCTTGCCTTGAGAACCCCATGAACACAATGAAAAGGCAAAATGAGAGGATACTGAAAGAGGAAGTCCCCAGGTCAGTAGGTGCCCAACATGCTACTGGAGATCAGTAGAGAAATAACTCCAGAAAGAATGAAGGGATGGAGCCAAAGCAAAAACAATACCCAGCTGTGGATGTGACTGGTGACAGAAGCAAGATCCAATGCTGTAAAGAGCAATATTGCATAGGAACCTGGAATTTCAGGTCCATGAATCAAGGCAAATTGGAAGTGGTCAAACAAGAGATGGCAAGAGCGAGCGTGGACATTCTAGGAATCAGTGAACTAAAATGGACTGGAATGGGTGAATTTAACTCAGATGACCATTATATCTACTACCGCAGGCAGGAATCCCTCAAGAGAAGTGGAGTAGCCATCATGGTCAACAAAAGAGTCTGAAATGCAGTACGTGGAAGCAATCTCAAAAACGACAGAATGATCTCTGTTCGTTTCCAAAGCAAACCATTCAATATCACAGTTATCCAAGTCTATGCCCCAACCAGTAACGCTGAAGCTGAACAGTTCTATGAAGACTTACAAGACCTTTTAGAACTAATACCCAAAAAAGATGTCCTTTTCACTATAGGGGACTGGAATGCAAAAGTAGGAAGTCAAGAAACACCTGGAGTAAGAGGCAAATTTGGCCTTGGAAGGCGGAATGAAGCAGGGCAAACACTAATAGAGTTTTGCCAAGATAATGCACTGGTCATAGCAAACACCCTCTTCCAACAACACAAGAGAAGACTCTACACATGGACATCACCAGATGATCAACACTGAAATCAGATTGATTATATTCTCTGCAGCCAAAGATGGAGAAGCTCTATACAGTCAACAAAAACAAGACCAGGAGCTGACTGTTGCTCAGATCATGAACTCCTTATTACCAAATTCAGACTTAAATTGAAGAAAGTAGGGAAAACCACTAGACCATTCAGGTATGACCTAAGTCAAATAAATCCCTTATGATTATACAGTGGAAGTGAGAAATAGATTTAAGGGCCTAGATCTGACAGATAGACTGCCTGATGAACTATGGAATGAGGTTTGTGACATTGTATAGGAGACAGGGATCAAGACCATCCCCATGGAAAAGAAATGCACAAAAGCAAAATGGCTGTCTGGGGAGGCCTTACAAATAGCTGTGAAAAGAAGAGAGGCAAAAAACAAAGGAGAAAAGGAAAGATATAAGCATCTGAATGCAGAGTTCCAAAGAATAGCAAGAAGAAATAAGAAAGCCTTCTTCATCGATCAATGCAAAGAAATAGAGGAAAATAACAGAATGGAAAAGACTAGAGATCTCTTCAAGAAAATTAGAGATACCAAGGGAACATTTCATGCAACGATGGGCTCGATAAAGGACAGAAATGGTCTGGACCTAACAGAAGCAGAAGATATTAAGAAGAGGTGGCAAGAATACACGGAAGAACTGTACAAAAAAGATCTTCACGACCCAGAAAATCACGATGGTGTGACCACTCATCTACAGCCAGACATGCTGGAATGTGAAGTCAAGTGGGCCTTAGAAAGCATCACTATGAACAAAGCTAGTGGAGGTGATGGAATTCCAGTTGAGCTGTTTCAAATCCTGAAAGATGATGCTATGAAAGTGCTACACTCAATATGCCAGCAAATTTGGAAAACTCAGCAGTGGCCACAGGACTGGAAAAGGTCAGTTTTCATTGCAATCCAAAAGAAAGGCAATGCCAAAGAATGCTCAAACTACCGCACAATTGCACTCATCTCACATGCTAGTAAAGTAATGCTCAAAATTCTCCAAGCCAGCCTTCAGCAATACGTGAACTGTGATGTTCAAGCTGGTTTTAGAAAAGGCAGAGGAACCAGAGATCAAATTGCCAACATCCGCTGGATCAGGGCAAAAGCAAGAGAGTTCCAGAAACACATCTATTTCTGCTTTATTGACTATGCCAAAGCCTTTGACTGTGTGGATCACAATAACTGTGGAAAATTCTGAAAGAAATGGGAATACCAGACCACCTGATCTACCTCTTGAGAAATCTGTATGTAGGTCAGGAAGCGACAGTTAGAACTGGACATGGAATAACAGACTGGTTCCAAATAGGAAAAGGAGTACGTCATGGCTGTATATTGTCACCCTGCTTATTTAACTTCTATGCAGAGTACATCATGAGAAACGCTGGGCTGGAAGAAACACAAGCTGGAATCAAGACTGCCGGGAGAAATATCAATAACCTCAGATATGCAGATGACCCTCATGGAAGAAAGTGAAGAGGAACTAAAAAGCCTCTTAATGAAAGTGAAAGTGGAGAGTGAAAAAGTTGGCTAAAAGCTCACCATTCAGAAAACGAAGATCATGGCATCTGGTCCCATCACTTCATGGGAAATAGACGGGGAAACAGTGGAAACGGTGTCAGATTTTATATTTTGGGGCTCCAAAATCACTGCAGATGGTGACTGCAGCCATGAAATTAAAAGATGCTTACTGCTTGGAAGAAAAGTTATGACCAAGCTAGATAGCATATTCAAAAGCAGAGACATTACTTTGCCGACTAAGGTCTAGTCTAGTCAAGGCTATGGTTTTTCCTGTGGTCATGTGGATGTGAGAGTTGGACTATGAGGATGGCTGAGCGACAAAGAATTGATGCGTTTGAACTGTGGTGTTGGAGAAGACTCTCGAGAGTCCCTTGGACTGCAAGGAGATCCAACCAGTCCATTCTAAAGGAGATCAGCCCTGGGATTTCTTTGGAAGGAATGATGCTAAAGCTGAAACTCCAGTACTTTGGCCACCTCATGCGAAGAGTTGACTCATTGGAAAAGACTCTGATGCTGGGAGGGATTGGGGCAGGAGAAGAGGACGACAGAGGATGAGATGGCTGGATGGCATCACAGACTCGATGGAATTGAGTCTGAGTGCACTCCGGGAGACGGTGATGGACAGGGAGGCCTGGCGTGCTGGGATTCATGGGGTCGTGGAGAGTCGGACACAACTGAGCGACTGAACTGAACTGAATAATTATTTAAAGCACGTATCACTGGCTCTGAAACAGTTCTAAAGAAGTCATTCTTCTGAAGTCAAAAAATATGTAGTAAGAATGTATAAGGAAGCAAAAATATATATGAAAAAAGCTTGTCAAGTATTGGGAGTTGTTGCAAGGGCATCCTGAAACAATGTAACAGAGTCCAAATTACATAACACGCAAAGCAAAGAGTTCTCTTCCTTACTTTCTTCTGGAAAATAAACCATAACCGCAGAATGCAAGATCACCACCACTGGGTTAACAGGACAAACCTTCTGAGGGACACAGGGAGTAATTCATTGTACTTCACCTTTCCCTAACTAATTTCCTCATACCAATTTATTCTCCTTCTCTGAGGAAGGTCATTGTCAACATAACCTCCAAATAAGCCTTTCTCCCTTAGCTCTGCTATTGACCCCTGAACCTTAACATCTGGGGATCTGCACTTTTATTCCCCACTGAAGTTAATTTTGCTGTATCCAACTGAATCTGAAGATAGAAATTTACATTGCAAAATATAAAGATCTTTTTGAATCATTATATTTTAGAATTCTCTGCCATGTCTCTCTTCCATTGTTAACATTGCATAGCTATATGTTCAATAATATACTTATTTGCACTTATATCTAAATATATAATCTAAGTTACACCTGAGGAATTACTATGTTAGACCTAAGTAAACAGAACTAGCTTAACTTCCAGTTTGGTGACAGCCCGGTCTTTTGCACATAAAAGAAAGTAGACAAAGAGAAGAATAAGCACTGAGTTTGATCCATTTCAGAATTAAATGCCACATTCAGATGGGACACAACTGGGACAAGAACATTACAGCTCCCCAACGGGCCAAACCTCCAGGGCTAGCAGATCACTGGGGATTTCCTGACTCCATGAAAGGGCAGGTGACCCCCCCAAACCACAATCAGTATTTGCTAGTATCTTTTAGATCAGTCACTAGGTATTGTTTAAACTAATTAGTTACTGCTTAGAAACTATAAAAACTTATCAAGTGGAGTATCACAGAAATCTGGAATTTGTGTGTATTCAGGCTGACAGGTCAGCAGGAAATCTTGGACAAGTCTGTGCTGAAGGCTGTCCTGTGCATATGGGGCTAGAAGCGGGTGCAACAGCTCAGCTCAAGGTAAGGTGAACTCCACAGTGCTGGGTGCTGTAGAACTCACTGTTTTGTTTTCTATGGGACCTAAATATTAGTAGTCAGGACTCCCTGAGGACCTTCCTCTTTACTAATTAATTGCTAAATTAAGTAAAAATTTTGACTTAAGCATTTGAAGTTCTCTTGGTGAGAACAGTTAAGGGCGTCCTCTTCTAAACACTGCAAGGTAAATTCTCTTTCCCAAAGTTCTCACAAGCTGCAAAATCTACAGTCATAGAGCACATGGAAAGGACGTTAAAATTCTGAGCCAACCACTTTAGGCTGGGTCTCATGAGTTGTTTTAAAATATACATTCAAACATTTGGTTCTCTGAAATACTGTTTTGTGAAATTAATTTTGAGAATACTACAGTTTTTCCAGGGATAAGAACCTAAGAAAATGGTTGTACTTACTTAAAACTCTCTTATGACATTTCTGTAGAAAACTCTGCATTGCGTGCTTGCACATGAGCACGCACACACACAGAGCTAGAGGACGGACCTCTAGGGTAATACAGTCCAGCTGCAAAGTCACCTTCATAAATTTTAAACAGAACAAAGTCTTAAACACTCACCTGTGGATAAAATTTCTGGAAAAACCACACTACATTTGTTCTTAACTTTATAATTTTGCTTCTTCTCAACACTGTCAAGGGCACATTATTGGTTACCTACTGCTGCATAACATACCACCCAAAACAGAGTATCTTTCAAAAGTAACTGCCTCTGACAGTTTTGTGGTTAATCTGAGGTAGTTCTACTGCTAGATTTGTGTGGGCTCAACCATATGACCACAGATGGATGCTGGGTTGGCTAGGGGTAGAGTTTATTTATGATAGTTGGTTCTCTCTGCCTGCTGTTATTTTGTCTTTTTTATTTTGTATTAGAATAGAGTTGATTCACAATTTTATGTTAGCTTCAGGTGTATAGCAATGTGATTTAGTTATATATATATATATATATATTCTTTTTCAGGTTCTTTTCCCATATAGACTATTACAGGTTACTGAGTTACTTGTATTATACAGTAGTCCCTTGATTATTTTATATATATATATATATATATATATATATATATATATATATAAGTGTGGATATGTTAATATCAAACTCCTAACTTGTCCTTACCCATAACCTTACCCCTTTGGCAACCAGAAGTTTCTTTTCAAGGTCTACGACTATTTCTGTTTTGTAAATAAGTTAATTTGTATCATTCTTTTGGCACAAACCATAAAACTTGCAGCATCTTAGGGATTCAACTAGGGATTGAACTCAGGCCCTCGGCAGTAAAAGTTGCAGTCCAAACCACCAGACCACGACGCAGTTTCCCCGCTGATCAATATTTTTAGATTTCATGTGTGACATCATATGAAATTTGCTTTCTCTCTAGTTAGTATGGTAATCTCTAGGTCCATCCATGTTGCTGCAAGTGGCATTTTTATTCTTTTTTAAGGCTGAGTAATATTTCATTGTATAAATGTACCACCTTTTCTTTATCCATTCATCTGTTGATGGACATTTAGGTTGTTTCCATGTCCTGGTTATTGAAAACAGCACTGCAGTGAACATTGGAGGTGCATGTGTCTTTGAATTATGGTTTTCTCAGGGTATTTGCCCAGTAGTTGAATTTCTGGGTAATATGGTAGCCCTATCTTTAGTTTTTTAAGGAACCTCCATACTGTTCTCCATAGTGGCTGTACCAATTTACATTCCCACCAACAGTGTAGGAGGGTTCTTTTGCTCCACACCCTCTCCAAGTAGATTGTGCCTCAATCAGAGAGATGTGCCATATGAGGAGATGCTCAACACCACTAATAATAGAGAAATGGATATCAAAACTACACACCAGTCAGATGGCCAAAGTCTACAGTTGTAAAAATGAATGAAATAACCCCATCTGCAGCAACATGGATGGACCTGGACATTCTACCAAGTGAAGTAGGTTAGAGAGAAAGACAAGTATCATATGATATTGTTTATCTGCACATCTTAAAGCATGATACAAATGGAAGTTATTTACAAAACAGAAACAGATTCACAAAGAGGATGAACTTATACTAAGCTGGGAGGAAGGGTGGGAGGGAGTGATAGATGGCGAGTTTGGACTAACATATACACACTACTGTATTTAAAACAGATAACCAACAAGGACCTACTGTACAGCACATGGAACTCTGCTCAATACTCTTTAATAAGCTAATTAGGAAAATAATTTGAAATACATACATGTATAACAATTACTCTGCTATATAGCGGAAACACAACACTGTTAATCAGCTATACTCCAACATAAACTAAAAAAAAAAAGGGGGCAAATTGGATTAAAAAACAGTCTACAAGAGACCCACTTTAGTTCAAGGGAGACACATAGATTGAAAGGGACAGGAAGGACAGAAAAAGATATTTCATGCAAACAAAAATGACAAGAAAGCCGGGACTGCGATACTTGGAATCAGATAAGCAGACTTCAAAACAAAGGACATAGAGAAATTTAGAGAAGGAGACTATATAACGCTGAAAGGATCAATACAAGAGGAGTTTACACTCATCAACACAGGTGCAGCTAATACCGGAGCACCCAAGTACATAAAGGGAGAAATTTACAGGAATTCAGGGACAGTAGAGACTTTGACACCACAGTCACATCAATGGACAGGTCTTCTAGACAGCAAAGCAACAAGGCAAGAGACCCTAAATGATACAACAGAACAATTAAACTTAATTGATATTTTCAGGATATTACATCCAGAAAAAGCCCAGAATGCACGAGTCAGAAATAAACCTAAGGATGTGAAAGACTTACTCGCTGAGAAGTATAAAACATTACTGAAGGAAACTGAAGATGATTTAACATATGATCAACAATATGGTAAGATATCCCATGCTCTTGGAATTGGTAGACTATTGTTAATATGGCCATACTGCTGCTGCTGCTAAGTCCCTTCAGTCGTGTCCGACTCTGTGCGACCCCATAGACGGCAGCCCACCAGGCTCCCCTGTCCCTGGGATTCTCCAGGCAAGAACACTGGAGTGGGTTGCCATTTCCTTCTCCAATGCATGAAAGTGAAAAGTGAAAGGGAAGTCGCTCGTGTCTGACCCTTAGCATGGACTGCAGCCTACCAGGCTCCTCCATCCATGGGATTTTCCAGGCAAGAGTACTGGAGTGGGGTGCCATTGTCTTCTCCGATGGCCATACTACCCAAAGCAATTACAGATTTAATGTTATCCTTATCAAGTTACCCGTGATATTTTTCATAGAACTAGAAAAATAATCCTAAAATTTATATGGAATCACCCAGTTTTTGCTACTTGATATTATAGCAGAGTTCCATTTGATGTCACTCATGGCATTTAAAATATGAACAATATAATAGAGTTGTTCCCCTTTGAACACTTTGGTGCTATTATTTCATTAGTGGAGAGGTAGGTAGTTCAATTACAAACCCAAAATTATTGATTGTGCTTTAAAAGATTAAATCCAGTTTAAGCAAAACAAAAAACACCTAATAATCTAGCAATTAAAAATCTTATTTTTATGCTTGGGTTAAAAGAACAGGTCATTTCTAGAAGTATGTATGCTAAATTGACATAGTGCTTAAGAATTTTCAAAACATTCCTAAATGAAATGCTTCTATTACCATAATTACATCAGTGATACACAATTTAAAACTTGTCTGACTTGCCTTGTGAAAAGTTTGGTTCAAAGTAGGAGATGGAATGTTGGGGATTTTAGTTTTCTGAAGGCATATATAGGATGACAAGGCATTAATTTGGAGGAATACTGGGGCAGGATTAATTTGAACTCTAGTTAATACCCCAGGCATCCTTTGCATAAATAAATGAATTTTTTCTGACTTATTTCTCATAATAGAACCAACCAGTAGATACTGTTAAATCCATTTTACTGCTAAGGAAATGGACATAATTTAGCTGATAAATGATGTTACAGTTTATCATCTTGCCAAACTTATGATCCTTCCACCCTTTTTCTTATGCCCATCCTTCCCTTTCAAATGGGAAAATAGCTCTTTTCACCTCTGGATTTTTTTTCCCATGTCTAAAATAGGTTTAATACTTTCTTTTCTATCTTCATCCACTTTTCCTTTCCTCTTTAAAGTATGAGAAAATTGTCGATTTACATAGCTTTGAATTCCAGGTAAAATATATCTGGTAACTAAATTCTCAGTGACTTCTTACACTACACCTTTGTTGAAGTACTTCCTCACTCAAAGCAGAGTGTACAGGATATTTTGTGGTTATAATAATTATCTTATTGTCTGATTAGAACAAGAAATTTGGTTATGTACTGCTCAATCTTGTATGTGTATTTAAACTCCCATAAGCTATGTATGCATTTGCAACAAACCATCCAGGAAACTAGTCAAAAACATTATTTATAAAGAAGGTGATATACACAAGAAATGTAGAAATATGCTATTAATATTTAAATAAACTTTTATAGATTTGTCACTGATTATTAACTATACATAATACTTATCTCAAATTCAGTGACTTTGGTCCCACTTCCCGAAATATAATTTCCTTATTTTTCTGATTAATTAACTTGCTCACTATCAATATGCACCATCATATGTATGTACATACATTATAAACCATTCCTTTAAAGGAGTACTTACTGTGTCAGACACTTAGAAGATGGGATTCTTCTCTAGATATGCATAAAATTCAGACTCAGAATGGTATTGTCTAAGCGTGATTTGAATGACGTCCACTAAGCAGAGAGGGAAAGAGAGGTCGGGAGATGGAGGTTTCATCTCAGCTCTATCGCGTGTAAGCCTTAGGAAAGCCGTCTTAGTTCTTCAGTTGTAGTACCCTTACCTGAGATCTTAATTCCAACCTACCCATTTTTATAAGGGTGTTGTTACACTCCTGTCTGTAGGACATACCTGCAGAATTCCTCTTTTATTCCTCAAGACTTTCTCTCTCTCTCTCAGGATCTGCAGTTGAAGCAAGCCACATGCCCTTGGCAGAGTCGGCATGGTTAGGGGTGAGATCCGTAACTCAGAATACTGAGCAATAGCTTTGCTCAGTATAAAGCCAGTTGGCTCAACTCAAATACTTAGTCTAATAACACCCTAATCAACTAAATTCGTCTGCCCCAATTTCATATTTTATAGCCAGAGCAGAAAGGATACAACTTAATATTCTAAATATCATAATTGAGTCTGGGAACACCACCAACTTGTCACTCTCAGAACCTAGCGGAAGGCGGAACTGGAGACGACATGAAGTCATGCAGCAGCTGAAAGAGCACAAGGAATGGATTCCACGTGCAAGGAGCTGGAGGGGCCGAAGTGATGCTGAACGGTGTGCACTCCACGCTGTTTTCCTGTACGCTACCTTCTGGAGTAAGCGGTGTATTTGCTAGGTAGAAGCTGAGCTGTAAGCAGTTATTATATGGTAAATGAGACTACCAGAAAGTAACATCAGAAGATTTCCTATATTTGAATAGTAAAACTAGACTTAGGCAGTCAAAAGTAAGTGACTGGTTAATTTCCACAAAATTTAATTTTTCAGAATTTCTAATGACTAAATGCAACATTCCATAAAAGACTCATTTTCCCAATTTAAATAGGTTTTAGAATCAATTTAATGTGATTTTGTTTCCAATCCTTTTATGTTCCTACTTAGCATAGGAACTATACAGTTTGCTTTGATTTCATAAAAGTTAACTTCAGACCTTCTTTGGTTCATCAGTTTCAGCTCTCCAGATGCTAATACTTTAGCAAAGAAACACAAATATCAAGTTGGAGGTCAATGCACTTCCCTTTTTATGAGTTGCATTATCAAATATTAAAGAACGAACAAAGGACATACTGTTCCAACAACTAAATCCCAATAATGGTGGTGTATTCTTTCAGATTTCAGCAGTTATACTTATGTCCATGGTATCAAAGTCCCAGGAATACTTTTAAGGAATCTCTTTTGTTTCCGGTTGTGTATCACCAGCTACCATGGGTAAGCGAGAGCCATATAAAGGAGGGTCTTGAATTACGTCTACAATGTCAGGCTTTAATCAGCTTTACACATTGGTGATGATGAATTCTGTACGTCAGGTGTAAAGAACAAATCTCTCCCTAAGGACAGACTCTAACACAAGCCCTCTGTGTCATATGAAGGCTAGGTAAGACTGGGAAAGGCAGGACAGATTCATAATCACAGACGCACAGTATTTTCAGACAGGACAAAATCTGTGAAATCTTACCATAGGTGCTTTATTAGAAACACATCCAAAATGTACATATACTTAAGGAACAGCCTATAGTAGAAGAATGGGAGGAAAAGGTATGCCAGTCAGACATCATATAAAAGATGTCAGGTGAAATGTACTTTATGAAAAGACCATTATTTTTCTCCAAGAAGACAAAATTTTAAAGTGAGGCATCTACTACAAGCTGGAATTGCTTTCATTTTTATATTATTTTACAAAGGCAAATGCATTATTAAGTAATTAATTCCTAGTAAGTCTATAGTGACTTACTAGGAACTGTGATATTCTAATATTAACTCCTTCACACTAATTTAAATCATCGAGTTTCAGTGGTCTCATCTCCTTTCTCAATTTTCAGCATATGAGTAGTACCTAAAACCTTAGTTTCCTTCTGCTGAGTCACATGCCAACGTGGCATAAAAACTTACTCTAGTTGCTTAAATGCTTGCAGGGTTAGAAAAGTATACCAAATGTTTAGGAAGCCCGCTGTGAAATAAATATAAACGTTTTTATATATGCTGTTTTCCAGTACTGTGTTAAGCATTCTTTAGAGAGAGAATGCGAGCTTGGACACAGGACTAGCAGCACCATTCTGGAATAAGATCCTCTTTGCATTCTGTGCTAGTTCATGGGCCTAGGAAGTCTAGACTATTCTAACGTGGCCCTGACTGAAGGCTCCAGTGTTAATTTTTTCCTGTCATATAACAAATTAACCACCAGCAGTGATAACAGTATTGAGCCCAAAGTAGTTAACACTACTGAAGTTCCGAAGAACGAGTGCCTCAGCTAATTAAATGACACATCAAAGGTAAATGAATGTATCATTTCTAAATCAACTACTTGGAGAAACATGATAAGTATGATGATGATAACTTTTTTGTACCAGGGAAACCTCACAAGATTGAAATACCACCAGAATAATAAAACACCACTTTTAAAACAAGGAACATGCAAAATATTAGACATAACTTTAATCATCTTTAAATTATATTTGTGAATATCAGGATATTTATGCTCAGAGATAATATTATAAATCAAGTTTTTTCATTATTAGTAATGTTTCTTTTCATATGGTGTTTACACTTGACCAAAAGTGAGATGAGAGTTAAAGATGGTGTTCTCTCTGTGGCCCTGAAACCAACTTGGCTTAACTATAGAGATTTTTCAGATCTAGAAATGCTTAGAAATAAAATTGCAAAACAAGAGTCTGGGAGTAATGACAATTATATTTTCTTCTTTCATCAAAAACTACTTTAAATGTTCAATTTTACTGTAGAACTGTCCGATCGTAAAATACAATGCTGATTCCAGCTGTGGTAGAGATTATATAGATTAGATTTATATTAAAATAAAAATGGTACTGAAGTTCTACTGTATTCACAAATACTGCATTTATATATGTACATGCAAGTAAACCTCATTATTAATGACAAAATTTTAGGGTTTTAAATAGGCACATTTCCTCCTACCTATCCATCTCCATATATTTACAACCCCAAGACAAGTTTTCACAAGTAACATTTAAGTTTGTGAAGGAAAAAGTTAGTATTTCCAGTACCTAGCCTCTCTCCCTCCCTTCCAGCTTTGGGAGAGTAGCAGCCCATAAAACTGAATGCACAAACTACCGTTATAAGTTTCTGTGATTCATATCCACATTTGTTGGCAGCAACAAGTCTGAAGAGTTCTCAACAAAGTAATGTATTGGCATGTATAATATAAGCATCTCATAAGAGTGATCCTCTGCATACACACACACACAAAACATACAAAAATGTTTCTTAAAAGACAGGAAAAAAGACACAGCTGTGTATAACGGACTTTTGGACTCAGAGGGAGAGGGAGAGGGTGGGATGATTTGGGAGAATGGCATTCTATCATGTATACTATCATGTAAGAATTGAATCGCCAGTCTATGTCTGACGCAGGATACAGCATGCTTGGGGCTGGTGCATGGGGATGACCCACAGAGATGCTATGGGGAGGGAGGTGGGAGGGGGGTTTATGTTTGGGAACACATGTAAGAATTAAAGATTTTAAAATTAAAAAAAAATAATAAAATAAAAGCAAAGCAATGAGTATTAAAAAAAAAAGAAACAGTCAATGGACGGAAATATAATTTTGATATTATTATGTTAAATAAAACATGTAAGACAAAAAAAAAAGTAGTATTTTAACTATTTAGTGTAACTCCCAAAATGAATCACCAATGAATACTTTTATACTGCAAATATTATGATTAATTAACAAACTGTTTTGTATCACCAACGACAACCCCCAATAAAAAAGGCAAGGAAAAAAAAAGAAAACAGAAGCCAGTGATTGTAAAACAAGAAAAAAAAATTCTAGATATACAAATATGTTAAATGTTACTATACAAAGATGGTAACTATAAAAGTATATCTGACCCTACCCGTATTGCTAAATACTTTTGACCATCAGTCTTGACCTCAGGGTAAGAGTTTGGCCTCTTCCCACAAGCGTACAGGAGCTGTAACCTTCTGTACCCTAAGAGGAAGGTTCTTTAAAGTGAGTACCTGCACTCCAACATGCCTGATCTTTTCCTCTATGACTGTCTTATTTCTGTTCTTAATTTCTCAAACTAAATGAATTCTTATCTCTGTTATTGCTAAGTGATTTTAAAGTTCTAGGACACAAACTCTTAACATATCTGAGATGTTTTATAAATAATGATCTTTCAGATAAAAGGTGATGGCACGGAAATGATCTTTTAAGGGTCTGTTTTGGTTTCAATGCTTTGAAAAGAAAGGATGGTGTACCGGTAGGTCTCTGCACGCCATTTTCTGAAGTTTTGTTTGACTGCAAACCTTGGGCCAGATCCCATCCAGCACTTCAATCGTCATCAGTCCTCTCCACAGCACTGTGATAACACGGTTTCCAGGGTAACTTCTTCAGCAGCCCTGTAAATTGTGAGTCATCGAGATGATACACAGTTGGTCTGGCTTCAAGTTTCACACAATTGGGCTATGAAGCATCCCAAACAGAGAAGGCAGCACCCAAAGGAATGAGCAGAACATGTTTAAATAATACCCACTACTAAATTTTACAGCTGTCCTTTTATATTCAAACGAGATTAAGCACACTGTTATGTTAAACTGAAAACACTTTAGATCTAAAAATATACTACTGAAACAAATGACATAGCAAGAAACAAGACCGGAATCTATCTGTATAAAATACAGTCTATAATTTCAGAACAAATGCTTCATATAGCCATACTCAGACATCTTCTAAATTATAATCCAGGCATTTTTATTTTTAAAAATTATCGCTGGTGAATTTCAAACTTAGTATTTTCACAGAGTTTAAATATCTATAATGAATTGTTTCTTTTTAGAACTGGAACTGAGCATAAATATAATTCTGAAACAAGATTCCTGATTTCAGAGAATTGTGTCTTCAGATAACCTTTCTCCACAAATGATTAGAATTAAATAACTTCCTTAAAATTATACTTTCTCTCTTTTGAATGGGCTCCAAATAGAAAAGTTCTTGAATTGGTTTTAAGCTTTTGCTGGTTGGGATTCTTCTACACTACTTTACCAACATTATTACATTTTATCATATCTTCTCCCAAGACAAGCTGTTCATTGTACGTTGTTCTCAAGTACTGAACTGAAATATAACCTAAAGGAAGAAATTATGCTTCTTGCTTCAATCTCTCTTAAACACTGGTGATTATTTCAGTCATAACAACTGCCAGGGTTGTGTTTTTAATTCTGGATTCCTAATTATAAAGCATTGAGAGTAATTCAGAAGTGTTTCAGAATCACCTACTGCCATGATTCTGGAAAATGTCCTTGAGAAACAGGATGTAGATGCTCCGAGGACTGCAGCATCTGCACGGACAGGCCCTGTGCTCCCCGATGCAACAAGAGGGTAAAGGGCCCGGTCAGCACCCTGATGACCCGCTGTCCTGCTGCTCCGTCACTCAGCAGATACTGAGAGTCCACTTGGTTTCCACGGTGGGCCATCTGTTGTTCATTTCTAAAGCTAGCTAGTAGAAACTCAGGAGAATCACCTGGACAAATTTAAGTGTTATGGCCACTTCTGTGTTGATATAATATAAGTATTCTAGGCCATGAATGCCAGCAACTGAATGATGAGGAAATGTTTCCTGAGGATTGTCTAAAACAAGGAAAATTTCAGTAGATGTTTTAGTTCTTAAACGCCTTTTTAAACTCATCTTGTAAGGAGCTATGAAGGACCATCAACTTTTGTCTGTTTCACAAACAGCGGTTTTATACTGTTACTACGCTTGAGACTTGGAAAACTCTTACCTCTCATCCTTATCTGTAATGAAATTATCTTGGGAATCTTAATTCCTTTCTGGTTAAATCAGTAATAACCAATTGTGATAACCAGCATGTACACACACACACACACATAAGGATAAAAATAAAATAAAAAAGTCTGACAAAGAGTATGTTAATAAACTTCACTACAGAGAGTTTGGCCAAGAAGAAGATCACATGGTTCCTTTCCCATTTTTATATGACATAACAAAAGTAGTATTTTGGAAGGTTATAAAGTTATTTTTTTTCCATTTATACTATTTCTTAATAAAAGTAGTGTATTTTGCCTTTTTTTGCATATGTATGTAAAGACTCTGCTACTGCTAAGTCACTTCAGTCGTGTCCGACTCTGTGACCCCCACAGACGGCAGCCCACCAGGCTCCCCTGTCCCTGGGATTCTCCAGGCAAGAACAATGGAGTGGGTTGCCATTTCCTTCTCCAATGCATGAAAGTGAAAAGTGAAAGTGAAGTTGCTCAGTTGTGTCCGACTCCTAGCGACCCCATGGACTGCAGCCTACCAGGCTCCTCCGTCCATGGGATTTTCCAGGCAAGAGTACTGGAGTGGGCTGCCATTGCCTTCTCCACTAAAGGTAGGCAAATAAGAACCGTGAGGCCAGTGAGTGCGTTTTGGCTGCTTCTGCTGCGCTAGGCAGGTGACAGAACCCTGGCTTTCCTATCGGGAGCCCTTCGGAACGGCTTAGTCCCTTTGCAGCTGCCACTAGCTGTCAGCCTCCCCGTGGATGTTGTCCACGTGCACTTTGAGGTAGTCGTTCCTTGTAAACTTCTTATGGCAAAACTGGCATTCTGCCAGCGGACGATTGGGATTATGAGTCATCTTGTGTCGGATCAGCATTTTCTTCAGGCTAAAAGCCAAGTCACAAACCTAGAAAAGACCCAAAGATACCAGTCATATTACATTAAAAAATCTGAAAATACACAAATTCATCACTTACACAGGTAGCGGTCTAAGAATCTGCCAGGTAAAGAATCTCTTCTCCAGGTAAAGAATCTGCCTGCCAAGCAGGAGACATGGGTTTGCTTCCTGAGTTGAGAAGATCCCCTGGAGAAGGAAATGGCAACCCACTCCAGTACTCTTGCCTGGGAAATCCCAGAGACAGAGGAGCCCAGTGGGTTAGGCTTAGTTGGACACGACTTAGCGACTGAACAACAATAACCACTCACACAGTATACATTATGCAAACTCCTGTTATCCATATGTGCTGACAGGTGTAGCAACAAGAAAGTGCTCTTGAAATAAATGGAATTTAACATGCAAGGTCAGAAGTAAAGACAATTAAGTTCCAAGTGGTGTCTGCATTTATTATGTGTCTTCTGTGTACCAACATGCCTCCTTCCCCCACTTACTATATTTAAACATCCCTAGAGAAACAACTCCCTGGAAACAGTATTTTTCTTTTCATAACGAAGTATATTAATGATTTCATATTAAACCTCTTATTAAACAAAATGTCTTATGGTCTAGAGGGCATCTTTCTAGTACTTGGCATGAGAAGCACAAGATTTGTCTCAGTAGTGATTAATTTGGACCCATCTGTGAAGTAAAAGATTAACACTGCTTTAACCATCCTGACATACTCAGTATTCCAGTAAAAATACTTCATTTAATATGTTTGCTTCATGTAATCTCTGCCACATTGCCACCTAGCTCAACAAACATTAAACAGCTGAATAATTGAAAATATTAAATTATCCCAGAAGATGTAAGCCATAATTATACAGAAGTAAAAATGAAATGGAAATCTTTTATAGTACCAAGTTTTCACTAAAAGTTTGGTGCTATTCACAAAAACTCCACCTTCTTGAATTCCTCAAAAGCACATGCATTGTAAAATAAGGCACACTTAAATAATGTGAAAATTCCATGAAAAACACAATGAAAACAATTGGAGACGTAAAGGCCTGTAAAATACTGGAATGAAAGCTGAAATTCTGAATGAGGTGAAGCTTGTGAAAATACAAAAGCAAATAAAAATATTCACCTCTCTCTTTATGGAAGAAGGGGGATTTTATGTTGATAGCAACAAGAAATTCAGAAGGGCAAGCCCCCAATGTGGTAAGGAGAGAGAGTAATTAAATAATGTTTTCTGCATTATACAGAAGTAGCAGCCTCGGATGGCCTAAAGGAAGTAAGTTTAGAGTCTGCTGTGGGTTGAATGCTTGTGTCCCCTCAAAATTCCCAAGTTAAAGCCCTAATCCTCAAGGTGATGATTACGGAGGTGCAGGAACTGGGCCATCCTGAGGTGTAGATGAGCTCACGAGGATGGAGTCCTGTGATGGGATTCACACCCTCACAAAATCAGGAAGAGATAGATTCTCTTCTCTGTCTCTCTGCCTGCACACGCCAAGGCCGTGTGAGGACACAATCAGGAAGACAGCCCCTCACTAAACCCACAACTACCCTGGCACCCTGACCTCAGACCCACGAAGGCAGAGAATCTTCGTATGTTCTATTCACTCATATGTCCTAAGGGGCAGACAGTGCCTACAGCCTAAGCACTAAGTATCTGTTGAATTAACTCACCGAGTTTCAAGCTGATTCTATCACTTACTAAGGAAGTTTTGATGAACAAGTTGTGCCTTTTAACTTCAGTTCTGTCAGCTATAAAATGATCACAATGAACATTACCTCCCAGAATTAAGGGTAAATGAGGTAACCTATGCAAATAGATGCTATATTGCAGACACTCAATAAACGTTAGTGCCTGTTTTCTTCTCTTTCATCTTCTCTGTCAAGAAGAATCAGCAGCAGGTTGGAAAGAAGAAACCACAGCGGTCACCATGTGTGATAGAGAGAACACAGCTACTATCAAGAGTAGCAGTTCCCTGTAATACACAGATGATTTTAAGGCAAATAGAATAATTTTCCAGAACAAACACAATGCTTCCAATCAAGCTTAGGAAAGGACACTTCTTCTTGTGAAATAAGTTTTACAGCCATAATTTAAAACAGAGTACATACCTTTAAACAGTCTCTGAGAAACAAAGCTGGGTAGTTTCATGTAGTAAAAATCAGGGGATAAAAAGGAAAAACTCAAGAACATGAAAGTGCATAAAATACAAGGACAATGATAAAATACATAAGTTATAAGTGATATAAAATACTGAGTACCCTTTAAGACTGAAATTAGGGTAAAAAGGAAAACACAAACTCATGCGATTTTCAAGAAATGCACTTATTAACTAACACACACACAGATGCCCAAACGTGATTTTAAAACAGGGAATAGAATATGCACAATTACAGAAAATAATGCTGATGGGAGTGTAATGGTACTGAGAAGCCCTTACCCCAAAGCATCTTGGACAAACAGAGATTATTAGTATTTTCACAAGCCTTAAAAGAACCTCCTCTAGCTTTGTTGGTAGTGATGCTTTCTAAGGTCTACTTGACTTCACATTCCAGGATGTCTGGCTCTAGGTGAGTGATCACACCATCGTGATTATCTTGGTCATGAAGATCTTTTTTGTATAGTTCTTCTGTGTATTCTTGCCACCTCTTCTTAATATCTTCTGCTTCTGTTAGGTCCATACCATTTCCGTCCTTTATCGAGCCTATCTTTGCATGAAATATTTCCTTGGTGTCTCTAATTTTCTTGAAGAAGCCTCTTGAAGAAAGTGAAAGAGGAGAGTGAAAAAGTTGGCTTAAAGCTCAACATTCAGAAAATGAAGATCATGGCATCTGGTCCCATCACTTCATGGGAAATAGATGGGGAAACAGCGGAAACAGTGTCACACTTTATTTTGGGGGGCTCCAAAATCACTGCACATGGTGACTGCAGCCATGAAATTAAAAGACGCTTACTGCTTGGAAGGAAAGTTATGACCAACCTAGATAGCATATTCAAAAGCAGAGACATTATTTTGCCGACTAAGGTCTGTCTAGTCAAGGCTATGGTTTTTCCAGTGGTCATGTATGGATGTGAGAGTTGGACTGTGAAGAAAGCTGAGCACTGAAGAATTGGTGCTTTTGAACTGTGGTGTTGGGGAAGACTCTTGAGAGTCCCTTGGACTGCAAGCAGATCCAACCAGTCCATTCTGAAGGAGATCAGCCCTAGCATTTCTTTGGAGGGAATGATGCTGAAGCTGAAACTCCAGTACTTTGGCCACCTCATGCGAAGAGTTGACTCACTGGAAAAGACTCTGATGCTGGGAAGGATTGGGGGCAGGAGGAGAAGGGGACGACAGACGATGATATGGCTGGATGACATCACTGACTTGATGGAAATGAGTCTGAGTGAACTCTGGGAGTTGGTGATGGACAGGGAGGCCTGGTGAGCTGCGATTCATGGGGTCGCAGAGTCGGACACGACTGAGCGACTGAACTGAACTGAACTGAACTAAACTGAACTAAAAGAACCAGGAGTGCTATCTGTATGAAGAGCTCTTAGTTCAAGATGTACAAATAAGATGTTCATCACGGAATTATTCACAGAAGTGGAGTATTACAAATGACTTACTTGCCCAAAGTTTAAGAGTATATTCATTTTTTATATAGCCAGATGAAGAAATACTTCTCAGTTGGTTAAAAGAAATCATACTTCAAAAAATACTTAAAGGCAAGGGAAAATGTAAAGGCAAGAAAACAGAATAACAGTAATGTACAATTTAATGTACAATACTGAAAGATCCTAACTATATCTATATAAATAAGTACTTGAAAATATCAAGAGACTGACATTAATATTAATTGACATCAATTGAGAAATTTGATCATTTTATTTCTATCTTTATACCCGTCTGTATTTCCTAATTCTTCTGAAACAGAAAAGGAAACTTTTGTAATTAGAAACCAAATACTACTTTGGAATGGAAAAAGTACACTTGGTTGATTGAAGGATGCACATCCTCATGTTCCATCCATGCCTCAAGTCCACTCCCAACAGAATTCTGCCTTAGTAAGAGTTTTTAACTCTCTAAACTACTTTGATGCATCACCGACAACCTCCGCATGGCAGTAGGGACTCCTGAAACCTCATCCGGCATGAAGTTCCAGCATCGCATGGCACGCCTGGCCCTTTCCTTCTGCCTTTCATTTAGTTTCCGTGAGGACCTATTCTCCTTGTTTTCCTGCTATGTTTCCAGCCATTTCCCCCTCATCACAGTGTCTGTTCACTAGCTGTTTTCTTCCCTGGTTACCTTCATCATAGTCATGCTTTTTGTGACTGTTTATATGGAGCTCTCTCGCCAATATCTATCTCTGATTCAGTCTATTCTCCTTATCTGTACAGTGGAGGATTTAAATGCTTGTTGAATAAGACACTTCAAATTTACTAAGTCTTACACAGAACTGAAATCTGAGAAGTACAGCAAACTAGTGACTCTGACAAAAAGCAGCAGACTCACAGAGAGAGAGGGCAAACTAGAGGCCACCAGTGGCAAGCGAGGGGGAGGCTGGGGCAATCCGGGGGCAGGGGATTAACAGGTGCAAACTACTAGGTATATATTACAGTGCAAGATATACAGCACGGAAAGCACACAGATATTTTATAAGAACTGTAAATGAAATATAACCTGTCAAACTGTGAATCGCTACACTGTACACCTGTAACTTATCAACTGTACTTTAAAAAAAAAGACTGTCTCCCAAATCTAAGTCTCTTAAAAAAAAAAAAAAAAAGTGCCACCTGTCTGAATCTGCTGGAGATCTGGCTCAGCCTCGATCTACGTCTCCCTGGTTCCCACCTCAGAGTCACCACTACGTCTTCCCCATACACATTTCTAGAAGACATGTAATTGTCTCCATCTCTGCTGCCACAGCCTGAGCACAAACCATTACCTGCCGAGACCAGTGCTTCTCCAGCCAAAAGAAATCATTTCAGCAGGCACCACTTATCTATATTTGTCAATAAAATGTACCAAGTGTACTAAGCTGTAAGTTATACTATTAAAGACAAACTTTTAAAAGCATGTGAAAAAGATGAAGCAAAGTTTTGTGCTAATAATTATGACTTCATACTTTCATTAGGCAAAATCTAAGATGTGATATAGTATATTTAAACTCAAAGTCATCTTTAACAAAAGTATAGACAAATAAGTGTGTCTTCTGGATAATTTCAATTTTTGGTTTACTTTTTTCCAGATATGATGGTGTCATTTTTTAATCTAAATTTACTGCTAACTAGTAATTTTAACTCTGCTGTCTTCTCTTTTGGTACTCTGTGCTTATATTATAAATATCATTTTCAATCTGTGGTTTCTGTATAGGACTCTTCTGTACTCTATTTTAAAACAGATAACAGAATCCACATCTCTGCTTCATGGGCACACATAAATCACAAATCTGACAATGCACAGAAATGAACAAGTGACAACCTGTGTCACTGTGGAACTGCTGCTCTTACCTCAGAGTGTGCACATCACCTGAGACTACCTGGGAACCAGGGCACCAAGCCCTCTGTTCAGTGATAACAAAGCTTAATTCTGTTCCCATTTTTGTCATATATGATGCTGCTGCTGTGGTTGCTAAGTCGCGTCAGTCGTGTCTGACTCTGTGAGACCCCATAGACGGGAGGCCACTGTCTCTGGGATTCTCCAGGCAAGAACACTGGAGTGGGTTGCCATTTCCTTCTCCAATGCATGAAAGTGAAAAGTCAAAGTGAAGTCACTCAGTCGTGTCCGACTCAGCAACCCCATGGACTGCAGCCTACCAGGCTCCTCCGTCCATGGGATTTTCCAGGCAAGAGTACTGGAGTGGGGTGCCAATGCCTTCTCCGTCATATATGATGAGCAGGGATTAAAGCTGTAATGTTTCCTTCCTGCTTCCCCATGGATGTCTCCTAGCCTCCTGGGATATGCAGCGCCTCACTCTGGAAATCAAAGTGTAGATTATTACAACAGCCAATGTCATTGTTTCTCAAACAGTGGTACAATTTTCCCTCCTCTCAGGAAAGTGTTCGGAATTAGGGGGGATGTGTAACCATCCTCAAGATTGGGGGTTACTGCCTGCATATTGTATAGGGGTAGAGAGGCAAATTCCCTGTGACTTGTGGACAATTTCACACTGTCGAAAGTGCCCAGGTTATAAACACTACCTGATCCTTCTGCATGCATCCTTATCCCCTACTGTCCACGCTCCACCCAGCAGCTGGAGGAGTTGCAAAAGGACTAATATCATATTGTTACCTACAAACTGTTTCCTGGATCCTTCCTTACTTTGATGGAAACTCACTAAACTCTAGCCCAACCGCTCAGTTTTAGTGTAGGCTGGTGACGAACACCACACCTTCTGACCTCAGGACTTTTCACTCCTCTTTTCCAGCTGCCTCCCATGTGTTCCTCAGGGTCTGTCTGCCAGAAGTCCTCCGCTAAATGCTCTCATAGTAGCTTTTATAGTTTCTTGGTAACACTTACCTTCAGTGTAATCAATTAATTGTGTGCTTTCTAATATCTCTTCTTACTAGTCTAAAGAACAGGAGGGCAAGAGTAGTCACTCCACTGATATTTATTAAAAGAAAAGGAAGGAGGAGGAAGTTAGATGATTGATACAATCCCTCTGAGCAATATAAGTAACTTAAAGGCCGTGGAATAATTCTGGAAAAACCAAAAAAGGTATCTTAAGAGATTATTTGCAAGTAAAGGAAACTCTAAACTGTTTTATAAGTCTAAATGAACAACTGGGATCATAAATAAGAAAGAATTAAAATGTGTTCCCTATTTTCTCTCCCCCTGGCTCCTTACTCTAAACCTGATGTCCAAAGGAACAACAGATACCAAATTCTTCAATGGCTCCCTGTTGCAATTAGATTCAAAACAAATTCCTTGCTGTGTCTAAAAGGCTCCCAGTCTGCTCTCCAACTGGACTGGCCCCTCTTTCTCTCTCACCGAGCTCTAGCTCCACCTGCTTCCTTACTTCCCCTAACAACCCTTCCTTTTCCCGCTATCAGGCCTTGTTCTGTTCTGTTCGCCAACCCTAGAACGCTCTTTCCCCCATTGCTGATTCCATCTTTTAGGTTACTCACAGAATTCTTCCCTAACTACTCCTACATAGCACCCTCATTTCCCCTTTGCCCAGTCTTTATCATAAAATGCAATCAGACATTTATTCAGGTTGATTTAAGGCTATACTCCGCAAGAATGTGATTTCTATGAGAGCAGAGGACACGGCATCTTGTTCACTGTTTTACTTCAGTATCTGGCATGGGGACTAGGTTTAAGCACTAACAGCTGCTTTCACTGTGTGCCAGGAACCACCCTTAGCAATTTCTAAACATCAGCTTGTTCAGTTCTCAAACCCTTTTAGATAGATACCAGTACTATTATCCTCAATTTACAGAAGGAAACTGACACGTACTTCCGTTTCAAGCAGGCTGCCCAAGGTCACAGAACTAGGAGGTGGTTTCTAGGATTTAAATCCAGACACTCTGGGTTCAGAGTCTATACCACCTCCCCCAGGCCAGCTATTATTAAAGGTGCTCACTTCAAACAGAGATATGTGAGCCCCCTGTACTTTCTTCCATTTGCCTGGCTGACTCCATTTTTTTCAGAAATGAAAATCTCTTTGAGAAAAAAAAAGAAAAAGATTCTCAGACAGCTCGTCTCACCAGTGTGCTATGAGGGCTACAAAGAGGAAGTCCCCCTATACAGTCACCACGGGAGAGTTATGGCGTCGGCCAGCCGGAGGACCAGAAAGGGAGCTGAGCAGGATGCTGAGTCATGATGATGGCTCAGAATTAAGGGTCCTGGAAGCTCCAACAGGACATGGGGTGGGAACAATCCGACAGGGTGCTGAACGAGGGCCAGGAGAGAACATTAAATGTCAGCAGAGCAGTGATGTCATGGCTGTAAAACTGACTACCTACCTGTTAAAAGCTATGTTTTCATGAACTTAAATGCAGTCATTAAGAGGCTTCAAACTGATGCTCTGTATAAATTGGTCAAACATAAGGATGATTATAGTCTTTTAAAAATATGGGAGAGCAGAAAGGACTTCCAACAGGGGTGCTTCCTTTTCTGTCTTTCCACCTGTGATACAACCCCTCAACCTATGCCACCTTAGTATTAATTCATAGGCCCAAAAATGAGGAAAAAATTTTTATTCTTTCTCTAGGCTGAGGGTAAACTGATTTTGTCTTAAAAGTGAAACAATATGTTTAACAGAAAGTCCTTGGATACAGTATTAGACTTCTATACAGACATTTTCGGTTATCAAGTACTTACCACACAGAGTGTGTCTACTACTTCAGTAAGGAGTACAGTGACAAAGACCACTCTCTCCTGCCCTTGTGGAGTCCAGGGTGCTAAGGAGAAATGCTTGCAATGCCATGAACTTCATGTCGAGACAGACACAGAGGAGGGTGCGCTGAACTCTGCCCAGATGCACAGGGGTGACAGTGTCCTAAGGTGGAGAGTGACATTGCAGGGAGAGGAAAGAAGACACACACAGGTACAGAGGAGCAGGGAGCAAGGCTCAGGTGGGGAAGTGAAAACCACTCACTCAGGCTGAAGCTGTGAGACTGCCAGAGGCGTAGCCTGAGAGAAGGAAGTTAGGAGGCTGGAGCCGAACCCCAGAGACCTTGGCAATCATAATGGAAGACTGGAAGGATGTACATTCTGCAAGTGGCGGGAACTGAAGAAGAGACCGATGCTAAGGTATAATTTAGTCAGCAAGCTTCAGGGTACACTGCTGGGGTCAGGGAGGCCAAATATTATTCCTCTCCAAGTCAGAAATGATTTGGACACAAACTAAGAGAGTGGTCATGAATTCGTTTGTTCATTCCTTGAAAATACTCTCTGAATGCGTCTTACATGCTAGGCATTGTTCTAGGGCTGGAAACACAGCAGTAAGTAAACAAGAGAAACACTGTTGTCGTGGAACTTATAACAGGTGATAAATGATTTTAAAAACGTGTACTATTTCAGGGGAACGTGAGTACAGTGAAGGAGAAGGAGACTATGGGGTGAGGGTTAAGAAAGTACTGGGAGTGAGAGAGACAGAAGCCTGAGCCGCGAACTGAAAGCAGCACCGGGACAGGCCATAGAGATACCTGAGCAGGGCGCTCCGGGCCACGGCAACAGCAGGTGCGAAGACCGATTCACAGGGCGCACTCAGTACATCTGCAAGAACGGCAAGGAAGCCACGCAGCAGAGTGAGTGGAGGTGGTGCTGAGGTCAGAGGCTGGGGCAGCAGCGTGGGGTGCTCATCATGCGGTAATCCAGACTCCAGCGAGACCGTGGTTTTCACTCTAAAGTGAGTCTGAGCAAACGAGGCTCATATAATGCATACATAATCTACATGTATGAAACCTGACTCAGGTGCTGGAAAGATGCCTGTGGGTGGCCAGTTGAGGACACTCGGTCAGGAGCAAAGACAGAAGCAGACAGACCAATTAAGAAGCTGCTGTCCTGAGCTGAGCTCAGTGTGCTGGGCAGCAGGTTCCCACTAGCTAGCTGTTCTACACATGGTCGTGTATATGTGTCAGTGCTAAGTTTCAATTCGTCCCTCACCCTGCTCTGTGATGACCTAGAGGGGTGGGATGGGTGTGGTGAGAGGGAGGGGATGTATGTATACTTATAGCTGATTCACGCTGTTGTACAGCAGAAAATAATACAACATGGTAAATCAATTATGCTCCTAATAAAAAATACAAACAGCTATTGCACTATTACAGGAAACTAGGCTGCTAGCTGTGGAAGTGTGAGAATTGTTCACTCTTAATTTATTTACAGAGTCAATCAGATTTGCTACTGCACTGGATGCAGGGAGCGAGGAAGAAAAAAGTGATGGCGGCAGTGGAAATTTAGAGAGGGTGACACGTTGGAGAAACACAGAGAAGCAAAGAGGGTCGGGAACCACTGGGGCTGAGAGGCAGCTGCCTGGATCTGATCCCTGGAATCCTGACTTGGCCAGTTATGAGCAGTGAATGACAGGCAAGCCACTCAGTCCCTGGGAGCCTCAACTGCTTCCTAGAAAGGAGCTTCCCAGGTGGCACTAGTGGTAAGAACCCACCTGCCAATGCAGCAGACATAAGAGATGCGGGCTCAGTCCCTGGGTCGAAAAGATCCCCTGGAGGAGGGCGTGGCAACCTCCTCCAATATTCTTGCCTGGGAAATCCTATGGACACAGGAGCCTGGTGAGCTACAGTCCATGGGGTTGCAAAGAGCTGGACACAGCATTTCTGGATGGTAGTGAAATCACAGAGAATACATATAAACTGTGGATCCCTGTGCCTTTCTGACTATAGAGTCTCAACTAGATGATGCTACTGGTTATAACTCAGGGGAAAAAGCGATGAGACATGAGGCTCAGACCATTGGTTTGGGCTATTTGGAGATGTGGTTCTCAGAGAGAGTTCAGCAGTTGAAGGAAACCTGTTCAGAGAGAGGAGACATGCTGTATAGGCAATTCACAGTATTTGCCTAGAGTCCAAAAGAGAGATCAAGGCAGGAGAAAAAAGAATTTGGAAGTCATGTACCATATGTGTAGTCGTAAAGACATTTAAATTTCAATAGGTATCGCATGAGGGAGCTGCACTGCATGGAATGACTGGGCCTAAGGGGTTAGGGTAGTTTGATGAGTGAAGTGGCCTACTGAAGCACAACTGTGCTATCTCCAGAACTGAGATAGAGGCATGTCAGTTTCTTCTTTATAGTTTTACTCAGTGCCACTCAAATGCCATACACATATACATATGCATGTATATATACATACACACATGTATGTAGCAGAAATATGCATATATAGACATATACATGGCAGTGGGACCAGAAGCAGAAAAGGGCATTCCAGGCATAAGGAATAGTGTATGCAAGCTACCTGGAACGAGAGACAGAGATGTGAAGCAATACTGCTGCTCAGGAAACGGTAAGAATCGCTGCAAAGAAACTGCGGCGTACTGACAGATAAGGGGTTATTAAGATACAAAACAGTAAGAACTGACAAAGACCACAGTAACTTTGCGGTCAAGTAGGAAGGTGGATTTTACCTTACAGGTTGTAAGAAGTCATCACAGAGAAGCACGATCGAGTTTATATTGAGGAAGTCACACTGTGAAATTAATACCAAACCCAAAGAAACACAAGGGATTGGTTATAAGTGTGTGTTAGTTGCTCAGTCGTGTCTGATTCTTGGCTCGTCAGGCTCCTCTGTCCGTGGAATTCTTCAGGCAAGAATACTGGAGTGGGTAGCCATTCCCGACTCCAGGGGACCTTCCTGACTCAGGGATTGAGCCCCCGGTCCCTTGCACTGCAGACAGATTCTTTACCATCTGCGCCACCAGGAAAACCCATTGATTACAAGAGAACACTATGATCTGCATGCCAACAAACTGGATAACCTAGTCAGCATGGACAAATTCCTAGAAATACACAAATACTAAAACTGACTCAACAAGAAATAGAAAAATTCAGGATACCTGTAACAAGTAAAAAGACCAAATCAAAAATCCTCTCAACAAAGAAAAGTCTAGGATCCAGTAGTTTCACTGATGTATTCTACCAAGCATTTAAAGAAGAATTAACACCAATTCTCTCACACTCTTTCAAAAAATAGAAGAGGAGGGAACACTTGCTACTCAGTCTGTGAAGTCAGACTTCAGTCACAGTGACCTTGATATCACTGCCAAAGATATTACAATGAAAGAAAACTATGAGAATATGTGAAAAAATCTTCAAATGAACAATCAGAAAACAAGATGAAACAAAAAAAAACCCTTAACAAGCTGAATCCAAAATCATAGTAAGAGGGTTATAAGCTGTGACAAGGGGCTTCCCAGGCAGCTCAGTGGTAAAGAATCTGCCTGCCAATGCAGGAGACGCGGGTTCAACCCTTGGGTGGGGAAGATCCCCTGGAGGAGGGCATGGCAACCCACTGCAGCATTCTGGTGTGGAAAATTCCATGGACAGAGGAGCCTAGTGGGCTACAGTCCGAGGGGTCACAAAGAGTCAGACACGACTGAACACGCACACACACAAAGCTATGACAAAGCAGTGTTTATCTCAGGACCGTAATGGTAGTTCAGCATAAAAAAAAAAAGAAAAAAAAATCAAACAATGTAATATACCACATTAACAGGACAAAACGAAAAGAAAATGATGTCAAGTGATTCAGAAAAGCATTTGACAAGATTCAAAATCTTGTTTTGATATTCAGGAAACTAGAAGAGAACTTCTTCAACATAATAAAGGAACTTATTTTTTAAATGCGTAATTAACATCATATTCAATAGTAAAAGACTGAAAAAATGCAACAAACAATAGACCTCTACCGCACACCATACACAAAAAGTTAACTCGATATGGATTTACATTATCTAAACCTTAGAGGTAAAATTAGAAAACTCTTAGGAAAAAACGTAAAGGTAAATCTTTATGACCTTGAGTTTGGCAGTATATTCTCAAATAGGAACAAAAATGCATAGTTACAAACAGAAAAAATGGATAAATTAAACATCAAAACTGAAAAGTTTTATGTATCAAAGAACATAAAGAATGTGAAAAAAGGACATATATTTAATAAAATGAAAGAAAATATTTGCAATCATATCTGATAAGGGTCTAGTATCTAGTGTCTCACACTCAGCAACAAAGAGACAAGCAACATAATTTTAAAATGGGCAAAGGACTTGAACAGACATTTTTCCAAAGAACATCAAAAACCAAGTACATACATTTGCTGAAAGGATATTCAACATCATTAATCCCTCGGGAAATGTAAATCACCACAACGATACACCAGTTCACATCTACTAAGATGAATATAATTTTATAAAAGAGAAAATATTAAGTGTTGACAAGAATGATGAGAAACTGGAATCCTCATGTATTCCTGGTGGGAATATAAAAGGGTGCAGCTACTGTGAAAAGCAGTATGGCATTTCCTCAAAAACTCAAACCCAGAATCACCATATGGACACAGAAATTCCATTTCTAGGTACTTAACAAAAATAACTGAAAACAGGTAATTAAAACATGTATAAACACCTTTGTTTCTGCAGTATGCACAATAGTCAGAAAGTAAAAACAACTCAAACATTCATCAGCTGACGCAGATAAACAAACCGTGACATATACATAAATGGAATATCATTCAGCCATAAAAGGTAATGCACTAAATAAGCTACAATGTAGATTATCCTTGAGAACATTGTGCTAAGTGAGATCAGTCAGTCATAAAAGGTCACATATTATATGATTCACTTATAGTAAAAATACAAAATATAGGTAGATATATAGAGAAGAGCAGAGTGGCACGTGCCAGGGTCTGGGGAGAGTGAGGGTCTGGGGAGAGTGTGGAACTTTATTTGGAGATGGTAAAATGTTTTCGAACAAAGGGGATGGCTGCACGTTACTGTCAATGTACTAAGTGCCAATAAATGGTGCACTTTAAAATGGTTAATTTTATGTGAATTTCATTTTGATTTTTTAAAAAGTCGTCTTGGTGGGGGTGGGGAACACATACATTGAAGGCTGGATGTAATAAGAAGCAGTGAGGTGAGGGTGTAGGCTACGCACTGCTACTGGGAACCAAAACAGAGGAGGCAACGGATTTGAGAACTGTTAATACTTAGGAAGGAGCTGGCTGGCAGCGGGGTGAGAAAGGATGACTTCTATCTCGAATAAGTAGGTTAAGAGGACAAGACTGAACAGCCAGCCAGTTCTCTGAGCAGAGTGAATTTCAGGGAAGTTTTGGAGGCATTAAAGTTGCATCTTTCCTCAGTAAACCAGTCCAGACTGCAGATAAGGCCCAGAGAGATGAACATCTGATAGAAGTAAATGGGATAGAAGTAGATGGAAAACATCATGCTTGTAAGATAATTTTTAAAAAAAATAACACCATGGTCCAGGAAGTAGTAGACTAAGGAAATAGTCTACAAAGATATTCAGCATAAATAAAAGTCAGGTAGTGTGATGGTAGAAAGATGTCATTATACAGTTAATATTTCATTTCTCGTATCACTTGTGTAGTTGTGTAACTAAATGATCCAAATAAGTTTTGTTTTTATGAAAATGATTCCAGTGAAAGCACCAATGGATTGAATACTCAATCCATTAAGCTGTTAAACTGACTGTACCCCCTGTTCCGGATAGAGCTCTCCATGTGTGCATTTCGTTTTCCACCAATAGTCCTCTTCTTAACAGAAGTTCACTGTTGATAAATGTATTTTTTGTAAGCAGTCCCTTGGGAGTACACTGCTGCCTTAACCTTACCACCAGAGCTTCATGGAAAGACAAGGAAAGCAGTGTATATGTCTGTGATTTCCATTCATACAGACTGCTTACCCCACCCTTTACTCTGCAGAGTATGCCAAGGGGGCGAGTCCTCCAGTCTCCCTTGACACTGAAAGGTAACTGTGAACTGGGCAACATCACACATCACAACTTCAAAGTTTCTTTTTATACTAAACTACAACAATACTTTGTTTTCGCTATTTCTGTATTAGAAATAAGTGTTTTCCCTAACACCAGTGTCAACTTTCTGTCAATTGTCAACCTTACAGAAGAAAATGGTGACACTGTTCATCGATAAACCATTTTTCTCTAAATTAATCAATGATCCAATTCATTTTACTGACAAGGGTAGTATTTCTGTCCTTTCATTAATAATGTGAACAACTACATTGATAATTTCATTTCACTTCAAATGTCATAAGCAGAAAATCTAAGCAATCAGCAGTGACACTTTTTAAAGCAGTTTATACTTGTTTTAGAAATTCATTGTTTGGCTTTAACAAAATAAATAAAAATATCTATAACCAGTTAAATTTCTGGTTAACTATAATCAACCTATCAAAAGACTTGGCCAGACACATGAAACCTGTCTTAGTCATCATGCATTTATACCTTAGAATAACAACTCAATTGCATTAAAACAGGGTACAAGTATGTCTTAAAGAAAATCGAAGTTCATGGGCTGCCAGAAAACTAGGGTAAAAAAACATGCTACAATGTGGTTACACAGACTATGCAATCAAAAGGAATAAGGAGAACAAGACATTAATAGACTAGCACTGTAAAGTGTGTACACACACACACACACACACACTCACTCACTCACACGTGCACGAAAGGACGCATGGCTACATTCCCACGTGTGTATCTCCTGTCTCTGGAGGTTACAGGAGGACGACAGGAAGCAGGGAAGCACACTCACGTCGCACTGGAAAGGCTTCTCCCCGGTATGCGTCCTCGTGTGCTCGTCCAGGCCGCGCTTCTGGCTGAAGGCCTTGCCGCACTCTGAGCACTTGTACGGCTTCTCCTGCAGTCAGGGAAGAGGCCAGGAATGCGAGTGAGTGCAGGGCCATCCTCAGGAAGGGGTACATCGGAGCACATTTTAGCTAGTTCTGCAAGGTGCAGCACCACACTCACAGGTGCCATGAATTCTTATAAATCTGCAGCGGAAAACAGGAGTACACAAAACCTGTTGGGCAGCCTTAAGACTACCACGTGGTTCACAGCTCCAGCATCGGAGTCACTACCTTTTTTTCCATTCAGTCCTGACTGTCCAAAGGAAGATTCTGCAGGATTGCTGTGACCTAACCACTTGCTAGACTGAACTCTGAGGTTTTCTTTCCATCTTGGAGAGCCTGCTAAAAGGGCATCATCGAACAAAACAGTTTGGGACCCCTGGCTTACATGCTGCAAACTGTTCACTGTCTCAAAGGGATTCCTGAAAATGAAAGCCCAGAGCAAAGTTTAACAAATTTTGAGGGTAAGTTTAAGACCTTAGAACTAGACTGTGACTTTAAGAATTTTCATATTGTCCACTATTTTTTTCCTAGGAAGGATGTTCTTTTAAAAAATCTAAATTACTTTTAAAAATGAGGCATTATTTATAGCTGATCATAGACTCTTAAGGAAAAGAGTATCTCCACAGAACAAGGAAAAAAAATACCCAAATTCCTTAGCCATCTTGATACCAGAAACTTAAGTCATCATCTTTTAAGCTTGAAATAAATTGCAAAATAAATTAATTCACATTGTTTCATTAAAACAGCTGGCCAGTTACTAAATAGAGCATTGATAAAAAGATTTGTTTAAAATTGCAATAAGATTTTTTTTCAAATATAGCTTAAAATATTGCTGTAGATGCTTTTTGAATTGAGGTACTATGTATATAGTTTTAAATATCATGTTTCTTTGTATAGTTTCCCCTTAGTATTTAAAAGACTATTATAAAAATATTCAGACCTACAAAACAGTATGTAAATAATCACATATGTACACCCATCAGCTAGCTTAAGAAATGGAATATTTTTATGAACACATGTACCTCCTATTTATTCATTCTTAATGAGTATAGTGGAGAAGGAAATGGCAACTCACTCCAGTACTCTTGCCTGGAAAATCCCATGGATGGAGGAGCCTGGTAGGCTACAGTCCATGGGGTCGCAAAGAGTTGGACAGGATTGAGTGACTACACTTTCACTTTTCACTTTTATGCATTGGAGAAGGAAATGGCAACCAACTCCAGTGTTCTTGCCTGGAGAATCCCAGGGACAGAGGAGCCTGGTGGGCTGCCGTCTACGGGGTCGCACAGAGTCGGACATGACTGAAGTGACTTAGCAGCAACGAGTATAGTATTACATTCGATGGCAACACCACAATTTGCTTATGTACATTCTGCTGCAATGGATATTCAAGTTTTCACCAATTTTTCATTCTTATAAATAATGTTATTCTGAACATTCTTACAAGTGTATACTTGAACACAGATGAGCAATCATAATTTCCTACAGTATGTATATCTAGAGGCGGGACTGCACCTTCAGCATTCCCAGAAAAGGGAAGGGCCAAGTAGCTCTACAAAACAAATAACCATTTTAGGGAATCATCTGGTGGTCCGGTGGTTAAGACTCTGTGCTCCCAGCGCGGGCGCACAGGTTCGATCCCTGGTCAGGGAATTAAGATCCTACATGTGGCAACGATGAGCCTGTGCATGGCAACAAAGATTCCATGTGCCACAAGTAAGACCCGGAGCAGCCAAATACACACATATTTTTAAAGAAAGATGCATCATTTTATTTTATTTTTTTTTTTAATGACTTTAATTTTTTTTTTTAAATTTACAATACTGTATTGGTTTTGCCATACATTGACATGAATCAACCACGGGTATACATGCGATGCATCATTTTAAAAACAACTTTACACTTCAATATCTAGTATATTCTTAGAATTCTACTGCTGTAGTTAAAAATTTTGAAACTCATGTACACAATGATGATATATAAATTTAAAACTATGACACTCCTGGGAAAAAGGACCTTTTATCATTTGAAAGTTACTTTCTTTATCTATATCATCCTTTTCACCTTAAAATAATTTGTTAATAATATAGCTATAAAAGCTTTTTAAAATTAGTATTTTGTGAGGTTTGGGAGACTTGTTGAAATGTTGGTCAAAGGTACAAATTTGGAGTTAGAAGGTAAGTTTGGAGACTCAATGCACAGCAATGTGAATATAGTCAACCGTACTGTAGTATATACTGCAAAGCTGATAAAAGACCAGAGCCTAAATGTTCTTACAACAGAAATGATAATTATATGACATGATGGAGGTTTTAGCTAACACTATGATGTAATCATATTGCAATAAACAAACATACCAAATCAACGTTGCACACTTTAAACTTGGTGTTATATGTCAACTATATCTCACTTTAAAAATAGAGGAAATAGTATTTGCCTAGTTTATTTCCATCTGTTTTACTTTCAAACAGTCTATATCTTAGGTACGATGAGCATCTGTTATAAATACCATACAACTGAAAAATTTTAATCTAAACTTATGTAACTTTTCCAAGTTAGTGAGTTGTGCTTTTTATTACTTTTTCTTATTGTTTAAATTTTATATGTGAGAATATATCACCATTATAATAAAATACAACAGGATATTTATTTAATATTTATCATTATTAATAATATATTTAAATAGTTTCTAACATTTTATTTTGTGCTTTGCTTTTATCTGCTGTTTCCTGAGATTTTCTCCCTTATATTTTCTTACATGTTTTGGGTTGATCCCGTGCTATTGTAGAACTTACAGACTCATCTCTACTCTTTTCATGGTTTACCTTAAATTTTTTTTTTACTGTCAGTGAAGTGGCTCAGTCATGTCCGACTCTTTGCAACCCCATGGACTGTAGCCTATCAGGCTCCTCAGTCCATGGAATTTTCCAGGCAAGAGTACTGGAGTGGGTTGCCATTTCCTTCTACACGGGATCTTCCCAACCGAGGGATTGAACCTGGGTCTCTCGCATGGTGGGCAGACGCTTTACTGTCTGAGCTACCAGAGAAGCTCTACTATGTATGTTTAACATAATCTAAAGTTCATATGTTTTCCCATGTACTAATTAGTATGCCATGTATAGAATGCCTTTTCATGTTATGTGTTCAGTTCAGTTGCTCAGTTGTGTCTGACTCTTTGCGATCCCATGAATCACAGCACGCCAGGCCTCCCTGTCCATCACCAACTCCCAGAGTTCACTCAAACTCATGTCCATCGAGTCGGTGATGCCATCCAACCATCTCATCCTCTGTTGTCCCCTTCTCCTCCTGTCCCCAATCCCTCCCTACATCAGGGTCTTTTCCAATGAGTCAACTCTTCAAAGGAGGTGGCCAAAGTACTGGAGTTTCAGCTTTAGAATCAGTCCTTCCAATGAACACCCAGGACTGATCTCCTTTAGAATGGACTGGTTGGATCTCCTTGCAGTCCAAGGGACTCTCAAGAGTCTTCCCCAACACCACAGTTCAAAAGCATCAATTCTTCAACACTCAGCTTTCTTTATAGTTCAACTCTCACATCCATACATGACTACTAGAAAAACCATAGCCTTGACTAGATGGACTTTTGTTGGCAAAGTAATGTCTCTGCTTTTTAATATACTGTTTAGGTTGGTCATAATTTTCCTTACAAGGAATAAGTATCTTTTAATTTCATGGCTGCAGTCACCATCTGCAGTGATTTTGGAGCCCCCAAATAAAGTCAGCCACTGTTTCCAGTGTTTCCCCCTCTATTTGCCATGAAGGAGTTGGTCATGGACAGGGAGGCCTGGTGTGCTGCAATTCTTGGGGTTTCAAAGAGTTGGACATGATTGAGTGACTGAACTGAACTGAACTGAACTGAATGGACTGGCTGCCATGATCTTACTTTTCTGAATGTTGAGTTTTAAGCAAACTTTTCACTCTCCTCTTTCACTTTCATCAAGAGGCTTTTCAGTTCCTCTTCACTTTCTGCCATAAGGGTGGTGTCATCTGCATATCTGAGGTTACTGATATTTCTCCCAGCAATCTTGATTCCAGCTTGTGCTTCTTCCAGGCCAGCGTTTCTCATGATGTACTCTGCATAGAAGTTAAATAAGCAGGGTGACAATATACAGCCTTGACGTACTCGTTTTCCTATTTGGAACCAGTCTGTTGTTCCATGTCCAGTTCTAACTGTTGCTTCCTGACCTGCATACAGTTTTCTCAAGAGGCAGGTCAGGTGGTCTGGTATTCCCATCTCTTTCAGAATGTTCCACAGTTTGTTGTGATCCACACAGTCAAAGGCTTTGGCATAGTCAATAAAGCAGACGTAGATGTTTTTCTGGAACTCTCCTGCTTTTTTGATGATCCAGTGAATGCTGGTAATGTAATCTCTGGTTCCTCTGCCTTTTCTAAATCCAGCTTGAATATCTGGAAGTTCACGGTTCACGTATTGTTGAAGCCTGGTTTGGAGAAATTTGAGCATTATCTTACTAGAGTGTGAGATGAGTGCAATTGTGCGGTAGTTTGAGCATTCTTTGGCATTGCCTTTCTTTGGGATTGGAATAAAAACTGACCTTTTCCAGTTCTGTGGGCTACTGCTGAGTTTTCCAGATTTGTTGGCAAAATGAGTGCAGCATTTTCACATCATAATCTTTCAGGATTTGAAATAGCTCAACTGGAATTCTATCACCACCACTAGCTTTGTTTGTAGTGATGCTTCCTAAGGCCCACTTGACTTCCCATTCCAGAATGTCTGGCTCTAGGTGAGTGATCACACCATTGTGATGATCTGACTTGTGAAGATCTACACACTAAAAATTTCTTTACTTTTCCTGTGTTCTTATGTATTTGAATTTCCAAGGATCAGCTGAGAGTAAATTGTGATTTTGACTGAAAATGGCTTTGTTTCCCATTTTTGTTGAATGAAAGCCTATAAACTCAATTAGGTCTTTTTATTTCTCATTTTTCTTAACCTGTCTTAGCCATTTCCATCTCTTTGTATTGCTGCTGCTGCTGCTAAGTCACTTCAGTCGTGTCCGACTCTGTGAGACACCATAGACGGCAGCCCACCAGGCTCCCCCGTCCCTGGGATTCTCCAGGCAAGAACACTGGAGTGGGTTGCCATTTCCTTCTCCAATGCAGGAAAGTGAAAAGTGAAAGGGAAGTTGCTCAGTCATGTCTGACCCTTAGCATGGACTGCAGCCCACCAGGCTCCTCCATCCATGGGATTTTCCAGGCAAGAGTACTGGAGTGGGGTGCCACTGCCTTCTCCGCTTTGTACTGCACTCTATGTATTTCTTTAGAATCACTTGATCAGTTCTCTTCAGGTATGAATAACTTAAATATCTAACAAGATCATTTGAGTTATTGTATTTTTAAGTTCTAGAACTTTCCATTTAGCTCTTTTCAATTATGCTTACTTTTTAATACAATCTTGCCTTTTTTTTCATGCTGCTCATGCCTATTTTAAAATATTCTAGGCATTTATATAATTTTTTAAATCAGATAAACCCTTATCTTATGTGCTTTTGAAGTTCAGTTCTGCTTCTTGGGGTTTCTCCTGTCTCCCGCTCATGGCTCTTGTCTCCTTGGGTGTTCCTGGAATTTGGAATCATGAGCTCATGTTTGGTGGCCCTTATCTGTTAAAATCCTGTGACCCCTCAGATTGAGGGTAAGTTCCTCCAGACAGCATTTGTGTTCGCTTCTGCCAGGGACCATAGGATGCTATCAATCAAGGATCATTTTAAGTTTATTTCTTGTCTAAGGGTTTCTGGCCAGGCAAGCATTTTAAGTCTGAACTCCAAACACACTTGAGGGAAGGGCTGTGGTTACAAACTCTATGGAGACCTCTTTCTCTAGACAGCAATTAGCTCAAAACAACTGAATGTCCCAAGCATCTGTTTGGCAAAGGTAGATTATTTCCAGTCTCTGATTCATTTTGAGCATAGCCTCTCTGGTATCCCAGAACTATGGTGGAATATGGCTCCATCCTGCCATCTAACCTGAACCCAAAAATGTCTCCGTTTCTATCACCATGAAAAATCAAGCCTTGAGTTTACTGAAACTGCAGACACCCTGCAAGATACTGCATCCTCAGCCTGACCTCAACACTCTGGACTTGGGTTCCAGCTTTGTCTGTTGGGTACTGGAGATCACACTGTTTTATTTGCTGTTATTCATATATTTGCTGTTTGCTTTATTTTATCCAGCATTGATAGGTGTTTTGTATAGAGCATCTTTTCCAGGATATGAAGTCTACCATATTGCCAGAAATAAAAGTAACTGTACATCTAATTTTCAGGATACGAAAAATAGATTTTAATTAGCTGTACACAATCAACAGAAAGAAGTAACTGTTTTCTTGGCAATCTAAGGAATATGTTTACGGCTTTCCCCCTCTAGTCTGAATAAGAGCAATCTCTTTTCAAAAGTTGCATTATTCTTAGCATCTATTATCTCTTCAACTGTTGCCCAGTTTAAAGAAAAATTTTTAAAGGAAATATGTAGTTCTAAGTGTTTAGGTCAGAAATTTTCCTCCTCTGGGAAAAAAAAAAAAAGCGTTTATACCAGAGGAAGAGCCAGGATATTACAGGTCACTTATCTTAAATTTAAGAACATCAAATGAACTAAAATAGAAGGAAATAAACGCATTTTATTTCTCAAAAAAGAAACCCTCATCTCCATTCCTTCCTAATTTCTTCCATTCCTCCCAATAAGCTAAGGTAAAGAAATATCGATCTTCATATGGTAAACACAGAGGAGCAGAGAGAATAAGCTGAGTAGTCCAGGGTGTATTATTACAAAGGCTCTATTATTTCTTTTCCTTCCTCTGAAAATTGTGACAATGATCTTTGCTGCTCTAGAATGTTCCTGCGTACACTTAACCCTAACCTAACAGTCCAGACGAATCCAGGCTTGTGTGCATGGGTGCACAAGAACTTCAATTCTAATCTTCACTGCCTATGCCTGCCATAAGGTGCACTGGAGATGATGGCTGGATAATCAGTGGTGACAAGACAGGGGACCATGTGACAGAGAAAGCTTAGGAAGCCATAACAGGCTTCTGACTTCTTACTATCAGGTTAGGCAGCAGAGTATCTATTAATAAATGCCGCCTTCTTGAGGGCACACCAGAAAACCATCTGCAGGCTCATGTGGCTGGGGCAGGCATGTCTGGCTGCCGCTGGACCTCCGAAAGCCCCACCGCTCCTCTGCCACAGAGAACACACACAGTGCCATCATTTCAACGTTAGTCACATCCCAACTGAATTACTTCTCTTCTTCTATCTTTCTCTCCATTATGAAAAATTTAAATTGGGCACAAAATCTAATCCAAAGAAGTAGGAAGGAAATTGTTTATAACACTGTTTCAGAGTGGAGTGGAATGCATAGTATAAATCACATGTTTTAACTCATTAGCTAGATTTAACTAGAGAAAAAATGATTAGGTTCTTGATTAATTCTATTTCTAAATGATTAAACAGATTACCTGACAAATAGCTTGTCCTTTGTCATTGTAACTGGGGAGTCTTTACTAAATGGAGACAATCTGTTTGTCAGTTAAACAGCATCATCTATCAAAGGCAGAATTCATCAGCAGTCTAATTAGCCAGGCTTTAATCAAATAACATTTGGCAGAATTCATTCAGAAGGTAGGATTTATAAAGCTCTATACCCTACACCATGTGATGCAGCTAATAAAAGGTCATATTTCTGAGCAAAGACCTATGTCTTAAAAGAACAGAAACTTCAAATGTTACATTTTTGCCAAAACAAACTGAATTTAAAAAATTCAACATCATGAGAGGGCTCTGAAGAAAAAAAGAAGTCACACTGTTTGTAAATTTTGCAGGGATCTGAGTGCTGAAGTTCTTTGAAACAGAAATTTATTGGAGGCTTCCTCGTAGTTAAGAACTGCTTGCCAGGAGGTAAAGAAGCATGCCCCACTATCACACAGACTACCAAAGACAAGGATGGATCGTGGATAGATTATATACATCTGCAGACACACCACCCAAAGGTTCCCTAGGACTGTTTTCATGCTAGGCCACATCAAACAGAAACATGACATATAAGTGAGCATTTTCCCTTGTTGTCAGAGGTCAATATAAACAATGTCAGAAAATCATGCAATGTTGATTAGTAACTTTTTCATGGCACTGGTAGCCTGACTCCAATACAATTAAAAAGGAAACCTAGTAAGCAATTAAAAGAACCCAGGACAACTAGGGATATATGGTGAGGACTGTCAGAGTCTGTGGTGTTCTGAACATACAGTTTGCTTATGAGTGGGTTCAAGCTGTGAAACACTCAGTTGTTATATCTTATATGAATGCACTTGATGGACAAAGCTTTTCTCTATTTGTCTTGCTCAAAGCTGCAATGAGACCAAGAGTGTCTATGTTGTTAATGAAATAATTTCCATGTGAGCAACTTGCATATCAAGGTCAATTTAAAATATACTCATGAGGAGAAATCAGATATAGAAACAAATGTCTCTGACTCACTCTCATACACACACACACACGTAAAAATTAAATTATCTTTTGTTACATATTTCATTTGATTACTTTTTGTAGATTAAGGTAACTTACAGCTAGCTATTCCCTGGTAGCTTAGCTGGTTAAGAATCCACTTGCAATGCAGGAAACCTCAGTTCGATTCCTGGGTCAGGAAGATCCACTGGAGAAGAGATAGGCTACCCACTCCAGTACTCTTGGGCTTCCCTTGTGGCTCAGCTGGTAAAGAATCCGCCTGCAATGTGGGAGACCTGGATTCGATCCCTGGGTTGGGAAGATCCCCTGGAAGAAGGCACGACAACCCACTCTCCAGTATTCTTGCCTGGAGAATCCCCACAGACAGAGGAGCCTGCCAGGCTACAGTCCATAGGATTACAAAAAGTCAGATATGACTGAGTAACTAAGCACAACACACACATAGCTGTTAATATTTACCCTGTTAGAGTTCAGGAAAAAAGGCTTTTACCAGATAATCATCTCCTGTATCTAAGCTTAAAAAGAAATCCAAAACCCCTCATGAAGCAGAGGTTCATGAATTTCTTATATATGAATTATGAAATTCTGAAATGCATGAATTTCATTTTGGTAAGTCATAAATTTTTTAGATATGAAATATCTAAATAAAGATTCTCTTAAGTTTTGGGTTCTCCACTCTCTCAGCTGCTATAGCAGTGGATCCCATTCATGGATCACAGCCTTGCCGTGGCAAAGGAGCTTGTGTAACCGAATGAAGCTGTGAGCCATATTGTCAGGGTCATCCAAGATGGACAGGTCATAGTGAAAAGCGGTCTGACAAAACGTGGTCTACTGAAGGAGGAATGGCAAACCACTCCAGTATTCTTGCCATGAGAACCCCATTAATAGTATCAAAAGGCAAAAAAAAAATGTGACCCCAGAAGATGAGACTCCCAGATGGGAAGGCAACCAATATGCTACTGGGGAAGAATGGAGGGCACTTTCTGATAGGTCCAGTAAGAACGAAGCAGCTGAGCCAAAGCAGAAATGATGCTCAGTATAGATGTACCTGCAGGTGAAAGCAAAGTCGAATGGTGTAAAGAACCACACTACACAGAGCCTTGGAATGTTAGGGTCCATGAATCAGGGTAAACTGGATGTGGTCAGCAGGACATGGCAAGTGAACATCAACATCTTAGTAATCAGTGAACTAAAATGAACGGGAATAGGCAAATGTAATTCAGACGACCATTATTTACTATTGTGGGTTAAGAATCCCTTAGAAGAAATGGGAGTAACCCTCATGGTCAACAAAAGACCCCAAAATGCAGTACTTGGGTGCAATCTCAAAAACAACAGAATGTTCTCAGTTCATTTCCAAGGCAAACCATTCAAAGTCACTGTAATCCAACTCTATGTCCCAGAAGCAAAGTTGAATGGTTCTGTGACCATCTACAAGACCTTCTAGAACTAAGACCAAAATAAGATGTCTTTTTCATCATAGGCGATCAGAATGCAAAAGTAGGAAGTCAAGAGATACCTGGATACAGTAACAGGCAAGTTTGGTTTTAGAGTACAAAATGAAGCAGGGCAAAGGCTACCAGTTTTGTCAAAAGAACGCACTGGTCATAGTAAATCTCCTCTCTTCCAACAACACAAGAGACGACTACACATGAACATCACCAGATGGTCAATATCAAAATCAAACTGATTATATTCTTTACAGTCAAAGATGGAGAAGCTCTATACAGTCAGCAAAAACAAGACTGGGAGCTGACTGGCTCAGACCATCAGCTCCTTATTGCTTAAACTGAAGAAAGTAGGGAAAACCAGTAGGCCATTCAGGTATAAACTAAATCAAATTTTTTGATTATACAGTGGAAGTGACAAATACATTTAAGGGATCAGATCTGGTAGACAGAGTGCCTGAAGAACTATGGACAGAGGTTCATAACACTGTATAGCAGGCAGTGGCAAAAACCATCCCAAAGAAAACGAAATACAAGAAGGCAAAGTGGTTTTCTGAGGAGACTTACAAATAGCTGAGAAAAGAATAGAAGCAAAATGCAAGGGAGAAAAGGAATATACCAAACTGAATGCAGAGTTCCAGAGAATATCAAGGAGAGGCAAGGAGGCCTTCTTAAGTGATCAATGCAAAGAAATAGAGGAAAACAATAGAATGGGAAAGACCAGAGATCTCTTCAAGAAAATCAGAGATATCAAGGGAACATTTCATGAAAGGATGGGCACAATGAAGGACAGAAATAGTAACGACCTAACAGAAGCAGAAGAGATTAAGAAGAGGTGGCAAGAATACACAGAAAAACTATGCAAAAAAGGTCTTAATAACTGAGATAACCACCATAGTGTAATCACTCACCTAAAGTCAGATATCCTGGATGTCAAGTGGGCCTTAGGAATCATTACCATGAACAAAGCTAGTGGAGGTGATGGAATTCCAGCTGAACTACTGAAAATCCTAAAAAATGATGCTGTTAAAGTGCTGCATTCAATATGTCAGTAAATTTGGAAAATTCAGCAGTGGCCATAGGACTGGAAAAGGTCAGTTTTCTCTCCAATTCCAAAGAAGGGCAGTGCCAAAAAATATTCAAACTATGGTACAAATGCACCTTATTTCACATGCTAGCAAGGTCGTGCCCAAAATCCTTCAAGTTAGGTTTCAGCAATATGTGAAGCAAGTACTTTTAGTAGTACCAGCTGGGTTTAGAAAAGGCAGAGGAACCAGAGATCAAATTACCAATAGTCTCTGGATCATAGAGAGAGCAAGAGTATTCCAGAAAAAAACCATATATTTCTGCTTCACTGACAAACTGTGGCAAATTCTTAAAGAAATGGGAATATCAAACCACCTCACCTATCTCCTGATAAATCTGTACACAGGTAACAACAAACAGTTAGAACTGGATGTGAAACAACAAACTGGTTCAAAATTGGGAAAGGAGTACGTCAAGGCTATTTATTGTCACCCATACTTAACTTACATGCAGAGTGAAAGTGAAGTAACTCAGTTGTGTCCGACTCTTTGCAACCCCATGGACTGTGGCCTACCAGGCTCCTTCATCCATGGGATTTTCTAGCCAAGAGTAGTGGAGTGGGTTGCCATTTCCTTCTCCAAGGGATCTTCCCAATCCAGGGATCGAACCCAGGTCTCCCACACTGCAGGCAGATGCTTTACCGTCTAAGCCAACAGGGAAGCCCATATGCAGAGTTCATCATGCCAAATGCCGCCACGCTGGAAGCATTACAAGCTGCAATCAAGATTGCAGGGGGAAACATCCACAACCACAGATATGCAGATGATACCTCTCTAATGGCATAAAGTGGAGAAGAATTAAAGGGCCTCTTGATCAGGGTAAAAGAGGAGAGTGAAAAAGCTAGCTTAAAACTCAACATTCTAGAAACAAAGATCATGACATTTGGTCCCATCAGTTCAGTTCAGTTCAGTCGCTCAGTCGTGTCTGACTCTTTGCGACCCCATGAATCACAGCACGCCAGGCCTCCCTGTCCATCACCAACTCCCGGAGTTCACTCAGACTCGCGTCCATTGAGTCAGTGATGCTATCCAGCCATCTCATCCTCGGTCATTCCCTTCTCCTCCTGCCCCCAATCCCTCCCAGCATCAGAGTCTTTTCCAATAAGTCAACTCTTTGCATGAGGTGGCCAAAGTACTGCAGTTTCAGCTTTAGCATCATTCCTTCCAAAGAACACCCAGGGCTGATCTCCTTTAGAATGGACTGGTTGGATCTCCTTGCAGTAGCAAATAGGGTAAAAAGTGGAAGCAGATTTTATTTTCTCGTCTTTAAATTAAATGCCGCTTGCTCCTTGGAAGGAAAGCTATGACAAACCTAGGCAGAGACCTAAAAAGCAGAGACACTGCTTTGCTGACAAAGGTCCATGTAGTCAAACCTATGGTTTTTCCAGTAGTCATGTGTGGATGTCCAAGTTGGACCATAAAGAAGGCTGAGCACTGAAGAATTGATGCTTTTGCATTATGGTGCTGGAGAAGACTCTTGAGAGTCCCCTGGAGAGCAAGGAGATCAAACCAGTCAATCCTAAAGGAAATCCACCCTGTATTTTGGCCACCTGATGGGAAGAGCCTACTCACTGGAAAAGACCCTGATGTTGGAAAGACTGAAGTAGGAAGAGAAGGGGACGACAGAGAATGAGATGGTTGGATGGCATCACTGATTCAATGGACATGAGTTTGAGCAAGCTCTAGGTGATAGTGAAGGACAGGGAAGCCTGGTGTACTGCTGTCTATGGGGTCACAATGAGTTGGACACAAGTTAGTGACTGAACAGCAACAGCAACATAGCAGTGCTTGACTTCCTCCTGTTGAAAAAACTATAAACTTGGCAGAGATAAAATGGGAAACTTGTAAATAAAAGGGCTGCATTATATTTTTAAAGGATTTCAGGCAATGTCATATAACCCTGAAACTTTTCCATCTGCAAAATGTCTCACTAATCTCCAGAGTGGATATGGTGCCTCCAGATGATACACAGACAATTTTGGCCTCTTTCCAGCTTGCACCTTGACAAGACATGCATGTATGCATGCATGCTCAGTCGTGTCCGACTGTTTCCGATCCCATGGACTGCAGCCCGCCTGGCTCCTCTGTCCATGGAATTCTCCAGGCAAGAATACTGGAATAGGCTGCCATTTCCTTATCTAGGGATCTTCCCAACCCAAGGATCACACTCATGTCTCTTGCATCTCCTGCACTGGCAAGCACTGCACAACCTTGACAAAGACCCATTTGCCAAACCTTCCTTAGACAAGGCATAACGTTCCACTGGGGTCTAGAGCAGGGTTTCTCAGCCACAGCACTACTGATATCTAGGGCAGGTAATCTTTTGTTTAGTGATGGAGCAGGGGGTTGTCCTATGCGTCCAGGAGATATAAATAGCACACATACCCAAATTAGGACTACTCAAAATATCTGTTTTTTCACCACTAAGAATGATGTTTGCTGCTACTTTGCCACACATGGCCTTTATTATGTTGAGGTAGATTATTTTATGCACACTTTCTAGAGATATATTATGAACTGGTATTGAATTTTGTCAAAAGCTTTTTCTGCATCTATTAAGATGATTATATGGTTTTTATTCTTCAATTGGTTGTTATGGTATATCACATTGATTGATTTATATATACTGAAAAATCCTTGAATCCCTGGGATAAATTCCACTTGATCATGATATATATGATCCTTTTAATGGAGTTTTGGATTCTGTTTGCTAGCATTTTGTTGAGGATTTTTGCATCTATGTTCACTAGTGATACTGGTCTTTGATTCTGAAGAAAAACTGAAAGCATTTCCTTTAAGACTATAAACAAGAGAAGGATGTCCACTCTACCCACTACTATTCAACACACTTTTGGCAGTCCCTGCCATGACAATTTGAGAAGAAAAGCAACTAAAAGGAACCCAAACTGGAAAAGAAGTAAAACCATCATTGTCTGCAGATGATATGATATGCACAGAAAATCCTAAAGATGCCACCAGAAAAGTTCTAGAGGTAATCAATGAATCTGGTAAAACTGTAGGATACAAAATTAATGCACAAGGACATCCCTGGTGGTAGAGTGATTAAGGGTCCACCTTGCAATCCAGGGGATGCAGGTTTAAACCCTGGTCAGGAAACTAAGATCCCACATGATGAGGGACAAGTAAGCCCATGCACTGCAACAGCTGAGCCAGGAGCCAGAATTAGAGAGTCCTCACACCCCAACAAAGGACCCCGCGTGAGGCAATGAAGGTCCCATGTGCCACAACTAAGACCCGATGCAGCCACATGAATATTTATAAAAAGAAAATTAATGTTGAACAAACTATAAACAGAAATCTGTTGCATTTAACTTTGAAAATCAGAGAGAAATCATGGTAACAATCCCATATGCCACTGCAACAAAAAGAATAAAATACATAGGAATAAACCTACATAAGGAGGCAAAAGACTTGTATGCAGAAAACTATAAGACACTGATGAAAGGAACTGAAGCTGACACAAAGAGATGGAGAGATAGACCATGTTCATGGACTGGAAGAATACTGTGAAAATGACTATACTACCCAACCCCACAGAAAGGGAAAGACTAGAGATCTCTTCAAGAAAATCAGAGATACCGAGGGAACATTTCATGCAAAGATGGGCTCAATAAAGGACAGAAATGGTAGGGACCTAACAGAAGCAGAAGATATTAAGAAGAGGTGGGAAGAATACACAGAAGAACTGTACAAAAAAGATCTTCATGACCCAGACAATCACAATGGTCTGATCACTCACCTAGAGCCAGACATCCTGGAGTGTGAAGTCAAGTGGGCCTTAGGAAGCATCATTATAAACAAAGCTAGTGGAGGTGATGGAATTCCAGTTGAGCTATTTCAAATACTAAAAGATGATGCTGTGAAACTGCTGCATTCAATATGCCAGCAAATTTGGAAGACTCAGCAGTAGCCACAGGACTGGAAAAGGTCAGCTTTCATTCCAATCCCAAAGAAAGGCAAAGACGAAAAATGCTCAAACTATCACAGACATGCACTCATCTCACATGCTAGTAAAGCAATGCTCAATATTCTCCAAGCCAGGCTTCAGCAATAGCAAACCATGAACTTCCAGATCTTCAAGCTGGTTTTAGAAAAGGCAGAGGAACCAGAGATCAAATTGCCAGCATTCACTGGATCATCAAAAAAGCAAGAGAATTCCAGAAAAACATTTATTTCTGCTTTATTGACTATGCCAAAGCCTTTGACTGTGTGGATCACAATACTTCAAGAGATGGGAATACCAGACCACCTGACCTGCCTCTTGAGAAACCTATATGCAGGTCAAGAATCAACAGTTAGAAATGAACATGGAACAACAGACTGGTTCCAAATAGGAAAAGGAGTATGTCAAGGCTGTATATTGTCACCCTGCTTATTTAACTTATATGCAGAGCACATCATGAGAAATGCTGGCTGGAAGAAGCACAAGCTGGAATCAAGATTGCCAAGAGAAATATCAATAACCTCAGGTATGCAGATGACACCACCCTTATAGCAGAAAGTGAAGAAGAACTAAAGAGCCTCTCGATGAAAGTGAAAGAGGAGAGTGAAAAAGTTGGCTTAAAGCTCAACATTCAGAAAACTAAGATCATGGCATCCGGTCCCATCACTTCATGGCAAATAGATGGGGAAATGGTGGACACAGTGGCTGACTTTACTTTTTCGGGCTCCAAAATCACTGCAGATGGTGACTGCAGCCATGAAATTAAGATGCTTACTCCTTGGAAGGAAAGTTATGACCAACCTAGACAGCATATTAAGAAGCAGAGACATTACTTTGCCAACAAACGTCGATCTAGTCAAGGCTATGGTTTTTCCAGTGGTCATGTATGGATATGAGAGTTGGACTATAAAGAAAGCTGAGTGCCAAAGAATTGATGTTTCTGAACTGTGGTGTTGGAGAAGACTCTTGAGAGTGACTTGGACTGCAAGGAGATCCAACCAGTCCATCCTAAATGAGATCAGTCCGGGTGTGCATTGGAAGGACTGATTCTAAAGCTGAAACTCCAATACTTTCACCTCCTTATGTGAAGAACTGGCTTATTTGAAAGGACCCTGATGCTGGGAAATATTGAAGGTGGGAGGAGAAGGGGATGACAAAGGATGAGATGGTTGGATGGTATCACCGACTCAATAGACATGAGTTTAGGTGAACTCTGAGAGTTGGTAATGGACAGGGAGGCCTGGCGTGCTGTAGTCCATGGAATTGCAAATAGTCAGACACAACTGAGCGACTGAACTGACTGACCAACACAACTGACTAACCCAAAGCAATCTACATATACAATGCAATTCCTATCAAGTTACCAATGGTATTTTTTGCAGAGTTAAATCAAAATTTTTTTTTACAATTTGTATGGAAACACAAGTGACCCTGAAGAGCCAAAGAAATCTTGAGAAAGAAAAATAAAGTGAGAAGAACCAGGCTCCCTGACTTCAGATTATACTACAAAGCCACAGTAATTAAGACAGCATGGTACTGACAAAAAAAAAAGAAATATAGATCAATGGAACAGGAAAGAAAGCCCAGAGATAAACCTACATGCCTATGGTCACCTAATCTATGACAAAGGAAGCAAGAATATACAATGAAGACAGCCTCTTCAAGAAATGGTGCCTGCAAAACTGGACAGCTACATGTTAAAAAAATGAAATTAGAACACTCTCTAACATTATACGCAAAAACAAACTTAAAATGGATTAAAGACCTAAACATAAGGATGGATAGTATAAAACTCTTAGAGAAAAAAAATAGAAGGAACATTCTTTGACATAAATCACAGCAAGATCTTTTTGACTCACTTCCTAGAGTTAAGAAAATAAAAACAAAAATGGGACCTAGCAAAACTTCAAGGAGAAGGCGATGGCACCCCACTCCAGGACTCTTGCCTGGAAAATCCCATGGATGGAGGAGCATGGTAGGCGGCAGTCCATGGGGTCACGAAGAGTCGGAGAGGACTGAGCGACTTCACTTTCACTTTTCACTTTCATGCATTGGAGAAGGAAATGGCAACCCAGTCCAGTGTTCTTGCCTGGAGAATCCCAGGGACGGGGGAGCCTGGTGGGGTGCCGTCTATGGGGTCGCACAGAGTCAGACATGACTGAAGTGACTTAACAGCAACAGCAGCAGCAAAACTTCAAAGCTTTTAAACAGCAAAAGAAATCACAAACAAGATGAAAGACAACCCTCAGAATGGTAGAAAATATTTGCAAATGAAGCAACTAACAAGGGATCAATGTCCAAAATACACAAACAGCTCATGCAGCTCAACATCAAGAAATCAAACAACCCAATAAAAAAATGGGTAGAAGATAAATAAACATTTCTCCAAAGACATACAAATGGCCAACAAACACACCATCAGATGTTCAACATCACTAATTATTAGAGAAATGCCAATCACAACTACAGGAAGTTTTTCACCTCACACCAATCAGAATCACTTCAGTTCAGTTCAGTCGTTCGGTCGTGTCCGACTCTTTGCAACCCCATGAATCACAGCATGCCAGGCCTCCCTGTCCATCACCAACTCCCGGAGTTCACTGAGACTCACGTCCATCGAGTCAGTGATGCCATCCCGCCATCTCGCCCTCTGTCGTCCCCTTCTCCTCCTGCTCCCAATCCTTCCCAGCATCAGGGGCTTTTCCAATGAGTCAACCCTTCACATGAGGTGGCCAAAGTACTGGAGTTTCAGCTTCAGCATCAATCCCTCCAAAGAAATCCCAGGGCTGATCTCCTTCAGAATGGACTGGTTGGATCTCCTTGCAGTCCAAGGGACTCTCAAGAGTCTTCTCCAACACCACAGTTCAAAAGCATCAATTCTTTGGCGCTCAGCCTTCTTCACAGTCCAACTCTCACATCCATACATGACCACTGGAAAAACCATAGCCTTGACTAGATGGACCTTAGTCGGCAAAGAAATGTCTCTGCTTTTGAATATGCTATCTAGCTTGTCATAACTTTTCTTTCAAGGAGTAAGCGTCTTTTAATTTCATGGCTGCAGTCACCATCTGCAGTGATTTTGGAGCCCCCAAAAATAAAGTCTGACACTGTTTCCACTGTTTCCCCATCTATTTCCCATGAAATGATGGGACCAGATGCCATGATCTTTGTTTTCTGAATCTTGAGCTTTAAGCCAACTTTTTCACTCTCCCCTTTCACTTTCATCAAGAGGCTTTTTAGCTCCTCTTCACTTTCTGCCATAAGGGTGGTGTCATCTGCATCTGAGGTTATTGATACTTCTCACGACAATCTTGATTCCAGCTTGTGCTTCTTCCAGCCCAGCGTTTCTCATGATGTACTCTGCATAGAAGTTAAACAAGCAGGGTGACAATATACAGCCTTCACGTACTCCTTTTCCTATTTGGAACCAGTCTGTCGTCCCATGTCCAGTTCTAACTGTTGCTTCTTGACCTGCATATAGGTTTCTCAAGAGGCAGGTCAGAATAGCTATCATCAAAAAACCTACAAACAATAAATGTTGGAAAGGGTGTGAATAAAAAGCAATCCCCTACACTGGTATTGGCAATGTAAATTGGAACAGTTATTATGGAGAAAAGTATGGAGGTTCCTTATAAAACTACAAACAGAACTAATATATGACCAGTAATTCCATCCCTGGGCATATATCCTGAGAAAATCACAATTCAGAAAGACACATAGACCCCAGTGTTCATTTACAATAGTCAGGAGATAGAAGCAACCTAAATGTCCATCAGTAGAGGACTGGACAAAGAAGATGCAGTACATAGATACAATGGAGTATTACTCAGCCATAAAAAATGAAACTGTGCCATTTGCAGAGACACAGATGGACCTAAAGTCTATCACACAGAGTGAAGTAAGTAAGAAAGAGAAAAACAAATATCATGTATTAACACATATATTTAGAATCTAGGAAAATGGTACAGATGAAACTATTTTCAAAGAAGAAATACAAACACAGATGTAGAGAGCAAACATAATATTAATCAGCTATATTCCAAGATGAAACAAATTTTTTTTAAAAAGATCTCTGGATGTTGCCAACACCAAAATTATCTTGAGTGGCAAAATCACAGAAGCACTGTACAAGAGAATGCTTTTGAAACTATCCACAGTCAAAGATTGTATTTTTCTCAATGTTGCTGATGACTGGTACTTTTCTAAAACACATTTTAATTACTGAAATAAAATTATCATGTAGTTAGATGTGCAACAATGTCAAAATGCTATAAAAGTTCTAGACACTGCCTCACAATTTTCATAGTTATCACAGATTAGAAACAAAGAGTTTATGGGCTGGTACTATTTTTTTCATCCACACTTTGAATAACACTAGTGTAGAATGAAAATATATGATCATAAGATGTCCATGATTTCATTTTATCAGCCAGTTGTTCAAATTCTAAAATATAATTATACCTAATCCTTGAATTAAACATCATTTTAATATTACTTGGAATATAAAAATTCCAACCTTCATGGCTGCAGGTGGTGAGAAGGTTATAAATGGAGAAAGAAAGAAAAATTTATTTGAACCTGGACGGGGGTACATGGAGCTGCATTACCCTATTCTCTGCTTCTGCAGGTTTGAAATTTTCTTCATAAAAAGTTAAAAGGAGTTTTTTTTGCTTTTATGTTATTTTAAAACTTAAAACGTCACCATACTGCTTGAAAGATTGTCTTTTTTTTTTTTTAGAGGGACTACTTTTGACATCATGAAGATGAACTGGGTAAAAATTGGCCCCCTCAAAAGTCAGAAACCCTGTCTCAGAGACAGCTTCTCAGAGATGACCCAGTGCTCCCCCGACTACCCTCACATCAGCCACAAGACACGGTCTTGCCAGCAGCAGAGTCCGAAACCCAGCTCTGTTCTCCCAGCCCCACACGCCCAGCTTGTTTGCTCAGATATGTGTCCAGAGCAGGAAACGTCTTGTGCTCCTATAGACCAGGGTCATCTATGTACCTGGGTCAGCATCTGGACCTCACATGGGATTCCACGTGCCAGACCCTCCGAGGAACAGAAAGCACCAGGAGCGCCCTGCAGCAGCTCTGACTGTGACCAGAGGTCAGCCAGGACGTGTGCTTCTCAGCATGGCAGACACTGGGACGCCCACGCTGAAATTTCCAGACTGTTCATAGGAGCCACCTGATTCTCAGTAACAACCAGCTTTGTGACCAAAAGGTGACAACTTGGTTCTATAAAACATCTAAGTTGCAACCGAACTGCAGGTGGAATTTTGAGGCGGGTTGGTGAGGGCGGCCCCGCAGGTTATATTACATAGGACAAAGGGACAGGGCGGGCCCACCGGACAGCAGGCCGTGTATCCCACAGTTCCTCCTAACCGCCCCATTTCTGAGCGTGCACAGCCAGCTGCACACGATCAACACGGTCCCAGGTTCCCACTAATGAGCAGCCTTGCCTAGAAAACTTCTTTTACAGATGTTTATAGCTTTTATGGCTTTTTAGTCACCATCTTATTTTAATAGCTAGTGTGATCTTTCAACATAAGACAAAACATACCCATGGCCTAGTAAACAATGCACCTAAAAACTGTAACTCTTCGGGAAGCCTGAAGAAAGCTAGCAGAATGTTTAGAGCAGGTTTCTGCACAACACATCCATAACTGATCTTGCATTGTAGCTAATGGAAAACACAGTTTCTGGAAACTAGGAAAATATACTGCACAATTCACATACAGAAAATTTTAAATGTGTACAGTAAACAGCACATAATTTTTATACTGAAGTGTTCTATATAGACTTTAAATAGCAACAAGGAAGCACTCCATGGCTTTTTAATTCCTCCACTCTGGAGGCCTATAGAATAATGTGTGGAAGTGACACGGCTGGAAGAAAGGTCCTACCACTGAGAGCACAGAGGTGACAAAGAGCTGGCCTGGCATGAAGCGAGCCAAGAACTGCCTGAACTAGCTCACAAGCCATGTTTTCTAGCCACCACAGGGATCACTCAACCTGGTCCATTTGAGACAGCCAGATAAGTCAAGGGAACTAGAATTTCCTTCACACCTTCACTCTTGTAATCTCCAGCCTAGAGGATTTCATAACTGCCTGCATAGTCAAATCATGTGAGAATTTTTTCTAAAATACTGATGATGGGTCTTGCCCCAGAGAGAATGACTTAACTGGTCTTGAATGGGACCAGGCATTGGCGCTTTTTAAAAACTCTTGAGGTACTTCTAATGTGCAGCCAGCAGTGAAAACTTCTGATCTGGCCCTCCATCCTCTCAAGTAATAATTACCATCATAATAATTACAACAGCAGCAATAACTTCTATGTCCCCTTTTATTACTTATGCTTTACCACAAGGACACTATGGTCATGCTAACAAACGGCCTACTTTGTGGTTGGCAAAGTACTAGGGACTTTAGAGGAGGATTTTCACCCCCATTTAATGGTTAAGCAATGCTGCAAATTTGGTATGGTTATTCTTATATGCAGAAATATTAGTTTAAAATATGACCAAGGTTTACACACTAGGACAGAGAGATAAGCCCCTCTTCCTCCAGGGTCAGGGTCTGTGGTGACCCTGTGGCCCCCTCTCCCCACACCCCGCCTCCCATGGTCAAACTCACAACAGAAAACTGAGAGCTCAGCCAAGAGCGGGAACGTGCATCAGGCACAGCCTTGGCCTGGATCCGGCCTGCCCTGTAATCAGGGAGCTTCAAAACCTGTGCATGCTGGTGACCCATCCCCCAGGGAGTGTGACTACACTGGACTGGGATCTGGGATCTGGCGTTTTCAAAGGATCCCCAGGAGGTTCTCATATGCAGACCTATGTGGGAACTGCTGCTGCTAAGTCACTTCAGTTGTGTCCAACTGTGTGCAACCCCATAGACGGCAGCCCACCAGGCTCTCCCGTCCCTGGGATTCTCCAGGCAAGAACACTGGAGTGGGTTGCCATTTCCTTCTCCAGTGCATGAAAGTGAAAGGTGAAAGTGAAGTCGGTTAGTCGTGTCTGACTCTTAGCGGCCCCATGGACTGCAGCCCACCAGGCTCCTCCGTCCACGGGATTTTCCATGCTAGAATGCTGGAGTGGGGTGCCATTGCCTTCTCCGGTGGGAACTGCTAGGCTCAGCCAATGAATGCAACTCCATTTCCTTTGGACAGGTTTAGACTGGAGCACATGTCACGCTGGCGGTTACTGAAGAGCAAGTGAATCTGCAGGGGATTCAGAAGAAGGCCTCTTCTGTCTGCTGAGGTCTCCGTGTGTGGAGGTGGTGCCTAAGGAGCCGGCTGAGGACAGCAGGAGAGATGGGAGACCCTGGGCTACAAAAGACCCTGCTGAGCCCCTGCATGAACCAATCTCAGGTTGGCCTGACCTCTAAAAGTCTTGTCATGGGACTTAATAAACATCGCAGTTTAAGCCCTTTTAATTTAGGCTTTTGGTTATGTAGGTACGAAATCATTCTGCCTTCAATTAATACATTTCCCAATCATATTCCAACATCCCTATTCCAGTGACACAGAATACGTCACACTCACACTGAAGCATAACGCTATATGACGATGAACAAGAAACCTAAGTCAGTGGCTGGCTATCAAAAGTGATACCGTACAACACAGTCTGACCCCCCGGCTCTAAAAACGGAAGGGAGTCTTCTTTTGGACAGCAGTGTTTTTCTCATACACATGGAGTTCAAAAGGAGCTGAAAACATATTTGCTGATAAAAATTCTGAGAATAATATGAGATCTGTGCACTGTAAAGAATTTTCTTTGTAATCTTTGGAAGAAAAGGAATACTGGTTAAGTGAAAGAGTATTATTTAAATTATCTAAAGGGAAACTATTTCCCTGCATAATAACTGTTTAGTTTTTGTATCCTCAAAAATCATACAAAAGATGACTGATCATATGAAAAGGAAAATTTTATAATAAGGAAAAAATTATGCTCATCACCTTTAAACTTCAAGTTTAAATGCAAATCAGTGAAAACACAAAGGAAAGATAACAAAAGGAAAATAAATATGATCTAAAATATAAATATTGTGTTCAAGGAAAAATGCTGAATTTCAAATAACAACTTAAATGGAACCCAACCAGGAGAACAAATCGTCAGAATTGTGAGGTCACAACTCTGTGACAGGTTGTGATGCACCTGCCTTCCTCTTGTCACGTACCGTCTTCAACAGTGTTGTTTGTTTTATCCCCAAAATCTGCTACTGAAAATCAAAGTAAGTCTTACAATTTTCAGACAGCCTAATATTATTTCTGCATGTTCCAGGGAGCTTCATGTACCAATGGAATGTTCCTAAGAAATGTACAGCCTCAGCCACAGTAATCCATGTGTAAAGGCAAATTTAGGGAGAAAAATAGAAACCACTTCCTCAAAAAAAGGTCCCTCCCTATATCTGAATTAGTATTTTAAGGTTAAAAACCAATTTATTTAAATATTTCAAGCTTTATACGTGAGCTGACAGCAATCAAGACAATTGCCATGATCAGATGATGATGTATCTGAGGATAAACTTATCAGCAAAAGTCCCCAGGTGTAATGAGCAAGACACTGTTAGGAACTGTGGGAAACACAGGAAGTTTAAAATGTGGCCCTTATCCTCAAGAGTCCAACAGATCTGCAAAGCAAAGAAAGGGCAGAGGGAGGAGATGGTTGGGGGTACTTATCTATCAACCTGAGCTTTCATGGCTACACAAGCTGAAATATGGTATTCAGCACAGGGCTTCCCAGACGGCTCAGCAGTAAAGAATCTGCCTGCTAATGCAGGAGATGCAGGTTTGATCCCTGGGTGGGGAAGACCCACTGCAGGAGGGAACTGCAACCCACTCCAGTGTTCTTGCCTGGAGAATCCCCATGGACAGAGGAGCCTGGTGGGCTACAGTCCATGGGGTGGCAGAGTCGGACACGACAGAGCACAGAGCACATTCACAACACACCAAATGTCCCTGCTGATTTAGGGGGCATAACGTAGGGGTACAGAGAATAATGGGAATGAGAATTCAATATAGTCACAGATGACATTTAAGAGGAAGATCCAATCAGTCCAACGAGAATTTACTTGATTCAACTTGCCTGCTTCCAAAAATAACAAGCATGCTTTCTGACAGATGTGAAGGCTGCAAGTATAATCCATCTTGAATAAAACTGTAAAGCTTATTCAGAGGTCTCCAGGAGAAAGGATTATGTAAATGCAAAGTCTCAGAAAAGAGGTATTTAATTGTGAAGGAGTAACATACTTATCCCATTACACAATTTTGAAAATAATCAGAACACAGCAGAAAGGTGCTATCACACATGCAACCAATTCACCCATGACCAACACAGCGGTCATTCCAGCCAAGTTCATGTCAACAGGGGAAACAAAACCATCAAGGAGTAGGCAGAAGTCAGAGGAATTCATATCATCAATATAAATTACCTCTCTGAATCAACACACTGCACAGATGGGAAGGGGCTAGTAGCATAAACCTGCCACTTTCAAACCTCAAATGCTGAAAAAACAGCCTGTCTATTTTCACAGGTGAGGATTCCACAGTTGTCCTGGCAGACATCTCACAATATTTGAATGTACTCAAGTCATAGTGTAGTGACAAAAAGTAGGTCTGTGAAAAAATGTTAAAAAAGAAAGAATTCATAAAATTAGCATTTTTACCCTTTTCATCAGATAGTTTGGTTCAGTAAGTAAACTGAACCTGAATCTTTCACAACTGGGTGAGTTCTTTCTGAAAATCTTTTGTCTTCCTGGTGTTAGTACACAGATCCAGAAGACTGATGTGTACTAAACAGCTTCTGCAAATACCATTCCTACTCCTAAAAATAATAACCTACTATCATCAAGGGTTCAGTTCAGTCATCCAGTCCTGCCTGACTCTTTGCGACCCCATGAACCGCAGCATGCCAGGCCTCCCTGTCCATCACCAACTTCCAAAGTCCACCCAAAACCATGTCCATTGAGTCGATGATGCCATCCAACCATCTCATCCTCTGTTGTCCCTTTCTCCTCCTGCCCTCAATCTTTCCCAGGATCAGGGTCTTTTCAAATGAGTCAGCTCTTTGCATCAGGTGGCCAAAGGACTGGAGTTTCAGCTTCAACATCAGTGTTGTGAAACACACACTTTACTAGTTGTTGTGAAATGATTGCAATTGTGCGGTAGTTTGAGCATTCTTCCAATGAATATTCAGGACTGATTTCTTTTAGGATGGACTGGTTGGATTCCTAGCACTTCAAGGATCTCTCAAGAGTCTTCTCCAATACTACAGTTCAAAAGAAGCAATTCTTTGGTGCTCAGATTTCTTTATAGTCCAACTCTCACATCCATACATGACCACTGGAAAAACCATAGCCTTGACTAGACGGACCTTTGTTGACAAAGTAATGTCTGCTTTTTAATATGCTGTCTAGGTTGGTCGTAACTTTCCTTTCAAGGAGTAAGCATCCTTTAATTTCATGGCTGCAGTCACCATCTGCAGTGATTTTAGAGCCCCCCAAAATAAAGTCTGCCACTGTTTCCACTGTTTCCCCATCTATTTGCCATGAAGTGATGGGACCAGATGCCACATTCTTAGTTTTCTGAATGTTGAGCTTTAAGCTAACTTTTTCACTCTCCTCTTTCACTTTCATCAAGAGGCTCTTTAGTTCTTCACTTTCTGCCATAAGGGTGGTGTCATATGCATATCTGAGGTTCTTGATATTTCTCCCGGCAATCTTGATTCCAGCTTGTGCTTCTTCCAGTCCAGCATTTCTCATAATGTACACTGCATATAAGTTAAATAAGCAGGGTGACAATATACGGCCTTGATGTACTCCTTTTCCTATTTGGAACCAGTCTGTTGTCCCACGTCCAGTTCTAACTGTTGCTTCCTGACGTGCACATAGGTTTCTCAAGAGGCAGGTCAGGTGGTCTGGTGTTCCCATCTCTTGAAGTATTTTCCACAGTTTATTGTGATCCACATAGTCAAAGGCTTTGGCATAGTCAATAAAGCAGAAATAGATGTTTTTCTGGAACTCTCTTGCTTTTTCCATGATCCAGCAGATGTTAGCAATTTGATTTCTGGTTCCTCTGCCTTTTCTAAATCCACCTTGGACATCTGGAATTTCACGGTTCATGTATTGCTGAAGCCGGGCTTGGGGAATTTTGAGCATTACTTTACTAGTGTGTGAAATGAGTGCAATTGTGAGGTAGTTTGAGCATTCTTTGGCATTGCCTTTCTTTGGAATTGAAATGAAAACTGACCTTTTCCAGTCCTGTGGCCACTGCTGAGTTTTCCAAATTTGTTGGCATATTGAGTGCAGCACTTTCACAGCATCATCTTTCAGGATTTGAAATAGCTCCACTGGAATTCCATCACCTCCACTAGCTTTGTTTGTAATGATGATTCCTAAGGCCCACTTGACTTCCCATTCCAGAATGCCTGGCTCTAGGTGAGTGATCACACCATTGTGATTATCTGGGTTGTGAATATCTTTTTTGTACAGTTCTCCTGTGTATTCTTGCCCCCTCTTCTTAATATCTTCTGCTTCTGTTAGGTCCCTTCCATTTGTGTCCCTTATCGAGCCCACCTTTGCATGAAATGTTCCCTTGGTATCTCTAATTTTCTTGAAGACATCTCAAGTCTTTCCCATTCTCTTGCTTTCCTCTATTTCTTTGCATTAATAGCGGAGGAAGGCTTTCTTATCTCTCCTTGCTATCCTTTGGAACTCTGCATTCAAATGGGTATATCTTTCCTTTCCTCCTTTGCTTTTCACTTCTCTTTTCACAGCTATTTGTAAGGCCTCCTCAGACAGCCATTTTGGTTTTTTGCATTTCTTTTTCTTGGGGATGGTCTTGATCCCTGTCTTCTGTACAATGTCACAGACCTCTGTCCATAGTAGGCACTCTATCAAATCTAACCCCTTAAATCTATTTCTCACTTCCACTGTGTAATCATAAGGGATTTGATTTATTTCATACCTGAATGGTCTAGTGGTTTTCCCCACTTTCTTCAATTTAAGTCTCAATTTGGCAATAAGGAGTTCAGGATCTGAGCCACAGTCAGCTCCCGGTCTTGTTTTTGCTCACTGTATAGAGCTTTTCCACCTCTCGCTGGAAAGAATATAATCAATCTGATTTTGGTGTTGGCCATTTAGTGATGTCCATGTGTAGAGTCTTCTCTTGTGTTGTTGGAAGAGTAACCATCAAGAGTAACCAGAAACAAATTATAACCTCCTATTTTTTTTTTTTTTGTAATAGTGGTGACTTTTTACCTAATAGCTTCTGACTGTTTTGGGTTCAGTATGTTCCTTGAGGGACTTCCCAGGAGGAACAGGTAGTAAAGTACCAGCCTGCCAATGCAGGAGACATGAGAGATGTTCGTTTGATCCCTGAGTAAGGAAGATCTCCTGGAGAAGGAAATGGCAACCCACTCCAGTATTCTTTCCTGGAGAATCCCATAGACAGAGGAGCCTGGCAGGCTACAGTCCACGGGGTCACAAAGAATTGGACATGAATGAAGTGACAGCACGCATGCATGTTCCTCGAGAAGGGACTTCCCAATAGCTTATCTCAAGAACCATGACTAACTGTCCTCATTTACTCCTGATTAGCCTTATTTTGGAGAAGGCAATGGCACCCCACTCCAGTACTCTTGCCTGGAAAATCCCATGGATGGAGGAGTCTGGTAGCATGGATGGAGGAGCCTGGTAGGCTGCAGTCCATAGGGTCACTAAGAATCAGACACGACTGAGCAACTTTCACTTTTATGCATTGGAGAAGGAAATGGCAACCCACTCCAGTGTTCTTGCCTGGAGAATCCCAGGGACAGGGGAGCTTGGTGGGCTGCCGTCTATGGGATCACACAGAGTTGGACACGACTGAAGTGACTTAGCAGCAGCAGCCTTATTTTAGCCCTGAAGTCCCACATTCCAGGGGCAAATAGCAAGATGATGCCAAGCTGCTTTTTCTATTAAACAGCACTACATGAATTTAGGAACAACTGCCAAATATAATGTCCCATTTAGATACCATCTAGAAAACTATATGCATCACTCCTGAAAATGCACTCAGCTGTCACTTGAGAGAGCAACACACTAAACAGGAGACACTCCTAAGACAAGCCCTTTGGAAGCACCCCCTCATCCTCTCTCCTGAGCTCTCATCCCATGCATAAAGAGTCATAGTCTATCTTCTCCTGGTAGGAAGAGCTCAGCTATGGGAAGAAGTACTGAAGATTCCCACTGAGCAGAGTGGCTTCCATCCCAGTGGCCTAAGTAGGGGCCTGGGGTCACAAGGACAAAGAAAAGCAGTGCCTCAGAGCAAAGTGCCAAGTTTTTGCTCAGGCCAAACAAAATGCTTTTCCCTCAAGAATTTGGCTTTTGTTTGGTTGTTTTGTGTAAAGGAAGAGCATGCTGACAGAGATGAACTGTCAAAGAACTCAGAAACTGTCCAACTCAGTCTCTCAGAATATATTATGTTAAAAAAGATTTAATTGAGGCTATTTCCTTGTTTTTACTAAATTCCAAGACACAAGGAACCTGATGGAATCACAGATCTCAATTTTGAACCATTTCTTTGCATACTCATCTTGTTTTATTAATTCTTTACATTTACTCTTTGGTTTAGAGGTTCGGTCCCTTCAGAATACACTAACATGTAAGAAGGGATCTGTCAGTACAATCTCTTAGAAATTTTTTCTCTATATATAAGTGCAGCGGCAATGGTTTTCCTGTAGTAGCCAGGTACTAAGTCCAACCAACATCAATAATACACTTGGCGGGAGAGTAGGTTAACATAATTCTTATTTCGCACAGAAAGGAACTAAGCCACAGTGAGGCTCACATGGTCAGAGAGAGCTCAGTGAGCGCATGTGCTTCTTTCCTATGAAAAAAGGACAGCACCAACCTCCAAGGACCTCTTTTCAGACAGGGACGAAAACAGATATTGATCATCTCAAGACACAAAAATGAGGCTGGGGGCAGGGAAGGGAGCAGATCCCTGGGGCTCTAAGCCCAGTATTGCATAAGAAGGAACAGCCGTCTAGCCTGCAACAGCCTTGGCACTGGCAACAGCTCCTAACAGGACAGATGTTCGAGAACTCACTCATGTCCCACCAGTGGGGAAACATAAACAGAATTTAATATTTAACAAATTCAAAATTCAGGCATTCAGTCATATATTACTTGGTGACAAACTGTTCAGGATGTAAAAAGACTGTACTGTAGATGGAATGTCATTTTTTTGGCAATGACTTGGTATACTGCTTACATGTCTAACGACACGTTAATTTTAGTTCCTTCACTTCTGTTGCCTCTACAAAGCCAAATAAACACACACATACACACATAATAGATCCACAGCAGTCAGGCATATCCATTCTAGCAAAATGTTACACACACATAGACACACATAATAGATTCACAGCCGTCAGGCATATCCATTCTAGCAAAATGTTCATTTTAACTTACATTGGCACAGTGAGCCAAATATATTCATTCACTGAATAGAAGGAGGAGCTTCAGTTGCAACAGTAAACTATATGCATAAGAAAGGTACATGTATACATGGTATGTAAATATGTATATATGCTATATATGGTAACAACAAAAGTTTGAGTTAAAGGAAATTCAATTAATTCACTGTAATGCTTACTGAGACTAGTCCCAGGAAAACCTCTAGAACTTCCCCCACTGATGTGCTAAGACTGGGGGCTGGTTCAGCCTGCCTCTGGTAGGAATAGCAGAGTGTCTGAGAACTGGGTCAAGTCTGGTGCCACAGGCTTTCGAGCTCAGCAGCCAGGCACCGAGGGAGCCTCAGGGGTAGTCCTAAAGCTTAAGGAGGTTCTCAAATGTCTTCACATTTTGCTGAGCCAGAAAATAATTTATACTCTGAAAAGGAGCACTGAGGAAGCTCAGATCATCGGCTTTCCATCATTATAAGGATGGGACTTCTCGGATGAATGGTTTATATCACTCACAACTTGCCCGAGCTCAACTACTGACCCTGGAGTGAAGGGCTACAGATCTGATTACCAGTCCCCAAAGCCTCTTGCCCATTCCTCCCGCTTCATGACTTCCAGAACACCAAATCTCAAACCAGCAATCTATCCTACACAGGTGTGACAATCCAGTATCAAGGACACAGGAAATCAACACCATCACAATCACTGTAAATTAGAGTTTTACCAAAGGAAAAAAAAAAAAAGCCTTAGAGACACAATCCCTCTATCTGAGACGTCTTTAACATCTTATACTATAAACATTAACAGGCAAATAACACTTAGTGACAAAAGTTTATTTGAGAAAATTCTCTCAATTCTGGTTCCTATTATTTTTATTCTATCTTGAGCATATAACTATAGAGGACACTAAACTGAAAATACTATATATTTTAATATTTTATTTACATATCCTATATAAAAATATAAAAATTAAATATATATATTTCACTTGATCAAGGTTACATTTCTTTTTTTAATTATTTTAATTGGAGGATAATTACTTTACAATATTGTGATGCTTTTGCTATACACCAACATGAATCAGTCACAGGTATACATATATGTCCCCCCAGTTCTGAACCCCACTCCCACATCCCTCCCCACCCTTCCCCTCTGGGCTGTCCCAGAGCACCAGCTTTGGGTGTCCTGCATCACGCTCCGAACTTGCACTGGTCATCTGTTTCACATATGGTATGCACATGTTTCCGTGCTATTCTCTTTCATCACCCACCCTCAGCCTCTCCGGCTGAGTCCAAAAGTCTGTTCTTTACATTGGTGTCTCCTCTGCGGTCCTGCATGTAGGATTGTCATTATCGTCTTTCTAAATTTCATACATATGTATGCATTATACATACATATATGGAATTTCATATGTATGTTCCAATACCTATAAATATATATGTATGCATTAATCTACAGCATTTGTCTTTTTCTAACTTACTTCACTCTGTATAATAGACTCTAGGTTCATCCACCTCATTAGTACTGACTCAAATGTGTTCTTTTTTATAGCTGAGTAATATTCCATTGTGTATATGTACCACAATTTCCTTATCCATTCATCTTCTGATGGACATCTAGTTTGCTATTACATATAAATTACATGTAACTATGTAATTATATATTTATGTCATATGTAATATTAAATATAAATAAATATATTCTGTTTCCATGCAATAATGATTTCAGAGAACACTTAGTTACATTTAATTATATCCAAATATTCATAAATATGAAAAAGACCCATAGGCTTTGTTCTTTAAGTGAATGCCTGATTTCATTTTGCCAGGACACAACACTGCTGAAATGGTAGAGTCAATTTTTGGTATAAACTCATCTTCAACTTTCCCATCAAATAACATCCACCACTATGTACATACTCTGCCAGTGCTACATTACAGGCATGGCATTAACCTTTTAATATGCGTACTTAAATCCTATCTAGGAGAAATGAAGTCACAAGGAAGGGTAGCACCCACATTACACAGATTTCACATAATGAGGAGATAAACTAAATTGAAGGTACACACAAGAAATAGTATTTGATTGGAAAATAGCCAAATCTATGTCCAAGAAAAATCATTTACAATTGAGAACAGAAATAAAAATGAGATGAGAACTGACAATAAAAAATAGAATTGTACATGTTTAGTGTTTAAAATGTTTTAATAAAGAATGTTAAAGTAGCATGGCTAAATATTCCTCAAAAGCAGCAGTGGTAAAGCGTCCTTAGAAGCTCTGCATCCAGGACCCCAGGAGGAAGCGATTTTTCTAACGAACCATGACTGATACAGAGCATAAGGATTTAGTCTTGGAAAAGTAAAGAAAGAGACAGCTAGAGCCTCAGTGTTTCTCAGGGGAAGCAGATTTTTACTTTAAAATAACTATGATTTGGGTCAAATTATAAATGGTACCCGTGTTCTGAGAACCACTACCTGCCTCTTTTAGGGTGAAAAATAAAAGAATATAGCTTCTTTTATGAAGAAAAAGGAAACATCCACATGATCATTTAAACTGAATCCAAACAAAAGACTTCTATCCTAAAACCCTGTTTCTTTCAAGATCAGAGGAATAAATTTCACTGTAATATCCAGAAATATTGAAATCAAAGCATTTAAAAAATATTCACAGCCCCTGGAGATGAAGGCAACATGACTGACAGGCCTGACAGGTCCTTTAAGCCATAGTTCACAGGTCCTGACCACCAATCTTGTTATCAACTTGCTATGGGACCTTGTGAGTCATTCTTGGCCAGGAAAAATATCTATACCTAAACTAGCCATCTTCAAAGATCTGGACGGTTATTACATTGAAAATACTGTTTTAATTTCCAATGATGCAGAGTAACTGCAACATGAGGGATTTCAATAAAATGTGGAATGTATCTTCCCACTCTGAAATTTCACTTTTTAAAATAAATTACAAGGGACATGAAATATCTCTACCTGGTGGCTTTCAAAATATTAGCAATATTTTCTTGAAAATGGTTTTAAAAGTGCAAATGATTGGAAGATGCCTGTAGAGGTCATACTGGTACTGCTGAACAGGGGTGCCTTTGTGACAGTCATCCAGGAGCACTCTCCAGCAAGACCTTATGGCATGAATCCTGGGGGCCTTGCAGTGGGGGCTGGCAAGGGAGGAGTCCAGAGGATGCAGGTGGTTCAGTAGTAGCCATTTGTTGTTTCTGAACTGAATGAGAAATCAACACCAGTATTCCTAGAATTTTTGTCAAAGACTGGTTCATCAAATATGGAATGTAATCCTTTAGAACACCTTGACAGATATATGTGTGTGTGTGTTTGTGTGTGTGTGTGTGTGTGTGTGTTAGTTGCTCAATCGTGTCCAACTCTTTGCAACCCCACAGATTATAGCCACCAGGCTCCTCTGTCCATGGGATTCTCCAGGCAAGGATACTGGAGTGGGTTGCCATTCCCTTCTCCAGGGGATCTTCCCCACCCAGGGATTGAACCTAGGTCTCCTGCATAGCAGGTCGATTCTTTACAATCTGAGCCTTCCTTGGTAGCTACATATGCAGTAATAAAGAATAAGATCTCCAGCAATAAACAGACCTGATTTCCAATCTCTGCACTGCTCGTTACCAGTCATATGACTCTTGACAAGCTACTTAATCTCCCAAGCCTCACTTCTCTTTTTTAACATGAGATATTATAAATATTTCATAGGATTTTGCTTATCATAAGGCTTAGCCTATAGTAAGAATTCAATAAGGGTATTAACCTGCTTTCTCCTATGTAGTATCAAAATATGCACATGAATAATATAATTCAAAATTGACAAAGCACACAAATCATGAAAATATAAATGAGGTGACTTTATAAAGACAGGAAATTATATATGAGTCTCAATACAGCATTGTTCTTGAAATCCATTGATGGGATATTCACATAAATAGGCGGTCCTTTATTTCATGATTCATATGATATTTTAGTAATTAGAACTCCCTGAATAGAGTGCACACTGAATATAAAATTCTCTTTCAGAGAGAAAATAGTATAGAAAAATATTGCTTTTCTAAGACTAATGGCCTCATTTCTTTTAAAAATTAATTGTATATTGCCTATCCTAAAAACAAAGAAAAATTCTCTTTACACATTTCCAACAGCATGTACTTTCCTTTAACTCTTGAAACATGTTATTAAAGTCTAAAGATAATACAGTGGTGGCAAAGCAACAATCAGCTGAAATGCTAAATATTTATAGAGTTTTATAAACTACTTTAAAGTTTCGCTAAATCTGCAAACTTCTCTCCATATACCCCTTGTTGATACACGGAGTTCACGAAGGAGTACAGCAGACTTCTCTGAAATGCCTACACTCTCCTTACTAAGAGCCGATGCTCTCTGACAGCACTCTGGCCCAGCCCAGCCTCCCAGACAAGTTCAGGAGGACCCAGGAACCCTGAGCCAATACACCAGGCTTCTACCGCAGCTGCCAGGAGAGAGGAAGAGACAGCTGGACCAAAACGCCACTGACATAAGCCCCGTGACTTACACTTATGATTAGCTGACACTTAGTGATCAGTTCAACAAATATCAAATGAATTCCTACTATTTAGCAAGTTTCCCTTTTTATGAAAACAGGTTAAAAGATATATAAACATCAATAAGGCTGAGCAGAAAATTAAAAGACAAACAGTTACACTGTGTATTACTGAATGAATAAATGAATGGAGTGCTAAGGAAAAAAAAGAGAAACTGTGTCACAAAAGTGAAAAAAAATCTTAGCTAATATAGTATGATTAATGTATGAGTAAGACATGTCCATGGCAGAGGTGGCAGGGAGGCTGCGGAAAACCTGATACCTGATCAGAAGTTTTAAGGAAGAGCTAAGAGGTGGCGCTAGTGGTAAAGAATCCACCTGCCAATGCAGGAGATCCAAGAGATGGGGGTTTGATCACTGGGCTGGGAAGATCCCCTGGAGGAGGGCAAGGCAACCAACTCCAGTATTCTTGCCTGGAGAATCCCATGGACAGAGGAGCCTGGAGGAGCCTGGTGGGCTGCAGTCCACAGGGTCGCAAAGAGTCAGATGCAACTGAAGTGACTTCGCAAGTAAGATCTCCACAGGAGGAGGAAAAAGCCAGAGAACAAGCATCATTTTGTTGGCACCCTCAAGAAATATTGAAGCTGGTGCAGAAAACATGGTGAGCTGCAGGAGAAGGACACACGATCAGTACTGGTCCGAAGCGCAGAGAGTGGCCACTCACTCAGAGAGAGGGGACTGGGCAAAGGGCAGACAGCATGGCGAGAAGGGTACAGGGCACTCAGGCAATGGGGGGCTGTTGTGCACTTGCTGCCTTTTTTGTTTTCTTTAGGAAGTGAGACATATCAAAGTTGACCTCTGTAACTATTATTGTGGCAGTCAGTTACAGGATGAAATAGACCAAGATTTCTTAAACAGTGTTCCATTGAACACAACGTTCAGTGAGATATTCAACACACACACTCACTCACTCACTCTGATTCTGCTCCAATTATCTTGGGAAATACTAGGTTAAGTGAACAATACATGAACGATCTTTACTGAACGGGATGTTCCAACCTGTAGTATGCTTACAGGCCACGGAAGTCCAGAGGAAGACAGCACACGTGATTCTTCCCTGAAATGCTCAACCTCCTCTGCTCCGGCAGCTTTGCCGTCACCTCTTTTCTGCTGGTTCTCTTCCAGCCTCTTTGGCTGCTCCTTCTTGGTTTTCTCATAGGGAATCTCTTGCGGCTCTGCCTTTTTTTTTCCATTCCATGGAAATCTCATGAATGAGCTTTCCCATCTGTGTTTCTACTGACACCTTTTCTTGCCTGTACCCTTCTCCCATAGTAAAGCAGGTACTCCTAGTCTGTGGGTTTATTAACATCCTTGGAATATTTCACAGGCCTTGTTATCTGTGGTCATCTATCTGCTCATCTCCTCCCCAGGATACTTAAGGGCTAACCCGTTTTCTTCACTCTCCCTTGAATACGCAGCACATAACATAGACGTTGACTCAACATGCACTTGGGCAGCTAAGACTGAATGTGTGCTCTCCAAAACCTTAGGGGCACAGTGAGAAATCCGTCAAGTGTCTTCTTCAATCAGGAGTTCTCTGTGCAGCAACTGAAGGCGCTGAAACTGTCACAGGGTGCGACAAATGATAAATTCGTTTGTTTTCCATTTTTAAGACATTATGTGAGCTAATCATGAAAGGCCACATGTCATAAGTATTTGCAACTTACAACCCAGGGATCTGATTTTATTCCTATTATTCAGGATAACAGCAATATACATCAGTTAACCAAATAATCCATAAATAATCCCTTCAAATGAAATTCTGCCTCAGTTTTATGTTACTCATAAGCTCAAATGACAATGAACTCAAAGCTCCAGCAGTATGTCAGTTAAAACATCATGTTGGTCCCAGCTGTGCCAACAGTCCCTCGGGGTTATGTGATGGATGGGGGGAAAGGCATTCATATGATATACACACTTGTGTTACTTTACCCTGCTAGAGCAGAGAAGAGTACATCACCAAAAATGCTGAGAAGGGCTCTCCTGTCAGGTTTGGGAGGTGGACGGGTGGTACAGCCACTTGATTCTAGGCAGATGTTTTACTCCTTACTCTAAACCAGTGGGAGAACAAGAAAAGCAATCACAGATCTAGGAAAAGGCAACTGGAAAGACTTTTATTGTTTCTCTGGGGATAGTTTACTTGGACATTTTCCTGAAGCACTCCCCTCTCCCTGCCTGAAATGACCTGGGCAAAACAGACAAAAGTTACCAGTAGGCTGAGCAGAGTCGCAGGGATCACTGCATGCTGAGGGTTATTGCAGACAAGAGCTTTCTAAGACCCAAGAACAAGCTTACCTGAAAGAGCAGGGCTGGTACTGGCCATTAAAGAGCTAGAAACAAAGCACTCAGCAGAACCTGAAAAAGCCAAAGCTCTGAGGCCACTAACCTTCGGGGTTCTCAACAGCCCTGAGGGTAAAGTCTGAACACTTCCATCCAGTGTCCAGCGAGCCCACCTCATCTGTCCACCACTCACGCTGGAGGCCTCTTTTTTTGTTTGACCTTCTCTACACCACCATACATCACGTGGAAGGATATGAAACTCCCAGACGCCTTGTTCTATGTTGTTGTTTAGTCGCTAAGTCATGTCCAACTCTTTTGCGACCCCATGGACTGTAGCCCACCAGGCTCCTCTGTCCATTGGATTACCCAGGCAAGAATACTGGAGTGGGTTGCCATTTCTCCTCCAGGAGTGCTTCCCAACCCAGGGATCGAATCTGCATCTCCTGCACTGGCAGGCGGCTCTTTACCACGGAGCCACCGCAGACGCCTACCTTGTACTACACAGTCAGCTATATAACCCTGGGGTCTGTGCAGTCCTGGCACACAGGAGGGTTAGCAAAGTCTTACAGAGTAAATTCATTATCCTGTATCCTGTGATCTAAGAGGGACAATCTTTAGATCAACTGGCGCAACGTCAAAGCCTAGGCACAGTGATATATTATAAAGAGTGGTAAAGTGATTTCTCATGAATAGTTCAGTAGTACTACAGCAGTTTGCAAAAGATCTACTTCCTTTTCTACCAATGAGATGAGTTTTAATGTCATCCCCTAATAACGTGATCACTCATGTCCCTTCCAATGCTGTCTTCAGTGACCAAACAAGCAGAAGGGGTTCAGGCTGGAGCTTGAAGCACTGTCCACCAACTACACTGTGGCTGGAGATGGACCGTCCACCTGAGCTTCCCCTGCCAGGTGTGTCACAGCAGATAAGAAGGGTGTGAGTGGCTCCACCACAGGACCACAGACCTCAGGCTTCCCTCCGTGGTGAACAGACCTCTCAGAACAATGTCTCTAAAGCCAGATGACAAGAACAGTCCAAGAACTGGACTGTGGCCCCAGTGTACACTAACGTGGTCCATCAAGCACAGAGCAAGAGGAGGACAGGGGCCCATTCTTGCCTAGATAGGGAGAACTGGCTTTCATTCACTGTAACACGAGCAAACTCAGAGATGCACACATAACAGAAGCCCACCAACACAGCTGGGAGGACCACCTGAGACACGGCAGTGCCACACTGAGTCTGCCAGGACCTCAGGATCAGGCATAGCATTTGCTTACACGCTGGGATCCAGTATTTTACTGCTCTATCACTTTGTACATTTTATTTATTACTTAAAATGATGCACTTAGTGTTCACCTGTCCTGCTGGACACAGACAGAGCCCGTGACACAGCAGTGTCTGGCACATGATGGACACATGGCAAATATCTGACAAAGGGACGCAGTCCTGTCTTTTCAGACCTTATGAGTATGAGAAGGCATTGCGGATTAAGTAAGAATTATACTTAATTGAGTATGCCAAAGCCTTTGACTGTGTGGATCACAACACACTATGGGAAAGTTCTGAAGGAGATGGGAATACCAGACCACCTGACCTGCCTCTTGAGAAATCTGTATGCAGGTCAGGAAGCAACAGCTAGAACTGGACATGGAACAACAGACTGGTTCCAAATACAAAAAGGAGTACGTCAAGGCTGTATATTGTCACCCTGCTTATTTAACTTATATGCAGAGTACGTCATGAAAAACGCTAGGCTGGAGGAAGCACAAGCTGGAATCAAGATTACAGGGAGAAATATCAATAATCTCAGATATGAGATGACACCACCGTTATGGCAGAAAGTGAAGAAGAACTAAAGAGCCTCTTGATGAAAGTAAAACTAGAGAGTGAAAAAGTTGGCTTAAAGCTCAACAGTCAGAAAACAAAGATCATGGCATCTGGTCCCATCACTTCATGGCAAATAGATGGGCAAACAGTGGCTGACTTTATTTTGGGGGCTCCAAAATCACTGCTGCTGCTGCTGCTAAGTCGCTTCAGTCATCTCCGACTCTGCGACCAGATGGTGATTGCAGCCATGAAACTGAAAGATGCTTACTCCTTGGAAGGAAAGTTATGACCAACCCAGGCAGCATATTAAAAAGCAGAGACATTACTTTGTCAACAAAGGTCCGTCTAGTCAAGGCTATGGTTTTTCCAGTGGTCATGTATGGATGTGAGAATTGGACTACAAAGAAAGCTGAGTGCCGAAGAGTTGACGCTTTTGAACTGTGGTGTTGGAAAAGATTCTTGAGAGTCCCTTGGACTGCAAGGAGAAACAACCAGTCCATCCTAAAGGAAATCAGTCCTGAATATTCATTGGAAGGACTGATGTTGAAGCTGAAACTTCAATCGTTCGGCCACCTGATACAAAGAGCTGACTCATTTGAAAAGACCCTGATGCTGGGGTAGATGGAGGGCAGGAGGACAAGGGGACGACAGAGGAGATGGTTGGATGGCATCACCAATTCAATGGACATGGGTTTGGGTAGACTCTGGCAGTTGGTGATGGACAGGGAGGACTGGCGTGCTGCAGTTCATGGGGTCACAAAGAGACACAACTGAGTGCCTGAATTAAACTGAACTTATACTTATTACAATAAACATACTCCAAGTTCCTCTGAGGATAGGGACAATGTCTAATTTGCTAATTGCTATATTCTCAATCATTTAATAATTATTGAAGAAATGAAAGAATGAATTCATATATATTATTTACTGCTATATTTGCTGAGTTAATTTGATAAATTTAATATAACTTACTATTGACATAATTTAACTTCATTCATTCAAAAAATTCCATAAACCATCAAGTTCTGGGCACCCACAGATGCTAAGGAAAAAAGGTGAAAATTCCTATCTACAGAAAAGTTAAGGTCTAGAAAAGAGAAACAAAAATAAATCTTAACAGTAAATTCATTAAATTCAAAAATAGAGGTCTGTGCATTTTAAGCAGCTGCAATAAGAAAGTGTTCAAATCAGACAAAAAGTCCTAAATAGAGAAAAGATGCACAACTATCTACTCACGTTCATTATCTTTGAGCAGAGACGACCCCTAAACAAGTTTGCCAGACCACCAGCTCCAAAGGCAAGAATTACACACCAAAGGCCCCCAAACAGGTATCATTCCTGATTGTAATACAGATCGGTAACCCAGTTTTAGACTCTTTGGTTATCATTTATCTTCCTAAAAAGTATAGAAGGGAAAATGAGGATGGTTATGAGTCTAGTCACTTTAGCCAGCTCACTGGCACACCAATTATAAGGCCAATTGTTTAAATGAAAGCTCTTAATTTAGCTCATTTATACAAATTTCAGAGTTACATAAGTAAATCTGCCACCAGACTTTGGACCTATGAATTAAATACAATGAAAGTATCATGAGAACTTTTACATGTTTCAAGGTCTCTGAGTTTTTTTTTTTTTTCAGAACAGTGTATGCCTTTCTGAGCAACTGTATCATTTTTTAAACTGAATTTTAAGAATTATATTTCTCCAATTACAAAATACAGCTCTCACTGCTAAGCAATGGTATTGTGATTCAACAACTAACCTCTGTGGGTGCTCATTTTAACACTTTGTCCAGAAGTGTGCAGGACTAACATACAGAAGCTTATTTCACAATTAAAATTGTACTCATTCAACATTATGTGATACGTAGCCTGGGTCACCATTATGAGGTAGCTGCATAATAAGTCACCTCAAAACTTAAGTGACCTAAAGGAAGTTATGTCTCATGGTTTTATAGACTGACTGGGAGGTTATTTTCTGTGTCGGGGGGACTGACTGGGTTTGCGGATTGGCTGTTACAGAGGCAAGGGGAGACTAAGATTTCTGTGTGTCTCTTGCAGCTGTGGTCAGCAGCTGCAGCAGAAATCACCAGGCGTCCCCCACGCGGCCGGCAGTCTCTGCGGGCTGCTGTGTGGTGCCCTCTGCGCCCTCTCTGAATGACCGTGGGGCCTCTCAGAGGGGGGTGGTTCCAAGATAGGCAGGCCCAAACTGCAAGGCTGCTTACTGCCTAGTCTTACAGGAGTCAGAGGATCACCTCTGCTGCATTTCATTGGTCAAGCAAGTCACTGTGGCCAACTCAGATGCAATGAAAGTGAAGTGAGGCTCTGCTGTTGATGTAAAGAGCAGCACGCGCACACAGGGAGGGAAAAGACCAAGGGCAACCACCTTGCAGACTGCCTTGTCAACACCATTATTTTCAACTAGTGAATGCTATGTTTAGATGGACAGCACTGGCTTTTCTTTTCTCCTGAAAATCAAGTTTGGTTCAACAATACTGAATGAAAATGTTAAGTGCTAGTAAAAAAATAAAAATAAAAAAAGGCACTGCAGAAAAATTACACATGATGCCAGGTCAGCTCACTCCCCCACACTCAAGGAACCCTACTCTTATAACCTTAAATACGGTGAAACAGAATTTCACTCCATAAAAAAAGGCTTTTGCCTTTTTTTTCTATTAGAATAATTTATCTATCCAATAAGTTTGTCAAGAGTATGAAACCCAATTTAGGATTTTTACATCTTCATCTCAAAGCCTAGGGAAATGCAGAGAATGCTTGCACCAAAGGCCTAACTTTAGCACCATCATTTGGTGTGCCAAAAAAGTATTCCTAACCAAGAAACTAAAAATTTTCTTTGTTGGTGATTTTAAGAGAGCTGCCTAGCTCAAGAGCATAGTTACACAGAGAATGAGAAGGGTGGGGGGCACTCTGCCGGGTGGGTTGCTGACCATCAGAAAGAATTTCACAAAAAGAAATGCAAAAAGGGAGCAAATGATGCTGTCAGCCCCTGAAAAGAAAGTTATTTTTTACATGGTCTGATTTTTCCTTTTACAGAGAAAAGAGAGCCCACTGTGATAGAATGAGAATGTTCAATTTCATGTAGGTGTGTTTTCTGAGCCAAATAAAATACAATGGACTCTGAAATTTGCAAGCCATAAAAATTCCCCAAGAAATATGTTGAGTTCTAGAAACAAAAGATTAATTCCAAAACCAAATTAAAGATGTTTCCAAATGATGGCAATGAGCCATACCCTCTTGCCCCTACACCACAATGTTTAGAAAAACAAAAATCAAAAAATTCAAAGTGTTCTGTAAAATCATAATCAACGTAAATATTATTAAATTAAAAAAAATCTCTTCCTCTTCTCTACATATAAGAACAGAAATACTGGGCATGTTCCTCACATACTAGCCTATACAAGTATGAACTTAGAACCCCTTCTTCCCCTCAACACCCTATCTCTAAGTGGACTACATTCCTCCTGTTTCTGTGGGACCTCCCACCCCCGAAAGTGTCCCTTCCAGGCACTGCAGGTTCAGCCTCCTCCCTACTCCTCACCACCTAAACCCGGTGAAGACTGTTTCAAAGGTGTCTCTCGTTCACGTTTCCTACTTTCGAACCCCACGGCCGCCTGGTGTGGGTGCTCTGTCTTGCTCAGCTGCGTCCAGCATGCCTGCCTCGAGGCCTCCCTGGCTCCGTCCTGCCTCCTTCGATCTACCCTAGAGGATGACTTAGAGCAACCTTTCCAAAGGGAGCTGATTACGTCATACCCCCTACTCAACATAAACACACCACACAAAAGGAAACATGTTTCTAAGACTCAGGCCAACTCCTTGGTGCTTGCCTGTCTCAAGTGCAGTCAGACTCAACATGCACCCGTGGACTTGGCACCAGGAACAGGCCGTCTTCCTTGGCCCCGTGAGGACCACGCTCACTGCCCAGGGCCTACATCTGCCAGCACACCCCCTCCACAGTCCTCAGAGCCCCACTCAAATGCCCACCCCCACCCCAGCATTTCTGGAATCAACTTGCCCACCCCTACCTGATTCAACAGACCTGCTTCTGCACCTACGTTTTGGAGGCCTGCTTCCTAATGTGTTCATGAGAATTCCAAGCTGACTCTCATCCTTAGAAGACCTCTTTCTGTTCTTAATCAAGGCTATAGAAATCTTATTCCACGCTCTGTAGCTAGGGAACTTCTTGCCTCTTCCTCCCCTTGCCAACTACTTCTCCTCTCCTTCCAGCACCTTCACCCATAATGACTCTTTCATTTTTCCTTCAATGACAAGCTTACACAGCTCCCACATGATTGCAGGATGCTCTGGGCAAGATTGGTCTGCACAGTTTTCCAGTTGCTACACTGCTGTCCCACCACGGAGCCCCCAGCTAAATCCAGCAGTGCCTGACGCCGAGGAACTATCAGTCACCCACTCCACTCTGAGCTTGGAGGCCCAGGGTCTCATGCACAGTGTCTGAACAAAGTGCAGCATACACACATTTGAGAATCCACCGGAAACCTGAACTGTCTGAGGATCAGGGATAGGAATTTCAAGGAAGAAAATTAACAAAATGCAAAGTGATATAAAAGACTAGTCCTTATCTTTAACCATGGGCAATAAATTCCATTTTAAATATTTTTAAAAGCTAATCTGGCTGTTCCTACAAACAAGGCCGGAGACACAGATGTGACCTTAGAACCCTGAAACCTGTGTGAGCTAATTGGGTGTTCTAACTGGTGTTCAAAAGACAGGGTATCTGAACTAACTTTCTAATTGGTCCAGGTGTTTTCCATGCTAACAATCAAAAGTGATTAACCAAGACATGAAGTTTCTGTGGTAAATGGTTACCAAAAAAAAAAAAATCCTTTGAACTTAATGTTTACAAAATGGATATTTATGAACATGTACACTAACTCACTGATGGTGTTTTACTTCAATGTGTTTAAACAATATAAACCAAAGGTCCATAATTTTCAGATCATCTTTACCTAAGTCTCATGTACTAAAATGGACTTGAGACATTACCCAAAAAGAGTTAAGAAATGACATTTATACCTCAGCCATAGTTTAGGATGGTCAAGGAGACTTTTTAGACAAAAGACAACAAGATGGGTGGAAGGGTATGGGCATGATGCCTGGTGCATCGCCAGGCCTAAGAGGCCTGCAAAAATTGGTGCTATCACTGAGGCTGTGTTTTAAGTCCTGGTTGAAGCCACACTGTCCAGACTAAGATCCACTGTCCACTCCCACCTAAAAGAGACCCTACTCCTTCCCCGAAGCATTTCCTCCATCACCGACACAAAGAAACAAGCCAACCAGAGGAGAGAAACTGGGTGAGGAACCTACAGAGAGAAAGAAGAGCTCCCCAGGCCAGGCCTTCACTGCGGCTCCCAGAGGCCACCCTGCGCCCCCAGGCAGACCGCTCTCTCGGCACCTAGCAGAAGGAGCCTCCCTCAGAAACCTAACTCTAACCAGAGCACGCAGGTCCTGCACACAGTGGTGCTTCCATGACCAAATGAAGGTGCTCGGCAAGCAGGGTAAGAACTCCCACTTTTATCAGACCCCAGGCAGAGAATTAATCTAGCACCATGAAGGGGAAGAAGCTATCCCAACAAACCTAGAGAGCTGAAAACAAACTCTTGCTCTCAGGATGTGGGAAGTCATGAAGCATCTCAACCACGGCCCAGAGTGAGAGAAAAACCTGGGCCATCCGCATCACTATTTAAACCTCAGGCCATGAGACACCTTGGTGAGCTGAGGTCGACACACAAGCAGGGGATGTGAACGTCACAGAGGAGACAAAAACTGTTGCACCTTTGTCAGAGCAGAGAGGGGAGCAGCTGCTATAAAAGTGGGCAGGTGGAACAAGAGAAATTTTAACTAAATTTCAAAGGTCCATGGTGGGCCACAGAGACACTGCAGGTTCCTGGGGACCCAGATACACTCCAAGTCCAAACCATTCATGACCTCTTTCCCATGGGCTCCACCAGTGCTGCTGAGAGGGATGAAAGGGAGGTCTGGAGAGGCCTCCTCAGTGACCCAGGTGTGCTGGGCCTGACAAGGGTTGGAAGGTGAAGCAAGAGTGCTGGAAGGAACCCATCTGCGTGCTGGCTCCTGCATGGGTACAAGGCGATCATCAGCCACTCCTGGGGAATAAGCACAAACCACAAGGCCACAGACCCTTCTGACATGGGAAACAGATGCCTTCTGCCTCTGAGTGAGGAGCAAGGCACTTGCTAAGCCCTAGTTCTCACCTCCTTTCAGGAGACAAAAGTCACCTGCTGCTACGGGTGAGATAGGAAACCCTCCAGTCTAGGCAAAGGCCTCTGCCCTTGGGGAGGGACAGAACCTGGCCCACCGCACACACCCAGTGCTGGCACGAAGAGGAGAGGGTCCTGGCCATGATCCACAGCACTGCCAGAACAGGAGCAGGGGCCCTCCACTGAGACAAGGCCAAGTTCAGCCACCCGGCTCCAGACCTGGACTGCAGAACAAACCTTTCTGTGACGAAAGGATCATCCTGTATCTACACTGCCCGCAGAGCAGCCACAGGCCACATGTTCCACTAAGGACCAGTAAAGTGGCTACTGTGAATGGAAAAGTGAACTTACATTTTATTTCATCTCAATTAGTTAAATTTTAAAGAGCCACATGTGGCCAGTGGCTGGAACACTGCAGCTCCAGAAGGTGTCCACCATGGAGAGGAAGGAAAGCTGAGTGCCCCAACCAGAAGCTCTGGTGCACCGGGCCTTCCCCACATGAATGCTGGGGCAGGAGAACCAGGAGCCGGCCACAACCTCAGGTCTCAAGCTGAGGAACCTTCCAGCTGCCGCCTGCTGGAAGGGGCAAAGGCAGAGAGATGGCTTCTGTGGCAGAGACAATGCAGGGACTGTTGAAACCTCATGACTGATGACGAAGAAGGATCAGCACTACTGTGGTATCCCCTGGCCATGCAGACCTCCCACGAAGACCACAGAAACAGCACACCACCCAGGAGAAGATGGAAGCCTATGGTAACTACAGCAACAACACAACCCAAAGATAGCTTAACTACTGACTGGATTAGCTCAACCTCTCATATCAACAGCCTGGCAGAAGAGGTGTACCTACTGCCAAGCAGAAATTACAGATACCAAGGGGACATTTCACACAAAGATGGGCACAATGAAGGACAGAAATGGCAAGGACCTAACAGAAGACGAAGAGATTAAGAAGAGGTGGCAAGAAGGATATAAAACTAAAACACAGAAATCCCTTGCATTCCTATACACTAACAATAACAAAACAGAAAGAGAAATTAAGGAAACAATTCCATTTACCACTGCAATGAAAAGAATAAAATACTTAGGAATATATCTACCTAAAGAAACAAAAGACCTATATATAGAAAACTATAAAACACTGATGAAACAAATCAATGACGACACAAATAGATGGAGAAATATACCACGTTCATGAATCAGAAGAATCAATATAGTGAAAATGAGTATACTACCCAAAGCAATCTATAGAGTCAGTGAAATCCCTACCAAGCTACCAACAGTATTTTTCACAGAGCTAGAACAAATAATTTCACAATTTGTATGGGAATACAAAAAAACCATACAAAAAATTTTGTATGGAAATACAAAAAAAAAAAAAATAGCCAAAGCAAACATGACAGAGAAGAAGGGAACTGGAGGAATCAATCTGCCTGACTCCAGACTACACTACAAAGCTACAGTCATCAAGACAGTATGGTACTGGCACAGACAGAAATATAGATCAATGGAACAAAATAGAAAGCCCAGAGATAAACACATGCACCTATGGACACATAATCTTTGACAAAGGAGGCAAGAATATACAACGGAGAAAAAGTCTTTAACAAGTGGTGCTGGGAATACTGGTCAACTACCTGTAAAAGAATGAAACTAGAACACTTTCTAACACTATACACAAAAATAAACTCAAAATGGATTAAAGATCTAAACGTAAGACCAGAAACTATACAACTCCTAGAGGAAAACATAGGCAAAACACTCTCCAACATAAACCACAGCAGGATCCTCTATGACCTACATCCCAGAGCAATGGAAATAAAAGCAAAAACAAACACATGGGGACCTAATTAAACTTAAAAGCTTTTGCACAACGAAGGAAACTATAAGCAAGGTGAAAAGACAGCTTTAGAATGGGAGAAAATAACAGCAAATGAAGCAACTGACAGAGAATTAATCTCAAAAATATACAAGCAGCCCATGCAGCTCAATACCAGAAAAATAAATAACCTAATTAAAAAATGGGCCAAAGAACTAAATAGACATTTCTCCAAAGAAGACATACAGATGGCTAACAAACACATGAAAAGTTGTTCAACATCACTCATTATCAGAGAAATCCAAATCAAAACCACAATGAGGTAACATCTCATGCCGGTCAGAATGGCTGTTATCAAAAAGTCTACAAACAATAAATGCTGGAGAGGGTGTGGAGAAAAGGGAACCCTCTTACACTGTTGGTAGGAATGCAAACTAGTACAGCCACTATGGAGAAGAGTGTGGAGATTCCTTAAAAAACTGGAAATAGAACTGCCACATGACCCAGCAATCCCACGGCTGGGCATACACACTGAGGAAACTAGAACTGAAAGAGACACATGTACTCTAATGTTCATCACAGCACTGTTTACAATAGCCAGGACATGGAAGCAACCCAGATGTCCATCGGCAGACGAATGGATAAGAAAGCTGTGGTACATATACACAATGGAATATTACTCAGCTATTGAAAAGAAACCACTTGAATCAGTTTTAATGAGGTGGATGAAACCAGAGCCTATTATACACAGTGAAGTAAGTCAGAAAGAAAAACACCAATCATTATATTAATGTATATATATGGAATTTAGAAAGACCGTAACAATGACCCCATATGCAAGACAGCAAAAGAAATACAGATAAAAAGAACAGACTTTTGGACTCTGTGGGACAAGGCGAGGGTGGGATGACTTGAGAATAGCATTGAAACATGTATATTACCATATGTGAAATGGATGACTAGTCCAAGTTTGATGCATTGAACAGAGCACTCAAAGCTAGTACACTGGGACAACCCTGAGGGATGGGATGGGGAGGCAGGCAGGGGAGGTTTCAGGATGGGGGACACATATACAACCATTGCTGACTCGTACGGCAAAAACCACTACAATACTGTAAAGTAATTAGCCTCCAATTAAATAAATAAATAAATAAATTTTTAAAAATAAAATAAAAAAAGGAAGAGGTGGCAAGAATACAAAAAAGAACTGTGCAAAAAAGCTCTTAATGACCCAGATAACCACAATGGTGTGGTCACTCACCTAGAGCCTGACATTCTGGAATGTGAAGTCAAGTGGGCCTTAGGAAACATCACAATGAACAAAAATAGTGGAAGTGATGGAATTTCAGCTGAGCTATTTCTAATCCTAAAAAATAAATTATGCTGTTAAGGTGCTGCACTCAATATGCCAGCAAATTTGGAAAACTCAGCAGTGGCCACAAGACTGGAAAAGGTCAGTTGTCACTCCAATCCCAAAGAAATACAATGCCATAGAATGCTCAAACTATTACACAACTGTGCTCATTTCACATGTTAGCAAGGTAATACTCAAAAACCTTCAAGCTAGGCTTCAAAGGTAAGTGAACCAAGAACTTCCACATGTACAGCTGGATTTAGAAAAGACAGAAGAACCAGAGATCAAACTGTCAACGTTCACAAGATCATAGAAAAAGCAAAATAATTCCAGAAAAACATCTACTTCTGCTTCATTGACTACACTAAAGCCTCTGACTGTGGATCACAACAGACTGTGGAATATTCTTCAAGAGATGGGAATACCAGACCACCTGACCTGCCTCCTGAGAAACCTGTATGCAGGTCAGAAAGCAACAGTTAGAACTGGACATGGGACAGTGGACTGGTTCAATATTGGGAAAACAGACTGTCAAGGCTGTATATTGTCACCCTGCTTATTTAACTCATATGCAGAGTACATCACAAGAAATGCAGGGCTGGATGAAGCACAAGTTGGATTCAAAATTGCCGGGAGAAATATCAATAACCTCAGATATGCAGATGATACCACCCTTATGGCAGAAAGTGAAGACGTGAAGAGCCTCTTGATAAAGTCTGAAAGAGGAGAGTGAAAAAGGTGTTTTAAAACTCAACATTCAAAAACTAAGATCATGGCATCTGGTCCCATCACTTCATGGCAAATAGATGGGTAAAAACTGGAAACAGTGACAGTTTTTATATTCTTGATCTCCAAAATCACTATGGATGGTGACTGCAGTCATGAAATTAAAAGACACTTGCTTCTTGGAAGAAAAGCTATGACCAGCCTAGACAGTATATTAAAAAGCAGAGAAATCACTTTGCAGACAAAAGTCCAAATAGTCAAAGCTATGGTTTTCCAGTATGATATAGGGATGTAAGAGTTGGGGGGCGGTCCTAAGATGGCGGAGGAATATGACAGGGAGACCACTGTCTCCCCCACAAATTCATCAAAAGAACATTTGAAAGCTGAGTAAATTCCACAAAACAACTTCTGAATGCCGGGAGAGGACATCAGGCATCCAGAAAAGTAGCCCATTGTCTTCGAAAGGAGGTAGGAAAAAATATAAAAGATAAAGAGAGAGACAAAAGAGGCAGGGACGAGATCTGTCCTGGGAAGGGAGTCTTAAAAAAGGACAAGTTTCCAAACACCAGGAAATGCTCTGACTGGCATATCTGTGGCAAGCCTTGGAACCTCAGGGGCAACATAACCAGGAAGAAAAATAAATAAATAATTAAAAGCCACAGATTACGTGTCCAATGGTAACTCCCAGCAGAGAAGCAGCGCAGATGCCTGCATCCCCCAATAGCAAGCGGGGGCTGGACAGGGAGGCACGGGCTGCATTGCTTAGGGTAAGGACATGGCCTGAATGCCCTGAGGGGAATCTAAGGGAACGAACTTGAGATAGCAAACCAGACTGTGGGATAGTTACCCCGGGAAAAGCCCTAACCTAAGACACTGCCAGGCCTGCTCGCAGAACAAAGGACTGAGCAGAGCTAGCCAGCTGTGGACTAGCACATCCCCTGCCGGAGACAGGCAGGCGAGGGCAGCCAGAGCCAGAAGGGGGCAATTGTGGCCCCATAGAGGTATCATCAACCAAACTGCAAGCAGGCTTCATCGCTAACCAAGACTTCTTGGGATTCTGGATGGTCGACATCCGCCTGAGAAGGTGCACTGGCTGTACACCCAGAAAACTGATCGGCAGGGACATGCGAGGAAGTTAAGTTGCAGCAACCGCTCTCGCCAAACACTTGGTCACCTGAGCTGCTCGGACCTGGGAAGGGCACAAAACACAGGCCCAACCGAGTCTGCGCCATTGTAGAGTACCTGAGTGCCTGAACTGGAGCGGCTTAGACCTGGGAGGTGCATGCAACCCAGGGCTGGCCTCAGACGGTTCCCGGTGGAGTAACCTAGAGCCTGAGTGGTGTAGGAAGGAAGGGCACACGCACCATGAGTGGGGGCAAACCCAGTGTGGCCGAGTCACTGTGAGCACTCCCCACACATGCCAGTGATATCTGTTTGCAGCCTTCCTCCTTCCCCACAGCACCACTGAACAAGCGAGCCTAAAAAAGTGTCCACCACTGCCCCCAGTGTCAGGGCAGAAATTAGACGCTGAAGAGACCAGGAAACAGAAGAAGCTAAAATAAACAGAGGGAGCCACCTTGGAAGTGACAGGTGCAACAGATTAAAACCCTGTAGTTAGCTCGACTACATAGGAAGTGGCCTATAGATCTTGAGAGGTATAAGCTGGATCAAGGAACTATCTGAAAATGAACTGACCCCACACTGTCCACAACACCAGAGAAAGTCCTAGATATATTTTTACTATTATCATTCTTTAAAATTTTTAAGTCCTCTACTACTCCTTTAATTTTCATTTGTATAACCTACTATTACTTTGCAAAAAAAAGACCCTATTTTTAAAGGCAAACTTCATATATATATATTTCATAATTTTTGTGACTTTGTCTTTTTTAATATTGTATTTTTGAGAATCCAGCCTCTACTCTAGAGTTTTAATCTTTGCTTTTTGGTATTTGTTATCAATTTTGTACCTTTAAGAATCCAATCTTCAGTACCCATTTTCACTTGGGAGCGAGATTACTGGCTTGACTGGTCTTTCCTTCTTTGGACTCTCCTTTTTCTCCACCAGGTCACCTCTATACCCTCCCTCCCCCTTCTCTTCTCTACCCAACACTGTGAATCTCTCTGTGTGTTCCAGATGGTGGAGAACACTTAGGTAACTGATTACTGGCTGGATCTGTCTCCTTTTGATTCCCCCTTTATCCTCCTGGCCACCTCTGTCTCCTTCCTCCCTCTTCTCTTCTCTGTATAACTCCGTGAACATCTCTGAGCGGTCCAGACTGTGGAACGCACATAAGGAAGTGATTACTGGCTAGCTTGCTCTCTCCTCTTTTGATTCCACCTCATCTCATTTGGGTCACCTCTAACTCCCTCCTCCCTCTTCTCTTCTCCATGTAACTCTGTGAACCTCTCTGGGTGTCCCTCACTGTGGAGAAGTGAGGGACAGCATTGCCCTCATCTCCCTGGTCCTTCTCTGTTACTTGGTCCATTTCAGGCACTGACAGGACCCCGCTTGGGGTCCTTCTCTGTTGCTGGGCATGTCCGGGGCATGTCAGTGAGGGAAGAGATCGCAGTGGGAAATGCTTCTGAAGGAAAGAAAGGCAAACAAGGAGGCAGGGTAATGCTGCCTCCTCACTTTTCATCATTAACCTAGATGTTTTATCAACAGTGCTGTATAGATGGAGAAGTCTTGAGGCTACTGTAAGAATAAGACTGAAAATCAGAGGCAGGAGGCTTAAGTCCAAACCCTGAGAACACCAGAGAACTCCTGACTCCAGGGAATATTAATTGACAGGAGCTCCTCAAACGCCTCCATACTTACACTGAAACCAAGCACCACCTAAGGGCCAACAAGTTCCAGAGCAAGACATACCATGCAAATTCTCCAGAAACACAGGAACATAGCCCTGAGCTTCAATATACAGGCTGCCCAAAGTCACTGCGAACCCACTGACATCTCATAACTCATTACTGGGCACTTCATTGCACTCCAGAGAGAAGAAATCCAGCTCCACCCACCAGAACACCGACACAAGCTTCCCTAACCAGGAAACCTTGACAAGCTACCTGTCCAACACCACCCACAGCGAGGAAACTCCACAATAAAGAGAATTCCACAAACTGCCAGAATACGGAAAGGCCACCTCAAACACAGCAATATAAACAAGATGAAGAGGCAGAGAAATACCTAGCAGGTAAAGGAACAGGATAAATGCCCACCAAATCAAACAAAAGAGGAAAAGATGGAGAATCTACCTGATAAAGAATTCTGAATAATGATAGTGAAAATGATCCAAAATCTTGAAAACGAATTGGAGTTACAGATAAATAGCCTGGATACAAGGATCGAGAAGATGCAAGAAAGGTTTAACAAGGACATAGAAGAAATAAAAAAGAGTCAATATATAATGAATAATGCAATAAATGAGATCAAAAACACTCTGGAGGGGGCCAACAGTAGAATAACGGAGGCAGAAGATAGGATAAGTGAGGCAGAAGACAGAATGGTAGAAATAAATGAAGCAGAGAGGAAAAAAAAAAGATGAATTAAAAGAAATGAGGACAACCTCAGAGACCTCTGGGACAATGTTAAATGCCCCAACATTCAAATCATAGGAGTCCCAGAAGAAGAAGACAAAAAGAAAGACCATGAGAAAATACTTGAGATAATAGTTGAAAACTTCCCTAAAATGGAGATGGAAATAATCACCCAAGCCCCCACAATGGGACACCTGTCTGGGATAGAGGAGAAGCATTTGAGGCTTTGCAGAGTGAACCAGCTGATCTGTGGCAGTCTGAATTGAATGAGAATCACTCAGAAAATCCCTGCCATAGCCCTACATAACCCAGCCAGGGTCATGGGTCCTCTGGAAGGCAGAAAGGCTGGGAGCTGGAGCACAGTGATTGCAGAGCAATCCCAGGGCGAGGTCTGCTGTTGACTGAGGACAGACGGCCCAAGGGGACCTGAGGGGAGAGATCACAGTGGGAAGTGCTTCTGAAGGAAAGAAAGGCAAACAAGGAGGCAGGGCAATGCTGCTGAGTCACATACAGGGGGTGGAGCCATCTCTATAGCCTCCCCCCGCACTCCGCACCCCCAGCCAAACACACACGTCAGCACTAGATAGCTGAAAACACCCCAGAGAAAGGGGCCCTTTAAGCCCCTGACATGCCCAGCAACAAAGAAGGACCCCAAGCGGGGTCTTGTCAGTGCCTGAAATGGACCAAGTAACACAGAAGAACCAGCCAAAGAGGCCCTCTGACTGCCAGGTGCCAGAGGCTAGGAGAAGACTGCAGTAGGCCACAGCTCTGTGGCTAAGGCAACTGTTATCCCTACACTCTTGGCACTGTCAGAGTTCCCATGATCCAAGAAGCTGTGCCACCTCCATGAACAATCCTCATTGGGGCAGAGCTGCCAGAAGCTAGGAAAAACCCGGACAGGGCTGTACCTCCTGTGACAACAGCTGCCAGCACCCCTGTGTATTGGGCATTGCCAGGGTCCCGGTGATCCAAGCTCGCATGCCACCCCTCGAGGGGTCCCCACTGGGACAGAGCAGCCAAGGGCTAGAAAAGACCCTGAGAGCACCCTACTCTCCAACGTCCTAGCCACTGGCTCCCCTGGGTACTTGATACTACCAGGGCCCCTGGGACCCAAGCAGCTGTAACACCTCCACACCAGAACTTCCTAGGGGCAGACCCAAGTGCTCCAGAGCAGCCTCAGGAGCAAACCCTGGTGGACAACTCACATGCAGAGGTGGAGGTAAAACCACGACTGAAACCAGGGGCAGGGTGGCTAAGGAAGAGAACACACACTCTTCCCGCCAGTGGTAAAAGCTGCAGATTAAATCCACACAACCAACTAGGCAGACTTTGTATCTACGGAATATATAAAAGGACAATGAGAGGTCCTCCAAAAGAAATGCATCAGCATGGGCAGATTCAGACATTAGAGGCAAGAGCACGCAAGAGTAGGACCAGATCAGAGTCTGAGCCGCCCCTACAACAGGTCTAGAGACCAGATCAGCTCAGTATTGGAGGGCATCCTAGGAGGACAATGTGACTGTGACTCACAGCAAGGGAAAAGATGGTCACAGCTGAGATCCAAGAAGAACATTTATTATTCTTATATTTTAACATGTGCTGTAGTTCCTTGTAGATTTTCTTCTTTTTCCTCTTCTTTTCCCCTCTGTTGCTATAGTTTTTGATTTTCTTAGTACTGTTAAATCTCTATACTTTTGGGAATTTTTTTTTGTCAATCACACTCTTTATTTCCTTTAAATATGTCTGCCTCTACATTGGCCTTTTGCAGTTTGGAGGGTTTTTACCCTTTTTTTCTTTAATTTTTAAAATTTTTTAAAAATTTATTTTTCTCTTGTACATATGTTCTTTTGTTTTCTTATTCTTTCCCTGTTGTAGTTATTCTTTAATATATGTAAATCTCCTTTATTTGCCTCTATTTAACTTTGCTTTTCTATACTATCTTTTCTTTTCTCTCTTTTTCTCTCCATGTTTATTAGTCTGTTTTGCTTTTGTTTCTTTATTCCCCAGCTGGCATACTACTTTGGTTTTGTTTTCAGCTTATGCTTTAGTTAGTTTTCTTTTTAACTGGTTGGTATCATTTTTGCCTTCGTTTGCTTGCTTGGTCAATCTCTTCTACTTTCTTTTTGGGGGACTGTTTTGGATTTTTTATGTGTGTATATATATATTCCGTTATTTTTGTTAGCATTTGCCTGATTTTGTAGTTGCCACTTGTCTGGGGTTTCCATTTTGTTTCCTGTTTTAGTGTATTTGCTTTAATCCCCTTTTATGCCATAACAAACCACCTGTGGAATCTCAGTTCCCTGGCGAGAGATGGGGTCCTGAGCCTTTGGAGTGGGAGCACTGACAACAAGAATCTAAACTACCAGAAAACTTATAACCCCAGACAGTATTAATTAGTGAGAACTCCCACAGAGGCTTCCACCTGTATACAAGACATGAAATCACCCAACTGCTGGCAGAACCCAGAGCAGGATGCCTCACCCAAACAACAAGACAAACACACAAACCCCTACCCTCAGCACAAGGGATTACCACCTCATATTTGTGCCTACCAGAGGGGGAGGGAAGCTTACCTCCTCCCAACAGAGCACAAGTCACACCCAACAAAAGCCACACAAATCACTTGACCAACCCTACCCACCAAGAGCAAAAATCAAAAGGAAGAAAGAATCCAACTTCAAAGCCTGAGAAAAGCTCTTAGACACAATACATTTTTTAGAAAATGAAAAGGCAGAGAAGTATTGTGCAAATGATGGAACAAACTCAAAACATACAAGAGCAACTAAACGAAGAGGAAATAGGCAAACTATCTGAAAAAGAATTCAGAGTAGTGATAGTAAAGATGTTAAAATATAGAATGGAGAAAATGCAAGAAGCAATCAACACAATTAACACAATTACCAAGGACACAGAAGAAATAAAGAATAAACATATAGATGAATGACTCAATTACTGAAATTAGTAATACTCTGGAAGCAATCAATAGTAGATTAACGGAAGCAGAAGAATAGATAAGTGAGCTGGAAGACAGGATGGTGGAAATAATCCCTGAAGAGGAAAATAAAAGAGGAAGAATGAAAAGAATCGACGACAGCCTCAGAGACCTCTTGGACAATGTTAATCACACCCACATTCGAGTTATAGGGGTCCCAGGGGAAGAGAAGGACACTGAGAAAATTTCTGGAGGGATTATAGCTGAAAACTTCCCCAGCATGTGAAAGGAAATAGTCAAGTCCAAGAAGTGCAGAGAGTCCCCTACAGGATAAACCCAAGGAGAAACACATCAAAACACATACTCATCAAGATAACAGAGATTAAACACAAAAAAGAATATTAAAAACAGCAAGGGAAAAGCAACAAGTAACATACAAGGGAAAACCCATAAGATTAACAGTTGATCTTTCAGCAGAAACTCTACAGGCCAAAAGGGAACGTCAGGATATATTTAAAGTACAGAAAGGGAAAAAAATCTACAACCAAGATTACTCTACCCGGCAAGGATCTCATTCAGAACTGAAGAAATCACAAGCTTTACAGAAAAGCATATATTAAGAGAATTTAGGACCACCAAACTGCTTTACTACAAATATTAAAGGGACTTATATAGGCAATAAGCCTATATAAGCATGGGCGGCTGCGACCAGTGCACTAAGCGCAGCCGAGAGGAGCTACCCCACGTCCAAGGTCAGGGGCAGAAGCCGGGAGGACCCAATGTTCGAAGGGCGGCAGCCAAGAGGAGTTACCCCACGTCCGAGGTCAGGGGCAGCGGCCAAGAGTGCCAGGCTGTGACAGTGCAGGAATGGCCGAGAGGAGCTACCCTGCATCCAAGGTCAGGGCTGGTGGTCACGAGGAGCTACCCCTTGTCTGAGGCCAGGAGCGGTGGCCGAGAGGAGCTACCCTGCGTCCAAGGCCAGGGGAGACAGCCGAGAGGAGCTACCCCACATCTGAGGCCAGGGGCGGAGGCCGGGAGGAGCAACGCCATGCCCAAGGCCAGGGGCAGCGGCTGGAAGGAGCAATCCCAGTTGCAAGGAGCAGTGGCTGCACAGGTGCAGGAGGGCCTAGAGGAGTTATCCCATGTTGATCCGTCAGGAAGGGCGGCGGTGAGGAGATACCCTTTGTCCAAGGTAAGGAGCAGTGGCTGTGCTTTGCTGGAGCAGCCGTGAAGAGATACCCCACGCCCAAGGTAAGAGAAACCCAAGTAAGATGGTAGGTGTTGCAAGAAAGCATCCGAGAGCAGACACACTGAAATCATACTCACAGAAAACTAGTCAATCTAATAACACTAGGGCCACAGACTTGTCTAACTCAATGAAACTAAGCCATGCCTGCGGGACAACCCAAGACAGGCGGGTCATGGTGGAGAGGTCTGACAGAATGTGGTCCACTGAAGAAAGGAATGGCAAACAACTTCAGTATTCTTGCCTTGGGAACCCCATGAACAGTATGAAAAGGCAAAATGATAGGATACTGAAAGAGGAACTCCCTAGGTCAGTAGGTACCCAACACACTACTGGAGATCAGTGGAGAAATAACTCCAGAAAGAATGAAGGGATGGAGCCAAAGCAAAAACAATGCCCAGCTGTGGATGTGACTGGTGATAGAAGCAAGGGCCAATGCTATACAGAGCAATATTGCATAGGAACCTGGAACGTCAGGTCCATGAATCAGGCAAATTGAAAGCGGTCAAACAGGAGATGGAAAGAGTGAACATCAACATTCTAGGAATCAGTGAACTAAAATGGACTGAAATGGGTGAATTTAACTCAGATGACCATTATATCTACTACTGAGGGCAGGAATCCCTCAGAAGAAATGGAGTAGCCATCATGGTCAACAAAAGAGTTCAAAATGCAGTACTTGGATGCAGTCTCAAAAACAACAGAATGATCTCTGTTCGTTTCCAAGGCAAACCATTCAATATCACAGTTATCCAAGTCTATGCCCCAACCAGTAATGCTGAAGAAGCTGAAGTTGAACGGTTCTATGAAGACCTACAAGACCTTTTAGAACTAACACCCAAAAAAGATGTCCTTTTCATTATAGGGGACTGGAATGCAAAAGTAGGAAGTCAAGAAACACCTGGAGTAACAGGCAAATTTGGCCTTGGAATACAGAATGAAGCAGGGCAAAGGCTAATAGAGTTTTGCCAAGAAAATGCACTGGTCATATCAAACACCCTCTTGCAAAAACACAAGAGAAGACTCTACACATGGACATCACCAGATGGTCAACACCGAAATCAGACTGATTATATTCTTTGTAGCCAAAGATGGAGAAGCTCTATACAGTCAACAAAAACAAGACCAGGAGCTGACTGTGGCTCTGATCATGAACTCCTTATTCCCAAATTCAGACTTAAATTTGAAAAAAGTAAGGAAAACCACTAGACCATTCAGGTATGACCTAAATCAAATCCCTCATGATTATACAGCGGAAGTGAGAAATAGATTTAAGGGCCTAGATCTGATAGATAGAGTGCCTGATGAACTATGGAATGAGGTTCGTAACATTGTACAGGAGACAGGGATCAAGACCATCCCCATGGAAAATAAATGCAAAAAAAGCAAAATGGCTGTCTAGGGAAGCCTTACAAATAGCTGTGAAAAGAAGAGAGGCGAAAAGCAAAGGAGAAAAGGAAAGATATAAGCATCTGAATGCAGAATTCCAAAGAATAGCAAGAAGAGATAAGAAAGCCTTCTTCATCGATCAATGCAAAGAAATAGAGGAAAACAACAGAATGGGAAAGATTAGAGATCTCTTCAAGAAAATTAGAGATACCAAAGGAACATTTCGTGCAAAGATGGGCTCGATAAAGGACAGAAATGGTATGGACCTAACAGAAGCAGAAGATATTAAGAAGAGGTGACAAGAATAAACAGAAGAACTGTACAATAAAGTTCTTCACGACCCAGAAAATCAGGATGGTATGATCACTCATCTAGAGCCAGAAATCCTGGAATGTGAAGTCAAGTGGGCCTTGGAAAGCATCACTATGAACAAAGCTAGTGGAGGTGATGGAATTCCAATGGAGCTATTTCAAATTCTGATGCCAAAGAATGCTCAAACTACTGCACAACTGCACTCATCTCACATGCTAGTAATGTGCTCAAAATTCTCCAAGCCAGGCTTCAACAACACGTGAACTGTGAACTTCCTGATGTTCAAGCTGGTTTTAGAAAAGGCAGAGGAACCAGAGATCAAATGACCAACATCCCTGGATCATGGAAAAAGCAAGAGAGTTCCAGAAAAACATCTATTTCTGCTTTATTGACTATGCCAAAGCCTTTGACTGTGTGGATCACAATAAACTGTGGAAAATTTTTAAAGAGATGGGAATACCAGACCACCTGACCTGCCTCTTGAGAAATCTGTATGCAGGTCAGGAAGCAACAGTTAGAACTGAACATGGAACAACAGACCAGTTCCATATAGGAAAAGGGGTATGTCAAGGCTGTATATTGTCACCCTGCTTATTTAACTTCTATGCAGAGTACATCATGAGAAACGCTGGACTGGAAGAAACACAAGCTGGAATCAAGATTGCCAGGAGAAATATCAATAACCTCAGATATGCAGATGACACCACCCTCATGGCAGAAAGTGAAGAGGAACTCAAAAGCCTCTTGATGAAAGTGAAAGTGGAGAGTGAAAAAGTTGGCTTAAAGCTCAACATTCAGAAAACGAAGATCATGGCATCCGGTCCCATCACTTCATGGGAAATAGATGGGGAAACAGTGGAAACAGTGTCAGACTTTATTTTTGGGGGGCTCCAAAATCACTGCAGATGGTGACTGCAGCCATGAATTTAAAAGACGCTTACTCCTTGGAAGAAAAGTTATGAGCAACCTAGACAGCATATTCAAAAGCAGAGACATTACTTTGCCAATAATGGTCCATCTAGTCAAGGCTATGGTTTTTCCAGTGGTCGTGTATGGATGTGAGAGTTGGACTGTGAAGAAGGCTGAGTGCCGAAAAATTGATGCTTTTGAACTGTTGTGTTGGAGAAGACTCTTCAGAGTACCTGGGACTTCAAGGAGATCCAACCAGTCCATTCTGAAGGAGATCAGCCCTGGGATTCCTTTGGAAGGAATGATGCTAAAGCTGAAACTCCAGTACTTTGGCCACCTCATGAGAAGAGTTGACTCACTGGAAAAGACTCTGATGCTGGGAGGGATTGGGGGCAGGAGGAGAAGGGGACGACAGAGGATGAGATGGCTGGATGGCATCACTGACTTGATGGACGTGAGTCTGAGTGAACTCCAGGAGTTGGTGATGGACAGGGAGGCCTGGCGTGCTTCAATTCACGAGGTTGCGAAGAGTCAGACATGACTGAGCGACTGAACTGAACTGATATAGGCAATAAACACAAGAGAAAGGAAAGACCCTCAAAGACAAATCCAAAACAATTAAGAAAATGCCAATAGGAACATATATATCAATAATTACTTTAAATGTAAGTGGATTAAACACTCCAAAAGACACAGATTGGCTGAATGGATACAAAAACAAGACCCATACATATGCTGCCTACAAGAGATCCACTTCAGACCTAGAGACACATATAGACTGAAAACAAAAGGATGGAAAAGGATATTCTATGCAAATAGAATCAAAAGAAAGCTGGAGTGGCAATTCTCACTTTAGACAATATAGACCTTAAATTAAGAATACTTTAAGAGATAAAGAAGGGCACTACATAATGATCAAGTAAACGATCCAAGAAAAGATAGCAATTATAAATATTTATGCACCCACACAGGAGTACCTCAATACATAAGGCAAACACTAACAGACATAAAGGGGGAAATTGACAGCAATAAAGTAATAGCAGGGGACTTTTTTATCCCACTCACACCAATGGACAGATCATCAAAACAGAAAATTAATAACCAAACACAAACCTGAAATGAAACACTAGACCAAATGGACCTAATTGATGTCTTATGGACTTTTCACCCAAATGCACAAGAACACACACACTTTCTTCTCAAGTGTACATGGAACATTCTCCAGGACAGACAATATCTTGTGTCACAAATCAAACTTCAGGAGATAAAAAACACTGAAATCGTATCAATCATCTTTTCTGACCACAACACTATGAGACTAGGTATCAATCACAGGGAAAAAAAACTACAAAAAAACACAAACCCATGGAGATTAAACAGTATGTTTCTAAATAATGAACAGGCTACTGAAGAAATCAAAAAAGAAATCGACAAATTCCTAGAAACAAATGACAATGAAAACACAGCAACTCAAAACCTACTGGATGCAGCAAAAGCAGGTCTAAGAGGGAAGCTTACAGCAACACAATCCTACCTCAAGGAACAAGAAAAACATCAAGCAGACAACCTAAATGCGCATCTAAGACAGCTGGAAAAAGAACAACAGAAACAACAAGAAACCCAGTTAGTAGAAGGAAAGAAATCATACAGATCAGAGAAGAAACAAATGAAAAATAAATGAAGGAAAACACAGTTAAGTGTAAGAAAACAAACAGCTGGTTCTTTGAGAAGATTAAAAAAAAAAAAAAGACAAACCATTAGCCAGACTCATCAGGAAAAAAAAAATAGAGAAGAATGAAATCAACAAAACTAGAAATGAAAAAGGAGAGGCTACAACAGACAACACAGAAATACCAAGGATCATAATAAGAGACTATTACAAACAGCTATATGTCATTAAAATGTACAACCTAGAAAAAATGGACAGATTCTTAGAAAAATTTTATCTTCCCAGACTGAACCAGGAAAAAATAGAAATTATTAACAATCTAGTAACAAGCACAGAAATTGAAATGTGGTAAAAAATTTCCTCCAAAAAAGCAGCCCAGGGTCAGATGGCTTCACAGGTGAATTCTATCAAACATTTAGAGAAGAACTAACCCCTATCCTTCTAAAGCTCTTCCAAAATTGCAGCAGAAGGAACACTTCTAAACTCATTTGATGAGGCTACCCTCACTGATACCAAAACCAGACAAAGACAACACAAAACAAGAAAATGATAGGCCAATATCACTGATGTACATATAGGCAAAAATTCTCAACAAAATTCTAGCAAACAGAATTCAACAACACACTGAAAAGATCACACACCATGATTCAGCTGGGTTTATCCCAGTGATGCAAGGATTCTTCAATATACACAAATCAATCAATGTGATACACCATATTAACAAACTGAAAGATAAAAACCATATGATAATGCAGAAAAAGTTTTGACAAAATTCAATACTCATATATGATTTAAAAAACTGTTCAAAAATGGGTATAGAAGGAACCTAGCTCAATATAATAAAGACCATATATGATAACCCCACAGCAAACATTATTCTCAATGGTGAAAAACTGAAAGCATTCCCTCTAAGATCATGAACAAGACAAGGGTGCCTACTCTCACCACTATTATTTGTCATAGTTTTGGAAGCCCTAACTATGGCAATTAGAGAAGGAAAACAAATAAAAGGAATCCAGATTAGAAAAGAAGAAGTAAAGCTCTTACCATTTGCAGCTGATATGATAGTATATACAGAAAACCCTAAAGATACCATCAGAAAATTACTAGAGCTAATCAGTGAATTTAGCAAAGTGGCAGGATACAAAACCAATACACAGAAATCACTTGCATTTCTATACACTAACAATGAAATATGAGAAAGAGAAATTAAGGAATCAATACCATTTACCATTGCAACGAAAAGAATAAAATACCTAGGAATAAACCTCCGTAAGGAGACAAAAGTGCTGTATACAGAAAACTATAAGACACTGATGAAAGAAATTAAAGACAACATAAATAGATGGAGAGAGATTCCAGGTTCCTGGGTTGAAGAATTAATACTGTGAAAGTGACTATACTGCCAAATGTAATCTACAGGTTCAATACAATCCTTATCAAATTACCAATGGCATTTTTCACAGAACTAGAACAATAAATTTCACAATTCATATGGAAACACAAAAGATCCCGGATAGCCAAAGCAATTTTGAGAAAGAAGAATGAAGCTGGATGAATCAACCTTCCTGTCTTTACACAATACTACAAAGCTGTAGTCATCAAGACAGTATGGTACTGGCACAAAAACAGAAACCAACGGAACAAGATCAAAAGCCCAGAGATAAACCCAAGTACCTATAGGTACCTTATTTTTGACAAAGAAGGCAAGAATACACAATGAGGCAAAGACAGCCTCTTCAATAGACAGTGCTGGGAAAACTGGACGGCTACATGTAAAAGAATGAAATTAGAATACTTCCTAATGCCACACACAAAGATAAACTCAAAATGCATTAAAGACCTAAATGAAAGGCCATAAACTATAAAACTCCTAGAGGAAAACATGGGCAGAACACTCGATGACATAAATCACAGCAAGATCCTCTATGATCCACCTCCTAGAGTAATGGAAATAAACACAAAAGTAAACAAGTGGGACCTAATTAAATTTAAAAGATTTGCACAGCAAAGCAAACTATAAACAAGGAGAAAACACAACCCTCAGAATGGGAAAAATAATAGCACATGAAACAACTGACAAAGCATTAATTTCCAAAATATACAATCAGCTTATACAACTCAATACCAGAAAAACAACCAACCCAATCAAAAAACTGGCAAAGGACCTAAACAGACTTTTCTCCAAAGAAGACATACAGATGGCTAACAAACACATAACAAGATGCTCAACATCACTCAATGTTAAGAGAAATGCCAATCAAATTTACAATGAGATATCACCTCACAATGGTCAGAATGGCCATCATCATAAAGTCTACAGACAATACATCCTGGAGATGGTGTAGAGCAAAGGCAAGCCTCCTGCACTGTTGGTGGGAATGTAAATTGATACAGCCACTAAGGAGAGCAGTTGGTAATTCTTAAAAAATGGCAATTCCTTAAAAAAATTGGGAATGAAACCACCATATGACCCAGCTAGGCATATACTACTAGGCATCCCACTACTAGGCATATACCCTGAGGAAACCAAAATTGAAAAAGACACATGTAACCCAATGTTCACTGCAACTCTATTTACAATAGCTAGGACACAGAAGCAACCTAGATGTCCATTGACAGATAAATAGATAAGGAAGCTGTGGTACATATATACAATGGAATATCACCCTGCCATAAAAAGGAAAGCATTTGTGTCAGTCCTAATGAGGTGGATGAACCTAGAGCCTATTATACAGAGGGAAGTAAGTCAGAAAGAGAAAAACAATTATTGTATACTAATGCATATATACATGGGATCCTGAAAGATCGTACTAATGAGCCTACTAGCAGAGCAGCAATGGAGACACAGATATTGAGAACAGACCCATGGACACAGGTGGGCAGGGAAGGAGGAGAGGGTGGCAGGTACAGAGAGTAACACGGAAACATACTTTACCATATGTAAAGCAGACAGACAATGCAAATTTGCTGTATGCCTCAGGAACTCAAACCGGGCTCAGTAACAAACTAGAGGCTTAGGGTAGGGAGGCAGGTGGGAGGGAGGTTCATGTGGGAGGGGACATGGGTAAACCTATGGCTGATTCATGTTTGGTAGAAACCAATGCAACACTGTAATGCAATTATCATTCAATTAAAAATAAATGTATTAAAAAAAAGAACAGATCATAATAATACCTACCTCATTGAGGTTGAATGCATTCACGAACTGTTGTGAGGCTCACATGAATCAATAAACCTGAACATCTAGAATATAGTACCTGACGTGATTACTGGCCTTTGTATTTAACTATTAGTATTATTCTCATGAATAAACAAAGTAAAAACCATATTATTTAAATTGGAAATATTGCCCATTCTTGAGAACAGCCAAAAGGTATTTTTCCCCTGAATTCATACATCCTTTTCTGAGGGATAACTTTGCAAAGCAGTTTAACATGCACTCAGAAGGCCCAGATTTTGGTTAACATCATGAGTTTTGCTCTGGTCTAAAACACGTTATTGGCAGTACTGTAACAACTACACGTATATAAGATAACCTCTTAAACAACATTAAACCTCTTTAATAGTGCTCACTGTGTAATAAATACTTGAATCTGTACGTAAGTCAAATTAAGAGGAGTAATATTTATCTAACCCTTCACTGTCTATGAAGTACTTAGCAGTTACTCCAGTTCCAAATAACCACATAATATGAGTACTATATTTTAAATGAGAATGAGAAACCTAATGTGGATTTACTCCAGTGAGCACAGAAGCTGCCTCCCTTCACCACCACAAACACAAGAAGAATGTTTTCTTAACAGGACCTCAGAGGTTATCTTTTATAGCCTACAGTACTAAAGTGGAAAGCTGGAATATTATTACACTGGTAAGGATATTACTATTATTTGTTTCCTCTAAAGTTCTTATTTTACAGCTAAGGTAAAAAATGGAATTCAGGAGAAGCCTAAATTAGAACTGCTCTTAAGGGAATTAGGCACATCTCTCAAAATCTGAAAAAATTTGGCATTTACATACAGACCATAAGACTTTTAAAAGGCCAAACTGAAAAGAACTGTGTGAAAGGTAATGCAGTGAAAAAAGATGGATAGAGCAAAATCAAGAAGAGCTATTTAAAAACTAGATCAAATTTTCAAGTGGGAAGTCCACGTAAAGTTGGTGTCCTAAACTGAACGGTGAGCTAAGAAGGGCAGCTAGACAGAGGGTGAGCTGCTCCCATTTTTTTCTAGCATGTGACGCAGATGCTGGGGTCTGAAAAAGCTGTATATCACAGAGTGACAATGGTCCAGTGAGAGGTGCTGACAGCAGAGGCACAAAGGGCACCCTTGGAAAAAGAATGATGGACAGCACCGGGCACACCCTGCAGAGCCAGGAGCTTCCTTGTCTGCCACCTCCCACGGTAATTCAAATTGTCTTCAACCTCTCTCTTGCAAATACACTCGCTCACATACATTTATGAACGGCCACATGCTGACAGGTGCACCTCTGTTCAGGAAGTGCTGGCATCTGCACTTCTGACAAATACTCAGCTACATTCACTTGGCTGTTGGACAGTCGTAACTCCTGTTACTCCTAAGAACTAGTTCACAATTTAAAGAATGGGAAGGCTCTGGGGGTTTGGACTTTTGTTTCTTTCATTGTTATATCTTAAAAAAAAAAAGATATGCTCAAATATTCACCACAAGCATAAAGTTTCAGATATACCACCTTTGCTTTCTCAGGTAAAGTTAAATATCTTTAAAATCAGTGTGGATCTTTTAAGAAATGAGATAGAATATTATCTTACCCTGGTGTGAGTACGAATGTGCATCTTCAGGCCGTCATTTTTACTGAATCCTTTCTCACAGTAAGGGCACTGATAGGGACGCTCACCTACAAGATAAAGGCAGGCTTCCTGTCAGAAAAGTCTACAGCAGCAAAGCAGGCACGTACTACCACTCCTCCTGCACCAGGCCTTCGCAAACACTTGTGCATGGGCAAGAAGAGACTCAGGCACAGCCAGGCGACTCCTGCACCTCAGGGCAGAGGAGGAGCTTTCCCTCCTGTGGAGAAGCAGTGAGCCCGGAGCACTTCCTGGACTCAGATACCAGCCACATTTACCAGCAGCAGGCTCGCTCCCTTTGCTAAGTCACTTCAGTCAAGTCTGACTCCTTGTGACCCCATGGATGGGAGCCTGGGATTCTCCAGGCAAGAATACTGGAGTGGGTTGCCGTGCCCTCCTCCAAGGGATCCTCCCGACCCAGGGATCAAACCTGCACCGTTTACGTCTCCTGCACTGGCAGGGAGGTTCTTTAGCACCAGTGCCACCAGGGAAGCCCTTTCCTTTTAATATTTCAGACCAAATTAAATCTCCTAATTGTAAGAATTTGTTAAAAAGATTTTGCATCAGTGTGCTCTGTACTGAACATAATAGGGATCTTTGTTTCACTGATACTTTGTTTTTCAAAAAAGATTTCATAGTCTACCTCAATAAGGTTATGAGTTTTAAAAGGATTTAATAAAATTGATATATGTTAAACAGAACTGGTTAAACTAAATAATAAGTGATTCATTCTTTCTATTATAACTGAGAAGAAGTTATATCTAGAAGTTATTATCTAGAAAACAGCTAAATCCATGTTTTTAAACAAGCAAGCATACTCATCCACATCACACTTTCTAAAAAGTTTTACTGTTAAAAAAAAAAAAAAAAACGACAAAATTTAATCTCCAGGACGAATGTGAAGCTACTCAACTTGTCAAAGCTTAGTTATTCAGAATGGACAGTAACTCAAAATCACTAGTATGACGAAATGGCAATGCACCTACATGACAGGATGCTAGATCCCGGCCGCAAGCAGACATCAGTACAATAACATACGTGCCTTCAGTACACGTAAAACTTCTGCCTTCCTTTCCCCTCAGAGGCAGGCCTCTGGACAAGTAGTACGCTGGTCCTCTGCTCCCTTACACCCCATTTGATTCTCATTCTCATTCAGTCTCATTCCAGCACAGGCTACTCGAGTCACGCCAGTGAATGTGCCCATCAGGTCGACAATGAGCTTCTTGCGGCTTAAACCAATGGTCACTTCTTGTCACGGCCTTGCCTGACCTCTGCCCAGCTGCTTTACAAAATGTCCAGCCACGTTCCTGGGACCGGAGGCCCTGAGGCACAGTGGGGCTTGCCGTGCTCTCTGAACCCGTCGACAGTAAGGTCGCCTGCAAACAACTGGGGCAGAGTCTACAGCTCAGCAACTGCCCAGTCTCTCCTTGAGACACACCCAGGACACTCCCTCTCAACTCTCTCTGAAGAGGACAGTGTGAAACAATGACAACCACTCGAGGAGGAAGAAAGAAAAACCGAAAAGTAACAAAGGCAGCACAGACTGGAACAGGACCCTTACCGAACTATCTAGGCTTACCAATTTTTTTCTGGGAGACAAAATCAACTTTTGCACTAGGTAAATTGACTAAGAGTTCTTGACTTTATTATGGTTGTGAACCTGGGTAGGTGTGGCTTTTCATACACACAGAAAATAAAGACTTAGTAGGGTCCAATTTATTTGAACAACTAGGAAAAAAGAATCTTATTTTAACCCTAAAATGATAGCATACATTTATCTTCAT